>NW_027530368.1:5809914-5943799 GCF_008692635.1 Crocuta crocuta | reverse complement strand
TGAACTTCTTAAGAACTTGAATTCTATATATATAATATGTATATATAATATATATAATATATGTATTATAAAACATATGTATTATATATGTACAATATATGTAATATTATACATATTATATATATATATAGAATTGAAGTTCTTCAGAAGTTCTTCTCATTAATGATAACAATAATAAAGCAAATATATGCCTACTTTACATTTTAGAAAGGATCATTTATATATTGTATCCTGCTGGCAAATAATCCCATGAGGCAGGACAGGGTCATGTGTTCAGGATGACATAGCTCCTGAAATGCTCTATTTCAAAACTTTTGACATTCACTCTGGTTTAGATCCTGTAAATTCTTCCTAACATTGGGATGGAGTCTCCTTAGTGATTTCTCTCTCTTGACTCAGTTTAGTCTTAAAATTTTCGTTTTGGGAGACTCAGCCTGAAGGTCATTGAAGAGAAAGCTAACACAGAGCTATTACAAATAATTTTTGTTTTCTTTATTGAAAAAATGACAGCAAAGAGAAGACATAAAGACTCCCCATACTCCTACCTCTCAGGAAAATAACCTTTAACTCTACACCAGTCTGGTGTGAATCTTGCTGTGATGATTTTCTGCTATACCACATATGTGTTTGTGATTTTCCTATGCTGCCCTGTGGGCGTACATGGGTGTGCATGTGTATGTCTTTTAACAGAATGGAGTCACCTTTTATGTACTATTTTGGACTAAATTATTTTTAACCCAACAATATATAAGCCACGTCATTTTAACCCAATAAAGCATCATCTTAAAGTCTACATAGTATTTTACTTTGTGGGCATACCATACTTTCTTTGACTGATTCTGTGTTGTTGGACATTTAGTGGTTTACAGTTTTTCAACAATAGTGCTGTAGTGAATATCCTTATAAATAAACCTCATACACATACGTAATTATCTCTTCAACTAAATTTCTAGGTTTCCTTGGTTTAAAGAGCGTGGATGTGTTTGCAGTTTTTGATATGTAAGGTCTGGTTCAGAGTCAGAGAGATATATCCAGAAGATGATGGATCCGTAACATTTGGGAGCTAAGATATTACTACAGAAGAAATCCACCACACAGACTGTTGAACTGTCAGTCCTTGAGTAACAGTCACAGTGGCTTCTGTCTTTGTGCCTCCTGGTCTGTATTATCCCCGGGACTGCTCAGGGGATCATCTTTAGCTTAATAATGAAACTCACAAACACTCTACCCAGGGGCATGCCATGCCACCTGTGTTTGATTAAAATCGCCCAGATTATGTCTTTTGCCAATTCCATTTTTCTTAATCAGTTAAATAAATGCATTGCTAGAGGCCTGCATTCTTGATATCAGATCCAGAGTCCTGCCTGAGTTGACAAATTAACTTAGACCTGTCTCACCTAAAATAGGATTACAACACAAATCAGATACCTGATGGATGCTTCATAGGTAGCCAGAAAACATTTAGAGTTAGAAATGCATCCAAGATGCTTTATTTTCATCCTCGGATTTTATAAATAAGGCAACAAAGGCTCAGGAAGGTCAAGAGAATTACACAGTTGGTTTGTGTCTGAGCTAGAACTTGAACCCAGGTCTCACGATGCCCCATCAGATACACCTTCCACTACCCTACATTGCCTGCCTCTCAACCTCAGGGCTTGGGGAGCAAAGATCAAGTGGGCCATATACCATTCTGCAGTGGTGGCCTACGAACTGGACTATCACTTTCTCCAACTTCCGTCTTTGCAAACACTGATAAGCAGTCACCACATTATTCCCATTGAGCCTGTACTGAGCCTCAGACGTCCCAGACATCCCCCCTAATCAGAAGGAATTGTCATACAAGATGGAGACTCTCTGCCTTCCTTGCCACAGCTGTTTTCCAAGGTGGGGCTATCCATTCCTCCTCTGTCTATGCTGGGGAAGTGTGTGTGTGTGTACACACATGTGCACATATACACGTATACACACGCACACACTGTCACCGCCACTAATAGTTCCAGTAAAAGTTGACTTTATGGGAAATACTATCCATAACTGGAAGTATCAGGAATCCCTCGTTCTCCCCCTTCATTAAGTGATAAGTGACAGCACAGCGGAATGGAGGGGCAGCGTCTGTCTGGGAAGAATGTGTCCATGTGTGGTACAACATCTGTGTAGGATCATTCTGCTATGCTCAGAAGAATAACTAACAGGTCTGGGACTGCAGGCCTGGGAAAATGAGCAAGTTGAAGTTCAGGGTAATAGCTGATATGTGGGAAAAAATAAGCCTAATAGAATGTATGTTTGAAAACTTAATAGAATCTTGAAAAAGATTTCTTATTAAATACACATCTCCAACACCAATATAGAGAGTAAGTTCAATAAAACCATCTGTATGTCCATTACTAAAATTAAACTATCAAGATTTTATCACATTTGCTTTAACTATCTCTATTTTCTTTTCTTTGCTGAGACATTTTAGAGCAATTCCCTGATGCTATGTAATTTTATTCTTCATCCTTAAATATACATCTTTAAAAATGTGGACATTTTTGGGGTGCCTGGGTGGTTCAGTCATTTAAGCCTCCAACTCTTCATCTCGGTTTAGGTCATGATCTCACAGTTCCTGAGTTTGCACCCCATACCAGACTCCGCGCTGATAGTGTGAAGTCTGCTTGGGATTCTGTCTCTCCTCTCTGCCCCTCCCCTGCTTGTGCTTTCTCTTTCTCCCTCTCCCTCTCTCTCTCTCTCTCAAAATAAATAAATAAACTTAAGAAAATATATGGACATTTTCTTTCCTTATTACATTGACTGATCACACCTAGCAAAACTCATTAATAATTTTTTTGGTATCATCTATCCTCTATCTATAATCTAATTGCCTCAGTTTTTACTAGAATCTTTTTATTAGGTTGTAGAATAAGAGAAACATAGCATGACTTGTATGCCAGGCCCATCCCACTGTAAGAGTTGTTCATTGTTCACATCCTTAGTAGGACTGCAAGGTTAAAAATCACTGAAGACCAGGTGAAGGCCCTAGAAATAGAGAATAGAGTGACATCTGCAGGATGGGTAGCCCCAAGCTTGGTCATGGGTGCCAGTCTTGAGCATTGGATTGCTGCTGTGAAACACTGGAGCCCCACAATTCATCTGGGATTATAAAATACAAACACATCAAACATTTGAATGTGCTATTTATCTATGCTAGTGACTAAGCAAAACCTTTTACCTAGAAAAAAGGATTAGCAGTGACAATAGAAGGATCAATAGTTCTCCTAAGTCCCCTTCTTGCTTTAGCATACCACGTGAGCACCCAGCGGATTTGCTGTGCTAATTGTCCCACTGTCCTACATGATGCAAAGCCTTTTCTTACGTTGATGTCTGGGGAGGCAGTTGGCTTTTATACACAAACAGCCACGTTGTCAACCCAAGATACATTTACCACCTGATTGCCAAATCTCCACTTCACCTTGTGCTGAGGAAGAGGCAGCCCCAGCAGTGCTGAGTAGGAAGCATTCACAATTCTGCAAGCTTCATGTTATTACACTCGGCTTCCTGTTATGCAAAGATAGAAAGAGGGTGGCCCTTAAACTGTTGCAATGGATGGAGACACACACCCACAAAAGGCAACTGTACTCTGAATTCCTAAGAAACATACAAGGTACAAAACGTGGACCAGAGGGGTGGCCCTGGGTTGAGAACGTTTGTGAGTGCAGGAGACCTTGCTAGCCCGAGAAACAGGAAGCCACTTTTCTCCCTCCCTTCCCCCTGTCTCCACCCAGCCTCCTTCTCTGACACCACCCCCCTTTCTTCTCTCACTCACTCTGTCTCCTTCATAATGCTACTGAGACCACATTTTAACCTCTTCCTGCAAATACAGTGATCTGGCCTAAGTGTCTTTCCAAAACAGAATTTGCCTTTTTAGGTTGAAATGCTTACTTGTCAAAAGATGAAGGGCAGGGACACCTGGGTGGCTCAGTTGGTTGGGCGTCTGACTTGATTTCGGCTCAGGTCATGATCCCATGGTTTGTGGGTTCGAGCCCCATGTCGGGCTCTGTGCTGAAGGCATGGAGCCTGCTTGGGATTCTCTCTCCATCCCCCCCCAAAATAAGTAAATAAACTTAAAACATTTTTTTAAAAAATAAAGGGCATTTCTAGACACGGGAAAATTAAACCTGCCCAGCTCCTGAGAATGGAAGCAGGCATTCAGAAAACGACTTTTAGAGATTTCCTTGAATTAGGTTATGTCAGTTTGTCTCATTTCAGGTGCACGGAGAAATTTCCTTGGCTGTCCTCATCTTATGGCTTGTGGCTTTTGGCAGGTGGCAAAGTTTTTCATACTAAAGTTGACAATGAAGCTTACAATTAAAAGAAAAGCCTAGGAGAATAATCACAGGATGCATTTTTCCTAAAATTTAACTGCCAGGTTTTGAAAGTGGAAAGATTTTAAAACTTTCCCACGTCCCTAAATGGTGTGGGCTTTAAAATGGAAGGCAGTTCACCTTGGAGAGAGAAAAGGAATAAAGACAATGAGCCTGGAGGTTCTGAAGTTAAAAGACCTAACTTTCTTTTAGGAGGGCCATCTTTCCCACAGTCTGGTAACTGGACGGGCAGGTCTGTGTGTGCGTCTGCGCACACGCACGCTCACATGTGCCTTTCACGTGGTTTGCATGGCTCCCCCAGCAGCCCCTCCCTCAGCCTGGGGGCCACCAGCTGTGAGCTGAGGTGTCGGCTTGAGTGCAGGGCTGGCCTGGGTTAGCTCCTCCCTGCCGTACTTCAGTCACATTGGGCTTTCGTCAGAGTCTTTAGGTCTCTTCAAATGAGCTTGGGCAGAGAGAGCTGGTAAGACATGGCAGGACCACCTAATCCGTCCATCTTCCTGTCAGGATGTCAGCACAGCCTCAGGGATGGGCTTGCGCTTTCAGTACCATTTTTTGTGACTATTTTCTCAAGACCTGTTGAGGCTTACAGAGCCTACAGTGGACAGCAGCACAAAGTTGTTTATGCATAGTATTGAGGCAAGATGGATAGAGGCTGAAGCAGGTGTCTCACATGAAGGGCTGGGAATAGTGGCTTTGTTTCCTAGCCCAGAGCAAGGGTAGCACTGTCTCTTCTTCTCTCCCGCTTACTGTCTGACCCAGTGAACTGTTACACATTGGTTCCCAATTTAGGTGTCTCTCTTTACCACTAGAATACATGCTTCCCTGTAGGCGGTGTAGTCTACATGTGGGCATCAGGCTTTGAAATCCAGTTTCTAGCACAGCATAACTGGGGCCGTTCATTTCACTTCTGTGAGCTTCAGCTCCTTGTCTGTAAGACAGAGATGACCTTGTCTGTAAGACAGCCATGGTGCTTTCCCATAAAGAGTTAGCATGAGCATTAAATGAAACTAGATATATAAAGTGTTTGCATTGTGGCTGGCACGTGGTAAATGCTCAATAAATATGTCACTCTAGATGCACATTATTAGGTCAGGCTTTCTATCTTCTATTGACCCACTCTGCTGGAGTGGGCACATGTGAACGCATCTAGAAATCCCACCAACAGGTAATACTTGTTGGCCAATATTTGTTGCTTATATACAATACCTGATAGTGGCTTGCTTTTCATTCCAAAGGGATTATTTCACTTAACAAATATTTATTTGGAAACTTCATTTAACCAGATGCTCTTCTGGAAGTTTGTTTAGGTTGGTGAAGAAATTAGTAAAACCGCTGGCCCTTGGGAACCTACTTGTTGATGATTGAGCTTTGATTCCATTTTCTTTATCAGTGCAACTCTTTTCTCATTCTAATTTTACCAGAAAGAAACCCTCAGCTAGATGCTAATCTCTCCTTAACACTTCTTGATTCATGACTGATTACGAATCCCCCTATTTTATACCAGGAGAGTGGGACATGGCTGAAGTCAACAAGAATCAGGACAGGAACTGGGGCAGCCAATGGCAACAGGGGATGGTGGAATGCATTTTTGTGTGCCAGGGTGCACAGTAAATATTTAAAACCCTACAAGTCTCAACCCTGATTTAGAGGGTTTCCTCTAGTTTTTTAAACCCTGCCTATTACCTAGCACTGTGCCCTGTTCATAAGAAATGCCCAATAAAATTTTCTGATTGGTTAATAAAAGATATAAGAGAGAAAGATAGCATTCTTTTTTGTTAAAATCTATGCTGTAAATCTTTTATTTGAACATTATTCAACATTATTTTCTCTTCATCACTCTCTCTCTTTCTCTCTCTCTTAAACACACACACGCCCCTCTCTCATGCACACATTCACACATACACCTCCCAACTTTCTTCAGTTAACTTTTCTGCACCAGATACTGTGAGGCTCCTGAGGATACTAAAATGAAAAAGACATGGTTCTTGCTCTCAAGAATTTCTTTATAGCTCCAGCAACTTATCACCTGCAGACATGTGATAAAAGCACAAAGATGCTTATCCCTGAGGCCATGGGGCCTCCAGTTTATCTATGTAGTCAAATATACCTTTCTGAGAGAAAAAACTGAGACCAGAAACTCAAATACTTCTTTAAAAAGAACCCCTCGCGTTTGAATGGTGCTTTATATCCTTAAATGACCTCTTGCAGTACTTGTAAGGTTGTGTAAGTGTGCACTGTACAAAAGCCTTGACAGAAAGGGTAAATAGGGCTGAAACCCACTGGCGCTCCTCTCATCAGGCTATTACCCCGGTGTGTGACTGAATCCATCCTTCCAGAAACAGAAGAACCTATTTCTCCACTCAAAGGTACCATCTGCTTCCCAAAGACTGTTCTTGGCCCAGGGATGGGAAATGGGCCTGAACTGACCCTGGTTTTGCTTGGCACAGAATGACAGCTTTTCTCCTCTAATTTTGCCCTTCCAGGTAGCAGCCCCTGCTCCATCCCCAAACTTCTGCTGGTGATAATGGATTTTTTTTTTTTTTTTTGCTGCACTTCCTTTTCCCCATATTAGATCTTCTGCAAGCTCTGTTTAAATTCCCAAGGAAAACTTTTTTCTGTCTCATACCTAAGTTTATCTCCATAGCATCAATTTAAAAACATGTCCCTCTGTGCTAGTGTCCTGTGTGCCCAGGCTTTACTTTGGTTTCTGAACATCTGCTGTGCTACTTTTCAGATCTGAGATTTTCACGTCACTCCAATCTCCCGGCATTCACTTGCTCCTCTTCCCCTAATCTCTTTCTTAATCCCTAGGCTTTACCAGTCAACACCAGAGCCCTGGGGAAGTCTATAGCTCTTGGTCCAGCCTTGCATCTAACCATGCCAGGAACTGGATTCTCCTGCCTGTTCAAACTCACTTTGTTTTCTGACCTTCTTCTCTGCCTTTATGACCAGGTTTCCCAGATCCATGAACTATTTGGGGACAAGGTTGTGTCTGGTTGGTCTTCTATTCCAGAACCAGACACAGTTCCTGTTGCACACCGCATGCTCAGCCAATGTGTGTCACGTGAACAGGTGGGGAAGGCTATCTTACTCCAGGTAACCCCAAAGCTCACACAGGTCTTTGTCTCCCACTCCTCCTTGTTTGGCCAGGTGCTGAGGTCTGGTGGTTCACCTCACAACTGCCTCTCCTGTATTTATCCACTGCAAGCATCCAGATTAGGCCTCTGGATTTGTACCTGGAATGTTGGCTGATGTCCAGCTAGTCTTCCTTTTTTCCTTTTCTCCCTCCCTCTCCTTCTGTTTATTCCTTCTCTCGTCTCTGTATTTTCTCCCATTTAACATAGCATTGAATCCATTATAGTAATAATGACCTCCATTTAATGCCCATGTTCTAAGAAGCACACACAGGAATGTCTGCCTATCATTATTCATTCTTATAGACTAGCCACCTGCCTGGTATATATCCTTATCACAATTTCACAGAGGAGGAAACTGATCCTCAGAGATTGAATATGACTCACCCAAGGCTACATATGTGGAAGTCTGCCCTCTGCCTTCTTTTTGTCAGTCACTGTGTTAGCTTCTGGGGATACAAAGATGAGCAAGGCCAAAGGAAACACCCCTATGTCCTTAGAGCATACGTGGAGAGGGAAGACAGAGTAGGAGAAAGAACCAGGCAGGATGAGAAGTATTTTGATGGACATGTGTCCCCATTTAAGAGAGAACAGAGCCCAGGGAGTGACTGAGTCTGACAGGACTAGAAAGGCTTATTGTGGGAGATGTGGCCTGAAGTAAGTCTTGAAGGATGAACAAGAGCTTTCCAAGAGGTCAGATTAGGGGTGATTGAGGATGAGTGGGGAGAATATTCCAGCAAAGAGAATATCATGTTGTCACAAATGAAGTGCAGTATTTGTGTGGAGAAGGAACAGGAAATGTAGGAGGAGAAACATGAGCTCTGAACTCCTGGTAGGGAGTTTAGCCTTCATCTTTTAGGATGAAAGTGTTGGAGGGTCCTCGGAGGCTTTAGGCAAGAGAATAACATGAGAAGATTTATGTTTTAAAAGGACCACCTCATAGATAATGTCACCAGTGGGCTGGAGGTGAGACAGGAGGAGAGGAGACACGTTAGGAACTACTGTGAAAATCCAGAAAGAGAATAGAAGGGTCCACGAAATCAGGGAGGGGGGTGGGTGGGTAGAGAAGAAGGCTGGATCAGAGCGAGAGAGTTGTTGGTTGTGGTGACTGTGGAATGGGGCAGCTCTCTGGTTTAATTTGTTGTCTGGAAAGATATCACTTACAGAACATCATGGAGATCAGGGGAGGTAAGGCAGGTTTGGGTGTGTTTGTAGGTGCAAGGCGAAGGGAATGGTGGAGGTAAGGAGGGGAAGGTGATACGTTCACTAGCAATGTGGTGACCTTGAGATTCCCACCGAGGTACTTGCAGGCAGTTGGATAGATGGGTCTGCAGCACAAGAGAGGGTTTCTGGGGGGTGAAGCACGTAAATTCTCCCTTCTCAAAGCCATTTAAACGTGGTTCTCAGACTCATACACTGCTCATATCAACATATTGAGAAAATACCCAGTTTTGAATGAACTATTAGCATCTCACCCATAGATTTGAAGCCATCTAAAATAGAATATAAACTGAAGCGGGGGTTAAGAGCATATGAGAAGAAATATCTCAAAAGTTGACCCTAGAAGATTTTGTGATTAATTTTTTGGGGGGGGGGGTGGGAATTAGGGGTCAGAAGATGGGAAGATGAAGAAAGGAAGTGATAATGCTTCCCAAGATGACTTTCTGTTTATACTTCTGTCTTGAATTTTCTTTTGCTCCACTTCGGGAAAGAGAGTAGCTAACTTCTACTGCAGAAACAGCATGTGGCACTTCTGGGCATGTGACGCTTCTTCCATTTCTCTTTTCTTTTCGGTGCCCTCCCATAATGCAGACTTAACCTCAGCATACACAGTACTATTCTGTAACTCGTCTATATTTTCTCATGCGCCTCCCTTGCCAAAGTACATGAAGTGGCTCCATATTACCTCTCAGATCAAGGCTGAGTTCCTCACTCAGCCACCTGAAGCCACTTCTTCTCAGGGACCTCTAGCTTGATTTTCTATTTGATGGAAATATAATTATAATCCACTTTTGTCTTATGCTTAGTAATGATAACACTCAGATTCCAGGAAGTGCTGACCACTAGAACTTTCTGTGATGATGGAAATGTTCTCTATCTGTGTCATCCAATACTGTAGCCATGAGCCACATGGGGCTACTGAGTACTTGAAAGGTAGCTGGTGTGACTGAGGAACTAAATTTAATATATTTTAATTCATTTGCCTGTACATAGCCACTCACAGCAAGTGGATACTGTTTTGGACAGCACAGTATTAGGGGCTTCTTCTTTCTCTCTCTACTAGAGTAAGGATGGGTTTCTCATGTTATGGAAGCTCTCATTTCCCACTTCCCCAGAGTTTTCTGTAAATGCTTAGCAACTGCCTTCTGACTTCCGGCCTTGCCTTGTCTGCCTGCAGCCCCTTCTCAAGCCCACAGCCTGGCTCAGATTTCCTTCCCCTAGGGCTGGGAGTGTGCACTCAGTGTGCAATGACGGGCTCACAAGCGAAGTTTATCAGAGTTTTTATTTTCATTATGAGAAACAGCTCCTTTAATAGTAACAGATTTGTTTATCTGGGAACAAGTCATATCCACAAAGAAGAGAGGCTGTTCACAGGAGCTAACAAGGATATTTAGCCAAAAACAAGTCAAACTTAAAGCCCACCAGGATTCCTTCCCTGATATTTGAATCATCTTATCATAGCTCTGGCTGGTGAGCAATGCTGAAGGCCAAGATGGGAGATAGCTCTGACATGGGACAGAAAGCTCCCCTTGCCTTAGCCAATGGCTCACTGGAGCCCTAGCTGTTACCTCCACAGTGTTTGGGCCTATTTCTAGCCTTCTGGAGGCTTGTACAGAGCAATCCACACTTGAACTGTGTGGTGTGTAGGCATACCACTTGCAATGAGGATGAGAACAAGTACTCAAGAAGCATTGGGTGAATGTGTGGGAGAATGGTATTATTTCTGGAATATAAAAGATGGTTAGTCAAGGCCTTGACTATATGCAGGCAGACAAGGTGGTTGCCTACCAAGCACAAGGGCATCAAAGTCCCTGTTGGCCAGGTCTGAGAACATACACTCTCCATACCTCCTCTTGCCTTTGCCAGCCATTTTACAATGTACAGATATTTCTAGAGGATGTTTTGTTTTTGTGTGTTTCATTTTGTCATTGTTTTTGCCACAACAGAGCATAAAAATTTCACAGAACTAACCACAGATTAATATCCCAGCAACTAAGTTCTGTGCTGAGTTAATTCTCTTCAATTACAGTGTCTTTTTGGTTTCTGTTTCCTCCATCCCACACCTTCAATGCTATTGGAGACCTTTGGTTCCTCCCATTGTGGTTCTAACAGTTTCTTTAGGTCTCTGGGAGTGGCTCAGGATACCTGAATCCTTATAACCATCATGTGACAACTGCTTGTTTCTTTCCTTTCCTGGGCTGGCTTTCTGTGGTGACATCACCTCAGAAGCCAACTAAAGCCTCCTCGTTATGTGTCCTGTTAGGAAGGTGGTCTTCCCTCCCAAGACTGATGCTGCTTCAGGTGAATGGTCACATTGGGCTAGACTATGCTGAAGCTATTAAGCTAAAGGAGAACTCCCAACCCCCAGATTTTCTGGAATGCCTCACTCTTCCATTTTTTAAAAAAATGTGTGTGTGAACCATTCTTCTCATTTCTGCCTACAATCTACCGTCTTTCTAGGACAGATAGGAGTCTTTGCAAGTTATGGTCTCTGACCTAGAGAGACAGAGCTGTATACAGTTCTTCAAATTCCTTCCTCTCATTGTATTCCTGCCAAGACCCTCCTATCATTCCTTTAGATCATTTACGCAGACTTAGAGTACGTGACTCACCTCAGCGTGGCTGTTCTTTGAGTTACAGGTGGAAAATCATGAAAACAGTAGTTAACTGAGGAGCAAGATCTAAGATAAAATTCTTTTTTTAAAATGTTTATTTTGAGAGAGAGAAAGAACATGAGTGGGTGAGGGGCAGAAAGAGAGAGGGAGAGAGAGAATCCCAAGCAGGCTCCACCCTCTCAGCACAGAACCCGACGCAGGGCTTGATCTCACTAACCGTGAGATCATGACCTGAGCCGAAATTAAGAGTTGGATACTTAACTGACTGAGCCACTCAAGCGCCCCTAAGATAAACTCTTAACTGGGGTGCAAGGACACACTGATACAAAGCAAACCCTTTGCAAGCATGCCGCCAAACTGTCATCAAAATGTCAAATTGCTTTTTACTACAACTGAGTTTATGCACTGTTTAGATGATGTCTTGTCTAACAGGAGGAGGAATCAAGTATGCTTTGTCCCCTGGTGTACCACATGGTATGATCTCTCCAGTCCCTGGTGGGCGGTGAGGGGTCGCTACAGGTTACAATGTATGTGACAGCAACACAGGCCCCTTGTGAGAATCAAGGGAACACAGTCTTCTTCAGACAGCAATTCAGGACTGAAGGGAAAAACACAATAGAGGGATGACTGAATACAATTAGACTGTGATGTCATATAAAATTCTGGTATTTGGAAGTATGCCATGAGCATAAGTAAAGTTTGAAAACCACAGGCCTAGAAGGAGATAGAAAGGAATCAAAAGCAATAGGAAACGTCGATTCAATGCATTAAAGATAGGAATGAAGGAAGAGAAGAAGATGATTATAGAGCAACATTTTGAAATGCAGAGGGAAGTTTAGGAAGCTGTCAGAGATGATCTCCAACCTTGTAGTAGGAAGTGCCACCACCTGACAACAAAACTAACAAGTGACTTCAGCTTACCTTGGACCAGGTACTGTTTAAGTTATATATATATGTTAGCTTGTTTAGTCTCCACAATAATTCCGTAGAATTATTATCCTGTTAACAAGAGAGGAAACTGAGGCTCTGCGAAGTTGTATAATGTACTCAAGGGTCCAAGAGCCGGAAAGGAAGAGCTGGTCTCCAACCAGGCTGGGTGAAATGGGTAAGAGTTGAGTTGGTTGTGCTCAGCTGTGTCAAGAATGTTCCGTGGACCGGCAAAAGCTGAAGAAAGGGGCTGTAAGACAGAGACTTCTTCCAGCAAGGACAGAAGTGCAGGCACTGGGGACTGGCAGCATGTGGCCGGGAAGGTGCTACGATATGGTGGAACTCTGTGGAAGGGCACTGCAGAGCTGGCAGGGAAAGAAGGGAGGTGGGGCTCAGAGGACGTGTCCAGCAGGACGACAGGCCTGCTGATGGATTGCTGGGGAGGGAAAGAAAGGAGACAGTTATCCCCCCTGGGAGTTACCGTGGAGACAAGCTGAGGACACCTGGATCTGATCCAGTGACAGCAGAGCTCTGGTGCGAAAACAAAAGCCAACTGCTTGATACCGAAGGTTGAGGATCTGAATTCAAATTCCCCTTCTGCGTTCTGCTGGCAGATTCATTTTCCTTTCCAGTGCTTGTGTGTCCTCAGTGCATTGAAGGGCCCATCTGACTGATCCCGGGGTAGAAAGGCAGCTACAGTGAGGCCCCTGGTTGAGCATAAAGGGCTGTAAACACTCTCAGAAGGCAGGGGACAGAGTGGCACTCAATGACACTGGGCAGGAGCATTCAAGGAGGTGCCAGCTTCCTGCACGTTGGGGGCGTGGACTGGGCAGGGGTTTCGGGATCTGCTGGGGAGGGACGCTGCTGGATGACGAGGTCCCAGCGGGCGCGCCAGCTCCTGCCCTGGGGACAGTGCCCGGCCAGCTTCCGGCTGCCTCCGCAGCTGCGTGGGAGTCCCTGAACCCGCCGAGCGGGCACTGTTTTCTCTCTTGCCAGATACCGACTCCCACGCAGGAAAAAGGAAGCACCTTTTGTCAGATGCTGCGGCCACTTCCTCTTCAGAAGGCTCCAGCCAGCCTTTCTCTTTGCAGAATGACGGAGCCGGCCTCGGCCTCCGGACTGCGTACGCATCGGGCCTCCGGCTGTCGCCGGCTTCCCTGTCCCTGGCCAGCCCGCGCGCGGAGCAGGCCCCTCGGCTGCCTCTCGGGGGCTCGGGGCTTCGTCCCTCCTGCAAGCCTGGCCCAGTGAGCCGGGCCTGGCTGGGACGGGCCCCCTGGGGCTTCCCCTGGGGCCTCGGCGCCCACCCTCTGCACGCCGCCTCATGTCCCTCAGCCAGCCTGCCTGTCTGTTCCTCTCCATAGCTCGGTCCCGGAGCGTGATGACCGGCGAGCAGATGGCCGCCCTCCACCAGCCGTCCGCCCCCAACCCGCTGGAGAGGCCCATCAAGATGGGCTGGCTGAAGAAACAGAGGTCCATCGTGAAGAACTGGCAGCAGAGATACTTTGTGCTGAGGGCACAGCAGCTCTACTACTACAAGGACGAAGAGGACGTAAAGCCCCAGGTACCAGCCAGGCTGTTGGTCCCCGTTGGCAGGGCTCCCCGGTGGGCGCACGCAGGTGGGGGCGGCGCACGCAGGTGGGGGCGGCACCCGCAGGCCTTCCCACTGGGACTAGACCCGCATCCATCCAGAGGTGTTCCTTCTCTCCTTTTCACCAGTTTTTAGGCTGGTAATCTCTGGACGTAAACTGAGTCCCAGAGATTATAGGTAATCCTCCTCCACCAAGCCCAGGGGTGAGCACTGAGGAGCTTCCCAAACCAGCCCTTAAGTCAAGACATGGTCTTAGTGGTGACGCCGTGTATGAGGGCTCAGAGACAGTGGATTTGTGTTCAGGCAAATTGGTTTGTTTGATGGATCAGTATTTATTGAGCATCAGTTATGTGCTGGACATTGTTCTGGATACTTGAAATCAACCAGTGAGTAAAACAGATAAAAGTCCCTGCATGTAGAAATTAGAAAATAAGGGGAAAGACAGAAAGCAATAAATAAGGAGAGTGTGTGGTTTGTTAAGAAATGACTAGTTCCACGAAATAATTAAAAAAAAAATAGAAGGGCTTAAAGGGAGAGCAACCATTTGGGAGATGTGGTACAATTTTACAAATGATGGTCAGTATGGCTGAGGACGAGAGGCAATTAGCCAGGCAGGTCTCTGGGGAAAGAGGACTTCAGACAGAGAGGAAAGTCAGTGCAAAAGCCCAAAGGTGGAGCATGTCTGCTGTGCATTGGGAATAGCAAGGAGGTCAGCGTGGAGGCAGCAGAGCGAGGGAATGAGATGGCATCAGAGAGGGGCGGGTGGACTTGAGGGTCACAGTGCAGATAGCAAAGAAGACCACCACACTGAGGGCTATGGGGAGGCACTCCATGGTTCCTAGCAGAAAGGGGACATTCTTTGGCTTTCGCTGTAAAAAGATGGCTCTGGCTATGGTGTTCAAAATAGATTCAGGGCTAGAGGCAGGAGGCATGATGGTAATATAGGTGAGAGGTTGTGTCATTTAGAATGTCAGTGGGAACTGGAACTGTGAGCTAGAGGAAGATGATCAGGTTCTGGATATACCTGGAAAGTACAGCAAACAGAATTTCCAGATGGAATGGATGGGGCCAGAGAAGATTTTGGTCCTAAATCTTGGGACTAGTGATTCCTCATGGCCATTGTGGTGCATGAAAGTGAAAGGGGGGGTGCCATTAACAATTACCCTGGGGCCCCACATGTAACCTGCGTGTCTTGGAGCAACCAGGATGACTGGCCACCCCATCTAGAGCTCATGTCTGTGGAAGTGGAAGACGGGTTGGCCAGAAGGAGCTTGTTAGGGAAGACAGACTCTAGAACCTTCCGGATTCAGAACAAAAGCCCCAAGAAGGGTAAGGATATTGAGGGTGGATGGCAGGGTATGTAAAGAAACTAGACAGTTATTTTGGAAGAGGACAGTTCTCTTTAAGAATAAGCTTGGGAACTGTGACACATCAGCAGCACCTGGTTGAGCAGGCCCTCCACTTGAGGGTTGTGGGTGTCTGTCACTGCAAAGGCTGGAGAAGGGCCAGAGACCCCACCACAGACTGGGTTCTTGCTCAGTGTCCTGTGCCTGGTAGCCAGACTTCCTTTTACTTTATGAACAACCCAGACCCTATCAGAGCCAAGCAATTGCAGGCTGAGACGGTGGTGACTGGTGCATGAGTACCCGATGAAGTAAGTCTTCCCTTGTGCAGATTGAGGGAGGTGGCACTAATGCATTAGCCTTCCCAAATCAGCAGCAAGGACAGCTCAGTGGAGTTTATTTCCACGAGGTGTAGATGGTGAGAGGTGCCATTTGTCCAAGCTTGTGTCCTTTTCCTGGCTCTTCTACGTCTGGCCATGTATTGTTCTGGGACCTTCTTTCTTCTCTTGTAAGATACTACAATCTTACCTGGCCTGCACTTATCACAGTCTCAAAATGATAGGAAGCACTTGTAAAAACCTGTTTTGTGACAACATAAACTGATGTCAAGGGTTAAATAAATTATTGGAGGTCTCCTTTACTTCTGAAGGAGGAGCTCAAAAATCCTCTCAGGATTAAAGTAGCCTAAGATAATTAGGTAAAGTTTCTTCTAGGATGCCAACTATGGTTTTTTTCCCTAAAGGAAATCTATTAATATAATACATCAGATCAATAGGTCAAGATCAATAAGTCAAATAAGGAAAAACTGCACAACCCCTAAATTGTGGCTGCAAGAAGCATTTGATAAAATCCATTACTCATTTCAGATATAGAAAGTTTTTAAAAGCTTTTAAGAATAAAATGATAATGTATTAGAAAGAAGATTTACTTTATATAGATACATATATTTTGATCACAAAAGCTATATGTGTGCATGGTAGAACATTTGGAAGATGCAGAGAATACAAAGTAGAAAATAAATTATCCCACTGGCAAGAAATAGCCACTAAAGTCCTCACTTCTTCCAGTTCTTTCTATACACAGACATTTAGAAACTCATTTATTCTAAATACAAATTAGTATAATAATATTCTTTAATTTAAAAATTAACAATAAGTCATGAGTTAATATTAAATATTCTTTTACAGTGTAATTCTTACTGGCGACACAATAGTCTACTGTATGGACATTCTATAATTTATTTGGGCTGATGTTTTTATGTTATTATTACAAATAAGAGTTAAGTGGACGTCCTCGTAGGCTTTTTATATATCCATAACTATTTCAGTAAGGTAAAGGAAAATCTATTAAAAATTAAGTACTTTTGGGGCACCTGGGTGGCTCAGTTGGTTAAGTGAAACTCCTGGTTTCAGCTCAGGTCATGATCTCATGGTTCATGGGTTCGGAGCCCGTGTTGGGTTCTGTGCTGACGATGTGAAGCCTGTTTGGGATTCTCTCTCTCTCCCTCTCTCTCAGCTCCTCCCCTGCTTACACTGTCTGTCTTTCTCTCTCTCAAAATAAGTAAAGTAAAAAAAATAATTTAAAAAATAGAGTACTTTTTAAAAAAATATTCTTATTTTTATTTTTGAGACAGAGACAGAGAGTGAGGGGGGAAAGGGACAGAGAGAGAGGGAGACACAGAATTCGAAGAAGGCTCTGGGCTCTGAGTTGTTAGCCCAGAGCCTGATGCTGGGCTCAAACCCATGAACTGTGAGATCATGACCTGAGCTGATATCAGACGCTTAACCAACTGAGCCACGCAGGCACCCCCCAAAAACTAAAGTACTTTTTAATGTTATCATTTAATGTTGTTTTGGGATTCATAGACATTGCAAACATCTAGAAATGACGTACAAGTTACAGACATTAGCTAAATTCTTGGGAAAAAGTAAAGGTATATTTCTATGCTATGTTTCACACCATTCATGATTCTGGATGAATTAAGGACTTAAATGAAAAAAAAAAAAAAAAAGAATTCATAAAAGTCCTAGAAGAAAATGCAGTTATCTGCATAATCTTAGGAAGGCAGGTGTTTTTTAAGCATACCATAAGCAACAAAGACAGCACAAGGGAAAGACTAATTTAATTGCATAACTAAAAATGTCTGTATCTTAAAAACCAACATTATAAAGTGAAAAGGCAAATAATAAAAAAGAAAATATTATATATATAAATATAGTAAACAAACACTCTTAATATTCAAAGTATTCTTTCAAATCTATATTAAAAAGTCCAAATAGCTCAATAGAAAAATGAGCAAATGACACAAAAGGACAATTTACCAAAGAAATGTAAGAACCAATAAGTGTGTATATAAAAAAGTTCAGTCTCAATAATAATTAAAGACATTCAATGCAATCTAACAAGGCGTCATTATCCCCTTAACAAATTAGGAAAGCCTTTCTGGAAATCTCAGTGTTGGTAAGGACAGGGAACAGGAATTATACTGCACAGCTGATGAAAATGAGAATCTGTACAATCTTTCTGGAGGGTAATATATGCCTTTTTAAAACTGCACCTGGGTGGCTCAGTCAGTTAAGTATCCAACTCTTGGTTTTTGTCTCAGGTCATGATCTCACGGTTAGTGGGCTCAAGCCCTGCATAGGGCTCTGTGCTTGGGATTCTCTCTCTGTCTCTCTCTTTCTTTCTCAAAATAAATAAATAAACTTGCAAAATCTTCGACCTTGCATTTCTAATTCTAGGAATTTAACTGAAGTGTTTCCTTAAGACTGCTGTAGAGAATTAAAAATCCCTGTACAGATTTTTACTACAGTATTGTTTATAATAGTGATGTTGAAAACAATGCCCAGTAGTAGGGTCCAAGTTATATCAAGGAACTTTTATATATTTATACAACAGAATACAATTCTTCTGTTAATGTCCTAAATTAATACTTTTTGAAATGGAAACATATCCATAATATTGCTTTGAAAACAAAACCAAGAAACGCCAGTTTACAACAGGGGATGATGTATGTACTAATCCCATTGTTGAGGGGAAAAATAATGAATCTGTATGTATGGAAAAAGGCTGGGAAAGAAATACACAGAGCTGTTAATAGAGGTTATCTCTGACTACTGGGGTTTCACACAATTCTTAATTTCTCTCTGTTTTGTCCATTTTCTAATTTTTCTGTAACTAAGGTATAAATTAGTTATAAATTTATTTATTTATTTTTATTAAACATTTTAAATGTTTATTTATTTTGGGAGAGAGAGAGTGAGCATGAGTGGGGAAGAGGCAGAGAGAGAGGGAGACACAGAATCAGAAGCAGACCCCAGGTTCTGAGCTATCAACCCAGAGCCCGACGTGGGGCTCAAACTCATGTACCATAGGATCATGATCTGAGCAAAAGTTGAGGTTGGAGACTTAACCAACCGAGTCACCCAGGTGCCCCTAAATTAGTTACAAATTTAAAAAGAACACGCACATATTGTATCTCTTTAAAAAAATCTCAAACAGAAACCCCAGTAATCTTGGAGCAATCAGATGAAAAAGGCTTTCATGTACATTGATGATATGCATATAAGTTGGCAAAACTTTCTAGAAAGCCCTTTGNCATACACTTACACTGAGTCAGTTTGGTTGTAGGAAGTGATCCAAAAGAAATAAGATACATACAGTGCTGTTTATAATGAGAAACTTTGAACCTAATGTTCAACAGAGGAGAATGACTAAATAAATTATGGAACCTATATGATAGAGTCTTGTGCATGCTCCCTGGAAAGCTTGGGGCTCGATAGACGGCAGCCTACGTGCATTTTCTTCCCCTGAGTTCTCAGCAAGATCTGTCCAGCTTTAACAGCATAATGCTCTGTAAGTCTAACCTTACCTTGATAGAACTCATTCCAAAAGGTTCTTTGTTGGGGAAATTGTTTATTAACATTTTCTTTTTAATGCTTTATTTATTTTTGAGAGAAAGATAGAGACAGCATGACTACGGGAGGGCTAGAGAGAGAGGGAGACACAGAATCCGAAGACAGGCTCCAGGCTCTGAGCTAGCCGTCAGCACAGAGCCCGATGCAGGGCTCAGACCCACGAACCCTGAGATCATGACCTGAGCCAAAGTCAGACCCCCAACCGACTGAGCCACCCAGGCACCTCTGTTGGGGAAATTGTTTAAAACAGAACCTCAGCAAACTGCCTTCAAGTCCCTAATACAATGATGGTTCTAGACAATCCTTGCTTAGTTGTCCCCTTGTGTCATGCCTGGCTTTCTGGGATGTTCCCGAAGGTGGCTGGCCATGGTGGGAAAGTGATTCACAAAAGGTTTTCTGGTGGCGAGCTGATCATGATGCGGCATTAGCCAATTTCTGTGGTGTAAATACCCCATCATGGCTGATTCAAGCTGCCACCGTGACGTCAGTGAACACAGAGTTGAGAAGAGAGGTACAAAGCACAATGTTTTATAGTACTTTTACCGCACAGATGGGATAGATGTAAATACCCACATGGACAGAAATAATAGTAAAATCTAGTAAATAATTAGGAAGCGATAAATTCTGAGTATTATCTTTTGATAATATAAAATATTTCATTGTAAGCTTATATAATTTAACTTTTGATAACAGCTGTGGTTAACAGCTGGCTCAGCTTGTTCCTGAGAATGTCAGAGTTTGTTCCTGTGAGCTGCTCTAAGTGGGCTCTAGCACACCACTGCCAGGCTGTCCACTGTGCTTCGTTGCTGTAGGACTTGTGGCTTCTAGCATATGTGCCCTCCTCCTTCCATCTTTGTACAGAGTTCACCCCAGTCAATTTGCTGTGCAGGTGAAAGTGACAACTTGGTCCCTTCTCTGCCTGGGGCCATTCTCCCTTCCCCATCAACGTCCCCCCCACCACTACTGTCTCTGTTACTGCTTCCTACTCTCCTCTCTTCATTTATTATGTTCAGGGCAGTTGTGCTCAAGATGAGAGAGAGGTAAGCTCAGTCTGTTGAGCATCCGACTTCAGTTCAAGTCATGATCTCACAGTTGGTGGGTTCGAGCCCCACGTCCAAGTTCTGTGCTGACCGCTCAGAGCCTGGAGCCTGCTTCAGATTCTGTGTCTCTCTCCCTCTCTCTAACCCTACCCTGCTTGCACTCCATCTCACCCTCTCTCTCAAAAATAAATAATAAACATAAAAAACTTTTTTAAGATGAGGAAGGACTTGCAGTTTGTCATTTATGTGTTGGTGGGAATAAGTTTAACTGATGATTACTTCTTTTGGGAAGTAAGTGGGACTTGTAAGTAAAACCTTACTTGTCATTCTGAAATTTCACTGACTGGGATTTGAATCACAACGTTCCTGTTAACTCGCTTTGTGATGTTGGATCAGCTCAGTAACCTCTTTGACCCTTACTTCATCTCTCCGGTGGGGAAAATAAGTCTGGCCTTCCCAGAGTTTTTATGAAGATTTAATATGATAGTGCATCCAAGGCATTTAGCACAGAGCCTGGCACCTGGTGACCGCTCAATAAGTGGTACTAATATATTTTGTATTTTATTTTTACTGTTTTGGGATGAAAGTGATTTGGCATATCAAATAATAGTGTAGAGAAGTATTTAGGAGAGGCAGACACCTCTGAAATGATACTTTCCTTTTCTTCTGGCAGTGCTCTTTCTTGTTTAAAAATAATATGACTTTTTATCCTAATGCCATAACTCATGCAAAGTAGACCATCTGCACAATCTCAGGGTCGTATTTTTCCTGAGGTCATTGATATTACTGAAAGGTGATAAGGATCATGTAGGTGGGAGTTATTTTTAAGTAATAAAATTAGGGAAATGTAGAAAAACACAGAATTCCCTTTTATGGACATTTTTTCTTTTCCTTTTCCTCCTTCCCCTCTTCCTCCAATCCTTCCTCCAATTCTACTCTTCGTCTTCTTTCTTATTCCTCCTCCTCCTCTTTTTCTTCTTCTTCTTTTTCTTCTACTCTTTTTCTCACTCAGTCTTAGACATTTTTATTTCTAGACTCTCCAGAGGCATTTATTCTTTCAGGCTCCTGAGCTGATCTGAGAGTCTGTTAAGACTCTTGCCCTTATACTGTCAAAAGTTCGGAAATAACAAAAGTAAAACCAATGAATCACCATAGTAGTAATTAGTAAAAGTTTACTGTGCACACATCAAAAAGACAGTTTGCAAACTGGAAACACTTAAACCAACACATGGAATGATGTTCAGGGATATATTGTTATAAATCAGCTTTAAAAAATTTTTTTATAGTTTATTTTTGAGATAGAGACAGAGACTGAGCGGGGGAGGGGCAGAGAGAGAGAGGGAGACAGAATCTGAAACAGACTTCAGGCTCTGAGCTCTCAGCACAGGACTCGATGCGGGGCTTGAACCCACAAACTGTGAGATCATGACCTGAGCTGAAGTTGGACGCATAACTGATTGAGCCACCCAGGCACCCCATAAAGCAACTTTTTAAGTGAGAAAGTAGTGACTGTTTATTCTTCCTAGTGATTGCTTGAAATATTAGAATTTCCTTAAATGACAGGGAATTGGTCAGTGATTACAGTTCAGGTTTTGCTTATGATTTCCAGAGGCATAAGCAAGGAACGATCCAGGTCAAGTTTGTCTTGCAAAGTAAGTGAAATTGAACTTTGCATGACTAAGCTGGTTTTATTTGCTCATGGAATTTTTAAGGCTGATCTCTGTTTTTTACTTTAATAGATGCTCTGATGTCAATCCTCTCCATTCACACTCTGTTCCAAAGACATTTATGTTTTCTCAGCTAGAATCAGATACTCTGCTATTATGGCCAGTGAGATGTAACTTCTGACAAGCTAACCCTAGTACAAATAAGCTGTGTCCCTTTGTGCAGTCACTTTGACTTCCAAAGCATCGGTTTCCTCATCTGCAAAGGAGAAGTGCCAAGTTTTGCCATGTTTCTGGTAACAGAACTGTTGCAGGAATCTAATGAGATAGTGCATGTGACCATTCCCTGTAAATGGGAGAGCACTGAGCATACATATGGTAGAAGTGACTTGTTTTTCTGACAACATATTCACACAGAAGAAGTCACATATCCTTCTGCACATGGATCCATGATCCCCCTCCCCACTTCCAGGGGCCATAATGCTGATGGGTCCCCACCACCTCAGCTTTAACTCACTTCTGAGATGAATTACCATTTTGTCACTTACTAGCTCTGTGAGATTGGGCACATTTTATAGAGCCTTTCTGATTCCCAGTTCCCTCACTTGTAAATGTGTGTAATGATACCTTGCTAGGAGGATTATTGGAAGAACTTAATGAGTAATATATTCGAGGTCCTTAGCAAAGGGGTAGCTCTTGCTGCTACTAAGTACCCCCATCTTCTTGAATGGTTACCTGTGGTTCAGTCCCCAGTGGAATCTCTGGTGGCCGGGCAGGTAGAATAGTCTGCCACAGTACCTCTGCATACTATCTCTGCGAGGTATACTAGTCTCTGCCCTGCTTACAAAGATCAGATGTCTGGTTTGGCCAAGAATTCAGGTGGGTGGAAAAGTACAAAGAGGCAAGTGTTGGTGATGGCACCCTTTCCCCTCATTCTTCTGTCAAGACCTTGTTCTCTTCTCTCTAAGCACCTAGTTTGCTCCCAGATAACTGTCGCCTAATTTGACAGAAGCCTGAATAGCAGAAGGGCCCCATTTAAAACTGTGATGCTAGCTTTTCATGTTCCTTTCCTCCTATCTCCCTCACCTACCCCATCATTATCCTGTCTGTCCTTCAACTTAATTTTTGTTTATAGGTGACCAAATTTCTGCTTATCTTAAAGAGCTAACTTTTGCTCTTTCAGGGTTGCATGTATTTACCAGGAAGTACGATCAAGGAGATCGCCACAAACCCAGAAGAAGCGGGGAAGTTTGTCTTTGAAGTCATTCCAGGTAGGCAACAAAAGTGGGGACAGAGGTACATTATATTCCCATCTTACTTCTGGATCCTAGAAGTCAAGGCTAAGTGTCAAGCAGCTAACCAACCAACCTAGTAAGAATGCATAGTAATTCTGTATGTAGTTAATGAACTTATACTAGTTCATTAGCCTGCAGGCAAACTAAGTGGGCACGCATTTGGTTCAACTCTGTAAGCTTTTCATCAGTGCACACTTGTAGCCAGTGTTCCACTAGGCCCTGGGACACTGCTTGGAAAAGTACATCATCCCTGCTCACTTAAAGGATCTCAGTTCTGAAGTTGAGTGGGACACTAAAATTAATAGTTAAAATATGGGGCACCTGCATGGCTCAATTGGTTGAACACTCAACTTCAGCTCAGGTCATGATCTCATGGTTCATGGGTTTAAACCCTGAGTTGGGCTCTGTGCTGACAGCTCAGAGCCTGCAACCTGCTTCAGATTCTGTGTCTCCTTCTCTCTCTCTCTCTCTCTCTGCCCCTCCCCTGCTTGTGCTCTGTCTCTCACATTCTCTCTCTCAAAAATAAGTAAACATTAAAAAAAAAGAATCAGAGACTTAAAAAAATAGTTAAAATATAAATTCAGTGATGTGAAACTGCCATTTTGGTAGGCCAAAAATACTTTACAGTCAATAATCACATATGGCTCAACATGACCTAATATGAAATGACAGCCCCAAATTACTGAGCACTAAACACATGTTAGGTGCTGAAATTCACCTATCGTGCATGTTAACACCACACTAGAGGGTGCTTTTTCCCAGACTAGAGTTACCTTCCTCAAATATATTTGGGGCAAGGGGAGTTTGTCTTACTTTGTCTTGAGGGGAATTCGTGTTTGTGTGAGCCTAGCATGCAAGTCTTTCTTTGAGGAGGAAGAGAGATGGACAGACCTTCAGATAAAAAAGCAAAGAAGTGCCCTTTGCAATGAGAAAGAATGGAATCTGGCCATGTGTAGCAACATGGGTGGAACTTGAGGGTGTTATGCTGAGCAAAGTAAGTCAGGCAGAGAAGGACAGATACCATATGTTTGCACGTATAGGAGGATTAGGAGGAACTTAACGGAGGACCATGAGGGAGAAGAAGGGGGGAAATGGTGGGGGAGAGGGAAGTAGGCAAACCATGAGAGACTCTTGAATGCCAAGAACAAACTGAGGGCAGGTGGGATGGGGAGGAGGATATGGGGGGTGATGGGCATGGAGGAGGGCACTTGTGGGGATGAGCACTGGGTGTTATATGGAAACCAACTTGACAATAAACTATTTAGAAAAAAAAAAGATGCATCAATGCTAGGTTCCTTTTTCTTGTTAACCCAACCTGGCATTGATTTTGCTTTGTTTTATGCCATATGAATATCTGTGCTTTGGGCTATCTTACTGTATGCTTGGATGTGTATGTAAATTTTATTCATGCAACTGAGTTCTGTAACAAGAGAAATTAGTTTTTAATAAATAATAAATTCTTGTTGAACATTTGGAAAAAAAAAAAAAAAGAAGTGCCCTTTGGAAAGGAGACCACCAGCGAGGAGCTGAACTGAAAAAAATATGTTTTTCTTTGTTTTCTAGAGTAATAGCCAGTTTTAGGATTGAATTCTATGTTATAATTTCCTCTAGTTCTCCCCCAAATATCAAACAGTTACAACGCACTAACTATGTATCAGTCACCATACCAACTGCACCAAATATATTTCTGCTTCTCCCTGTCTCTTGCTCCTTTGCCAGCCCCAACCCTTCCAGAAACTCCAGAGCTGCTGGTCGGGCTGTGCAGCCAGGCTGACACAGCAGGGGAGGCTACAGTCCCCTGAATGGGGTCCCCTTCCCTTAACCAGCCCCCTTACCACTCGTGCAAGGCAGCTGTATACATAAGAAAGGCAACATAGCAATGAGTTTAGAGTGCCTGGTCTGTAGCCATGTCACCCGGCTCCAAATCCTGGCCCTGTCACTTTCTATTTGTGTAGCAGTGATCAAGTTATTTAATTTCTTCCTGTCTCTGTTTCTTTATCTGTGAAATGGGAACAATGATGATGATAGTGAGAATCAATGAAAAATATATTTGGCACACTGAGTATTGTGACTGATAGATAGTTAGTGCCTTATAAATGTTTGTTATTTGAGGGACAACTAGAGGAAATTATAATGTAGAAATGAATCCTAAAACTGGCTATTACTCTAGAAAACAAAGAAAAACAATTTTTTTAAGTTCAGCCCTTCCTAGTTGGCCTCCTTCCCAATAGGCACTTCTTTGTTTTTGTTTTTTTTTTTTATTTTATTTTACTTTATTTATTTATTTTTTAATTTATTGTCAAGTTAGCTAACATACAGTATATACTGTGTGCTCTTGGTTTTGGGGGTAGATTCCTGTGATTCATCGCTTAGATATAACCCTCCTCAATGCCCATCACTCATTTACCCCCTCCCCCGCTGCCCCATCACCCTCAGTTTGTTTTTCACATTAAGGAGTCTCTCATGGTTTGTCTCCCTCTCTGTTTGAAACTATTTTTTCCTCTTCCCTTCCTCCGTGGTCTTGTGTTAAGTTTCTCAAGTGAAAACATATGGTATCTGTCTTTCTCTGACTGACTTATTTCACTTTGCTTAATACCCTCCAGTTGCATCCACATTGTTGCAAATGGCAGGATTTCATTCTTTTCATTGCTAAGTAGTATTCTATTGTATATATAAACCACATCTCCTTTGCTTTTTTTATCTGAAGGTCTGTCCATCTCCCTTTCCTCCTCAAAGGGAAGAGTTTATTTTTTTCAGTCTCTCCTGTTTGAGAAAGCCCCCTCCTTTTCCCACAAGTTTCTTCTAGTCCTAGGGCCCCTTTCCCAGCACAATGCATGGAATGCAACCATCCATGGTAACATGTGTCCCAGAGCCTGAATTTTCTGTCAGAGGTAGCCTTACCAAGAGCTCTGGCTGCAAATTCGTGGTGGATTTTGCACGCAAAGCCCAATACCCTTGAATATCGCTGTGCTAAGGTGGGATGAAGATCTAGCCTTTCATTATCACATTTGCTGTGGTCTCCTGGTGGGCATGTGTGTGCACGTACACACATCTCATAAGAACAAATAATTCTAAGGCAATAATTAGGTAGGGAACCATTTTCCTAAAGGAGCCATGATACTCAAGCCTTCACCCAACTTAAAGTGAGGCACCTTTTATATTATGATGTAAAGAATTTTTAGTTCTTCTTTTTGTTGTGCTCTTATGCAAGATGATTTCAGGGGCCAATGCTGGCATAGGAAATGGCCTTCCTACTCAGGACCCTCTCTCTGTGATCACCGGTGTTAGTTGCACAAAGGCCATGGAGAAGACTTTCACTGTATTCATGCTATGATTTCTTTATTTGGGGAAGGCAAAACGTTTATGGAGTACCTGCTATGAGCCAGGCACTATTGTAGGAATTGGGAATCCAGAAGAGAAGAAAACAGACTATGCAGCTTACTCTAATGGGACAGACTGACAACAAACCAAATAAATGAGTAAATGGAATAGTTTTTACGATGTTATGAATAAGCACAATGGGAAAAATTAAAGGAAAGAAAAAGAAAAAAATTCTGATTGAGGTGGGGATGGTAGTGATTCAGCTATCATTGTGAATAGAGCAGGCACTCCAATGTGCCCCACATTAATTGTTTTGCAGGCCAACAAAAGATTTTTGAATTCCCTTTGGTTTTGATTTCTTGAGCCTATCTAATCATGGAGCTTCACCTTCTTCACCCTTTGGGTTCAGAATCCATATTATCAGGTCATCAGCCTTTCTGACCAGAAAGGTCAGTCCATATAAGCCCTGGCCATTCAGGAGTATCCTGAGAGCTGGATGTATCTCAGTGAAGTAGAGACAAAACTAATGACAAAACCAAAAGGTCTCCCAGGAAGTAGGGTAAACTGAAATGGTATGCTTTTGGTAACACAATTCTCTACAATAGAGTAGAGAATAGGTACGGTGGAGAAGAATGCCAGATAAATTTTGGCCAAGGTCAAATTGAAAGCAGTAAGGGATAGTAGTGATTATTTGGAGAATGACCAGGGGCCTTGCCTTGAGCTTGGTGGCAACTTACTGGGTTCCAATGGGCAGGTCCCTCTCCGTCCCTGGACTTGAGTTCCATTAGCTGTAGAGTAGAAATGATACTAGAATCCATCCTATTTCAAAGGGATACTGTGATTCCTACAGGATTCTTTTCTTTTGCCCTGAACATCTCTTACTTCTGGAAACACCTAGCTCACAGGAATGGTCAGGGGCCTCTCATCTGACCATTCTGGTCAGAAGAGCTGATGACCCAATGATAAGATGGATTCAGAATCAGGTTGTCTCAGAGCATAAAAGAAGGTGGAGCTCAGTAATATTAACATAAGCTTTGAAAGGAAACCAAAGGGAATTTGAAAGTCTTTTGTTGCCCTGCAAGAAAATATAGGTTTGGGCCCAACTGGGGTGCCAGAACAGGCTTTTTGTTTTTTTTAAGAGAAATTCCCTGACATTGTGAAAGAATAGGTTGATGTTTACACAGACACTTTGAAATTTAATAGTATCCTATAATTGAAAGGGATTGCTATTATGTTCTTGTCCTTCCCAAGACCTATATTTGAGGATTTTCTGCCCCCTCTCTTCTCCCTCTCTGTCCCAGTTTTTCTTTATGTCACTTTCTCTTTCTGTTGGTAGCTTCTTCTCGCTCCACCCTCTTGTCATTTCCACCACCCTTTTTTCCATTTGTTAACAAGAACCCAGGAAACAATACATATGTCTGCCCATAATAATGGGTTTAAATTGAAAATGGTAAGGAAAGTCTTAACAAACTTCAGTTGTTCATCAACTAGGTATGGAGAACCTACCATGTGCAATGCCTTGTGCAGGCAGGAGAGTCGAAATTCTGAATAGAAAGCACTGATTTTGTGAGGAAGACACACATGTGCTTATTATCCCTTCCTCCTGAGTTGTTGTTATCCTCCTCATCATAAGAGCTGAGCTCATGAGTAGCTTAGGAAAATATCTGTGATGGTGTAAAGGACTAAAGTCCATCTGAGACAGGCTGAGCCTGTCTCCTCTAACACTGACATTGTTCCCTTGAACTTCCTCTTCCTTTCTGGTAGGAAATGGCTTCTGTCGTCCACGGGAGCAGATCTCAGCCCAAAGCATCCCAGTTCCAAACCATTGGCGCTCAATGGTTTATTTGTAGAATTAGAGTTTTCGGTGGGTAACTATTCAGTTCCCTTCAGGATAAGTAGATAATGCTTTTGTGTTGTGTGACTTGGTTGTTTAATTGAACCAAGGAAGAAGCTGAAGTTTGGCTTCCCTTCACTTTCTTTGTCCCAGCCTTTTACCACTTGAAGACCTTCATTAGTGTTACTTCTTCCTCCAGCCTCATGGGACCAGAGTCGCACTGGACAGGACTCCTATGTCCTCATGGCCAGCTCTCAGGCAGAGATGGAAGAGTGGGTTAAATTCCTTAAGAGAGTCGCTGGCACGCCCTCTGGAGGTAAGGACGCTGCAGGCTTGCCAGGGCAGGTGTCTGTGACATCTCAAAGATGGGGAGTTAGTAACTCCAGACATGATCCATCCTTGAACAGTGTTCAAGGGAGACCACCGGAGGACATCTCTGAGGCCATGCTCATTGCCAAGCATCTAGCTTCCTATCCTGCATGACCTCAGAGAGCCAACTCTAGATTAGCTGGGCAGACTGCAGCCCTTCGTACCTCATTTATACCTCATTGGCAAATGTGTGTGATGCCCTGAAGCAGCCCTTTCTCCTCTCTGGGCTGCAGTGTTCTCATCTGTAAAATGGATGGATTGGACCAGTTGACCCCAATCCCCAGCAGCACTAACATTCTGCAGCACCATGATTCTGTCTGGTTATGGGCTTGTGGGGCCAGAGAGGGTGGATGGCAAGAGTTATGCTGAAAGCTAAGAGGAGGTGATCAGCACAGGACAATGAAGTGGCTGGCCAGAGTGGGGGCACTCAGACTGGGAGAGGTTCAGGAGATGTGTCCAGACTCTCAGGTTCTTGGTGAATTCAGGATGAACACTTTTCTGGGTTCCATGACTCAGGTGTTTGAGTTTTCTGGGAATCCTGGGGTTGGGTCCACACTAGAGGAAAAACCGCTGTGAAAAAGTAAAAAACAAAAACATCTGCAATTAACAAACAATGAATCCAATGTGTGTTTTTCCCTTTTATAAAAATATGAAAAACTGATATGGGCAATCTCCACTGACCACTTTCCTTCAACTTTTTAGGAACACACTTATTTGTGTCAACTCCAGGATAACTGTATATAATCATTTATCAACTCTGCTAACTGTTATCCTAGAAATCATGGCAGTGGAGGGGGGGTGCTCTTACAGCTCAAATATTAAATATTTTTTGGATTGCCCAATGGTTTCTTTTAAAAAATTATGAACACCATAACGATTTTGTGGAAATTTGAAAATTATGGGAAAACAATCACCCTCAAAGCCACCAGAGGAATTTTTATGTTTTCCATCCAGTTGATATTCAGAAATACATCCTTTTTTTCCCTCAGAATGACAAGCGTAGAATATATACAATTTAATGCCTTTTCTTTTATAGCTAGAGGGGTTTTCCCATGTTGTCAGATATTCTTAATTGACTCATTTGAGGGATTATTTGGTTGCAAAAAATTGAAATCGCATCCAATGATGTTCAGCAACAAAGAAGGATTTACTGGGTAGGTACAGTAGCTACTCAAAGAAATCAAGGGATAAGTGGTAAGAGGGCTCAAGGGATTGGGGCCCAGGAACTGGACCATTGGCCCAGAACTTCTCCTGTCAGTTTCCCTGGGCACATGCAGCTTTGCATTCTGCTTTTCTCTGCCTGTTTTTGCATCGTTAGCAGAGCTCTCGTGCTTACTCCTGGCCCAATCCAGCTGTGCCAACCCCAGTTTTCCTGGACCTCTCCCTCGAGCACGGCAGAAGCTGAGCTCAGCCTCCACAACCCCATTGCAGACTCTTGAGAAAGAGCATCCGCCTGGCTAGCTGGGGGCAGGAGACCACTTGCAGACTCAGGAGCTGGGACAGGGAGGCCGTCCTGTGACTGGTGAGCTGCCCCGCGGGGGCTGGGAGAGAAGTTACTGATAGGACACCCAAACTCAAGAGTGCCTGCCACAGCCATTGGGGGCAGCTGCATCCTATTACAAAAAGAATAGCCTCGTTTCATGAACCATTTCCCAGTTCCTAAAACGACATTTTTTACTGTGCTAATCAGTCCAAGATGAGGTGTTTATTTATGAAAGCTCTCTTGTATACCATTCAGCCTGGATAATCTTAGCTGTGACCCTCCTTATTACCCCAGACTGTGAGACTGTGAGCCCTGTCAACGTTTCCTGCTTTCCTCAGTCCAGAGCGTTAGGCAGCCTGCATTGACAAGGGTAGTGGACGTTGCCTAATTATGCACTTATTCTGAGTCAAAGTGCTGTCCTCGCACTGTGAACAGCCTCTGTGCCTTATATGGTGCTGGGCTCAGCCTTACCATGGTGAGCTGCTGTACTGGGTCCTAATCCACTTGGGGATTTCTTCCTTACCCCACCTCAAAAGGCCACCACTTGAGAAGCAAGTCAAGCATAAATCCTGCAGTCAGGGGGAAAGTCCAAGGGACGAGAAATAAGAGCGCAGCATATTCACTTATTCAAAGAACAGGATTTGTCTCTGACGTGGCATTTCAGATGTTTCTGAAGCCTCTCATGGAATCTGATTGCTAGATCTCAGGATGAGAAGGCATTTTAAGACTGAGGCCACAAGGCAAGCCAGACATTTGTTCTTCCTGTTTGTAAGTCAGGAAACTTGTGTCCTCAGGAAGTAGATGATTAGTCTGAGGGGCCCAGCTGCTGAGGAGTGGGGCTGAGGTTCCTGCCTCTGTGGGCAGCTCTTATCATAGGCTGGTCCCACTTGTAAAGTGCCTCTGATCTGGGTCCACTAGGTATGCATCCATTGAGAAGTCACTGAGATGTGTTGCCACTCTCTCCAACCCTCCCTGAAGCTTTCTATGGCTTTTCCCACCCAGAACCTGCTCTCTTCTTACCACCTTCACTACTACCATCCTGGTTGAGGTGCCATTCTGTCGTTTCTGAATTACAGTGACGATCCCCAGACCAACTTCTTTTGCTCTTCCCCAAACACCCTAAGCATGTTCCTGCCTCAGGCACATTGCTGTTTGCTCTGTGTGGAATTCTCTTTCCCCAAGTAGTTGTGTGGCTCAGTACCTTGGTTTTTGCAGGTCTTTGCTCAAACATCACCTCAGTGAGCCTTCCCCCAATCATCCCATTCGACATTGAACCCCTTCCTTGCCCTACCCCTCACTATCTCTCTTTCCTGCTTAATTTTTCTGCTTAGTACTACCCTCTTATAACATGCTAAATATTTTACTCATTTGTGCATAGTTGGCCTCCCCTGGCTAGAAGGAAACCTTCAATCTACTTTGCAGGATTTTTTTTTCTCCATTTCATTCAATGTGGGATCCCAGAATCTAAACAGTGCCTGGCACAGTAGATGTGGAGGAATGGCCTTCTCTTCCCATGGTGGTACTATGTTCTACTTCCATCTTCTCTCCTCTTTGCTAAATGACAATCTAGAAAATTATTTGGTTAATGGGTTGCTGCCTCTAGAATGGTCTCCCGCCAAGTGTGGTCATGGTGAACTTTGCTGAAATTCTTTATGGTTTGTAGACCCCTTAGAGAAAATGATAAAAACTATGGAAACTCTCCCTGGAAAAATGTTTGGGCAGCAGTTTTGTGTTCAACCGCATTGAACTGCAGATGCCTGTAGTCCATTTGTACGACCCAAATAATGAATCCAAACTGTTCTAAAAGTCACTCTAGTAACAGTTTTGCAGAGCTAAGACCATTTTTGCCCCAGTCTCTTTCTGGCTCCCTTTCTCCCTTGACAAGAGAAATAGCCCACATAGTTCCCATGGGATACCCAACTTTCTCCCCTTGGCTCCTCCTGCCTCATAGTTGGCTCTGAATATACCTCTCACCTTGTCTCATTCTTTGACCAATTCCAACGTATTTCTCCACACATCCCAGAAATGCTTGGACACCAGCTGGATGTCCTACAATTTAACTCAACTCTGACGCTATCTGCCTAGAGATAACATCAGATTCCACAGGCTAAGGGCTCAGTCCTGCAGGACGTGTCCCCTTCCATGCATTTCAGGTGCCAAATTCAAGTCCAGATTGTCACCTGTACTTCTGACCCAATGGCTATAGATTGGAGGTTCCAATGATCCCCTCCTTGGGTTCAATTAATTTGCTAGAGGGACTCACAGAATTGAGGAAACCAGTTTACTTATTAGATCATCAGTTTATGATAAAAGGATATAAGAACAGCTACATGGAAGAGATGTATGGGCCAAGGTGTGGCGAAGGCCCTGTCCAGGAGTACCACTCTCCTCCAAATTTCCACATATTCATCAACCTAGAAATTCTCCAAACCCCATCCTTTTGGGTTTTTATGGAGGCTTTCTTGCATCTGCGTGATTGATTAAATCATGGGCCATTAGTGATTGCACTCAATCTCCACCTCCTGGTGGGACTGAGTGTTATAACCTAGTAATCACTAGGTTGATGCCACTTGTCAATCAACCCCTTATCCTAGGTGCTTTTCAAAACTCACCTCATTAATGTAACAAAAGATACCTTTATCTCTCTCATCAGAGGAAATTCCAAGAGTTTTAGTTAGGAGTTCTGTGCCAGGAAATGAGTGAAAGACCAAAAATATATTTCTTGTTATAAATCACAATGGAAAGCAGCACCTTGGTGCACCTTGATGTTCTGGCCTTTTCCTTCATAGCCAGCCAATTTATTTCTTTTTTGCCCCACTGTTCTTTTCAAAGGGCCTGGTTGGAAAAGTTACATTCATTTTTTCCCAGAAGTTTTGGATGCAATTCCAAGTTTTCCTGATTTAAGTAGAAGAAAGAGAAGAGAGGTGATCACATCTGGACTTCTAGTGACTTGTCCCCTGACTCACAGCTGCCCCTTTTCTATAAAGTACCCCCCGCCCCCGAGTAGGAGGTCTGTGTCTTCCCAGGATCCCCACACTGAAACCAGGTCTCTGTCCCACTCCCAGAGAGCAGGCAAGCCACATTGCAAATTGCTGTTTAGTGGGAACCTGCTTTGCTCTCTTGCTCTGGAGGCTGGCCTCTCGGTCTCTTTCTCAGGCTACTGCTGGGTATGTAAGCACTGCACTGAATTGTGCATAGCCCTCCTCTGACCAACCTGGTTGTAAGACCTGGGGCAAGTCCCGTGTTTTAAGTGTCTTTGTGTGTTTGCCAACACTAGGCATAGAGTATATAAACATTGTGCTTTTACATGCCATGGGTTCCTTTCTTTTTCTCATTTCTTAAGTTGTCTGCATCTTTCAGAGCATGATTTCACAATCGACAGCAGGGTTTAGCCTGTGGGGGTGTGTGTGATCTCTGTGATTCATTGTTATTGCTTATATTCTGATTCTTTTTTTCTTTTAGCTAGAGCTAAACTGGACATTACAAAGGATGATTTTTACTTATTTTCGGTAATCCACCTCTCCGCGGATCCTAACACAAAACACAAGCCAGTTATTTATTTATGCATTTACTGAACAACTATTTCTTGAGCATTTGTCATGTGCCAAGTGCTGTGCTAGTCCTGGGGGTACAGGAGTGAGAAAAAGACTGAGTCCCCTCTCTTGAGGAGCTCACGATCTAGTAGAAGACACAGACATGAATCAACCTCCAAACCATAACATTACAATTGTGAGAAGTACCATAAAGGAAGAACACATAATGCACAGTGGGGGAAGATGTCTTTGTCAAGAAGTTCAGGGAAAGCTTCCCTGAACTAGTGATGATTAAGCTTAAATCTGAAGGGTCATTGGAGGCTAAGTAGGCAGAGGAGGAGGAAGAGGAACAGTATATTCCTCAATCAGAGGAATAGCATATACCAAGGTCCTGTGACAGAAAGGAGAACAGGCTCTAGAGTAAGAGGAAGGTGAAGACAATGACATAGCTTGCTTAAGTATTGGTCTTCATCCTAAGGTGGCTTAGATGAGGGTGGTAGCAGTGAAGATGGAGAGAAGTAAGCAGGTTTGCACAGTGTTTCAGAGGTAACATTGCCATGACGTGGGAGTGAATCTAACATGGAAGGAGAATGTGGTGTCAATCAAGTCCTTGATTCCCCGCCTATGCGTGAATGGAGGGATGAACATTTGGCTGGCAGCATCCTGGCAATCCTTCCCTGCCCCTGCCTGTCCCTTCATGATGCTGAGTCCATTTTAAGTCTCCTGGGCATGTCTGGCAGAGTTGCTGCACTATTTGCTAAAATCTTCTCAACGGGAGGGGGAAATCATCTCAGTTTACCCAACAACCCACCTCCAAGATCATTCTTTCTGAAGGCTTGACTGAGCCACATGCAACTCTGAAAGCATTTCCAGAGAAGGTGGGCTGGCTTCATCAACACTAAGTGAAATCCTGTGTTCCTGCCAGACACTTTGATATATGGAGCAATGTTGGTAAGGGCTTGTGTGGGTTTTTTTTTGTTTTTTTTTTTTTAACCCACCTCCATAGTATCTCTTGAATGGCAGTTGACAATTAGCTGCTAAGTAAAAGGAGGCACTTATTTTTATTGCTGGCCCTGACAGCTTTATGTTCACTCTTTAAAAGCCAAGACTCATGTGTGTAAAGGTGAGTGGGGAGGGGAAGTGGTGTGGGAAGGAGGAAGGGAGGGCCAGGGGCAGGTGCCGACAGATCCCATGATTTCCTGGAGTCAGAACCTGAGCAGTATTTACAAGCATGTGCTGATCTGGAAGCGAGAGAAGATGGTGTTTCCAGGTTGGAGAGGAGGGAAGGCGTGAGGCTGGCCCTGCAGAGACTGTGATTCCTTGGCCCCCACCATGCCTCATATTCTTAGGATGCCGCGGTGGGACCCGGGCTGTGGCTTTTCTGCCCTGGCACTGCTCTTTTGCGGGAATTTCAGGAAGAAAACACCCAAGCGCCGAAAGAAAGGTATTTCATCCCTATTTTGTGATTGAATTTTTCCACTAAAGGACACTTTGCCCAGCTCCCCTTCCCTCTTTCGCAGAGATGGGGATGGTCCTGGAACTGAGCCCCAGGGAGGCAGGCACCAGTGCCAGGCCAGTGGGAAGGGGGGGTGGGGGCAGGGACGGGGCAAGCCCTCCCAGGCACCTGGGCTGGACCAGAGGCAGGGTGGGGGGGAGGGGCCCTTGTCCTGAAACTAGGAGCATCTGTGTGATAAGGAAGGGAGGCTGAGGTTAGAAAGGAGGCAATAGCTAATCCTTCCACTTTCATTTCTCTAAAGCAGCTCAGTGTCCTGGGTCTGCCTAGTAAATCTGAGGAGGGAGCTTAGAAGTAAAGGGTGGAGGAAGGCCCACAAGCAGAGATTAGGCAGCCCCCTATGCCTTTCTTCTTCCCCTTGAAACTTGGTGATGTCTGAAATTTCACCTGGACAGTTGTATTACGCTGGCATTAAACAAGAGAAATGAAAATGTTTTATTTAGAATCATGGGGCAAATATGACAGTGGACAAATTCCTAACCTGTCTCTGTCTGTAAAATGGAACAATAATATCTATGTTGTAGGGTTCTTCTGAGGACTAAGTGAGAGCACACATGAAAACTTTTAGGGCACATAAAACTAGCTTAATTTATCAAATGAATTAATAATTATAATATTATGTTATATATTATAATTAGTCAATTAAGATTTGTACCCATGAAGATGGCAATGCCTCTATTAACAGTGACTGGTCCAAAGTGAGGAGCAGTTCTAAGTGAATGACCGGCTGGCCGAGGGCAGGAAGGGCAGGGGCCTCAGTTCGCTGAAGGAGTGGGTGCAGCCTGGGAGGCATGGTGCCCATGATGGGGGACCCTGAGCTGGAGAATGGTCTCTGAATGCCCCCCACCCCTCTGTCTGCTGTCTTCCTCCTTCCCTAGTTCCCTCGGGGTCTAAGCCTTTTCATGTCCACCCAGGGTCAGAGGGGGTGATCAGGACTGAGAAGTCAGAGGTATGTGCAACTCAGGATTGGGCCTTTAGAGTTCAGGGAGGTACTCCAAACTCCTCATGTGATCTGAGATGGAGAATGACAAAGCCTGATTGAAACTAAAGAAAACCAGGTCTCTACAGCCTGTAGTGCCCACTTCTTGTTGGAGGGAATCGCTCTGACTGATTTCCAGGCTGGAGGTATGCAGTTTGCTGTCTTCACTGTATGGGTGATGTGAAAGCAGCGGGTGTGCTCCGGAGCACGTGAGGATGGGGGAAGGAAGTTCCTGGACACTCCAATGTTCAGAGGTCAGGGAGAAAAGAAATAATCATCTGAGGAGGCTGAGGAAGCGTGGCCTTGAGACAAATTGAGAACCAAGTGGGAGTGCCAAAAGCCATGTGAAAAGTGTCTCAAAAAGGGGTGATTTGCTGTGTCACATGGTGCTGATAGAGCAGTTTGGAGGAAGACTGAGAATTTGAGTCCTAGAATTTAAAAACGTGAAGGCCATTGATCTCCTTGACCAGAGCAAGTTTGGAGAAGTGCTGATCAGAGTACTTTCAGGAGAGAAGGAGCAGAGGACGAGAGGAATGGCAGACACGATGACAGCTCTTTGAGGACTGGCCCATCATGTGCCAGGCTCTGTGCCAGGACATAAAAATAGATGGTGAACCAGACAAGCTGTCTGACTTTGAGGAGCCCATAGTCCAGTGGAAGAGAGACATGTTTAAAACTAAGCTGCAGGAGAAGTGGGTGGCATAGAGGTATACTGGGAGCTCTGTGGTTACAGAAGAGGGAGAGACTAGTCCCTCTGAGGAGAAGACAGTTAGAACTTCTGCTGCAGGAAGATCAGGTTTCCAGGTAGGGAGAAGGAAATGTATTAGCTCCAGAGTTTTCAAAAGCGAAGATCTTTTTTCATTCGTTCTGTCATAGTCTCCAGCTACCAAAGAGGCAGGTACTCAGTGTATTTGCTGAATGATTTTGTGAGTTCCCGTGGAAGGAATTTGCAGGAAGCAGACTTGCAAAAGAAACCATCACAATAATTTTGACAGTCACAGCGAGAACAGAGAAGAGAGATGGTTTAATTTAGAAAGTGCTGATCTGGGGCGCCTGGGTGTGTCAGTCCCTTGAACATCTGACTTTGGTTCAGGTCATGATCTCACAGTTTGTGAGTTTGAGCCCTGCATAGGACTCGCTGCTGTCAGTGCAGAGCCTGCTTCGGATCCTCTGTCCCCCTCTCTTTTTGCCCCTCCCCTCTTCATGCTCTCTCTCTCTCTCTCAAAAATAAGTAAAAAATTTAAAAAAAAAAGTGCTGATTTGTTTGGAGGGAAAAAGAGGATATTGCAGATAATCCTGACACTCACATTTTTGCTGATGGGGTTTGTCAAGTGCAGGTACCTTGTGTTAATGACTTTGTATTCTCCATGCTTAGGAAAGTGCTTGATGCTTGAGTGCTTGATTGACTGAATGCTACTGCCTAGGAAGAAGGCTCCAGGAGAAGCAGTGATTTGGGAGTGTTGGTGGTGGGACAAGAGTGAGATTGGAGAAGACACTGGGAAAGCTTCCTTTAGATGTTGGATGAGGAAGGATAGATAGATAGATAGAAGGTGGATATGTAGGTCTGGCCCAGACATGTGGATTTACAAGTTACCAATTTGTAGGTGATATCCAAATGTATGGAATCATATGACCTTTCTCAAAAAGAATGTCTAGAGGGAGGGGGTAGCTGAGTGGAAGTGTCAGGAAGTGATACACGAAAGGAGGAGGTGGAGGAAGGAGCACAGGAAAGGAGATTGCAGAGGAACCAGCAGGCAGTGGGAATAGAATGAAAATGATGCCTTTGTCATCATGTCGGGAGAAAGTCATGAAGAGAAAGGAGAATCCATATCATCATGAGTCTTCAGGGAAGACCAGTGGGGTGTGGAATGAGCATAGGCCATATCTGGCCATTAGAAGGCTGCTGGAAATTTTATTGAGTGGATTGGGTGGAAAGATGCAGACTGATGAAACCAGACTGGGTTTGAGAGGTTGAGAGTTTGATAAGCAAAGATGTAGAGCCTGTGAGGATGGAAATAGATATGTCCTTTATGTGTATACTGAGGAAGAGAAGGAAGGCAAGTAGTGGTTGTTTGAGAGCTAGGGTAGGAGGTTATTGTTTAATAAATTGGCAGAGTTGGACTCACTTGGGCTCTTTCCATTGAAAAGAGAAATATTTAAGATACAAAAGACAAGGAGTGAAGTCCTGGAAGAGATGCAAAGGGATGAAACCCACAGGTCAAAAAAAGTATCGTCTTAGAGGAAATCACAGGTTTCTTTTCTTCCTCTGAGAGAAGACTGATGGACAGACAGAGGAGGAGGGACAGGAAGGGAAGGGACCAGGGATAAGAGTTCACTCATGATGTCCTCCACTTGGGGGAAAGAAGGAAAAGAGGAAACAAGATCACCTGCTGAGACACAGATGGAAAAGCAGTGGGTGGAGAGAGCAAGAGGAGTGGGGGAGATTCGGAACCAAGGTCTTACAGAGATTGGGAATATAAGCCTCCATGATATGGAATGCTGTGTTCCCTTGGGGCTCTTGGTGACCTGGTGAAGGTGTGGGGGAGGTACTAGGAGTCCGTAGAGCAGAGATGATGGAGGAGAAAGGGGGATTGAGAAGTGGATTAACTGGTGAGAGCGGCATTGCAATGACTGGCTGTGGGGCCTGGGAGGGATAAAGGATGAGCACAGGACAAGGCTGAGAGGCTGGGACGGGGAGAAAAGTTACAGGACTTGCTACCGAGAGGATTCCAGGTCACCTGCAAAACAGAGCATTTCCTTCGGACCTCAGGGGTGCAGCTCTCATCTGACAGCTCTGACATCTCCATGCGAATCCCCACATTGTGTTGGGATATCTTTCCGTGTCAGGGTCCAAGGCGCCCCTTGAGCCTAAGCTTCAACTGCTCAGAAACACATCTGCCTCCCCCCTTGGGATCCTCCTCAAGGGCATTTTACAAATGCCATGTGGCATATGTTTTAAGTCAGATGATTTCAAACATTTCCTTCCAAATATCTATCCAGCTCCTTTCACAGACATATGGCAACTAAATTCTATATTGTTACTGCAATTGTCTAATTGTTTTTCATTATTTTTAATGTGGTCATTTCATTTTCATAACTTGAGTGTAAGTTAATTGAAAGCCAGAGCCATATCCTACATTCTCTTGTCTGTATTACCCATCCCACATGGCCTGCCGCTGGCACTCAGGACATGTTAGTGTGAGGCTGAATTCTTCCACTGAGGAGGTCTCTACTGGAGCTTCCTCTAAAGAAATGCCAAACTTGTCATTAATCATGGAAAGCATTTGCCTAGATATGAAATAATTCTTTAAGTAATTCAGCAAAATATGCTACCTACTTTGTGCCAGGCCCTGTGCTGAACACCGGGGGTGAACAGAGAGCACCCCCATATCTCCAGCATTGGAGAGCCCAGTCTTGCAGACGGTATGGGTACACATAGATAATCACAGTAAGGTGTTGAAAGGGATTGGGATATTTGAGAAAGAATACAGGTGCACAAAGTAGGGACAGATTCTCTCAGGCTACGGTCAAGGAGAGCTTGGTAGACATGATGGTATTTGAGTCAGGCCAAGGAAGACAAATGGGATTCCAGCAGACAAGGAATGAGAAATGCACAGACTGGGCAATGAGAAGACCATCCAAGGGTTTTGGGAACATCAGGGTGAGGTGCCTTTGGGGGCATGACAGGAAGTCAGGCTAGAAAGGTAGGTGGGGGCCAGACCAAATGCCAAACTAATGAATGCCAGCCCCCAACTTTCAAACTGTAGCCACAGAAATATTTAATCAAACAGTGTCACTGAAATGCAATAAGTGAAATAGACAACAGCCCAGCAGATGTGGTTGGAAGTAGGAATACAGGGACCACTCCCATGCTCAGCTCCTCCCAGATCCACTTTCACCTCCCAGCACCTGAGGGCCTGCAGAAGAAGCCGTGAGGAATTTGAGGAGTAATTTGGAAAATGCTACTGTGGCAACTGGGGAAGAAGTGGATGACAAACACAGGGTTGGGGGCGGGGAGCGTGCTTAGGGAAATTGGAGGCAGTTTAGAAAGGTAGGCATCAGGAGGGCTTTGCACACGTCAGAAGAGAACACCACAGCTGTCATAGGTGAGCGAGTAGTCCGACCTGGCTTAGGGCAGTGGGTGGGAGTGCAGAGGACACGGTAGATTCAAGAGCTCAGTATGGCTCTGTACAGGTGAAATTCACATTAGTGAGAGACTGGATACAGGGGACCAACCAGAGAACGAACCATGGGGGAAACCAAAGGACTTTGGAAAGCAGTGTCCTAGGAACTGAAGCGGTCGGTGTAGCAGGGTCCTAATTATGACCGAGGGAAAATCAGGCAGGGCAGAACTGAAGCCATGACCTGTCTTCTGAGCTTCCAGGAACTAAAGGGAATGGGGGCCTGGTGGGAGAATGGGTAGCCAACGATCGTCCTGATTTGAAAACTAATTTTGTTATACTGCCGGGGTAGGGAAATTATAAAGCCAGTACTGACAGGGCTGGGGTGGAGCTGGTCCACACATGCTTTGCTGGAGGCAGTATAATTTGGAAAAATATTTTTGGACAAAAATTTGCATACCACTGAGTCATACAAATGTTCAAAACACTTGACCTAGTAATTCTACTTGTGAGAATCTGCCCTAAGGAAATAGTTCAAAAGAATGAAAAGCCTATGATCACCCATCCAAATGTTAATTAATTAATTAAGCAATTAATTAGAAATAATACATTGTGCCAAATACATCCCAGGAACTCTGCTAGGTGGATAAGCATGTTCACTGTAGCAGTTTTGAAAATAGTAAAACATAATAAACAACCTAAATTATAAGAATGCTGCAATGGTTTAATAGAGTATGACACATCTGTGTGATAGACTTATTTTTTAATGGCATATGACACAAGTAGAATTCAAAACTACCTGCTTGCTGTTGTGGTTAAGAGTACATTCTCTTGAGTTTACTGCCTGGGCTTGAATTCTGACTATCATGCCCTGGCATCTGACCTTGGCAAGTTCACCAGTGCCTCTAAGGCTCAGTGTCTTTAATAGCAAGGTGAGTATAACAATTCTACTACCTCGTGGGGTTGCTGGTAAGATGAAATGAGAACAGGTGTGCAAAGTGCTTAGCACAATTTCTAGCACACAACAGGTACTCAGTAAAAGTAAGTTGTTATTTTAAATATGTAAAACTGTGGGTTAAGAGAAAAAGACTTCCAAAGACTCCCCCAAATTTATAGCTCCAGGAAATATTATGGGTTGCTTGTCTCCTGTATTTTGTTTAGTATCATTGCACTAAAACTTTTGAGGTTATACACAGCACTGACAAATCTAGGAAGAGGCAAAGAAAGCACTTTGACCTATCGGTTCGTCCAATGGAAGTCAGAGTGATGGGAACATCCTGTTTTTCTCTTCCTAGCTGTGTTTGGCCAGCGTTTGGATGAGACCGTGGCCTATGAGCAGAAATTTGGTCCCCACCTGGTGCCCATCCTGGTGGAGAAGTGTGCAGAGTTCATCCTCCAGCACGGCCTGAATGAAGAAGGCATCTTCCGACTGCCTGGGCAGGACAACCTGGTGAAGCAGCTCAGAGATGCTTTTGATGCTGGGGAGCGGCCCTCCTTTGACAGGTACCTGGTCCTCACCGTGCCTTCCCCTGCCTTATGTGGGTAGGAGGGCCTCTCTCTACCAGCTGAGCTACAGGACTCAAACAGATGTTTCCAAGGCCCTGGCTTGCAATGAAGAGAGCTTTTTATTCTGCTGGCAACTTATGTGAGGAATGAAGTGAACTAGAAGTAGGACCTTGCTGAGCAAGCAGTCAAGAGATGTTTAGGATGTAGGGGAGACCAGGAGCATGATGGGACCTAGCTTAAGGCCCACACCACCGGGCAGGTGAGGAACGTGGAAGAGCTGAGCTGATTGTACAGACTCGGTGGGTAGAGAATGTAGCATACCTATACCTGAGGGCTCTGATGCTTTTCCTCAGCTTTCCAGAAATGGCCAGAAGCAGTGCTTCTTGTTAGGTTGGGAGACCACAGTCGTGTGCAGCTCTGAACTTAGTTCTGAGCCTTTGTGGAGAGAGTATATACTGACATCGTGGCAGCCTGGTGTCTTCTCATATCTCCCCTGTGGAAGTTTCCCAAGTTTGGTTGGAACATATCAGTTCTGGTGACGTTTCTTCTCACCGTCGCCTACCTGTCCCACCTCCTCCAGCTACCCAGCCGAGGTTTTCAGCTTTGCCACAGTCAGCTCGTCCAGCACCCACGCCAACACTCTACACTCTCTGCCTATTGTGCAATATTTGCCCTTGATGCCTGTGTGTACTTGTCCCACTGGCAAGAAAGAGCCATTGTTCTTTCCAAATCAGCAGCCCATAAATCAAGATAGAAGAAGACAGGCCCAAATCTATCCAGTTTCCAAAGGTTAATATTCCCCAAAGGGTTATTTAGGACCTAGGATTGGAGGTGATCCTGGGAAAATCATGAACAGCTAAGTGCCATTAGCTCCCCCTCCCCACCTCCACCCCAGTCACCAGCAATGCCCAGTCTCCCTCTGAAGCTTCTCTGATACCGCCTGTTCACTCCCTTCTCACAGCCACTGTCTGAATTCGGACCACCGGACTTTGCTGCCCTTGGCATGCAGTAGGTTAAGTTACCAAGGGTGCTGTACTTTTACAGGAAAGCAACGGATGGAGTTGTTACTGGAACTATAGTAGTTATGGGCATCAAATTTACGGACCTCTCAGCAGCACTATAAATTGCATTTCATTATCAGGCACCTGATCAATTAAGTTCATCACCTTTTATATTCAGTTTTCTTCTTATGTTTTTAATTCGCTTTGAGTTGATACAGGTGGATTGTTGCTAAAGCAATGGGAACAGTCAGCCAGGAAGAATGGAGGTGATTGCAGGGTTTGTCAGATACTTGCCCTAGACTTGATTTTATGTTCTTATAAAGTCAGCCTGGGTGGTGGAGTCACAGGCTTGGATACCTGTGAAATATTTGGGGCAGAAAGGAGGAAAGTTACCACAGCTTGTCATGACCTCTCCACCCCCAGAATTAAGGAGTAGAGTTTACACACCCAGAAATAGGAAGGGTCACCTGGGGCTCTTCAGAGTCCTCCCAGGGCTGATTCATGGGTCCACATAATCCTTGTGGGTTAGATCCCCTACATTGGTCATATGTGTTGTTTCACCATGAGATCTCCCAAATTGTCTCACTGGAATGAAAAGAAACAAAGGACCTTTTATTTGGTAGATGTTAGTGCAGCTATATCTGATTCTCATTAAACATATGAATAAATTTTGAAATCTCGTTGATTCTCATTAAACATATATGAATAAATTTTAAAATCTCTTTGTTGAGCTTCTGGTGGGCTGGATACTAACTGGCCACAAAGCCAATACACTCCTGCTACCTATACTTCCATGAGAAACATACAGAATGTGCCACATTTAGGGTCAGTGCTACCAGAGAAGGGTTGGCGAAGCCATCCGTGGGGACGGGGCTAATCTCTGGTGGATCAGGTGTTAAACTCAGAAGTTCAACCTAGCTCCTGACTTGCTCTTAGCCCTTGACTTAAAAAATATCATTTAAACATGTTTCATTAGGTTGAAGGAATAGCAGACTCAGGAAAAATTATGTTGGAAATTTAAACTATAACAGGGACAAGTGAGTCAGCCTTGATACAATGAGGGCACATACACGAAACCAAAAATTTACAAAAATAATTGTATAATTTCCATTGTATTAAGTGCTAAAATGGAAAACTAAACAGTACTATGAGAACCTAGAACAGGGGCCTTTTGACACCATCTGGTAGATGGTAGATTTAGGGAGACCCCCAAGAAGAAATGATGTTTACACTGAGATGCATTAGGCAAGCATAAGGACTTAGCCAGAACAAGCAGCATTATTTCCCCTGATAAAATGAGTCAGGAAGCTCTCTCTGGATTTCAATGTTCCAAGATGATTTACATAGATAATTATGGTCTCTGGTTGTAAATGTTGGAGTTTTTGCTGTCATAGTTTCTTCTGGTTGAACTATCTAGTAGTTTGTGGGTTTTGTTGCCATCATTTTTCTTTAAAAGATTATGTTTTTTGATGTATCATCTCTACTTTCTCATTTTAATTTGTTGTTTGCAACACTCATTCTTTGGGCATATTTTGCATGTCGTATTTTGCCAGGCAGTGGAGAGTGCATCAGAAAATGGAACTGTGGAGGCAGAAGGCCAGCTAGGAAGCTGGGACAGAATCCTGGCAAAAGGCCATTGCCTTCTGAAATAAGGCAGTGAAGAGGGGGGCAGGGCTTAGAGCGATTTATGTGACACTTCTATAGACTTGAGGGGACTTGGGAGCCTAACTGGATTGATGTGAGGTGAGGGAGAGGCCCCGGATTCTGACCAAGACCATGGACTGGAAGGTGATGCAGCGGCATGAGGAGAAGACTCATGGCTTCTTTCGGGACTTTAGGAGAATGCTCCTCCCGCAAAGTGTGTTAGCTGGTTGTTGTTCCACCATTTTCTTGGGAACTTCTCACATATTTTGACAAGAGAACTTTGTCCAGGGATATTTTTAGGCAGTGACTCAGCAGGGAAGGCTTTTCCAGAATCCCCACCTTAAGTGAATGGTTCCCACCCCCAATTTCCTGAGGCAGTGGTAGGGCACAGTCAGGGCTCCCTGCCAGTTTACGCTCTCATTTTGAGGTAGAGAGCTGACAGGCTGCAAAGCTGGGGCCTTTTCAGAAAACATCTCCAAACACTGGCTGTCAAAAACAAACAAAAACTCTTACTCAGGATGCCAAGGCAGAGCTTTACAGTCAAGTCCTGATGTTCTTGTTTCTGCTCCCTCCAATGCCTCCCTTCTCTTCCTTCTGCCCAAATTGGCCCATCCTGTCCTTTCTCCAGGAGGCACTCTACCCAACAAATTCTATATTCCCCACCAATGAAACTGAGGAGACATTCAGATTGTCTGGACCTCTTACCGCATCATAGCTTTCAAAACCCTACCAGGATAGTCACTTGAGAATACCAGTTTTGGTTTTTTTTTTTGGGGGGGGGGTTGATATGAAGTAAATAATTTCTTCACTAATGAGCTTTAAGCATATGGTAGATTCAGAGTTATTTTCTCTTATGGAGCTACATAATAGATGCAATAGCTCTATAAAACAGGGCTCAGCAGACTTTGATAAAGAGCCACATATGAAATATTTAGGCTTTGTGGGCCAGAAGGTTTCTACTGCAACTACTCAGCTCTGCTTTTAGCAGAGTTATAGCTCAAAATCAGCCAAAGATAATCCAAAAATGAATAAGCATGGCTGTATTCCTATAACACTTTATGGATGCTGAAATTCAAATTTCAGATAATTTTCACATGCCATGAAATCTGATTCTTTTGAGTTTTGTTCCCAGCTATTTAAAAATGTAAAATCCATTCTTAGCTCATAGGCTGTACAAATACAGGCAATGGGCCAGATTTGGCTCCTGGGCCATGTTTTGCCCATTCCTGCTATAAACCGGACAAGCTGAACTGAAAAGTCCAAGCTTCCTTCAGTGATCAGACAGTCATTTGAATGCTGTCTGTGTTTCTGCAGCAAGGCCTCTGCTCCCCACCCTCTAGGCTCCCTTCCTCATACTGTAACTCCTTGCCACTCTTCAGATCTTGTCCCCTAGGGCTCCCCCACTCTACACTGGGTGTCCCTTTTACACACTTCCATACAGTCCCAGGTTAGTCATGGCACTAACCTCATAATACTGTAATGACTTAGTAACATGTGAGTCTGCACAGCCCTGTGGCTCAATGAGACCCGGTGTCCTGTATATCCCTCAGGTTCAATGCCGAAATCCCAGTGCTTGAGGTGATATCTTGCACCTAGTAGGTTCTCTCAATGCTTATTGATTGATGAACAACTGTGCAAATATATGAATGAATCCCAGAACTGTTTTAAGCTCTCTGAGGATTTAAAGAGATTATGGACCATCGATATAAATGACTTATCACATGAAAGATTAGAGACTAAGCAGAAAATACAAAATTGAGAGGTACTAAATGACTTGGAGAAAAAAGAAAGAGATGAAGACCTAAAGAATTTAATAGGATTAGTGAAACAGTAGACCTTGAACTTACTTTGGAGGGAGCTGGGTGGAAGAGATAAAGGAAAAAGTGTTGGGGTCATTATTCCAGAAGATTAGCAAAGATGTTCTGTTTGGATACATCTTTATCAGACTCTGCTCCTCTGCAAAAGTCCCCTTTGGAACCTGGGATTCTATTCAGTGGACCACCAAGGGGGAGTTGAGGAATGTTCTGGGGCTTTATTTTCAAGGAACATTGATTATTTTCTTGCAGAGATACAGATGTGCACACAGTGGCCTCCCTGTTAAAACTCTACCTCCGAGACCTCCCAGAGCCAGCAGTTCCCTGGAGCCAGTATGAGGGGTTCCTGCTGTGTGGGCAGCTCATGAATGCAGATGAGGCAAAGGTTCGTATCTCAGTAGAGTTAGTTGTCCTGTTTTGGAAGAAGGTGATAGTTGTTGAACACTATTCTGGTAGGCAAGCCACAGTGGGTCAAGGGACCCATACCTTTTAGTGAGATACTTTGTCAAACTGGAACTTGGTCAACAACAAAAGGCAACTGAAGCCAGTTGTAGTGACAGCCGTGCTGGGATGCAACAGTCCAATAAAGAATTGACTATAGTCCAAGAGGACAAGCCACTTTAAAATTAAAAGAGAAAGCTTCTGAGAAGTCTTTCAAGCAATATGGTCTTGCTGAGACCCAGTGGAACACAAGAACAGGCTGACCAACCTGGAAGGCAAGTGAGAGGGGAAAATGTTTTAGTTTCACGATGACCATGACTGTCAGGCATGGGCATACAAGGAATGCAGACACAAGGGAAAGGAAGGACAAAGAGCTTTTCTTTGTTCTTTTCAGCTTCAGCTGCTTAAGGGGCTGTGGTCAGTGTCAGCAGTATCATGCTTGTTAGAGTTCACAAGTTTGCCTGCCAGATTTGTGTTCCTATATAATTTGTCTCCTGAAAGGTCTTAGAGTTGACAATCACCACACTAGAGACATGTTACTTAAACAAATTAACTGACCAAAAAAGCAACCAGGAACACCCATCTAACAATGATAAAACCTTAACGGTTTATAACCAGGATTTGCAAAATCAAATGCCCCACAAATATGTTTGTGTCATACTGCTAATAATTGTGTTATACTACTAATAATATACTGCTAATAATAATTCCCACTTTTGGGAGGTTAGCTTTGTTTAAAATGTTAAACAATGTTTAAATTTAAACTACGTTTAAAAATTTTTTTAATGTTTACTTATTTTCTAGAGAGAGAGAGACAGAGTGCAAACAGGAGAGGGGCAGAGGGAGGGAGACAGAATCTGAAATAGACTCCAGGCTCTGAGCTGTCCACACAGAGCCCAACATGGGGCTTGAACCCACGAAACATGAGATCATGACCTGAGCTGAAGTCAGATGCTTAATTGACTAAGCCACCCAGGTGCCCCTAGCACTACTATGTTTAAAGCTCTCTGCCAAATGTTCACAGAAAAGCCTACAGCGAAGGTGTGGATTTAACTTTGATTTTTGCCATTAGGCAAATTAAGTACTTTCTATGACCAACAGAACATTCTATAATGGTGGAACTGGTATATAGTTGCATTGATCATATGGTAACCACTAGTCACATCTGGCTATTGGGCACTTAAGATGTGGCTAGTTCAACTAAAGAACCAGTTTCCTAATTTTATTTTATTTTATTATTTAAATAGTCACACATGTAAAGTAACTGTTGTGTTGGATAGCACAAACTTAGACAAATTTCATAATAACATCTGCTATTCTTAGGACTGTTTTGAGGACAAGGAATAGGAGATAGGTGAGTGGTATTTTTAAATTACTGGTTTAAGGAGAGATTTATTCTCCATTTTAGAATTTATTATATAATATACTCCAAGAAATATATATATATTATAGTATAATTATACTTTATATATATTGTACATATAATTATGAATATATATGCATATATGTGTATATGTATATTATGCATATATGTATAATATATAATTATTTTAATATTTATGTTAAATATATATTTAATATAGATATGTATAATATATCATTATTTTAGGCAACGGAGTGCCCTACATCTGGTAGAAGGCATAGCTGTGAGAACTTCTCTCCTAAGAGTGAGGAGCCTCATGATTTAAGTAGATCCCAGCACAAGAAAAATGGCAGTTTTAGATTTCAACATTAGGAAAGGAAGGGAAGGATAATGATGCAGTTAATTATGCTGTAGCTATTGTAGCTATTTTCTAGCACTAAAACGAAGTTGCATGATCTCATACAGGTCTTCCTCAGCAACAAAAGGCAAATGAAGCCAATCAGGGTGACAACCTTCCTGGGATGTAACGATCCAATAAAAAATGGGACTATAATGGGGCACCTAGGCGGCTCAGCTGGTTAAGTGTCCAACTCTTGGTTTCCGCTCAGGTCATGACCTCACGGTCCATGAGTTCAAGGGTTCTCCTCTGTGCAGACAGTGTGGAACCTGCTTTGGATTCTCTCTCTCTCTCTCTCTCTCTCTCTGTCTCTCTGTCTCTGTCTCTCTCTGCCCTTCCCCGACTTGTGCACTTTCTCTCTAAATAAGTAAATAAATCAACTTTAAAAAAATAATGGGACTATAATCAAATACCTCAAGCCACTTTAAAATTAGTAGCTGTATGCATGATTTTGTGCATGATTTATGAATTTTGGGGGGAGGAGTGAGGTGAGGACATGAGAAGTCTTAATACAGATATATTAGCTCATCCTCGTGGAAGTAATAACATTTTATGGAATGAGGTTTAAAAGTTGGCTAAAAAGATCAGTGTTGCAGGTAACCTCTCACCCCACAGCTCCAGGAAAAGCAAAGGAGATATGCAGATGCAGATCTGACAATAAAACTCTTACCCCTGAACTTACTCGCTTCACACCTGCTTCTCCCAACTTTTCTCCATCTCAAAATATTTGGGTTTCTTTTAAAACAAGTTTTTTTAAATGTTTATTTATTTTCGAGAGAGAGGGAGAAAGAGAGCGTAAGCGGGTGAGGAGCAGAGAGAAACAGAGACACAGAATCTGAAGAAGGCTCCAGGCTCTGAGATGTCAGGGCTCGAACCCACAAACCGTGAGATCATGACCTGAGCTGAAGTCGGACGCTTAACTGACTGAGCCACCCAGACACCCCCCCAACATACTTGGGTTTCTGATCCGTGGTAATGCACATCTGGGCAGGGCAGAGGGACTACAGCCTCCCTCAATGGTGAAAATGTGGCAGGAGTGGTAGCTGGGAGCAGTGAGTCTATAGCAACCTTTACAAAGAATTCACTCGTTAAACTGGAGAAGGGAATCCCAATATGAAGCAGGTATTCTAGATACAGAGGTTCTGTACCAAGTCACTGCATGCAGACTGACCGGCCATAGGATGTGTTTTCAGCAGGAGGAGCTGTTCAGGTGTGTGGGAGTCTGCATGTCTCATGTTAACTGGCATGATCATGATGTCACTGACAGTGACTAATGACCCTACAGGCAGCTGCAGTTGAAAAGAACTAAGAAAAGCTCTCTGTCCTGGGATGCCTGGGTGCCTCAGTCAGTTGAATATCCAACTTTGGCTCAGGTCATGATCTTGCGGTCTGTGAGTTCAAGTCCCTCTTTGGGCTCTGTGCTGACAGCTGAGAGCCTGGAGCCTGCTTCAGATTCTGTGTCTCCCTCTCTCTCTGCCCCTCCTCTGCTCATGCTCTGTCTCTCTCTCTCAAAAAAAAAAAAAATAAAGATTTTAAAAATTAAAAAAAAAAACTAAAGGAAAGCTCTCTGTCCTTCCTCTCTCTGGCATATTTTTTTCTTCTCTAATATTCATGGTCATCATAGAAGTAGAACATTCCAACCTTTACCTGCCTTCCCCATCATTGGTCAATTGTCCTGTGTCCCAGCAGATCTCAGCAAGGCCATATTGCTTAAAATCCTTCTCAGAAGCTTCCTTCTTCTCTCACTAATTTTAAAGTGACCTGGGGTATTTGGCTGTGATCCAGTTCTTTACCGGAGTGTTATATCTCAAGCATTCACTAAGCAAACAGTTATGTGAGTATGAGATGTCAAATCGTCCTTGCCTTAGAGTGGCTCTGAGTTGGGGAAGAGGGGGTGATTACAGACAAATAAAGAAATGTGCTGTAAAAACCCTGTGAGCTTCTCCATACTATTTTTGCAACTTCCTATTAATTTATAATTATTTGGACATAAACAGCTTTTTAAACAACACACAACACTATGGGAACAGGAGTGACTGCCAAAGTGTTGCTTTTTGTTTCTCATTGCCAGGTAGTGTTCCATGGTATAGTTATGCTGAGCGAAATAAGTCAGGCAGAGAAGGACAAATATCATATGTTTGCACATATAGGNCAAAAACCAAAAAACAAAAAACAAAGTGTTGCTTTTTGCACAGATACATCAGTTATGTTCCAGACTATGTTCCAGAGTCTCATTGCTGGCAAGTGAGCAGGCTCATTTAGGGTCTTCGAATTCTCTTCCTAGGCTCAGCAGGAGCTGGTGAAGCAGCTCTCCATCCTTCCTCGAGACAACTATAACCTCCTCAGCTACATATGCAGGTAGGAGTCCCCTGGTATCAGTTTCCAGCCATATCAGAAAGAAGCCCCTGGTTAGCAGAGGAAAGAGTGTCCCTGTGAACTCAGAGCTTCTGGTCCAGACTTTGGGAAGGTCAAATGTATTCACACAGCACTGAATTCGTTCCCTGTGTCCACAAGATAATTGAAAAGATCCACTGAAAATATGATCAGCACACTAAGTGAACATGTTCCTCTTCCAGGCTTGCCCAAGTGCTGCCTGGAGTCCTGGGACATGTATGAAAACCCAGGGTCCTTATGAGTGTTTCTAGAATGATCTTCCATCTTCCTGACTCTGGGCCATAACTTAGTGCCCTAGAGTCATTCCAGGCCATGCTTCTTACTTCCCTTTCTGAGGACCTGTGTGCCTTCTCTGTGGCAACAAGTAGCACATAGATAGACCCAGGTCTGTCTGAGCTGGGAGTCTGGGTCTTCTTGCCAGACAGATGAAATTTGTCTTTTATTTAAAAAAATTTGTTGTAGCTTCTATAAAGGTGATGCATGCTTTGGAAACCAGGAAAATACAACATACTGTAAATAGGAAATAAAAATAATGCCATTTCCTCACTCAGTAAAAATCACTATTATTGCTTGGGCATGTTTCCTTCTGCACATTTTTATTTCTATGATAGATCTTTACATACATCAATATAAATATAGGGGAACAATTTTTTGTGTATATTTGTATCTTGCTGTTTTGGGCTTAATATTATTGTGAGCATTTCTGTCTGTCATAAAGTAGGATTATAAATGAGTCTGTAATATTTCATAATGTTTCCTCATTTGAAAACACCACCATTTATTTGATAATTTGGAATTTTATGTTGCTTCAGCCTATCCATTTAAAAATGGTTTTTAGAGAGAGTAGAAATTCCTTTGCTGATATTTTCAGGGTTTTTTTTTTTTTTTAATATAGTGAATCTGAGGAGAGCTTCTTGCCTCCAATGGGTAGAATTAAAATTAAAAATCATTGCTAGTTATTGAGTGACCACTGAGAAGTTGAGAAGCTTGGTGCTGTAATCAGAGGATGAGAACAAGAGTCATTATGGATTCCCCTCTGTGACATCTCCTCATGAGAAAGTTTTCTCCTCTGGAAACTTGGTTGGGATGGGTACTGAGAGACGGGAAGATAAGCCTAGGAAATTGGGACTCAGGGTAGTCAGATACCCATTTGAATCCTTCTAGTTTCCTCTTAGCTCCCTGCATTGGACCCTGCCTCCTGCTGACACCCCACCCCTAGCCCCAATGCCATCACCAGCAGCTGGACAGGCCCTCTCTTTGTTTCTCTTCTACCTTGATCTTGAATCAAGGTGAAGCTAAACTCATGTGGGCAGAGCAGACTGGTCCCCTTTCTGAGACTAGAAGGAAGGAGGTGAGATCCATCTCTGAGATCTCATTGATACCTGGAAATGCTTTCTTCTGGCAACTTCCTGTTTCCTACTATGGAATTTCCTGGCTGCCCAAAGGTTCCTGCATGAAATCCAGTTGAACTGTGGTGTTAACAAGATGAGTGTGGATAACCTGGCTACTGTGATTGGTGTGAATCTCATCAGGTCGAAGGTTGAAGACCCTGCTGTGATCATGAGAGGTAAGGCAGTCCTTTGGAGAAGTCAAGTGCAGAGGAAGTGACAATTACACAGCTACCAAAGTGCCCTCTGCAAATTGTCAAGCATTTCCAGTTGAATACCTTGCCCAAATTGTGAAATAGCTCTGTGAAAGGAGCAGGGCAGGAATTATGTCCATTTTCCAGATTACAACAGAGCAGAGATTCAAAATTTACCCACTGGTCACACAGTACAATAGACTAGCACAAAAATAGCTGGTATTTCTTAGTCTATAATTACTTTTAAATAGCCTTAGGCAGAGAAAGCAAGTTTGCAAGAAAGTGGACAAAGCCAAGTGTGATTTTATAAGACAACTCACAAAACAGCTACTCTAAAGCTGTGTTGAAAAGGCTTCTGTGGCTGTGTCTTGATTCAGTGAGTGAAAGTCCTGGCATAGAGTATTGATGTCTACCATGGATTCAGGAAGACAGGAGTCCTGGCACATGTTTATTAAGAGTACAATAAGAAATCAGATGTCATATGGAGGACCACATCAGGGGAGAAAGAAGCCTTCATTTTCTCTACTACTATATTGCCTATTTTCTGATCAAAGACTGACTAAAGGACTATCTAGGCTGAAAATAACCCTCTTTTTCCCACTCCAATATCCTTCTTCTATCCCTTCTCTTCTACCACAATCTTCTACCTCAGGCAATTTAGAAGTGTCCCATGAGGAGCAAAATGAGGTTTTTTTGGACTCTGTGGTTTTAGAGCCAAGTTTAGAGACATCCCATGGTGGAGACCCTTGGGACTATCTGCCTCCTGCCATGGTACAGCTCTACAGATCTCTTTCTTCTTTCTTTCAGGGACTCCTCAAATCCAAAGAGTGATGACCATGATGATCAGAGACCATGAAGTTCTTTTCCCCAAGTCCAAGGATACACCCCTGTCACCCCCTGCTCAGAAAAATGACCCCAAGAAAGCTCCAGTGGCTCGAAGCTCTGTGGGCTGGGATGCTACTGAAGACCCCCCAGTGTCTAGGACAGACAGCTTTAGTAACACGGTAAGGTGCAGAGAGCCTTCTTCTCCCATGTGACTCTTCCTTTAGCCCAAGTCATTCCATGTAAGAGCTGGTCTTGTGTGGCAGTGTGGGGAGTTTTAGATGATGCTGTGACAATGGGCACAGATGGTACATACCCATTTGAATATGTCTTGAAAGCCTGGTCTCTTTCAAATCTAGTCTCTGTTGGCATCCTGGAGGTAGGGTTAGTGACATGTGTGCTCAGTAAAGCCCAGTCAAAAAGGGAAGCCATTCCAAGCACAGTCCAGGGAAGTTCAATAGGGGAAATTACATATGACATTGTAAGTGTTTCAGCGAGAGTTGTTGAAAATTCCGGGTGAAAGTCCAGAGAGAACTGGTTTCCTGCTAATCCATGAAACGTGATTTCTTTCTCAGAGTATGTGATGTGTTCATGTAATATTTCTCATTCCCTGATAAGCTGTCTCAGCAATGTCAACCCCCCCATTTGTACTGAAGTGTTGGGGCTCACGTTCCCAATGTCAAAAAACTCTGCAGCCGCTGAAATGTAGACTAGTTACAGATATTTTTATATATTTATGGAGACAAATACTTTAGAAAAAACATGAACTTTATGTAGCAGCTTGATTATTTCTGTGTGACCAAGAAATGAATTTAAAATTTCTGATTAACCCGGTAATGTCAGTTGCCTGTAGTATTAATCCTGAGGATAATTAAGAAAGTATTGGGAAAAAATGTAGGTAGTGGTACTGATTTTTCTTAGATGGTGTCTGTACATAATGCATTTTCCTAACACTCTTAAATGGAATTAATATTTAGAAATGCTCATACTTCCTGTAATGAAGTCTTTGTAGTGGTCCTTGAGAGTAGGCATTGTTAGGCTCACCTGACAGGTTTCTGCTATTTATTGTAACATTGTGGGTAGCGATGAGCAGGCACTGTGATGAGAAACATAAACAAGTCACTTCTGGGGTTCTCACCATAACTCTGTAGGGCAGAATTTATCATCCACATTTTATCATTCAGGAGCTGAGTCTCAATGAGGGTGACCAGTTGGCCCAAGGTAGCAGCACTAGGATGTTGAAGAATGGGATTTAGCTCTGGTTCTCACCTTGAGGCACAGGTGATTCTGACTCCAGGTGGTGTTGCAAAAGCTGGTGATTAGCTAGAGGGATTAGAAGGAGAGGTTGAGCCTTGATTTTCTGATTTTAGGGCTCATTCATTTTCTTTCTCTCTTTTTTTCTTTTTGGGTTAATTTCAAAATATATATACATGCATGGTTTAAAAAAATAAAAAAGAGAAAAAGATATAGATTGAGAAAGCGTGCTCCCTCTGCTATCTCCATCTACCCCATCCCCACCTACATTAGTTTTGTACTTACCTCCCAGTGTTCCTCTATGCAAATATAAACAGATATGAATGTAAATTATTTACTTCTTTTTTATATACAAATGTAACTGTCTCTTGCTCTCTCCACACACATACACATAAACAGGCATGCTCATGCGCGCGCGTGCGCGCGCACACACACACACACACACACACACTACTCATATCTTACGTCTTTCTACTTTAGAGTATATCCTGGAGACCTTTTTATGTCAATACGTGGAGAGGTTTCTCATTTGACAGGTCATTTTCTTCCTTTGTACAACAAGCAAGGCTGCAATGAATAATCTTGACCAAGCTTCATTTTATACTCAGGAGATGTATTTCTAGGATAAATTCCCAGAGTTGAGATTGCTGAATCAGAGAGTAAGTAGATTAGTGTGTAATTTTTATTAAAATTGTTAAATAGAGGTTGTGCCATTTTGTGCTTCCACCAGCAATGCACAACAGAACCTGTTTCCCTACAGTTTCACCAGCAAAATGTGTTTTCAAATCTGGGGACATGTCCTATCTGAGAGATGAAAACTGATATTCAGTCATTTTAATTTTGATTTGGGTTTCTTTGATAATGGCAGAAACTGAACATCTTTTCTTATGTGTAAAGGCTCGTTGCATTTTCCTTTTCCTCTGTGAACCGTCTGATCTTGTCTTTTGTCCAGACTTATGTTGGTTGTTGGTCTTTTCCTTCTCAACTTTTATGAACTTTATATATTAGAAAGAGTAGCTTGTTGCCTGTGATATGTGTTGTATTTTTGCTAGTTTGTAATTTCATTTTTGATTTTACATGCAATTTCCCTGTTTTATTTTTTTAATTTGGGGGGTCATGGAAACCCGTGTGGGGTGAATTTATCAGACTTGTATTTTATGCCATTTGGATTTTAAGTTCCAGTCAGAAAGATCTCCTCATCCTAAAGCTATGAAAAAATCCTAGTTTAAGACTCTCTTAACCACTAATAACCATTGATTTGAGAGCATGAGTTCCTTTTAAGTGCAATATCTTTCTGGAAAAACACCACACAGATTATCAACTAATGTGATGAATTAAGAGATGGTCTTCTAATTAAGAGTTTCACAGGTGTGCAGCCAGGAGATACTTCCAAGTCGCTAATCCTTATCTTGGGAACATGATGCGTGTGGGAAAAAACCCATGTGATATCCGTGGCCATTTTCTTCTAGACCAGCGACTCAGACACAGGCAGCCCCACTGGACAACAGCCGAGTGATGGGTATCTGGAAGAGAGCAGTAAAGCCCCCAGGGAAAAGGTAGGAGATTGGAAGCTGCAGTCGAGAAAAAGGACTCAGACGCTCCCTAATCGGAAATGCTTCTTGACATCAGCGTTTCAAGGTGCCAACAGCAACAAGGTGGAGATCTTTAAGAACGAGTTCTGGTCATCCTCTTCAGAGGTAAAGGCAGGGGAAGGGCACCGGAGAACGATGTCTCAAGGTGTGTCCCACTTTTCTGACTCCCAGCGGACTTCCACATATGATAATGTCCCTGCCCCTCCTGGGGCTCCTGGGGATGTGACAGCTGCCGTCTCTTCCCATGCTTGTGACTCCAAGAGAGAAACTCTTGCCAGCCCAAACTCTGAAACTGGGCCTAGAAAAAAGAACTCTGGAGAAGAGGAACTTGAATCCTTGCAGAGGGCGGTCCAGGAGCTGCAAAAGGAAATAGAAACACAGAAGCAAACGTATGAAGAACAGATCAAAAAGTAAGTCATATGCAGAGGGGTCGTGGGCAGCCACTCAGCTTCCATCTTCAGAAGCAACAGGGACTGTTCTCATCTGCCAAAGAAGTGATGCTAGAAAGCTTTAGTTTAGAAAACACACTAATCTATAGCAGTTGGGCTTAATTACAGAAAGAGGTAAAGGGAGTAATGAGATGACCAAATTAGTGAAAACTCTATTTAGTTTAAATTCATGAAAAGTTAAGTATGTAGATTACACAATTTAAGCAACCATTTCCAAATAGTTGTTCCTTAAGGATCGGCATGCTCTAATGAATGAAGAGGAACTTTAAATTTTGTTCATAATAATGTAATACCTCCATTCTGAAAATACTTATTGAGCACCTCCTATGTGCCAGACACGATCACGGCTATTGGGGAACAGCGCTGAACAAAACAGACCTAAGTTCCTGTGCTTATAGAACTTTCCTTCCATCATGAACTGACAGAATATATCCAAGTAATTAAAATATATGCTATGTCAGATGGTAGAACATGCAATGGAGAAAAATAAAGTAGGGCAGGAGGTTGGAGAAGGGTTCAAGAAGGGGGTTGTTATGTTAAATAAGGTGGTCAGGAAGGCTTCACTGAGAAATTGGCATCAAAGTAAAGGGCTGAAGAGAAGAGGGAATGAGTCAGGTCCACATATTAGGGAAGATCAGGCCAGACAGGGAGAAGCAAAGGTTCAGAGGCCATGGAAGGGAGCAGGTATGGTGTGTTCATGCACAGGAAGAGCTGTGGTGAGCTGGAGAAGCAGGGAGTAACTGAAAGGAGAGAGCGCAGACAAGTGCAGGGGGCCTTGCCAGCCACCTTAAAGCCTGTGTGGGGCAGAGCTTCTAGGAAGACCTACCTGGCTAAAGCTTCACTGAATTACTGACTTCCCACTGAGTGCAGGCCGCAGTGGTGAATGGAAGGCCAGTGAGGCAACTCATGCCACAATTTCTTGCACATCCCTAAGATGCTTGGACACAATTTGCTCTCTTGGGTAGATAAACTACTTTCTTTCTTTCTTTTTAATGTTTTATTTATTTTTGAGAGAGAGATAGAGACAGCATGAGCAGGGGACGGTCAGAGAGAGAGGGAGATACAGAATCCGAAGACATACTCCAGGCTCTGAGCTAGCTGTCAGCACAGAGCCCGACGCAGGGCTCGAACCCATGAACTAAGAGATCATGACCTGAGCTGAAGTTGGACGCTCAACCAACTGAGACACCCAGGCACCCCAATAAACTACTTTCTTGAAATCTTTTTCACACCACTGACTTTTCATGAGAGGAAAGCTCAATGCAGCTTAGCCCATATTAATCATGACAATGAAATATGAACTAGTAGCGTTTTCGCAATCATGAGTATTTTTCAATCCATTGAGACTCAAGTACATGAAGGGAAGGCTTTTGTGAGCCCTCATTCTTTGTTCCCTACATAGAGGACTGTCTAACTAAAAGCAAAATGGAGGTCATCTGTCTAATATCCTGAAGTCAATCATTCATAGGCCTCCAACACTCATGTGCCATCTTGACTCTGAGGGAAGCAGCCCCAGAGAAGTTTCCCACTGCACTCTGACGTGAATGTCACTGACAGGGTAGAGAAAGACCAGCTTCCATGAAGGGGCTGTTCCTTCTGAATGGAACCAAGTCCTCTGAATTCACCCATCAGAAGGATCCTCCATCTTCAACAGAGGGAGAGTTAACAGTCCATAGTGCCTGCACTGAACTTTGTGCTCCAGACACTCCTTCTCATATAATCGCCACAGCAGTCCTGCAAAATAGATAATATCCCCATTTTCTAGAAGAAATGGAGGCTCAAGAAGTATTAAAAAATTCCTCAGGGTCACACAACTAATCATCAGTGGGGCTGGTATTTGAACCTGAGTCAGTCAGGCTCCTGAGCCCACTCAGATTCTACCTCTCCACTGGAATCAGAGGTCAAAATCTGGCAGTATTCTCTCAGTTGAGATTTCTCCCAAAGCAAGAGTAAACTCTGAGAAGAAAACTGGATTTGTAGTTTTATATATGTATAGTAGTCCTCATAGAAGGAATGAGACTAGTTTATCTGTAGGAAGAGATAGGCAGGGGTGGGAAAGGCTCCAAAGATGGGCTGTTACATGTAGAATGGGCCAAAGCCCCTGAAGATAGAAGCCAGTCTGTGCTCAAATGGGAGCTCAAGTTTCTATACAAATTATGCCATTTAGAGGAGGAGGTGGGGGCAGAAAGGCAGCATCTCACAGAATGGAATTCTGAAGCAAAGTTCAAATCATGCAATTTCCCCACAGTCCTGAAATTTCCTCTTTGGGCTTAAAAATGGCATTCTATTCTCATTCCTAGGAGCTAATTCAGCATAGCCTGGCAAAGCAGGGAGCATCTGGGACCTAGACTAAGATTTGGGCCAATAACAGTGAAAATTCTGGGAATTCAGGAACCCAACAGATTCTTCACGTGGAGCAGATTCAAAAGTAGGGGTGGGGGTGTCAGGACGTCTGCTTCCAAAAGGCAGTTCCCCACACTTCTCCTAATCTCCACCCCGAGGCGGCCTTGATACGAGATGGCACAGGTACTCTCCATGGAAGCAGGATGAGCAGACCCTTGTGTGTGCAGAGGTATCGGGAATCTGGAATATGGGCCCTCAGCAGTCAATTAACATTTCTGTTGAGCAGGACATGTGCAAAGTGCTGTGGAGGTGAAAATATACACATATTCAAGGTGGTCCCTTCTTTCAAAGACTTTATTATCTGATGGAAGATACAAAATATAGAACTACATGAAAAGCAACAACACAAGAGATGTCACAAGATGGTGTGAAATGACAAAAGAGAGGTTCAGACATGCCGTGGGAATTTAGGTTTACTGGGAAGTCTGTGTGTGTGTGTGTTGGGGCAGGGCGGTGGAACCTTAATAAGAGGTTCAGGTTGGATCTAGGTCTTGTGATGTAGAAAGGAAAATGGACGGAGGGTGTTGTGAGCAAGGGTGAAAGAAGAGTCTAGAGGTCATGCGCTGTTCTTTCATTCTGCTATTTTCTTCCTTGTAGCCTTGAGAAGGAAAATTATGATGTCTGGGCCAAGGTGGTGAGGCTCAATGAAGAGCTGGAGAAGGAGAAGAAGAAATTTGCAGCCTTGGAAATCAGCCTCCGCAATGTGGAACGCTCCCGGGAGGATGTTGAGAGGAGGAACAAGGCCCTGGAAGAAGAAGTCAAGGAATTTGTCAAATCAATGAAAGAGCCCAAGGCCGATGCTTGAGGGTCTCAGCAACCAGAGACAGCCCGCAGAGGCCCACCCGACACGCTCCCTTTCTCGGTGCTACCTGCTGACTGAGAAGCAAAATTACTTCCTATGAGGAAGAAGAAGACATTTTGTGGGGAAACATTACATTTCCCAGTAAAATAAATCAATGGAGTTTGCAGGAAGATGAGGGTGAGCAGGGACATGTGGGGACATCTATGGCCCCCTGTGGCTGTATTCAAAAGGATTGCATCATTCCACCGTGGTCTCAGGCTGAGTGAAACGGAACCTTGCATGACTGGTGACTATGTCCAGCGGAGACATTTGAGGCAGGCCACATCCCAAGGACCTACGCAACACGCTGGCCACAACCGAAGGTGGACTGAGGCATTAGTTCTTTTTTTTTTTTTCTTTGTGGAACAATTCATCTAGATGGCCTCGTGTTGTCCCTGAGACACAGGGGCAGAAAATGATCCTTAGCTTTCTTGTGTTCACCTATGGTGAGCTGTGTTTTGGGGGGCTGCACCTGCTGACCGGAGCCCCATTCTGCCGCCCCCTCCATGATGCACACTTTCCAGGGGTTGGAAACTCAAAATTATTATTAGACTAAGACAAAACAAGCAATAAACTTGTATTTATGAGAACGGGGCTGTTGGTAATACAAACACCTTTGTGAGCCTTAGTGAAAGGTGCCCCTTCCTTGAGGCAGACACACCCCTCTCCCCACACACGGCTTGGTGAGCAGGGCACGGGCTCGATTCCACTGCCTTTCCATGGCCACAGTTGTGTATGGTGGGCTTCTGAACAGAGAGAGGCCTTCTCAGCGTGATGTGACTTCCCCAGAGGATGGTTGGGAGTTTTAGATAGTAATAGTCCTAATAATATGTTTTCTGTCTCACCAAAATGCAAGTGATTTCACTCTTAAAAGGGACACGAGGCACTAGAGAGTCGCTAGGAAAGGAGCCTTCCTGGCAGACAGCTGACTTTTCCTCCTGCAGTGAAGCCAGATGGGCAGAGGGTCCTGGTGAGGTCCCAAGCCTCGATAGGAAGGGTAGTGGAGGCTTTAATCGCTTTTGTCATTGTCCTGGCTAAGTGGTCTTCAAGCTCTTTTGACTATGCACTCCACTAGTAGAAAATATTGGAGCAGACACCCTCCTAATGTATTTTTTTACTTACAAATTATGTACATGTATTGCTACATTGTTATATCATGTAAGTCATTAAAACACATACCGGACAGACATTGAGTAAGTGAGATCAAAACACAGACAAATAGATGTCCTCAAATGCACTTTCAGCTTTGGGGGCCACTGGCTTGATTTCCCAGCAAGTGTTACCTGTGCTATCTTCACACATGTCATCCCATTGCTGTCATACATTGACCTGAACTCTTGAAGCCACGTGGCTTCATCAGAGTTTTGAAATCCATGGTTTCAAATCCATCAGAGGTTTGATATCCATGGTGACTGCAGTGAGAGTTTAGTCTTCCCAGCGTGTCTCCTCCATTATTCCTTTTTCTCCTTTGTTTTCTCACTTTTCCTCCTCTTCTCTTTGTTATTTCCCACCCCGCACCCCTGCCTGTGGCCATGACACATTAGCCACAGAGTAAGAGGTACACACAGGGACCTCAGTGTTGCTCAGTCCCACTACTCAGGTCCTGTTTTTCCCGTCACCAGTCACCAGACTGATGAAGGGCAGAGACAAGACCTAGCATGTTCTCTTAGACACCTGCTAATGCAAGATCGGAGTGGGGAAGGGGGTTGATTTGGAACATCATTAAGTAAAGCAATAAAACATTTGATTTCCTGTGGTTTACTTATTTTTAAATTACAGAGTGTCAAGCAGAGAAACAGTTATTGAACACTAATTTACACTGATGAGAGTCTGCAATTTTGCCAAGCAGGTGCTCTTTTTCTCCCATGGATTCCTCACCCTGACTCTTTAAGTGTTTGAAACAGAGCTGAGTCTGAAAGTAGCCTGCTTCATGATTCTAAAGGGAGCATTTGTTTGAAGGTGGAAAGAAGAGGTCTTGAAGTTGTTTGTTTGCAGGTCCGTGTTACAGGACCTTGCTGGGCCTGGGAGCAAGAGCTCAGGCTGAGTAGAAGGGCTGCATTTGAATTCCAAGCTCCTCCTGGCCAGGCGATGCCTCTTGTTCTATTTCTTCCACCAGTGTTATGAGATAACAGAGTGGCCTCTCCAGCCTCAGAAGCTGGAGTGTCCATTCCTCTTCACGAGCAAGAGGGGGACCTGGCTCGCTTAAGTTGCCACTGTCCATACAAAGAGAACATAAGAAACAGTTTTTCCAGCACCCTATGCCCTGTGAGTGCTTAAGGAAGGGCCAGGGAAGAAGATATGGAGTCTGATGCTGCTGGTCTCATGAGACTACACGTGAGCTAGATGACAGGATAGCCCCAGATCGCACCTGGACCACGGAGTCAGTGTCTGGGAAGCAGCAGCCAGAGACAGACCTCTGTCATTGGTGTTCCGCTGACCCTGGGGCCCCCACTTCAGCTCCTCCATAGGCAAGATCTACTAAATCTGCCTTTTTCCAGCCACCCACCCCCTTCTTCCCCTTACCTCTCTTCTACCTGTGCAGATGTTGAGAAACTAAAAAAAAGGATCTGCAATATGCACTTTAAAATCTCTGGCGTCTTCCCTACCAAAATTTTTCATTTACCACACAGTCTCAAGCTTGGCATGTATCAGACACTTTTGTCTCAAGTTTGAGGCAGGGCTGATGGGTTTTCCAGTGAGTTTGTGCACTGGATAGGACATTTGCATTAGGGGGTTGGCTGAGATGATCCCTGTCTTCACGCATTCAGGCTGCTATAACAAAATACCACAGACTTGGTGCCTCATAAACAACAGAAATTTATTTCTCCCAGTTCCAGATGCTGGGAGTCTGAGATCAGAGTCAAGTGTGGACTCTCTTTGGGGTTGCTGACTTCTCATTGTGTCTTTGCATGGTGGAGGGATTAGGGATCTCTCTTCTTTTATAAAGACAGTCCCATTCATGAGGGCTCCACCCTAAAGATTTATACACCTTCTAATGCCATCATCTCTGGGGGTTAGGATTTCTACATATGATTTGGGGGTAGGGGCACAAACATCCAGACCACAGCAATTCCCTTCCAGTGAATTTTGGTCAGAATCTGAGGCCTGGAGACATGGAGTGTGACATTCCTAGTATAGAGCCTGTGCAGAGGATGTAAGCACCAAACGTTTTTGTTGTTTTGATCAATTCCTTAAGCCCTGTTTCAAAGCCCATCCGTTGAAAAAAATCGCAAAGCAGGAGACTCCAAGGCAGCTCAAGGCTGCTGAAACGGGGTGGACAGGGAGCACCATAGTACAGTTGCTGTTGGCTAGGCTCCCTGGGCTCAAGACAGGAGGATGTGCGCACACTGACATCATGTAAACTTCCACATTCCACCACTTCCTCTGTAGATACCATCAGTGGTCAGGCCGGGTGCTTGCTGGGGAGCAGAGAGATCACTTAGAAACTGCCCCTGCAATTCAAAGGAGCTGCCTTTATAAGAATTGCACATGAGCCTTCATCCTGCTAGAGAAGACCTCACTGATGGAAGTCTAGCTACTGCTGGAGGAGGCTGGGTGGCATTTGGCCAGCAGCTGAAGAGCTGGAGCTGCAGGGCCTGTGGTTCAGTAGGCTTCCCAGGGTGCGTGACTTCAGAGGATGAATGAACAGAGAATACCAATGCATAGGTGCATCTTTCCTCTGATGCTCAAAAATTATCTTAAAATCAGAGAATTACAGCATTGGAAAACACCCATGAGTTTATGTAACCTAATCTAATCTGTTCATTTAGTGGGTAGGGAAACTGAGGCCTGAAGACAAGCCGAATCGCCAGTGTTCACATAGCGATGAGCAAAAGGATTCGTTAGGTAGTTTTGGAGCCTCCTCTAGCCCACTGTCTAATGATTCTTGGCTTCTATCTAGCAGTTCTTTCCCCCAGGCCACGACCACTATGTGAACCCATTGAATGTCACTTGCTAAAAGAGAGCCAGCCTCTTATCTTGGTCACAACCAACGTTCATCTAATATGATGTTAGTTTCCGCCTCCTTTACATTACTGATGCTGTTTTAAGACACTGGTTCTCAGTCTTGGCTGCACTATAGAATTACCTGAAGGAGATTTTCAAAAGTATCTGATGTTAAAACCCCACCACATGTAAATTCATTGAATCAGAATTTTGAAGGGTGGAGACTAAGAACTTTTTTTCTTTAAAAAAAACTTCTAGTTAATTCTAATATGCAGACAGAATTGTTAAACATGGTTCTGAAACTGCTAAGTTTGGCTCAAGTCATGACTAGTGATAATATTCAATGTACCTACTCTTCTTTTCTCTCCCAGGCAACACAACTACACACTCTGTCCTTCCTACTTGCTAGTTTATCATGTGTCCACTCATTTAGGATAAGAGATGCTTAAGAGATAGAAAATGGATCTATGATATATGTCCATTTTTCAGATGGGGGAAAAAAATGAACCCAAAGATGTTACCTAAATAAAATCTTAATATAATAGTAGCTTAGTCATGAACAAATTAAAGGATCTTGGGGTTTCCTTAATATATGGGAATGCTCTCAACTTGCTTTAAGCATTGATTCTATACATAGGCAAAGAAGGTCAGCAGTGAAGGGCTTGATTTACAGTCTCAAGAACAGCTCTGATTAAAACCATCTTCCTTTCAAACTCATAGTAAGTTGAGATATCTCTATCAGAAGTGTTTGGGAAATGCTTGAATAACCATGAATGCGATATATCTGGGAGATAATCATGAAGCCCCCATTAATCATTAATACCATCTTTATATTAGTGACTTGATTCCAAGAAGAGAGCTGTGTAATGAAAGAAAGAGAGCCTGGGTGGATAAAGTGGCTTGTGGAGAGTGTGGGATGTCATCAAGGAATAGTGTGATATAGGGGCACTGGCCACCTGAGAGCACAGGGCATATGATCTGAGGTGGGGTGATGGGGCAGGGCTTCAAAAAGGGTAAGGGGGGATTTAGGGAGCAAGATGGAAAGCTGACTTGCCCTCCAGAAAATATGACAAGTACCAACTTGGACTTCCTTCTCTGCTCTCTATTCTTGATTAGCACCATTAACAGCATCAAAATAGGAACTACCATTCATAAGCAGCAAATACCATTTGTCCTCTGTCAGGTACTGTGCCAAGCATTCTCTACATGTCATATCCTTTAATTCTTAAGTAGACTTTTTGGATTAAGCGCTGCTCTACCTATTTTACAGACGTGGAAATGGAGGCTTCAATGCAGCAGAGCTAAGAGCGGAGTCGGCCCAATTTGTTCAATGCTATGTTGGCCTCAGCCTCATGTGGGGAGGGAGTACAGAAGTTATCTCTAAGTGATGATAGGCCAAAACAAAATTTCTAAGAACTTTTTAATTTATTTTTTAGTATTTTTTATTTTATTTATTTATTTATTTATTTAATGTTTATTTGTTTTTGAGAGAGAGGAGTGTGAGTGGTAAAGGAGCAGAGAGAGAGGGAGACACAGAATCCAAAGCAGGCTCCAGGCTCTGAGCTGTCAGCACAGAGCCCAACGGGGGGCTCGAACCCACAGACTGCAAGATCATGACCTGAATCAAAGTCGGACACTTAAACAATTGAGCCACCCAGGCACCCCATGAACTTTAGTGTTTTATTTATTTTTGAAAGAAAAAGAGAGAGACAGAGTACATGTTGTAGAGGGGCAGAGATAGAGTCAGATACAGAATCTGAAGCAAGCAAAGGCTCTGAGCTGTCAGCAAAGAGCCTGATACGGGCCTTGAACTCATGAACCGTGAGATCATGTCCTGAGTTGAAGTCGGATGCTTAACTGACTGAGCCATCAAAGCACCCCAAGGACTTTTTTTAATTTAATTTTTTTTTTTAAGAATACTGGTGCAAGTCCAAGAAGGAACCACTAATTTTGCTCTGACACAGCATCAAAGGGGAGAGATATCTGCAGACCAATACCTTTCCCACAGTCCCTAGTCACAGCCTGTCTGCTTTGCTGAGAGTGGCTGGAGACCCTTGCCTGGAGTAAGTTCAGGGTCCCATGTTATTAGCTCCACACCGGAAAATCTCTTGGAGGTGGCTGAGTGGCTCAGTCGGTTTAGTGTCTGATTTCAGCTTAAGTCATAATCTCATGGTTTGTGAGTTTGAGCCCTACCCTGGGCTCTCTGCAGTCAGTGTGAATCCTGCTCCCGATGCCCTGTCCAACTCCCCTTTCCATCTCTGACCCTTCCCTGCTCATGCTGTCTCTCTCTAAAAAAATAAATAAACATTAAAAAGAAAAGAAAAGTCTCTTGGGAGTAACTCTGGGATCAGGGCCTCAAGAGTCTCTGGCTCCAAGGTGCTAAGGAGTGGGTGTCTAAGACCTCTTTGCTGAGCTTCCTCACATATTCTCCTCTCTCCATTCCATTTAGAGATAATTTTTCTCTTTCCATGAGCTTAGGAGGGCCCTCAAGTGGGCTTATTGGATAAGTCTGAAGGATGTACTGCCACTGAATCCTTTAAGAGAGAGGAAAAACTCCTCTTCCTATTTCATGCAGAAACTTTAAGGATTCTACTGAATGAGGTGGTATGGTGGGAGGAAATAAAGACACAATTCCCCATCCTTTCCTTATCTTAAAATGTGTCAGAAGTTAAATATAGGCTCTGCCCTGTGGATGTTTACAGCCTAAAAGGGCCCATTCTGCCTGGAGGCTAGCAGCTTCTGAGCCAATGCCACTGGAATGTCTTCAGCTTGTTTCGCATGGTCTGATTGTTTTCAAAACACTGCCAGTAGATCAGTGAACAGAACAAGTGTCAATTCATGACTCCTTGGGAAACAAGGCCCATCTAATGATGCATTTACTTGGACTAGCCCTCTGCTTCTTGTGTTTTATCATTACTGATTTTCAGCTAAAAGTACCCTTTATTTTCCTTGGAAGTCACTCCTTCCTGACTGTGAAAGGGGGCAGTGATTTGCCTGTCGGTGTCCTTTTAGGGAAAGAGCTAGGTGAGCAAGTGGCCCAGCTCAGCTGGCTGGATAGACATCAGACATTCTGTGGGAACTTGAACTTGATTACCAGGAAGCAGGTGGTTTGGATTACGTACTGTGTCTATTTTCGGGCTGGATATTACCTTCAATGGAAAACCAACCCCAGTCAGAAAAGGCCAACACCATGCTCTGCAATACTGAGTTTACTTAACTGCTAAAATGCTGGTTATTTTTTAATGCAAAACTAATACCCTCAGAATTCCAGCTACCACCTTCATTAAGATTTCCTATGTGGGATTTCATAGACTCCGTTGGAGTCAATTAGGTACACATCGATTGTTTGGCTTGCTATTCGTGCTACTTATTTAGTCGCTGACAGTCAGTCTTGTGTGTCTTTCTTGATCTTCTGAGAGTATTGGAATCTATCTTCCAAAGACTTTGGGGGTTACTGGAGAAATAAAATACATAAAAATCACAGAGCATCTGGTAGCTCCCACGCCAGTCGTGAGAAAGCTGATCTCTGTAATCTGGATATAGTTGTGTTGCCAATGATATCCTTACTTAGCACAAGTAAACTGCACCCACAATATACCAAAATGTTACAACACTGATTCTTCCTCCTGCAGTGTTTTGAAAGAACTACATTTGACTAGGGACATTAAAAAAATACACTTGCTGAGTGCTTTCTATTCCCTAAGCAGAATCTGCTTTATCCACAATATATCAATTAATTCTCACAGCAAACTCTGAGGTAGTTGCTAGTATTATCCCCATTTTACAGATGAGGAAACTGAAGTTTTGAGAGGTAAAGGAAGTCTTTGCTCAGATTCATAATTAATGTCTTATTCCTGAGACACGTTTTTTTTTTCATTTGAACACTTTTGAAATTAGTACGTCCAATGTGTGTTTTCCCCAACATAACCGAGCAATTAACTCAAGTCTGACACTATCTACCTGGAAGTAGCATCAGACTCCACAGGCTAAAGGCTCAGTCCTGCAAGAATCCCCCTTGCCCCTAACACTTCCGATGCCAATCGGGAGTCCAATTTGTGCTTCTGGCCAAAGGGCTATAGATCAGAAATTCCTTAGAATTCTTTCTCAGGTTTGATTAATTTGCTAGAGAGGCTCACAGAATTCAGGAAACGTTTTACTTATTAGACTACTGGTTTATTATAAAATGATATAACTCAGAAATAGCCAGATAGAAGAGATGATTAGGGCAAAAAATGGGAAGAGTGGCACGGATCTTAAGCGTCTCCATGTGTTCACCAACATCCAAGCTTCCTGAAGCCTGTTCTTTGGTGTTTTTATGGAAGCTTCATTACATAGTCGTGGCTGAGTAAGTCATTGGCCACTGCGATTAGACTCAGTCCCTTTTCCCATCCCCAGGTAAATGATGAAACCAAAGGTATGGACCACTGAATTGGCCCTAGTGATTGCTATTTATCTTCTTTCCAAGCATTCCCATTTACATTTGTTTTCCTTTGTTTTGTTTTTAAGTAGACTCCCTGCCCAACATGGGGCTTGAACTCATGACCCTTGGGATCTAGGAGTTGGATGCTCTACTGACTGAGCCAGTCAGGTGCCCCTAAATTGTTATCTTTATTTTTTCATCTAGCATATAGTTTGATTTCTATAATGTAAATGCATGTGAGAAATTAAAAGTAAAAATTATTATAATAGTAATCATTGCTAACATTGGGCGCTGAATATTGCCTGCCATACTACTCTAAGTGCTTTATTTGTATTAACTGAGTTAATCCTAACAAATCTCCCGGAGCTAGATAGTCATATCCCCTTTTCACAGCAAAGTAATCTGCTTCTGCTTTTGCTCCTGTTTTTGACTGTGGCTCTGCTAATTGTCTCCCATTTGGAGGAAAACATTTTTCTGACAGTTTCTAGGGTTAGAGACAGAGCTGGGGCAGGTTTAGGGCAATGTTAATGCTTCAAAATATCTCCAGTAATTGGGAGAAATGCTCATCTGACAAATTGGCTTTTGACAAAGTAGTCTGCTTTCACATATCAATAGCCAAGTCGGCCAACCAGAAAGATTTACTAGAAACCAGAGTGAAGTGAGGGAGGGAGGCAACAGCATAAGTTAAGTTCTTACTTGATGGAGAGACACACACAGCATACAAGGCAAGGCAGAGACCTCCTCCAGGACCACTGAATCGAAGGTCTGGCCAGGGTTGGGGTTGGGTGGGGCCGTGGTTAGAAACCCCGCAGACAGGACCAGAAGGCAGAAGGAGCTTGCCATTTGGAACTGGGGTTGAGCGCCTCCTGCCTCTGCTGCCCTGTGCAGCTGTACGGCTGAGGGGGTGAGGGCCACTCTCACACAGCCCACACTCTACCCCTGGAGCCATGGGCTGGTCTACTCACCCAGGAGGACCTTTCCTCCACACAGAGCACAGCCAGCTCACTAAGCCTAGCATCTCAGGGCTGAGCCAGCCCACAGCAGGAAGTTTTCGGCTCACACCAAGGAGCTGCCAGGGGGCTCTCCAACAGACAGCCTCAGTGGAGCAGAAATGGTAGAATAGCACGTTGAGAATGAGGAAGTTCAGGCCCGCCACCCTCGTTACAAGTAACGAGGTAAAAACTCAGAGTCAGAGGGGATAAGAGGATTCTTAGATCTCAAGAGATTTTCCAAGAAGTCCATCTTAAGATAGCTCTTAAGAGGCGCCTGGGTGGCTCAGTCTGTTAAGCATCCAACTCTTGATGTTGGCTCACGTCATGATCTCAGTTCGCGAGATCGAGCCCTGCATCAGGATTCTTTCTGTCTCTTTCACTCTCTCTCTCTCTCCTCCTCCTCCTCCCCAGCTCATGTTCTGTCTCTGTCTCTGCCCCCTGTCTCTCAAATTAAGAAAAAATAGCCTTTTAAAAGCCATTATTTTGAAAGTCATTGTTTCAAAGCAGCCTTAGGTGGTAAATTAATAACATTGATAACATTTGCCATATATGTAAAGTCCCCAGAAAGAGAATTACCTGAATTTGAACCCCAGTTCTACTCTATTCAGTGGTATTGTTTTGACTTGACATCACCATTGGTGATGAAAACTCTCAACCTTGGTGAGAACCTTTAGTTTTCTAGGGCTTCCACAACAAAGTACTACGGACCAGAGGAATTACTTATTTCCTCACAGTTCTGGAGGCTGAAGTCTGAGAGTGAGGTGTCGGCAGAGCTGGCTTTCTCTGAGGTCTCTCTACTTGGCCTCCAGATGGCCGCCTTCTCCCTGGGCTCCTCACATAGTCTTTCCTCTGTGTCTGTTTATGTCTGGTATAAAGACACCAGTCAGATTGGATTAATGTTCAATGACCCATATGACCTCATTTTACCTTAATCACCTCTTAAAGGCCTTATCTCCAAATGCAGTCACATTTTGAGGTACTGGACGTTAGGACACCAACATATGAACGGGGAGTAAGGCACAATTCAGCCCACAATACTTGGTAATATTTAAAAAGTATTGTCACTTAGATCACCAATGAAGAGGGATTCTTATCTTTCACAATTTCTGCCAATCAGTAAACATTTTAATCTTTTTAACTAGAAACCATGGATTATTGTTGCATTTTGTTTAAAACAATAGGAGCAGAACTCTAAAACCTTGCTGACCCATGGGTTCTGTGAAAAGGGCACCAGATGGGGGTCAGGAAACCTGGTTTTAAATGATGATAAATGGCATTTTTATTAGATTATGTATTAAACTATTATTATTAACATTTTTATTGGTTAGCTGTAATGAGGTGGTATCTCACTTGGCCCAGGAACCCTGAATGCTGNGGGGTACATGTGCTCCTATGCATCAGCATTTCTGTATCCCTTGGGTAAATTCCTAGCATACTTACCCAGTTTTTACTGTGGTAGGTTTGTGGGGATATGCCAGACCATAGCACATTTTTTAATACTACAAAAGTTTTGGCCCAAACTAGTTTAATCCCCATGTGACCTGGGCTGGACGTCATGGCAACACCAGGCCCTTGGTCCCTGGGCTAGAGGTGGATTTGCAGCTGGTACTCTGGGAAGGCTGGGCTGCCTCCTTGGCCCCTTCCTGCTCCCTGCTCCCCACCCCTGCCAATCTCACCACCCTGACACTGAGAAAGAGCAGACCTACGAAGAAGCATCAACAAGGAAAGGCGGGGGGGGAGGATAAGTACTTTTCTTAATCCCCAAGTGGAGCTTTCCTAAGCCACTCATTGCAAACCACCCCCACCCCCAGGGCCGGAGCCCTGCCTATCTCCTTACTGGTGGAAGGCAGGCCTAGTTGTGTGTGTATGTGTGTGTGTGTGTGTGTGTGTGTGCATGCAAACTTCACATGTCTTGATTCTGAACAGTCCTCAGAAAAAGAAGGGGAGGGGAGGTGGTAGGGATATAGTGACTTTACACTTTCCTCCTAGTAGCTTTGGCTTTGGGGGTCAACAATCAAGAGACATTTATAAAAGCCTGGAGGCATCCATTGTTCCCTGAAGGTCTAATGAAAACTGCGATTGTTTGGGTAAATGTCCACAGAAAAGTGAAGACAGCATTTTTGAATATTTCTTGTAGACCATCAGCCTAGCAGGTAAACTCAGAATGAACGAGGGAAGAAACAAATGGCCAGTCCCACAAGGGTGGTGGCCCCCTCCTGCCACTAGTGGGAGCTCTAAGCTCACGTCTCTCCGTCAACCCAAGGAGAGTTGGAACTCAGGATGAAGATAATTTTGGTGGGTCTAGAACTAGGGACTGAAAAGCTAAGGCCAAAACTCTCCTCTGCAGTGTTGTCTTCTGGGAGTCATTACTGCATATAACTAGTTTGGTAAGAGAGACCTGGGACCTTCCTCTACCTTTTCAGCTCCTTACACATTGTGAGTTTAAAAACTACGGACCTAGAGAAGAGGGCAAGAGCCCTCGGGCCAGTGTACAGAGACCCGAGGTACCAGACAGCCTGCTTCCAGGTTGTAAGCTTTAGCCTGTCCAGGACCGAGACAAAAGGCATCCATCCTAAGAGGCCCAGACATGCACCCTGGCCACACCTGTAGGAGTTGTAGCAAAAGCCTTGTTGAAATAGTGATGATTCCCCTCTGAATATCTTCCCTGAGAACCAGGGGTAATGAGATAATGCTGAGGTAGGTAGGGTATCCTTGACCCCACCGGATGCATCTCATTAAGGCTGACATTGCTATTTTTAACTTCCTAGTTCTAGACGCACCAGTTTTCTTCTCTGTCCAAGTCATTGTTTAGGACGGATGGTGCTGAGTACAACTATTGGTTTGCAGCTGTCAAAGGAAATACCTGCTGGGACCAAATAAGGACAGATCTTCTCTCAGGTCTGAGAAGTAGGTATTATTAGGACAATGACTCCTATTTCACTAAGTAATAATAATACACGAGCCAACAATACATGAAGGAGGCTTTGTGAGGCCACATGCCGAGCCTAGAGTGGCACTGCTGTTGCAGGTGGAACCAAGTTTTGAATTCAGACTGACTGTGCTCTGTGCTAACAATGCTGGCAAAATATGAGGAACTTCTAGGGGCAAATTTGGTTACTAGATGGAGAAATTAATTAGAGGCAAGGAGTAGCTACTCATGTCAAAAGGGGGGGAACAAAGTAAGGTTCATTAAATTCCAGTATTTTGATGTGCTGCAGTCCTGAATGAGCTGGAAGCTTCTAGAAATATGAAGGCAAAGGAAGCCAAAGTTCTCGTTTTAAGAGTTCAGTGGCTCTTTCAGAGTTGTAGAGGCATCTGGAAGCTCATGGCACTTAATCTCAGCATCCTAGTCTATGCAGAGACTTCTTTGTCCTGGGGGGTAATTTGTATTGAAGTGACCAGGTAAGACCAATGATCTGGGCATCCTTGGGGCCCCTCCTCATCCCACCTTCTTCTGCAATCACCTGCGCAGTATCTTGACTGACAGTGATGTCAAGGAAAAAGTACACAGAAAAAGAAAAAATTTGTGTCTTGTCTACTCCATGGTGACAAACAATATTTCTCTTTGCTGGAGGAAATATTGAGGAAACAGTATTTCCTGAGTTTGTCATCCCCACCTGAATAGGCAAATGGAGGTGAGGTCGTTAATGGATAGGGTATGGAGTGCAGGGCTGGAGTGCGCCTCACACTCATCCCAACACTGGCTACAGGACAGGTTCCTCGGGCCCGGCCCCTGCTCTAAAACCTAGAATGGAATGCGCAAGGGTGCTTCCAATAGTTTCAGAAGGAAGGGTTTTTAAAAGACAATATACTTTGTCTCAAAGTTCTGAAGAACCAGCACTCTCCAAAAAGCATGCAGCCCTTGCCTCTTGCAGATATCATCCCACTGAAAAAGCTTACATTTTAGCACTAGAAATAAAAAATATAATTAGTTAAAATGATAGCTAATCATGATAAATTATCAACATTTACCACCATCATCCTTGTTATGACAATTGTTAAGAGAATGGGTGTTGGTATAAAGCAAACCAGCTTCTGAGTCTCGTGTCTATCACTTACTGCCTTTGTGCTCTTTTCCTCCTGTGCAAATAGGAGCAACAATTGCCCTCAAAAGACTGCCGAGAGGATTAAGGGAGGTCAAGTTAAAAGCAAATAAATAAAAGCTTAGGGCCTGGCTAATAGTTAAGTGTTCAATAGATAGGAGTTGCTCAAAAAGGGAGCTCAGTGACAGAGCTCCCTTCTCCTCTGTGAGGAAAGAGTTCAGTGACCCTTTTCTCCGACAGTGTCTTTTTGTTCATTTTAAGTTGTTCTGTAGACACAGAACTACGATCGCGAGGCCATCAGTCAATCAATCAATACTGACCAAGCCAGAGGTTCCCAAACCTTCTCAGTACACGGTGCTCTTAGTTTCTCAGTAAGTGGTTCTTCGTGTCCCTGGGCCAAAAGAACTACCTAATGGCACCATTTATTGAGTAGTTAAGTCCAAACAAACTAGTAAGCATTTATTTACTTGTTGAACAATGCAGGAGCTGTTTGGAAAAAGAAATGCTCGCGCATTGGAACAAAAGCAATATTATTTTTAATTTAACTTTTTAAAAAATGTTTTATTTATTTCTGAGAGAGAGAGAGAGACAGTGTGAGCAGGGGAGGGTCAGAGAGAGAGGGAGACACAGAATCTGAAGCAGGCTCCAGGCTCTGAGCTAGCTGTCAGCACAAAGCTGAATGAGGGGCTCGAACCCACAAACCGTGAGATCATGACCTGAGCCAAAGTTGGACGCTTAACCAACTAAGCCACCCAGGCGCCCCTTAATTTAACTTTTAAATCACCACAATTAATAACAGGCTGTGCTCTTGTTGGGTGCTGCATGCTTTCTCAAAGCTTGGCATGAGCTCAAACCCACCATTCTTGTTTCCTGTTCTACATTGACTTTGTGCAACTCTCGCATTTTGTCACAGCAACAACCAAAAGCCAAGGTTCAAAAAAACCTTTTGCACGGTTTCCACCTAAACATTGTGTGTGTGTGTGTGTGTGCATGTGTCTGTGTGTTTTGTATTAATGATACTGGTCTGCATGAAGTAAGAGTTTTTCACAACAAAAAAAATACAGATAATTAGCTTTTGGAAAGATATACAGTAAAGCAGCTCTGGATTGAATTCTAGGTATTTTTGACTATTATGTATGTGTAAGGCATGTTATTATTTATTCTAGCTAATATTTTTGGAGCACCTAGTGAAAACCAGGCTCTGTGATGGAGGTGAGAAAGCAAGGTCCTTGCCCTCACACAAGGATCTAGAATGATCTAGTGGGAGAAAGAGACGGATGGTAGAAAGTTAACAAATAAAAGAACTACAGATGATGATTGATGCTATCAAAGAAGTAAATAGGGTACTCTGCAAGAGAATAAATGGATTTTCAGAGCAAGCCCTAAGAAGGGCATTCTGGAAAAGGAAACAGCAGAGACAAGGTTCCTGGTAGATATGGGATGAAATTATTAAAAACACAGTCTCTGTGAGCAGACTTTTCCAGATCAACAGGACAAGTACTGTCATGAAAACGCTTACAGATTGCTTACAGGACACATAAAAAAGAATAACCCAGCACCAAATGTGGGAAAGCCACTCGGGGATGATGGCACTTGAATGGTAGTCTTATAGTGGGTAGGTTCAGGGTCGTTCGAGTTGAAGAACATGACATAGGCAAAGCAGAGCCATCAGTTAATTCAGAAACCAGCCATCAATCTGGCTGGAAGGCTCTAGGTCCCAGAAGGGGTAAGAAAGATTGGATTGAAATAAAGGTGGCAGGATTTTATGCCAATTATTCAAAATTCACATCTCTGAAGAGACTCATTCACAGTTCTATGCCCTTACTTCCTGGCCCAGGCTTTTAAAAATTGGCCACTGAGTAAATTGGTGCAAGTCTGGAATTTCAAGACTTTATTCTCACTTTGCTAATTGCCTGGTGTCAGCNTAAAAATTGGCCACTGAGTAAATTGGTGCAAGTCTGGAATTTCAAGACTTTATTCTCACTTTTTGCTAACTGCCTGGTGTCAGACAGATTTCTTTTTTCTTTGACTCCACTGTCATCTCTCTTCATTCTGCCTTTGGTATGGCAGCTGGAAAAGTCACATGGTCAGATGAGGAATTTTGGAGAATAAATTATTACCTTAAGTAAGTCCAAGAACAAGTACAGTCAGTGAAAGTGAGTCAGAGAGTGCTAAAAGAGTGGACAACTCAGCCAGGTAGCTGGGGGGGGAGGGCAGACCAAACAGAATCCCTTACAAAATAAGAACTAAATACAGTACAACCTTGGAATGCAAGTAACTTGTTCTGTGAGTGTTCTGCAAGAAGAACAAACATTTTAATAAATTTTAACTTGCTAAATGAGCCATGTCTTCCAATGTAGTTATGTGTCACATGATCACAACTGAGCTGACGGTCTTAAAATCTTTAATATACAAGTGCTTTGGATTACAAGCATATTTTTGTAACAAATTATGCTTGCAAACCAAAGTTTTACTGTATATCTATTTCTAGCTGCCCATGTCATGTATCACAGATCTGCTTTGTTTGACATCTGTGTTTCTAAAAAACTATTCATAAGTGTCCATTTTTCTATCGAGATTGGCAAGTGCCCACGTATTTCTTTTTTTAATGTTTATTTATGTATTTATATTGAAAGAGAGAGAATGTGTGAGTGGGGGAAGGGAAGGGGGAAGATTGGNCCAGTGTCACATGATCACAACTGAGCTGACGGTCTTAAAATCTTTAATATACAAGTGCTTTGGATTACAAGCATATTTTTGTAACAAATTACGGTTGCAAACCAAAGTTTTACTGTATATCTATTTCTATCTGCCCATGTCATGTATCACAGATCTGCTTTGTTTGACATCTGTGTTTCTAAAAAACTATTCATAAGTGTCCATTTTTCTATCGAGATTGGCAAGTGCCCACGTATTTCTTTTTTTAATGTTTATTTATGTATTTATATTGAAAGAGAGAGAATGTGTGAGTGGGGGAAGGGAAGGGGGAAGATTGGGAGAGAGAGAGAGAGAGAATCCCAAGGAGGCTTTGCTCTGTCAGCACATGCAGAGCTCCAACCCATGAACTGTGAGATCACCACCTGAGCCAAAGTCAAGAGTTGGACACTTAATGGGCTGAGCCACCCAGATGCCCCTCCTGCTTATTTCTATTACATTTTCACAGATAGTTCCATCTATCAGCCCACCAGCAGAGCCAAGCCTGATAGTGCTGGAACTCCTGTCTCCTCTGGGATCATGGTCAGGGATGAATCTTTAACTGTGGCCAAGCCAAGTCCAGTAGCTTGACCTGTCTCTCCCACTGAGGCTGCCACAGCCACTACCCTACTTGGCCCAAAGGCCACAGGCACTGTGCTCATTTATCGAGTGAAAGGATGTAGGGGTCCCTACTCCAAGGTCTTGGGTAAAGAGCCAGGTAGTTGACTATGAACAGAACACCCTTCTGGTGGTAATTGGCAGTTCCCCAGTAGGTTTCCAGCCCTGGCCTTTCTCCAAACCTCTGCATTCATATTTCTAACTGCCGAACACACCCATTGCAGCAGTGGGGATCTCACACTCAATATTTTCAGACTGGGGCTCCTGGTTTTCCCCTTCATACATCCTCCTCTCCATCATTCTTAGCTAACAGTGCCATTTAGGCAGTCATCCAAACCACAAAACACTGACCTGTTTGGGGTTCTCCACACTCTGATCTCTGCTCCCATCACATCCATTCCCTCACCAAGCTTAGGTGACTCTCTTTCTCAAAGTATCTCTGGAATTAATCCTTTCCTCTTCTCAAGCACTTTTACTGCATCACATCAGGACTTTTTTTTCCCCAATCAGTTTCTTTGCTGGACTCCCTACCTCCAATAGTGCTCAACTAGGAAATAGGATAATCCTGGGCATCAGTGACCTTGGTGGAAAGGATGGCCAAATAGCCTGAGCCACAGGGAGGAGCCCCCGGGTCTGAAGAGTCAGAGACCTGCATCTGTTCTAGCTTCTGGAACTAGGCAGCAGGAGACACTGGCCTATATCTGGTATGAAGTGAGCTGCTGATGTTCTCGCAGACCAAGCACCATTGTTTCTGGATTGGAGCAGGATAAGACAGGCATCTTCAATCACTACCATGCTTAGCTTGGGAAATTCAATACTGTTTTGATTAAACACTATTTATTGCATACCTACCATGTTCTAGGTTTTGGTCAAGGCATCAGAGATATGGGGTATCGAGACCAACATGAACCATGCCTCACAAAGAAAATTGGCAGTGTTGCTGGGAAGAAAGACATGAATCAGGTGTGTTGAAGGCTACAAAGGAAGAGGGAAGATTTCAATAAAGCTTTAAACTGGAGGATTTTGCCCAGTCTAGAATTTCAGGGAAGCCTTCCTTGGGGTAAGAAAAGGTAAAAGGATTATGTAGTTAGGTGGAAAAGCAAGAAATTGTGTCTAAGAGACCAGGGAGGCAATGTTCTTATTTATCCAATTTCAAAATATGTAGGATTTTAGTAACATATAGAAATATTTTCAGCTGGGACACATGGCCTCCATCTAGCTGCTTCTTTGAGACACCTGGTTTTAGCACCACTTTGATGTTCTCACATATTTCCACTGACATATCTCTAAGACCTTTGTAAGCTACATTTTTTTGATAAAATATTGTATTTTATTTTTAACATGCATTCATTCAACAAATATTTATTTATTACCCACTAGGTCAGGTGCTACTCTGGGCACTGAGGAACATGGGCTACATGTGATGTGAGTAGTGGCATGTGTGATATGACAATAGTTTATGTATTGGCCAGAGGACACCCCAAGTTGTATCCTGTCACTTCTGTGTATACTGTACACACAGCTGCATAGCTTAAGGGGAGCATGTGTGCCCCAATTTCAAGAACCCTGGAGCAAGTAGGAGAAAGAGTTGTGGTTTGAAAGTTCTTGGTTCAGTCCTGCTATGAAAGTGATTTCTGATCCAGGATGTTTCCTTGTCAAAAATAACAGAGTTCAACTAGATGAATTCTGAAGCCATCTCCAGCCCTGCAAAGATATAAATTTATATACATACAGAGCTGGAAGACACCCTCAATTGGAAGATATCCTAAATGCATCTTGCCCATTAAGTACTTAAATTGGTCATTAGTAGAATCTTGGGGAAAAGAGTAGCTAAGTGTCTGGGCCACTCAAGAACAGAAATGAGAAACACAGACGGAGAAGCTCTACTTGAGAGTGTTTATTCAGAGACACACATACACAAACATACAGAAGCTTTGCTGTGAGATCACCTCTCCCTTATCTCTGCAATGTGGGTTGAATATACACATCTGTCAGAATTCTTCTCTCAGGACTCCATGAGCCAGCCGGAAGTCAGGTTGCAAAAAGGTCCACAATGAACCCAAGAGGTAGGTGTCTTTGCTTTCTTATCTCCCCACCACCCTTATTTCTCTGGTGATGTGAAAGTGTAAATTCTCTGAAGCCCAGGGGGAGGTTCTGCAAAGAACAGAGTACAAATGTAAATCAATTTCTGTCTTTCTGGAGGAAGAAGAGGAAAATGTTTGACCTCCAGGATTCCCCTCCAAACCCTTTCCAATGCTTACTGTCGAAAAGTCCTGGAAAGGTGGTCTCCCTTTTAAATCTGGAATTTTCTTCTCACTGGTCATTTGCAAAGCTAAAAATCTTGGGAGTTCAATTTTGATCTGTTTCTGTGGGATTTTCACTGCCAACAGAGACGATTTCAGATCAGCCCCATTTAAAAGTGTGTGCTCCTATCCCCCCAAATTCTGGTGTGCCAGCTCTCTGGGGCTTTGGGAAATGTCTTTGCCTTTATTTAGCATGAACATCAGGAAAGCAGCCTGAGAGCTCTTCACTGAAACCATCCAGGGTTATAAACATGGCGTTTCCCCCTTATAACTAACTGTGCATGTGTTCACATGAAAGTATGATAAAGTCAGCTTTATATTCAGCCTTAGGAGAAAAGAATGGAAAAATGTAACAGGGAAAGGTGAACAAAAATTTTGGTTCAGAGGGGGATTTTCAGCAGAGGACAGTGGACTTTCTGCCTTTACTTATTGACACTATCAGCTGCACACACTGCACACACTGTTCCAAGTACTTCGTCTGCATTAGCACACTTAACTCTCACAGTAAGTCTATAAAGTAGGTGCTTTATTTTTCTCACTTGGCAAATGAGAACACAGGCACAGAGAGGTTAAGTAACAGGCAGGCAAGCTGGCTCCAGCATTCAGGCTTTTAGCCACTTTGTGCACTGAACTTTCTGGAGCAGAAAGGAGGTAGAGTTGACTGAAGGATGTTTACATGGCTGTCTGTAGGTTCCCCGAAGTTTGGTAGTCTAGGGAAAACTTAGCTCTCTCTTCCTGCACCTCTGGTCAGCTGCACAAGGAATGTACAATGCATTATCAACTATCAATTATTAAAGATTTTAAAAATTCTTAGTTTGTAAAAATATGGCAGGAGAATGTGAATTTCTTTCCTACCCCTCTCTCCCCTTCCTATCCTCATTCTCACTCTTCTAATTATGTTACCTTCTGGGGCGCCTGGGTGGCTCAGTTGGTTGAACATCCGCCTTTGGCTCAGGTCATGATCTCGTGGTTCGTGGGTTTGAGACCCGCTTTGGGCTCTGTGCTGATAGCCAGCTCAGAGACTGGAGCCTGTTTCCGATTCTGTGTCTCCCTCTCTCTCTGACCCTCCCCTGCTCATGCTGTTTCTGTCTCTCTCTATCTCAGAAATAAATTTTAAAAAAATTAAAAAAAATTTTTCCAAAAATAAATCATTATGTTACCTTCTACGTCACTAGACCAAAATGATCATGAACATTTGTTCAAGTCAGATATATTTAAAATCAAAGTGCGCAGGTGCACACACACACACACACACAGACATATACACAAAAGCAAAGGAGAAATTCAAAATATGTTAAATTATTTTAGGTCATTTTCTCACTTTTTAATAAAATTAGTTTCAGAATTAAAAGGAAACTTAAAGTTCATTTAGTCCACTAGATCTCAGCTGGAGGCAATATCGCCCTCTAGAGGGTTCTCTGCAGGGCTCTGGGTGTGTTAGCAGGATTGAATAGAGAGTGTGGCACAGCTTGTGTTTAGTGAGGAAGACGGAGATGTTAACTACCCCAAGCATGAGAGACAGTTCCTCACAACAGCACATTCTTCTGCCTCAAATGCCAGTGGTACCCCGCTGACAAACACCGACTTCAGTTCCAAACTTCCATTTTAAAGTTGAGAAACTGCCATAATAAGGTGAGGAAACTTTCTTAAGGTCACTTAGCTAGCTTGTAGCACTATATACGGTAGATTTATATAATTCTTGAAAAGGGCTCTCTCTGATACACCAGAGGGTCCGTAGAGGTCAAAACCATGTTCACAACAATCCAAGATATTTGTTTTTGTTGTTTTCATTCTCTCATGGAATGTACAGTGCAGTTTTCCAGAGGCTGCATGATGTGTGATGATGTCTATGTGTAATGAAATACGTCAACACTTAAAAGATCTGTGAGCAAATATTTTCCAAATGACAATGTGTGATGTTATAGAACCATTCTTGGATAAATTTCCATTAAAAGTGCAAGCAGACCTCCAGTCATAGAATGAATAAGTCACAGAAATAAAAGGTACAGCATAGGGAATATGGTAATGATAGTGTAATAGTGTTGTGTGGTGACAGATGGTAGCTACACTGTGGTGAGCACAGCACAACATATTGAGGTGTTCATCCACTATGTTGTACACCTGATACTAATATAACATTGTGTATCAACTATAGTCAAAAATTTTTTTAAATAGAATAAAGCAACTCTGCTGACACCTTGATTTTGGACTTCTAGCATCCCAAACTACTGTGAGACCAAAAAAAAAAAAAGGAAAAGAAAAGAAAGAGCAAAAAGGTAAGTGGATTTTTTAATGTAACTAAGTACAGAATTCATTAATATGATTTAAGATTTCATTTTGCCATTAACATGTAGGAAACTGTCACTCACTGACTTTTGGTATAGTATCAAAGAACAATATCCACAATTGTCTGAACAGGCTATTAAAATATGTCTCCCCTTTTTAACTGCAAACTTGTTGGGTCAAATTTTCATCTCTTCAACTAGAACAACATATGGCAATGGACTGAATGCAGAAGCAGATAAGACAATCCAGTTGTATTTTATTAAGCCAGACTTTGAATGTTTTTTTTCTAGGAGAGAGAGAGAGACAGCATGAGCAGGGGAGGGTCAGAGAGAGAGGGAGTCACAGACTGAAACAGGCTCCAGGCTCTGAGCTGGCAGTCAGCACACAGCCTGACGCGGGGCTCGAACCCACCAACCGCGAGATCATGACCTAAGCGAAAGTCGGACGCTTAACCGACTGAGCCACCCAGGCGCCCCTATTAAGCCAGACTTTGAAGACATTTGTAAAATTACAAAGCAATGCCAATCTTCTCATAATGTCAATTTCATTTTGGAAAATATATTTATTATTCACAAAATATATTATTTTATATTAACATGCAATGAGTTTATTAATTTTGAAATGCATCAATGAATATATATATATATAAACTTTTTCAGTTAAAAATTTTAATATAGTAAATATGAATAGATATAACACACATATAGTTCTTTGTGATCTTTGGTAATTTTCAAGAATGCAAAGGGGTCTTGAGGAGAAAACATTGAGAACTGCTGCCCAAGATCATACTCTTTTGACTAAATCTGATTCTCCTGGGAAAAACCAGAGACTCTTTTTTAAAAAAATTATTGCTCAGATGATTCTGATGTAGCCTGAGAACTATTGGAATAGAATGCTTCTTTGCTGGAGAAAGTCCCACCCTAATGTTGAGCTGTAGGAACAATGCTAGGATCAAGGACAAGCCTTAATAGGCTACCGGGACTCTAAAGATGCTGCTGACTTTGTATCACCAAGGAGCAGAGGTAAACTCCCCAGCAATGGGGAGCAGGAAATACCCAACCCAACTCCTGATTCTTCTTAACCAAGAGATTCTCTTAACCAAGAGAAGCAGCCAAGAGTCAAAATGAGCCTCAAGAGGAACAATTCTAGCTCTGGATACAGTTGTCAGAGCTATGGGCTCAGTAGCAGTCAGGGGGATTGTGACGCTCCCAGGGTTCCAACTAACCTCAAGGCCAGAGAGGTAGGTTGTGGACCAAATTTGGCTTACGGGTATGCATTATTTGTACTTCCCAGAATGTAGACACTTTCTGGAGTCAGATGGAACCATCCAAAAAATTTTAAATTCCAGATTCTTAGTTTGTCTTTAAAACTGGAAGATCTGGTATACATGGGTCTAACCTCTACCATGGCAACAATTGCCTGGAACTGCACTGGTGCTCCTGCCAACAGGTAGAACCTAAGCCCTCCACAGTCTCCAGGCCACCTCACTGTTTATGTCACTTGCCTGGCCCTTCGAGTTGTCATCCCTCCTCCAGATAGCTCACAGAGAATGGTGGGATCCTTTGGTGGCCTAAGAAGAAGACAAAGACTAGGGCTGTACCAGTCCCTATGCTGTACTTGTCCAGAATGACAGGATGGCCACACACACTCAGGATGGCACAGCACAGTCTGAAATCTTGCACTGAAACTTGAGGTTGATCTAATATGCGTGGGTGTAAGGGTTAGAGGCCAACAGTTTGATCTTTGTATTATTGATTTTTTTTTTCAAGAAAGAGAGCATGCGGTGGGGAAGGACAGAGAGGGAGAGAGAGAATCTTAAGCAGGCTCCATGCCCAACAGGGAGCTCGAGGCGGGGCTTGATCTCACAACTGTGAGATCATGACCTGAGTGGAAATAAAGAGTTGGATGCTTAACCAACTGAGCTACCCAAGTGCCCCTTAGTAAATGATAATAATCAATATGAATTGATTTTAAGTTATTGTGCTAGTTATAGCCCTAGTAATAGCTCTAAAGGGCTCAGATTAGTTGTATGGATTAACTGCATCTTTTTTGTGAATATAACAGCTCAGAGAAATAGTATTCAGTGTCTTTTTGACATGAAAATAGCAGTTATAATATACCCCTTAATGTCCTCCATCTAGAAATCTTTTACTCTGTTGCTTCATTTTCATCTTTGATCTTTCTTTATCAATCCAGTTCAGAAAAGCCACCTCCTCAAGTGTCAGCTGTGGATCCAAACACATCTACTAAAGATAAGCTGTTGTCATGGCAAAACACAACAAACCTAAAGGTGATGCATTATGGGACTTGGTTCCTGTACTTGCCCTGTGAATCCACACTGCCTCCAACCTTTACTTAACTCCACATGTAGCTTTTCAACACCACGTTCCTGGGTTGTTTCAGAAGCACTTTGCTTCTCACTTTGCAACCCCTCAAGCCAATGGCATTCGACCACATTATGTAAATCCTTAGTCTAAATAATAATGCTTGGCAGTATTTATTTGTTGAAATCTGGCTTTTGTTCAAATACGTTCAAAAAAGTTTGAAAATACGGAAGATAGACTATTAGGGTCTGGAATTTTTTGTTTGTTTTCTACTAGTTAAAAACAACAACAACCAAGTATTGAGGCAAATCTTAGGATTAAAAGTTCATGAGAAACATCTTGTTCACATAAGGTTGAATTCTGATGTAAGAAGCTGCCGTGTCTAGGTCCTAATGATTAATTCTTCCATTGACGAATTAGTTGTCTTCAGTTAACTTGATTTTTCTGTTATTCCTTTGTCCAAACAGCAAGAATTCCAAATTAGAATTTTTTTAAATCTAATAATCAGAAAGGAACCAAAAGAGGCCTGCAGGTCTAGCTTAAACATAGTGCTTACCATGTTGAGACACCAAGGTTTTAAAACCTATCATGATTTGACTTAATTTAAGAAATATTTTTCTGTGAAGGAAATATTTTCCATACCTACATGTATGCAAAATGTGATTTTGTGACTGTGAATTCATTAGGACTCTCTCTGCATTTTGGAATTAAGGGAAGGGAAGTGTGCCTGCCCTCGACTTGAAGTTGAGCGAGAGTTGCTTCAAACTGTGACTCACAGAGAGCTTCATGTGTGATTCCAAGGTTGTGAGGAGGGAGATCAAGGACTCAAGTCTGAGCCTCACCCAGGAAATGCAAATTCAGGAGCCGTGATGGTGACTCTCTCTAATGGAGGAGTGAAGAATAGAAGTTACTGTTGAGCAGGGATGGGCTGGCTCTCTGAGTTAGCTAGGCAAGGAATGCAGGAGTGTCCTCACAGACCCAGGAAGAGCAGTACACAGAAGAGAGAGAGATTTCCTACATACTACTGATATTACTTAGATGCTATTTCTTAGATACTCAGATGGGAGTTTTGAAGAACGTCTGAGAAACCATCAACATACCTCCCTTCAGAAGATAGTGTAAGTCCCATCCCATTGATCATGAGCTGGCCTTAGTGACTCACTCCTACCAGATAGAGCATGGCAGAAGTGATGGCTACATGTCTTTCAAGGTTAAATAATAAAAGACAAAACAACTTATGCCTCACTCTCACTGTTGGGACAGGCACTCTGGAAACCTTCTGCCACCATACAAGAAGTCCAGTTACCCAGAAGTGGACATGTAAAGAGACAGAGGAGAGAGAGAGAGACTCAAGGAGCCACTGGCCAGATGCCACCCCTGTGAGTGAAGAAGGCTTCCACTTACCGTTACTGCTCTGAGCACTGCTGGGTATGGTTTGTCACACAAGGACAGATAATGGGAACACCCTTCAGTAAGACCACTTAAAGACATGATGGAACATTAGCACAGAAGAACCCAGGATCGACTCCTGATTCCCCAGGCATTGCAGGAGGAGTAAGCAACCAGCTCACAGGTTGTAGGGCCTACAGATTGAGAGGCAATTGCAAAATTGGAGGTTTTCAAAGAACTTACAAGAAAAAGGGAGACTTTAAACTTCTTCCAGGCCCAGCATGAAAATGGTGTATGATGGTCTGAGTCAGGAAAAAACTTTCTTATTCACTCCACCTCTTCTTCTTCCTTTGGCTGTTTCACTAAGCTAGGCCAAACATTCCCTTGCTGAAAAAACATGTCCATAATTTTGAGATGCGAAAACCATTTCTGAGCATGATGCATACAACAAAGAAGCCACAATGGAAAAGACTACCTAAAACTGTAAAACTTTTGAATAGCAAAACACAATATATTTGAAAAGCAAAAAGATGAGCAACAAATGGGAAAACTATTGACAGCGTATAATGAAGGATTAATTGCACATAATATGTATGGCATAATATGTGCCAATGAATTAGTTAGAAGAATATGAACAATGGGTGAAAGTCAGGAAGTCTATTGATAGAATAAAGAGAATCAGTCGAGAAATATATGCAAATATATTTAGACTCACCAATCATTACAGAAATAAATTTAAGTGTATTCATATTTATTGTACTTAGCATCTATATTAATCTTCTAGGGCTGCTGTAACACAGTACCACAAACTGAGTGACTTGAAAAACAGAAATTTATTATATCACAGTTGTGGAGGGTAGAAGTCTGAGATCAAGGTGTTGGCAAGGTTCATTCCTTCTGAGAGCTGCTATATAAAATCTTGTCCATGCCTCTCTCCTAATTTCTGGTGGCCTGCTGACAAGCACTGGAGCTCCTTGGCTTGAAGACACACCATGCTGACCTCTGCCTTTATCTTCACTTGGTATACTCCCTGTGTTCATGTCTGTCTCTGTGTCCAATTCTGCCTTTTTTCATAAGGACCCCAATCATATTGGGTCAGGGCCCACCCTAATGACTGCATTTTAACCAACTACTTCTTTGAAGACCCTATTTCCAAATAAGTTCACATTCTGAGGTACTAAGAGTGAGGGCTTCAATGTATGGGCTTGGGGGGCACAATTCAATCATAGCAGCATTCGTTAAGAAAGGGGGGGCACCTGGGTGGCTCAGTCAGTTAGGGGTCCAACTTCGGCTCAGGTCATGATCTCACGGTTCGTGGGTTCAAACCCTACCTCGGGCTCTGTGCTGACAGCCAGCTCAGAGCCTGAGCCTGTTTTAGAGTCTGTCACTCCCTCTCTCTCTGACCTTCCCGGGCTCACGCTGTCTCTCTCTCTCTCCTAGAAATAAAAAAAACATAAAAAAAAAAAAAAACAACAATGAACTCTGCCAGGCATGATTTGTGGTCCTCTGAGTAGTCCATGTGGGAACAATATCTGACAAGGCCGCTAGGCTTAGCAAATAAAAACACAGGCCATCCAACAACATTTGAATTTCAAGTAAACAATGATCCTGTTTTATTTTATCCTTATATTTTAGTATAAATATGTCCCTTGCATTATTTGAGCCATACTTATACCAAACAAGTTATTCATTGCTTATCTTAGACTCAAATTTTACTGGACATCTATATTTCATCTGACAACCTGATACTTGGCTCCAAACTGCAGGAAACAGGTGGGTCTGGCCCGTGGGAGCTAGGAGGCTGTGATACAATTCCACTATATACTCCTTATTTGGGCAAGGTCTCAGTTCTGCTTTTGCAGGAACTTTGTAAAAAACAAAGAATGAAACATGTGACAGTTGCAGCAAAAGATGTACCAGGAGCTGGTCTCATGTAAATATTATGTTAATTAAAACAGATGGGTCTGCTGCATAAACAAAACAACCGTAGGGGGCTGGTTTTTGTTCTGTCTGGGTTTCTTAATATAGTAACTCAGTTCCTCTCTTGTTCTCACTCTTTCCTTATCAAGCATTGAACTGGGGTATAAGGAAGTTTAAATTACCAGTGATTGAAGATCTGTTTTCTAAACACTTGAAACAGATGGTTGATTGCCTGAAAAGCATTCTTTTTTTCGGGAATGGAGGGTTGAGCTTGTTATTTCAGGAAAATGTTTTGTTGCAGTTCACGTACTGACGTCAGGTTAGCCACGCTGATGAAGCGTCCCTCTGGCTCTGTTCCTCCCATTGAGTTTGCCTCCTGGGCAAAGGTCTCAATTTTGGTGCAGCTTGCTTGCTTCTTCAACATCAAATTGGTCAAATCCTGCTGACTCCTCTCGTACAAACCTCTTACAGCTTCTAAAAAGCGCAATAACCATGCAAGAAATTTTTGTAGGTGAATGTCAGTTGATAGTCTACAATTGATAAAGTGAGACACTCTCCCAACTGAGCTGGAGTGAGCCTAACTAACAAAGAGATAATTTTCTTTTTGCCCATTTTTTAGCGATCTAGGACCCAACCCAGGATCACATGTTCCAGTTAGTTGTCACATCTGTTTCATCTCTTTTAATCTATAACAGTTTCTCAATTTGTCTTTGCCTTTCACGGATGTTTTTTAAAGAGTACAGTAGAACATTCTTCAAATGGGTTCATGTGAAGCTTCTGCATTCTTGATAAGGTTAGGTGATGCATTTTAAGCAGGAATGCTCACAAGGTGTTAGAACCAGATTTTCTAACACTATTCCCATGCTGCACCAGAAAGTTGGCCCTGTGTCCTGTGAGTGAAATTTTTCTGCCAAATCCTGATTTGACCATGGTGCTTCGTGTCTCCCACCACCGAATCTAAATTTGAACTGAATAGCCTAAATCTTGTGTAAGATTTTCAGAATCACATTTAAGAGTGAAAAGGGATGGAGATGTCCATGTGTTTTGGGGCTTCCCTCTTGGAAAGAGATGAGCATTTTGGATCTGTGTTAACGGCATGAGGAAGGTTAAGAGAGGGCAGGAACTGGTTCTTGTAAACTGACAGTTCAGGAGAGTGAGTTGGAGATAATCGCATAATCCATTTATAACCACCCAAGTTAACAAGCTCTCACCTTCTCCAAATAGGCCCCTTATTTACAAATAGTCACTTCTGCACAAAAGTGGGCTCTCATCCGTGTGACTGGAGTCACATGCAGCCCGTCTGATGGCATCATTTTCCCACAACACCAAGACCAATTCACATCGGGAGCCCTATTGGACACTAATAATCTGAGCTTTGAAAATAATTTTTTCTCTTACTTTGTAAACACACCACCCCCCAAAATAACTTGCAGCAGTGTCTGCCCAGTTTGGTCCCAGGCTCTCTCTGTAGGTAAGAAACTCCTAGAGCAGTGGTGGCTGGGCCTGTGCTGCCATGGTCAGGTCAGACCACATATGGAGAATGGGTCCAGGCACCATGCTGTGAGAGACCATTTACATAACAGAATGAATAGGTTGCTAAATAATTCAAAATCAAGTCATAAGAATGGCTTTCCAGGCCTTTTTAGTCAAGCCCTGGCCCATGATCCATCTTTGGTTCTTAGCTCCCTTTCCTTCATGACTAGATCTCTTATCTTGCCCTTATCAGTTCCCCTGATACTGAGTGACAGGGGCTGTGCTCTTTGCTGAAGCACTTGCCAGATAAACCCTGCCAGCAGGAATATAGAGTTCACCTGACTCTGTCTCTATGCCCTTCAAATCCCAAATTCTGCCACAGAAATGAACTTCCTTCCAGAGCAAGCAGCAGGGTCTTTCTCATCACCAGGCCTGCTACCCGCTCTGGGGGCAGGTCTAGACCATCTGGCTGAGGGATCTCACTATGTGTGACAGTGTGCTTAGACACAAGCCATTGCAGGAAATGGGGAACAGGGGATTCAGAAGAACAGGAGAGCTATTTGCACTTCGAGGGACTGTCCTAAAGATGGATTCATGTGTATGTGCCACCCCAAGAGTTGTGAACTGGAAAGTTGTGAGGGACAACAGGAAACACTTCAATTCCTTATGGAGAAGAGCTCCCCACAACTTTCTGCTTACCTTTGTTTCTCCTTCAGTAAACTGTGCTCTTACTGACCTATGCCATTGGTTAAATAGAGTGCAATTGATGCAAAGCCCTCTAAAAATGTAATAGGTGGCTTTAAGGAGGTAAAGCACTCTCTTATCTTTACTAATATTTGCAGAAAAGATTAAAAGTGCTTTGGTGGGCTGTGGGGAGCAGTGGGGCACACTAAATAATGTTTACAAGTCCTTTTTAGCCTGAGATTCAATGAAGGTCAATAATCACATTTCAGCGAAACTTCGCCTGAATGTTCTTCCCAAAGTAATCGCTCCTTAATCTGTGTCATTCTAAAGTCGAAGAAGAAATATTTCCCAGTTATTGACAAAGAAGAGCTCATTTCATTTTCTAGGCATGTCTCTGGCATTCATGGGGTTTATAGAAAGTTGTGTGAAATGGGAGAATCACACAACAGAAACTCACTCTCTGATGAGACCACTAAGAACCTAAAGCCAGCACATTGTTTTTTCAGGCGGTGTTCTACTAATATAGCATGAATTTTTAGTCCACCTGGATTTACTGTGAAACATAAATAAAAATATATATATACATTTTTTATATATAAAATTAATATTATATTATATAATATATATATTATATATATATATGAAGGCCAGGAGGTGGTGGTGGGGGCAGTGCAAAAGATATTTTATCTGAAGGAAAAATAAGTTGCAAATAATTATTGTCAAAATAATGTTTCCATTTTATTTAACAAGATGACTCTGAATGTACACATTTGATTTATGAACACAGTGTAAAATATCTCCATCTTCCTTTCAGTCTAGTAATTACTACATAAATTCAGACATAAATGATGAACACGTTTTACATAAGAAAAGCAATGTGTGTGCTTCAGCTGATTCTGTGTGACTGTGGTGTTAGCTGGTTTTCCATATCTGTGGAAGTTTGGCAGGTGGGCATGATCATGTCCACTTCCCCAGTGCAGTCAAGTCAGACACACACAAATCAAGTGCTCGTGTGTGAGAGAAGCGTGCTGATCACAGCAAACAGTCATTCCTAGATGAAGTTATTAACTTACAGGTACATTTCCATACTCAGAAACATCCTTTTCTGCTGGTGTACAGCATTATATGCTTTCCTTCCACCTAATGTGTGAAGTCAAATGTGAGTTTGTTGGGAATGAGAAAATTCACAGAGTCACAACAGCATTCCTTTTTCACCAGAATTGCAAAGGGCAAAGTATGACCCATGGTGACTCTAGGCAAAGAGCTACAATCCTTAGAAAGGGCAATGTCCCTTGTGCATTACAGACACATTGTACATGTTTTTGCCACAAAGCTTCTGGGATTTATAGGCTGTTGATGGGTCCAGTAAGAAGTAATATATAAAATTCCACTCTGTGAAAATCTGTTTTACTTGAAGAATATAGATTCCAACGAATAGCAAAACATTTACTCACAGTTCTGGGAAAAGTATTTACCATTAGTTTCTCGAGCCAAAAATTGCACACAGGGAAAGAATTAAGCATGCTGAGGCTGATTCTCAGGGGAATCACTAACTTAACAGTTTTTCTGTTTATAGAGTAGTTGGTCTAATTACAAATGGATTTGTCTAACAGGGTCTCTACATTTGGTAGTGAAAGCTAGGAGGAAGCACCTAGTTTGGGGAATGAAAACCCCACATTAAACACTGCCTCCACTCACTGGTCGGCAATCACAGTCCCTCACAGCCTGACAATATTTGCCTCTCATGGAAAAATGACAGTGTCAGCTCAGGAAATGACAGGACAATGTATTGGTTAAATATTTTCTGGAACACCTGCACTATTCAGTTAGAACTATTTACTATTTTCAAATGAGTAAATATGCCAAGGGGCTCACAGCATGCCTACAAGACACAAATATACACAGTTATGGCAAGCTGATTGCAAGTCCTCTTAAAGTAACAGGAAATTTTGATGCAAAAAGACAGATGAAAATATAGGCTATAAATTGTAAAGGAGCCATATTCCGAGGAGGGTATTATTTGAAAAGCACAGAAGACTATTTTATCCAAGAGGGAATCACAAACATTAAAAATAAAATATTTGGTATTCTACACTATATTACAAAAATAAATATATCCATCAATAAATAGTAAGAAGCCTAGAAAATTTTACATGAATATTTTGGTTGTGGGCTGTCAAAATCCATCTGCTACAATCATCCTCAAGAGTCATTTAGGTGTATCAACTTCAGTGATGATAATTTTTCCATAATAGAGTAAAAAAAAAACTGGTGTGGGATGTAGCCAAGGTCTATGACCAGGGAGGACATTAGTGACCTCTATCTCCTAAGGATCTGACAATTTCATGGCTTCGTATTAGCATAGGGATGTGGGAGAGGTGAGACACGCTGCAAGGGGCCTGATGGAGCCTCCCATTTATGGTTTATGCCTTTGCATTTCTTGATGAGAAAAAAAAAACCAAAAAAATGCAATTAGCAACATTTGAATAACCAATATGTGACTTTCTCTACTCTTTTTCCATAGTGAAGAAGCACATCATAGAAATGCAGATTATGTCTGGCCGCCAATTAAAGGACACACATCTGGGATACTCAGCCTAATCACTGACAGCCCAGGTTTTCACATCTCTTTAACAGAAAAGTATGCTTGCCACAAGGCTTTTCCCAGAACCCGGCTGAGTCGGCAGAAGGCATGAAGAAAGCAGGGCCTGGCCCATCTTAGTGTTCTAACATCAGCATGCTAATAGCAGTGGGGATGTCAGAGCCTGTACACGTGGCTTCTGAGAGCAGCCTGCCGAGTTCTCAGGAATTTTGCAAGCCGGTCGACATCACATTGGTAGCTTGAAATAGGCTATGGTGATGTACACCGTTGAAACCTACAAATCAGGATTGCTGGTTGTAAAGCATTTACCAGCACTTCACTTTATGTATTTTATACATAAAGAAAATTTTTCTGGATTTTTATCTAACCAGAACTATCTTGTTCAGTTGAGACTTTACTGTATGTCTATTATAGACAGTGTCCTTTAGAAAGGAGAAGCAGTACCATAGAGGAAATGAGATACAGTGTGTACCATGGATATAAAGGATGCACCACGTCCCACTGAGGGCTCTAAGTGTCACTATCCAAAGCCAGTTACACGTGTGCATACACACACGCACACCCATGCACGCATTCACACCATCTTATAGGGAGGCTCTTTCATAAACCAATGATCTGGGTTGCATGGCCAACTCAAATTGTCAATCACTGTATACCACTGATGGTCAAAATTCCACTTTTCTGGGGCAGTGCTTTCCCAGGATCTGGCCTCTGGACATCAGTGGACAATGGATGTACAGAGCAGAGGTCCAAATTGGGCAAAATGTCCTTCTAGCTTCCCTTACCTCTATTTTCTAGTGCAATATGAATTTGTTACCCCAAGAGATTTGTGAAAGGGAGGCTGATGGTTTCCCAGGGTAAAAAAGAATGCAAAAAAGAATGGGGTGAGTGGGGGACAATGTACTGGAAACCAGATTCCTAGAAGTATGAATCTTCAGCGTCAGCTTCCTGGAACAGTCAAAACAGTCTGAGAACTGCACTGCTCTGCTTCTTCCTGCACAAAGGCCCTGATATCACATGGATGGTGGTGCTGGGAAGAGCTAAGATCAGAGCCTCAGTGTCCTTCCATCCAGCCAACTGCTGACAAACCCACTGGGCCATGTGTATCGGGAACCCTTCCCATTAGTCCTGGCACTTCTAGACTGGTGAGACTGTAGCATGGGAGAGTTGGGAAGCCGACCATGGGGCAAACCTGATTTCACAATTCAGGCTTAGCTTTTGAGTCATTAGCTTGTGTGTCTATTTATTAACTCACTTATTTAGATGTGTCTGTTTGGACCCTGGTTTTCTTTTTCTTATACTTAAGTATTCTTCATGAACAAAACATTTCATAAAGAATATAACTAGAATAAAATCAAATTAAATATTGGGAGGCAATCTAGAAATTAGAGCACTAACCCCACTCACCCTGACAGCAAATGCTTTCAAGTGTCCCCTCCCAACCCTCAGCAAGGGCAATGAAGGCCAATGAAGACAGGGACCACAAGAATGGCAGAAGGCTATGAGATGCATGAGCAAAAAAAGAAAAAGGGAAGGAAAGAAGTGGAAAGAAGCAAAAGCAGGGATGCAGAGGCAAGGGATAAATAGTAAGAATTCAAGAAAACTATTAAGAAGAGTCCAAAAAACAGATCCCTTCTGATTTTCCTCCTCTTGGTCTTGGGTAATTTTATTTTGTCCAAAAGATTTAAATCTCCAGTTAAAACTGCTTATAATTTTACAAACACATCCTAGGTTAGCGTCTATATCCTTTTCTCTCTTCTCCTGTGAGTACCTTCTCACCTCCTCTACCCTCTACAGCAGTAAAGGCCAACACACATGGCCTTGCTGCCTTGTTATCTCAAGAACATCCCGAAGTTCCCTCTGTTGTCATTGTTGTTGTTATTGTTTTTCCTTGACCAGGCGCTGCCCTCTAGAGCACAATGGTGTTCCAGGGGCTCATTCTTTGCTATTGTAGCTTAAGGCCACTGCCTCTTGAAGTCGTTTGGTTTCTGTATCAGATAACCCCTACCCCTAAACATGCAGCACCCTTTACCTGGTCCTGTTGCCCCAAGCAATGGCACAGACTCAACTGATGAAAGCTAATCTACATTTCCGGGCACCTGAGTAGTTCAGTCGCTTAGGCCTCCGACTCTTGGCTTCAGCTCAGGTCATGATCTCACACTTTGGTGAGTTCGAGCCCCACATCTGGCTGTGTGATGATGGTGTGGAGCCTGCTTTGGATTCTCTCTCTCTCCTCTCTCTCTCTTTCTCTCTTTTTCTTTCTTTCCCTCCCCTACTCACACTGTCTCTGTCTCTATCAAAATAAATAAATAAACTTTAAAAACATTTTTAAAAAGCTACACCTACGTTTCCAGTAGTACTTAGGAAATGTAGTACTTCATAGGATGGTCAAATTCCTGGTGCAAATTATCTTGACATAAATCCTGCTCAGAAAAGAGTTGGTTGAGAATATACTATGAGTTTTTAATATATATACATTTGATTGAGTCATGCTTATGTGTGAGTATAATCTACCTCTGTAGAACCAAGAGAGTTTTATAAGTTTATCCCTGTACACATATACATACTCAAGTATCTATCATCTGACACTCTATTTCTGCTTAGGGCCTTGTTTTCAAATTGACATAGAGGACAATTAGTGTGGCTTGCCACTTGCTATTGGAAATGGCATTGCCAGGAAATGGCAAAAAGAAAAACAGATTGGAAGGGATGAGACTGTATTAGCAAAATATGCATTTCTTACAACGAACTGACCTGCCCACGTCCCTAAGGCAGCAAGCCTCTATCATCTGTACACTCTTATTAAATAATCTCATTAAATAGGAACACAAAATATACACATTTACAGTTATTAAATTAGCACAGAACTCTTCTTCTATCTACAGCCACATTCAGAGACTGCCATGCCTTCATATTTGAACTTGTAGGTGACCACACCTTTGTCTAAGTAGAGGATGGAGATGGGCTCTAGCTTGGTGGGCACACAGCAGGCTTTGGAAGCCTTTTGGGAATTCTTGAGGTGGACCAGGGCCTGGATAATTGCATGCTTTGTGGGTGTGAGATGTTCTGCCAGTGGGTAGTTGCAAACCCCACGGCATTCGTAGGCTTCATATCCAGGTGGGGCGATGATCCAAGAGTCCCAGCCAATCTCCTTGAAGTCGATGTAGAGCGGGGTCCTCTTGCAGTAGTTTCCTTTAGCGTTCCTTCTGATGCGGGCAGTGGAGTCGTAGATGATGTTTGACCTCATCTGCAGCAAAGCTTCTTCTCCGGGTTCGCTGGAATAACCGTCCAGGCCCAAGGTGTCCAACTCCAGAAGTTGCTCATGGGCAATCATTTCATTCAGTTCCTCTGTCCGCTCCTTCTCGTTGCTTTGGTCATCAGAAAACACGACAATCAAAGGGACATGCTTATTCCGGGCACTGGTGTCTATTTCCAGTTGTCCCCTGTCAGCATCCTCGGCCCCGTCGTGTCTGCTCTCGATGTGGACCTCCAGCTGGTGGGTGGATGAACCTGACTTTTGCCAACGTCTAATGGCATCGGTGACATCAAAAGTCTCCCACTCACTATTGGTTCCATAGATCTCTCCTGACACCAAGACCAGCATGCTTCTTTCACCCTCACTGTCCCCTCTGCTCTCTAGTACCTCAAAAATGGTAATTTTCCTGTCTACTCCATCATATATCATGCGGTCTCTTTGCACCAGTGTGTACAATCTCAGTTCAGCCATGATAACTTCTTCATGGTGAGGAATTGACACATTGAAGAGGAGAGGGTATTTTCGGAGTCCGTTAAAACTGGCTGGCTGGGAAAACAGATCTGAAAAAAAAAAAAAAAGACAAAAATCAGAATTGCAGTGTGTCGCCGAGAAAAACAGGTGCTTATTTGGAGGGCAATAAGAGGGGCTGTCTTCATGAGAAGCTTGATACTGAGAAATCAATGAGAACAAGCACAACATTAGCATTCTCTGACAGAAAACACTGGAAATTCAGTGGTAGAATACTAAACTACTTTCGCTGCCAAGGCTAAGATGGAAAATGGATGCCTGATGAGTGGGATATCACTCTCCCAACCCTGCTTGCGTAGCTTATCAGCCACAGAATGACAGAGCTGGGAGGAAGCCTGGAGACTGTGTAGGCAAGCCCTCAATCCTTTTAGCCAGTAAGGAGCTGTCAAACTAGACATGGGGCGGTTGTTCTTTTTTGGAAGCTTTTCAGAGATGAGGACTTCATGGCTTTTCATATTTGCATTTGTAATAGGTGGAGATTCCCCACGTGGTTGGCTGAGCACAGGTCTTCCTAAAAGACCTCTATCTACTTCGGGGGTTGGTAAACTATAGCCCATTAGCCATATTGGGCTCTATTTCTGGAAATAAAGCCTGACCCATTTATTTCGGTGTCATCAGTGGCTACTATTGTACTACAATGGCAGAGTTGTGACAACACATGGCCCACAAAACCTAAAATACTTACTATCTGTCTGGCCCTTTACCAAAAGATTTTGCTGACTTCTGCTCTAGACACCAAAATCGGACAAGGTCAACAAAATAGCCATACACTAAGGGGTCACAGCAGATGAATTTTGGGTGTGCGGTCCTCAACAAGGAGGAACAGGAAGAAATGAAACTTGGGATAGAAGGGCTGCTTTAGTCTTCTACCCTTAGCAACCGGCATAGAGTTTGGCACGTAAGAACCACTCAGAATGTTTATGAAATAAATTTCAAAAAGTCCTTTAGTCTCGGAAGCATGCCTCCAAAATTTACCATCTTGACTTCCTATCTGAGAATTTTACAGGAGCTTGCCCCCAGGTAATACATGACTACAAAATATCCCTGAAGGCATTTTTCATCCATCAAAGGGTTCCATGAAACCAGGACACTAAGGACCACCAGTAGAGGGGTTCACTATCATCTCTGGCAGTGTTTTCCCAACTCTACAACCAATTCACGATTTTAGTGGGGTCCTTGTTCCAGATTGTACTCTTTAATATTTTTCTTTCACTTTATAAGATTTTTTTAAATACCCACTATCTCTTTTAGGTCTGTCCTAAGCAACAACATTCATGAAATGAGGGGATTGAGGTAATAGTCATGTGGGCTTTTTTCTGATTCACATTAATGAAAATATTTAATACGGTCTCTCATGATTTACAGCTTTCTCTGGGCACCACTTTAAGTCCTCTCAAACACCAATGCTGGGAAATACTGGTCAGTGAAATGAATTTGAATTCTCTAGCATGGCTCTTAAAACTAGCTATAACCAACTCTTGAATGCTGAAAACAAATTGAGGGCTGATGAGGGTGGGGAAGAAGGGAAGAGGGGTGATGGGCATGGAGGAAGGCACTTGGTGGGATGAGCACTGGGTGTTATATGGAAACCAACTTGACAACAAACTATTTAAGGAAAATTAAAAAAACTAGCTATAACCAGGCCTTAACCTCTTGATCGAGGTATAGCTCCCATTCACCCCCTACAGTGCATGGAACGTTGTTAATTGGCTGACTGATATTTGTTGGAAGTTTAAATTGCAAAACTTCCTATTAAAAGTAGACTGAGGAGCACCTGGATCGCTCAATCAGTTAAGCATCCAACTCTTGATTTCAGCTCAGGTCATGATCTCATGGTTCGTGAATTCAAGCCCCATATTGGCTCTGCACTGACAGTGAGGATCTCCCTCTCTCTCTCTGTTCCTCTCCTACTGTTCATTCTCTCTCTCTCTCTCTCTCAAATTAAATGAATAAATGAAAACTTAAAAAATAGAGTAGACTGATATCTTCACCATTTCCCAAAACATCCCTTTGCCTTGTGTATTGCACCTTTGGAGATGTTCCACTGACTCTTGGAAAGTCTTCTCCTCTCACCTCCACCTATCTAGCTGTGACCCCTCCTTGTGGGATTTTCCCCCTCTTCACCTCCCTATCTAGAAGTTCACTCCCTTCTAGGTCCCTTGAATATTTACTCTATATCTCTCCTTTGAGCTTTGCCATTTATATCCTTACATTTCAGGTTTATTTTTATGAATGGCTCTTCCCAAGTAGATTGTCACCATGCTGACAGGTACTGCAGCTTAAACTCCTTCTATCCCTCCATGCTACCACAATGCCTTAAACAGAGGGAACACTTTCAAAATATTGATTCATTGATGATTGTGAACATCAGGTCAAATTGATTTATGGGCATAGCATATGTCCTTAATACATCAAGTAACTTGGGAGTTGTCTCTCTGGCTCTCCTTGGACAGGGAACATGAGAAGATCAAAAATAGGAGAGTAGACTGGTTGCTCCATCCACGACAAAAATGCAGAATAAAAGCCTACGGCAGGGGCGCTTGGGTGGCTCAGTCGGTTAAGCATCCGAATTCAGCTCAGGTCATGATCTCACGGTTTGTGTGTTTGAGCCCCACATCGGGCTCTGTGCTGATGGCTCAGAGCCTGGAGCCTGCTTCAGATTCTGTGTCTCCCTCTCTCTCTGCTCCTCCCCTGCTCATGCTCTGTTTCTCTCTGTCTCAATAATAAATAAACATAAAAAATTTTTTTAAAAAACAAAAACGCTTACAGTAGCGATGGAAGAGATTCCAAAGGAGCACAAGGAAACTTTGGGTGGTGATGAATACGTTTACAATCTTGATTGCGATAATGGTTTCAGCGGATGTTTATATATGTCGAAACCTATCAACTTACATACTCAAATACGTGTAGTTTGTTGAATGTCTATTATACTTCAATAAAGCCATTAAAAAATAAGTCCACTGTACATGTACATGTATACTAAGTAATGGATGGAGATGTTGCATTCTAGGCAAAGGAGCTGATGTCAGTTGAGCATATTTTAATGTTCCAGGTGTTTTGAAAGCATTGTTTTATTTAGTACTTACAGTGACCCTTTCTGCTATTGTGCTCATTTTACACCAGAACAAATGAAGCCTCGATGCAGAGGAGTGACTTCCGTGAAATGATGAAGTGAGTTCAGCAGTGGTAGGAATTAAAGTCATGTTTTTTCTACCTTAAAGGTGCACTTGTTTTCCCCTGATTAGTTAGATTTGGAGGAGGTTTTTTGTTTTTTGTTTTGGTGGGGAGCTGGAGGGATGGGTCTTTGTCTCCTAGACAGCTGCACTGTGCAGATCCAAAGCGCCAAAGGAGGGACAGTAACAGCCATTAGAGCCAGCCCAGTGCGCAATCCGCCTGCAGACTGGCAGAGGTGCCCGCAGCTGGGGTGTCCGCAGAGGGATATGTTCTGGTTTCTCCAGTGTCCAGTGATAAGATGCTCTGCAAACTCCACTTCCTGACCTGCATCATGCAAATCCTCCACGGAAGAAGTGAGAACTGAAAAAACTCTTGTTTTCCCAGAGGATGTGAACATTTTCCCACCTGCACTCTCAGCCAGGCACCCAGGGCTAGGAAGGGTTCCCGTGGAAGGAAGCTATTTATTTTCAATCCAGACTCATCCCCAAAAGGAATCTGTAATTTCAGTTTCCCATTTCCATTATGTTACTAAATGTTACTAAGTAACATTTCCAATGTGTTACTAAATATCTGAAATTTTGGCAGTTATCTAAATTTTAAAGGCACATGATGTCTTCAGGACTGAGCAATACCCACTTCACATTTCCTCCAATGCCTAGAACTTAAGGAATTCATTTGTATTAACTGACGTTCATTCGGCAATTCATAGAAAATGCAGTTACTCTTTGAAATAGCTCAGTCACGTTACATAGGTATATTATCCCCAATTTACAAATGAGCAAATTGATGTTCAGAGATATTAAACAAATTATCCAAAACCACTAAGTCAACCGTGTCTCAAAATGCCAAATCCTATGCTATTTCTTTGCTATTACCTTTCTGCTTCTAAGAACGTCTGGTCAACATCAATCAAAACCCTCTTTTGTACCTAGTTAATGACTATGGTAAATATTACAGAATTCATTTCTTTGAATCTACAGCTTTTACCATAGAGATGCCTACTAGTATCATATTGAATAAAAGACTAACTTGCTAGGTCATTAGATTTAGTCACTGGGGTAGATAACATAGTTTTCCTGCTGATATTTAAAGCTTGCATATTACTATTCATAAAGACATTGAAATAAGCTGGATCATTAACTGGGCCATGCATACTTCCTGGACATTATAAACAGTGATTCACGGATAAACACGTCACAGAAACATAACAAAACTTTAGGAAGAACTTCTAAAATACAAATTTTCATCCTGTCTGAATATTTCTTAATTAAGGTCAGAAAGTGGAAACTCACTCAAAGTTCAAATGAAGCACAAATGACAACTTTTGGGTTTTGTCTATTTTCACCATTTACATTCCGAGCAGAAGTTCATGAATTTTTAATCAATTAAAAGACAAACAGAAATTGAGATGTATCTGGAAAACGACACACATAAGTATTGTAGTAGACCAACATAATTTTTTTATTACTTGCTGTTCAAATTAAAAAATTTTAAAGACCCAATTATGATGCCAAAATGGCTTTGGATATAAAGATATTCTTTGGTACCTTTTAATAACATTTGGGAAATGACCATGAAAATGGTATAGACCCAAAATGTGCATTGTTTTTGAGTATCTGTGTACGTATACCCTTATACAGATGCATTCACCTTTATCTATATAATTCCCACACATTGTAAATTTACTGATCGCTTCTTGACAAAAGTCCAAGCCAAATTTATCAACAATATGGAAACTTACCTTCATTCTTGAAACTCCTAATGATGTTGGCAGATGGCATGGAGGTCCGATCTGTTGCAAATTTGTTGTAGAGCTCCAGCATGTACTCTGGTGGGTCGACCTTGGCCGAATCCTGCGAAGGGATGTCGGATAGGTTCAGTGTCTTGAGGAATTCATTCTTCATGCTCTGCAGCAATGTGTTAAAGTCGACACCATCTTGCTCTGAGAAGACATCATCGAAGAGGGGCATATCTTCTTCCAGAGGCGACCGCTCCAGACTCATGATGGGGCTGCCAGAAACCGAGTGAACCGCCAGGCAGATGAGAGCGTACAGCTGCAGGGCCAGAGAACCCATGACTCTGCTCAAGCCCCCAGGCCAACCGGGGAAGGTTTAGCTCTCCTGGGCTCTAAGTGGCAGTTTTATCTTGTAGCGCATTAATGTCTCGTGTCACTGGAGACAAGTTTGGAAACTCTTCCCCTCTTTCTCCCTCCCCCTACCACTCTTCCTCTCCCCTCAAAAGTCAGGTTGCAGTAATTGGATAACAAAATCCCCTATAGAGGCCTAGCCTTTCTTATCTCCCCAGTGTAAACTTGTGCACCAGATTTTGTTTCTATCTTGCGATCCTTTTTTCTTTTAATGAGCATTTTGTAAACATTTCCACATTCTGACACTGGCAAAGAGATAGGACAATTTTCTCTTCACAGAAGCTCTGTTTCTTTTCCTTTCAATCGACTTCCTTTTGGCAGGAATGTCTAAGTTCTGCTTTTATGCGGTTCACTTTCACACATGCCTAGAATAGATATTAAGAATCAACGCAATACACATCAGTGGCAACACGTACTAATTCAAGTGATAGGGCTTCCATCCTCACATCAACATTTTGGAAGAAAGATCAAATATCCAACATCTCTAAGTTAAGTTAATAGATACAAATGAATTTATGTAAATTTTTAGAAGCTTACGTTTTTAGAAACAGGGAAGTATAAACTTTGTGGTCAAGGGCCTTTTCATACTGATTTAATCTGGCTAAATGGCTTTTGAAACATAGGGTGAGTGTTTAATTATAATAGCAACTAAAATTTCTTAGGTGCTTTCCTATAAACAGGCATTGTGCTAAGTGCTTTCATATATCACCAAATGTGCTCCCTATAATAACCCTATTCGTATACCCATCACACATATGGGTCACCAAAATTCAATTACTTGCTAGAAGTCATGGAACTACAATGTGATAGAGTCAGAATTTGAACCTAGGCATTCTGACTCTTATAAAAAGGAGAAAACAGACTTTTCAACCGGTGTTCTCTGAGATTGGGGCAAGGGCTAAGTAAGCCCCAGTCTAGCCTTCCCTAGAGAGTCCATGGCCAGGAGGCAGGCAACGATTTGCAGCTGGACATGGAGCTCAGGTCCTTCGGCCTGGCGATGAGTTATTAGGATGGCCCAAATCTCTGCCAAATCCATCTGTGTGGCTAAGCCAAATTGATCAGGTGCTTTCAAATAAAATTTTGGCCAACAACATTATGAGGCAGATGAAAAATGCCAAATCCCTTTGTCTGAGAAACAGTGGTGAAATTGATAGGGTGCCTGGTTTAGGAAGGACAAAGCAAGTTCATCTCACATTATAGCCCAGTTAGTGGCAGTATTGGTGTGGTGCGGTATAGTGTGTTGGGTAGAAAACTCCAGGGAGTGCTCTCGCCCGTGAGGTGGTGGGACTGGTGTCTCCTGCCTTGTTCAGTGCACTCCTTGTGCAATTACAGGTCCCTGGCATGGTGTCCAGAAAGCTGGTTCCAGGTATTTGGTACACTGGAATACTCTTAGTTTCTGAGTTAAATATCCCTACGTTTACCCAAATAGGTTAGCTACAATATCTGCATGATCCTTTTTCCTGTAAATTCCCTACTCAGCCACCTTCTGATTCTTTCCTCCCCTAAAATGCAAGTTTACAGCAATGTTTTTGAACTACCATAGAAAGACTTGTATTCTGAGGAAAAGTGTCTCCTCAAAATTGTCCATTTGTTTAGTAGTTGTTGATTTTGATTCGGTGCTCTATCTTGGCTAAGGCTCCTGCTCCTGTATTAGAAAGAGAATTGTAGACTAGAAATAGACCCTAACAGGTCCACAAGTGAGAGAGTCCAATCCACCCTGGGGATGGGCTTTAACGTGAGGTTTCTGACAGCATACCAAGCGGGGCCCTTGTATCATGTCCTGCATCAAAACAAGCACCCGTTTCTCTTCACACACACACGGATGTCAACGCACACTCCAAAACTCTGAATGGCAGGCATGTGCGTGTAACTGCCTCAGGACAGCAGAGTAAGTGGCGGTACTTACAGCCCGGGTGCACTGGCTTCAAAGGTCAGGAGGAGGGACGGGCATCTCACGTCACAGAGCTCCAGCTTTTTGCATTCTTAGGGGAAAGACATGCAGCTGAGATTTCCCCGAATTCCTTATAGTTGGTGTTGGAGTAACTGTTGGGGTTGAACATCTGGTCTGGTCTCTGCATCAAAAATGTTTATATTTTTGGCTGACTTAAATATAAAATAAGAAAATGTCTATAACCACATCTCAATGCCTATGACTTCTTGAAATGCAACGTCCCTAAGCCCCACCTCTGTGCTGGGGATGGACAAGGAAGGAGATTGGGCTCCATGCATGGAGGAGAGAGGCATAAGCCTTCACCCTCATCTAGGCCTGGAATACCTTGCATTTTAGCTGCAATGTCTTTATCTGCACGATTTTACCTAGAAGCTTCTCCTGATGGCTCTCATCTGACTTTAAAAGGTCCAAATGTCTCCACGTTCCTTCCCCTATCTTGATTTTCAGGACGCAATCTGTTCTATTACTTTGCACTGTCTCATTATTTTGGATCCCTTTCATTTGGAATGTGTTATAATCCGTTTAGAGTAGATGGAAGATGACTATTTTGCTGAGTCAAAGATGATAGGCATGTCTAGATGTTTTAAGAGAAACTCCATGGATGGAAGGCGAAATATTAACTAACATCATGCTTATCAATTCCACCACAAAATGCTTCAGAGTCTCCGCTTTACAAAGTTGTGGGCCAACTTTTAAGACTAGTTCTAGTAACTGTACATACTCTAAGGATCTCACTGAACTCTATTGGATTTTTCAAAGGGATCTGTGATCCAGGGAAGGTTAGATCCCTTGGACAACATCCATGTGAATGTTGCTATTCCCTGTTAGGACTGAGCAGGTCCTGAAGAAATGTAATCAGCAAAATTGTCTTCACTGACAAATGGTCACTAAAGTTAGATCTTTGGACATGACTCCAGGTTTTTGGAACCACTTCCACTCTGGACCCCACTTCAGAAGCCTGATACTACTCTTGCTACTTAGGAATTTTCATGACTTTGAGGCATACCTTCTCAAACCACGTATGGTAATAAAAATATTTAGCAGGCCATGTAACAGGTCCAAGCCAATCGAAACAGATACAAGGTAGAGTGCCAGAGCGGGAGCCTAGAGGCCTCAAGCTTCACTTAATGAGCTCTAGGTCTTGGGGAGTTTGGGGTGGGATACTGGTGGAAGGGCTTGGGAAACAGCTATTTACCAAGCTGTATGGAATATTACAGTTGTACTATGTATCACAGGTGCATGTAAGTATTGCCTAAAACTGCTAAGCCAGAGCTCTGCAAGCTACAAGCCATTAGAATTTGCTAACTGTACATGAGCATAGACAGCCTGCACTGATTACTCCCTTGCCTGCCACTAGAATCTGCTTTCTGGCTGCCTCTCATTCCCCAGCCCAGATCTTTCCCATCGTACTGAGACTTAGGAAACTATTTGGGCCGCCTTTGTCCCTCGGCTGGTTCAGAGAGCTCCTGCTCTTCTCTGATATCATCTGCCCCAATGTCTCCTCGAAGATTGGAAGCTGCCTTGACGGTGACATTTCCCATCAATTCATATTTCAGAGTCCACATTTTCAGTCGGGAAAGTGTTTCCTTGCTTCTTCTGAGCCCTCAGCATTTAGGTTGCTACTCACCTGAGGGTTATCAGTCTACCAAGTGGTTCTCACACAGCAACACACAGGGGCCATCTCCTCAACTCAGCTCCTCCAAAGTCTGTGGTTTAAATACTCCCTTTCTTCCTTCTATAACCTTCCACATGAGCCTTTCATTCACCAATCAGGCTTCTCATGTGAATTTTCATCAACAATTAGGCTAGTGATAGGGGCACCTGGGTGGCTCAGGCAGTTAAACATCCGACTTTGGCTCAGGTCATGATCTCACAGTTCCTGAGTTCGAGCCCTGCGCTGGACTCTGTGCTGACAGCTCAGAGCCTAGAATCTGTTTCAGATTCTGTGTCTCCCTTTTTCTGCCCCTCCCCTGCTCATGCTGTCTCTCTCAAAAATAAATATGCATTAAAAAGGTTTTTTTAAAATAATAATTAGGCTAGTAATAAAAAAATTCAGTCCTTTGTCACAGTTTTCCCCTCAAGATTTCTCGTACATACCTACTATATGCCAGGTACTGTTCAAAAAAACACCTAAAGAAAACAGACCAAACCCCTGACCTTGTGGAGTTTACTTTCGAGCTGGGAGAAGAGAGACAATAAACAAATATACAACTGAACTGAAGTGTCAGTTGGGTGGTGATAAATACAGTGGAGAAAAAAAAAGTAAGAGGACAAGAAATGCCAAGGAGAAGGGGCAGCTATTTCACTGTCAAGTCTAGGAAAGGCCTTCCAAATGGAGGCAAGGGAGCCAGCCATGCAGGTCCATGAAGAAAGAGCATTGCAGGCAGAGGGAACAGCCCATGCAAAGACCCTAAAGTGACAGCATGTTTGGGAGGCTCAAGCATCAGTGAGAAGGTCAGGATGGGTATTAAAATCAAGTAAGGGGGAGAGTTACAGAAGATGAAGTCTAAGAGAAAGCAGGGGCTGGACCACTTAGGAGGCCCTGGATTATTTTTAATAGCCAAACTATGCAGATACATAACTTTGCCTTTTCCTTTTTGTCACTGACCACTTATTTCATCTTAAGGGTTTTTCACGTTGCCACAGAGTCTTCACAGCCAGTAATGTATTCATAGTATTCATATATTTGTTTCCTTGAAATGTGGGTCTGAAAAAGAGAAATTATGGAGTGGTCAGATAACATTTATTCTCCATAGAATGCCACCAGTCTCAGAAATATATGGAAACTAATAGTCTGTGCCACATCACCTCTTTCCTGGATTGTGGTAATAGGCTACTAACTGCTTCTGTCCTCACCTCCTAGCAGTTTATTCTCAACCTGGCACCTAGATCCTGATATGACATCATATCATCACTCCTTTCCTCACTCAGAGAAAAAGACAAAGTCTTACAAAAGCCCACATGGCCCTCCATTATGTCTGTGAGGTCATTGCCTCTAGCTAACTCCACGCGAGCCCCAGTGGCCACGCTGGGATTCTTTAACACCCCATGCACGTTCCCACTTTACAATCTTTGCCTCAATTGCTCCTCTGTCTGAAACAACCTCTCCCCCCTTAGTTGACATAGTCACACTTGCCACCTTCTAGGCTTTGCTCAGAAGTAGCCTTCTCCATGAAGCCTGCTCTGAACACCCGATTGGAAACAGCAGCCTGCCAAGCAATCTTAAACCTACTTACCTGCTCTAGCGCTTCCACTCACCTCCTAACATAAGATACAATTTTTTTAATATAGCTTGCACACGGTTTTCTGTCTCCCTCTCTCTGCCACCCATTCCTTATTCCCTAGCAAGAATATGTGTTCCACATATTCAGTCAGTAAGTGCCTAGAGCTTTACTTGCCTAGCACATAGTAGTTAATAAACAGTCATTGAAGGAATAAATCATAGCAAACATTCAAATATTGTCTTCCTTAAATTACTTACACTAATTTCATAAAAGTAAAAATTCCACTTAAAATAAACATCCATTATTAAAGTAGGCGTGCATTTTCTTGAGACCCCTTCTGCATATCTGGATCAGTCTTTATACCATCTTTATCACACATCTAAAATTTTGCAAATAATTAATTTGCCATTCTAAAATCTTATTACCACATACACGAAGTGTTTACATGAAGCATACAAAAAGTTTGATGAAAATAATAAAACTGAAATAACCATGTATCCAACACCCAGTTTAAAAGTGGAAAAGGCCTAGGGCATTTGGGTGGCTCAACCAGTTAAGTGTCAGACTTCGGCTCAGGTCATGATCTCAGTTTGTGAGTTTAAGCCCCATGTCAGGCTCTGTGCTGACAGTTCAGAGCCTGGAGCCTGCTTCAGATTCTGTGTCTCCCTCTCTCTCTGGCTCTTCCCTGCTCGTGCTCTGTCTCTCTCTCTCTCTCAAAAATAAACAAAACACTTAAAAAAGTGCAAAACGCCAGTTACCTTTAAAACTTACAGTGAAACCCTTACCAATTTGTCTCCTCCTCAGTAGATGTAACTAACTACTAGACTGAATTTTCTGCTAATCAATCTATTACATTTTTATGGTTTTCTACATATGAACAAATCCCTAAAAATACAGTTTATTTTGCCTATTTTAATTTACACATAAATAATCATGCTGTAAGTTCTCTTATACAACTTGATTTTTTGCACTCAACAGGACAGTTATTGGTTTTACAAATACATAAGATTTATTTGTTCATTTCTCTGTTGATAAGGCACTTGGATTTCTTTTCTCCCTATTCCATACAGTATTGCTATGAATAATCTTATTGCCAAAGGGTTTTTCCAAATGATTTTCCCAGTTCTGTCTGTTTCTCACGGGAGGGGTTCTTATTGTTCCATGTCCTTGCCAACACTTGTGTTGGTTGACTTCAAGGACTCTGGTTGAGGCTTGGGGACTGTCTCTTCTGTTGCTCTCCTGGCGTCTGCAACAGAGCATGAGATCACCTTCTGGACAGAAGGCATAATTTGAGTTGGGAAGCAAGCACTGTTTTAAAGTATTGTGTTAGCTCCCACAACTCTATAATGAATGATTCAACCCATGCAAATCATGGTACCCAGGAGCAAAAAATGTTATTGAAAGACAGGAAAGGAGACTTACATAAATGTAGCAACATTCCAAGTTCATGAATAAGACAATATAATAAAGATGTCAATATTCCCTAAATCCCTACATAGATTCAATAAACTTTCAGTCACAATCCTAACAGGACTTTTAATAAAACTTGGAAAGATGAACCTAAAATATAAGTGTAGGAACAAAGGGCTAAGAATAGCTAAGACAACTTTGGAGAATTTGATGATAGACTTTGCTCACCAACTATTAAAACCCATTAATAATCAAGACGATGCTGTATTGTTGTAGGAAAAGATCAAAACAGAAAAGAGTCTAGAAAAAGACTCCCAATTATGAAAAAAAAAAAAAAAAGGTATATGATGCTGGCATTTTGCAGGTAAGTGGTAAACAAAATTGATGCTTTGATAAATGGTGCTGGGATCGTTTATTGGAAATGCTGGTTGCCTACTTCACTCTTTATGCAAAAATCAAATCCGGATGGTTTAAGTCTTTACTATGAAAGAGCAATTTTGAACTTTTCTCTTGATGCCCTGCAGGCCCTTAGGAAAAGTTCTGAGAGAATGGTGTCTCTTTTTCTAAGAACTACTATCTAATCTGCTATCTCTAACTCTTGAAAATAACAAGAAAATAAATGATTATCTTATCCTCCTTTGCTCAAAAAAGAAGAAAAGACAGCCCACATTCAGAAAAGGTATATAAATTGATATTAACCATCAAATTCCAGAAAGGCAAAGAATTATGATGATGATTAACTCAAAAAAGTTTCACTAAGAATTTCTTAGAATAGTGAGGGGCCCACTGTGTGGCTCAGTCAGTTGAGCATCTCACTTCAGCTCAGGTCATGGTCTCAAAGTTTGTGGGTTCAGGCCCTACGTGGGGCTCTTTGCTGATAGCTCAGAGCCTGGAGCCTATTTCGATTCTGCGTCTCCCTCTCTCTCTGCCCCTCCCTGCTTGTGTTCTCTCTCTCTCCTTTCCTAAAACAAATAAATAAACATTTAAAAATTTAAAAAAATAGAAGAGTGAGTTTCCCAGTTACATTTTAAATTGAGTTTCTCTCCTTTCACATTTATTCATGGAATGAGGCAAGCTTTTACATGTTACAGAAGATTATATGATCTGCATCTTAAGTAACATTTTCGTAGTTCTTTGAAGCTAACAAAATCTTGTTTGGCCTGTGCTTCTTAAGTAGCAAATACTAAAAATGAAAATGCCCGCTGCCCTAGGATATCCTACAAGTGGAATAGGCTGCCCACCAGCATGCTCGAGGTGTTTGACAGCTGTGCTAAGCAACCATACAGGGTGCAAAGACAAAGATGCAAACCCAGCCAGGGCTCTCTGCCATCACACTGAGATAAGTCAAGCCCTTTAACACCAGAGGCTGCTAAGGGTTTATTCCACACTCTCAGCAAGATAAGCTGCCATTCACGCCTCACAAGACACTCAGATCTGGAAAGCAGCTTAGAAGAAAAACTAAGAGTCATGAGGTAAGGAAATGAGTGTATTTCCAGTTGTTTGTACTCCAGTTCCGGGAGGAACCATGAAAAGCATGTCTCCTGGGCTTTCCAAACATGTTAATGTGGAACAGGGGAGACGAATAACCCCAGAGTCCTACGCTAAGTCCCGCTGTACGTCAGCCATCTGTCCCCATTACCTGAGGCTCGTTTCGTGAAGGGGGCATTTGTTTCCCCATTTTATAGATGGAACTCAGGTTCAAAACAATTAAGTGGATCCTCCTGATGTCATAGAGTTTGGAGAAACTTGGTTTTAAACTAACTGCTCCCTCTGATTTGTCCAAAGAGGCTGATCATCCATATAGTTGGGCTCTGAGAAGGTGGATGGGGCATGACGTAAAACCTGAACAGCATGGTTATAGGCATAAATCAGGTGTAGAGGGGTGGGCTTCTCTGTACTAGCTGTTAATGTGGTTTCTCTGAAGGCTGAATGCGCACTTTAATGTTTTTAAGATTTCCTAAGAAGGTTTCAATTTCAAATGTTCTGTCCTGTTTCCCCAGAGATACAAGCAAAACATGAGTTCCCCTTTCTTTTTTTCATTAAGAAAATATGGTCATCTTGTCTGTAGAATTCGGTGTGCATACATTCAGAACAAGTGACACACATTTCCTCTATAAGAGCCCCATCAGGACCCTCCCTAGGGAGCTGCAAGGTCAGCACAAACACACTCAGGATATTGAATTTGGAAAGAGACTGGTATAAGATGATGGATACCTGGAAGGGAAAAACAAAACAAAACAAAACAAAACATGGTTTTATTTTAAAAGATTTGTTTCAGCCAAATCAGTATGTGAATATCAGTGTCATAGTCTGAGAATGTATAACCATATACAATGTTACAAAAGTAACCCTTTGTTCCCCGGCTCATGAGCCACTGAGGCAAATCCCATAACTGAGAATCGTTGCCTCTCAAAGTGTGAAGGAACATCAGAGGTCAGCTCAGCTGGACTCAGACACTCTGCAGGAAGAGAGAAGGAAGGAGAGACAAATAACTGAGACCCCCTTATCAGTGGGCAGCCATTCTTCTGAATACTTTCACTTGACAAGTTCAGAAGGTTGCATGCCAGAAGGGCTTCTTGGAGAAGGTCTTCCGTATCAGAGCGATAGCCTAAGTGTGTTGTGACAGAACTGTTGCTGGGCATCATACATTTCCTTGTGGAATCACAGTCTACTTGTGACCCATCTTCATTAAATGCCATGCATACAACAAAGAAAAAAAGACTCGAAGCAACGAATAACCTTTGGATTTATAGGTAATGTTGGGACAGCAAATCTATTTACAGAATCCAGTTTCTGTTTTCTAAACCAAACCAGATAGTCACTTCTGCCTTAAAAGGCTCAGTCACTCCCAAGTATATATCTTTTTGTTACTTCCCTTCAATGGAAAAAGGTCAGGTTACAGAGTCAAGTTCCAATCTAATTATGTGATGTCATAAGACAGCAATTCTGTTTAAGCAATCTTTACAAAGCGATGTGAATATATGCCTGGAAAAATGACAAAGTGAATTTTAGATAAGTCCTTCAATGAAGCCTGTTCTGATACAATTTACTTTGTGTGGAAGTCCAGGAGACCAAAGCCATTTACATGGTCTTTCACATGCCCTCTAAAATTATTATTAGTGAACTGTCTATGAAGGCTTTATGTTTAAGACTAGTTGGTTAATTACCTCTGGGGACTTTGTGCAGTTGGGATTGATAACAGCATCAAAAAGGAATTCTAGTGAAGAATAACAACAGAATTCTTTGAAGAGTCAACCAGACAACTAAATGGAGTTTGGATAGATGAATAAGAGACAATTGTAGGACTTTTTTAAAAAGTAGATATCTGTAGTCACTTAATTCTAACACTCACACCATACAGCAATCATTGGCTTAGCTAACATGAGACACCAGAGCCATAAAGCCAAGTGACCAAATTTGTGATAAAGCAGATTCCAAAATGTGCAGACCCAAGCTGTTATTCTAGGCACAAGAATGGTCATTCTCGGTTGCATGGTTAACATACTTGTGAGTTGTATCAGCTTCCCTGAGATAAGGTTAGAATGCCTGTCTTCTTGAATACCACAGATTTAAGGGCAGAGGCTGTATTCCATTCATTTATCCTTGGAAAGTAGTATGGAGCTTGGCACATAGTATCTGCTCAATGCAATCAATAAACAAAGGAGCACATTTTTGATGTGACACCATCCCATATTTATCTGCTTGGGTTTCATACAGTGCTGTACAGAGATTAAGCTGAAAGATGTTCTGAAGAATCTGTATTTAAATTAAGGATACTAGCATCCCTAAATGTCTCAATCTTCCTCAACTCTATGGGTGCATTCTAACCCCTAAAAGCACTTACATCTTTTGCCTCCTGCCATCCATCCATCCATCTTCTGTCCCAGGTCATACCTACCTATGCTCCTTCCTTAGTGGGGTCTCCTTTGAAAATATTGAGGTTCTTTTTTTGACCATTTTTTAAATGGATTATGTTAATTATATTGTTAGGGTTTGACTCATGAGAATTCTGGTCCTCACATGGCTGATGAGACAAGAAGGGTCTGGGCATCTTCCAATTAGGAGGCCACATCCTTCCCAACCTACCAATCCCTTCCCCAGGTCTTTAAGATGAAGGTCTCTGGACTCCCTTCTTGTTCTTTTTAAAAAAATGATTAATTTATTTATTTGTGAGAAAGAGAGAGAGCATGAGCGAGATAGGGGTAGAGAGGGAAGGGGTGAGAGAATCATAAGCAGGCTCCGCACTGTCAGCATAGAACCCGATGCGGGACTCTAACCCATGAACGTTGAGAGCACCACCTGAGCCAAAAGCAAGAGTCAGTCACTTAACTGACTGAGCCACCCAGGCACCCATGGGCCCCTTCTTGTTCTTAATGTGCTTTCTCTGTGGTTGTTTTTCTTCTCAAATGGATTGAACTGTGACCCACAGGGAGACAAAGAGACTGTTGCTGCCCCCTGAGCTTTTAACCTGCATACGGCCAGAGAAAAGATGTTCTTCTGCTTGGTACAGTCGAGCTCATCAGGAGACTGCATTAGGTTTGGGGCAAAAATCCTCCGGGAAATAAAGTTATTTTGGTTGGAGCATCCTCCTGCTGCATAAATGTTGCTCCCCGGGGCTTGTGGTGGTGACATCAGGCAGCTCTCTGAGAAGTCAGGAATCTTGAGCCCCAGCCAGAGGCAACTTATCATGGCTAATAGTTCATCATTCACCACCACCACTAGAACAAATGTTTGTTAAGCACCTGCACTGTGTAATGCACAGCAGCACGAGGCTGGCAAGGAACGCCACAGCACGGGCCACCCTGACAGTCGTAACAGTAACAAAAACAGCTGCAATTTATATAAATCCTTCTCTGTGCCCTGCATTTGGTCCCATGCTTTTATGATCAAGGTGTTCTCCATCCATCATCTCCATTTTACAGATGAAGAGTCTGGTCGGAGGGCCAGGAAGAAGAAGATCTAAGATTGATACCAGCTCTTTTCAATTGTAGAGCCCAGTCGTTTCCTTCAACACTGCATTCCCCAGGAGGGAGCGATTTGATGGAAGGAGGTGGGAGGAGTAGGAGGAGACATCATAGAAAGGGGAACATTACCTGTGATGGAGGGAAAGTGGAAAAGATGGGTGGAGCCAGAGCCACATTTGAGGTGGTAGAAGTTAGAGAATTTCATAACTAATACCTTCCATTTCTTCTAGGAGGTAAGAGGCAACATCATTGGGTGTGTAAAATAAGTGTGAAGACGAGGCAGGGGTGATGATGATGATGGTGATAATAATAATAACAATAAGAGTAACAAATGTTGAGTCCCCCATGTGTCTGAGAATGCTCTAATTTCTTTACATGAATGATTCTTTTTCACTCTTATAATTCCAAAAGATAGGCACCATTTTGACACTGCAGGAAAATGAAGCTCAAAGAGGTGAAATAATATACCTACTGTGGAACATGTACCGAGTGGTGGAACTGGGACTTTGACCCAGACAGTTTGCCTCTAGACCCCAAACCACAGAGGGGCAAGTGAGAAGCCTTTTGGGGACACATGGAAAGATGGCTCTTAACTTACTTTTCACTTAAAAGATAAAAATTGGGGGGCAGCTGAATGGATCAGTCAGTTGAGCATACAACTCTTTTTTTTTTAATTTTTAAAAAATCTTTATTTATTTTTGAGAGAAAGAGAGAGAGAGAGAGAGGCAGAGTGTGAATGGGGGAGGAACAGAGAGAGAGACACAGAATCTGAAGCAGCACACACAGAGCCCAACACTGTGCTCAAACTCATGAACCAGGAGATCATGACCTGAACATTGAGTCAGTCAGACACTTAATGAACTGAGCCACCCAGGCGCTCCATGAGCGTCCAACTCTTGATTTCAGCTCAGTTCATGCTCTCACAGCCCCATGTTGGGCTCCACACTGAGTGTGGAGCTTGCTTAAGATTCTCTCTCTCCCTCTGCTCCTCTCCCCAACTTGCCTGCTCTGTCTCTCTGCCTCTNAAAAAAAAAAAAAAAAAAAAAGAAGAAAAAATGGTGGTCTGAGAGGTTGTGTGTGGAAGGCAATTTTTAGCTTAGCACAGTTGAACTGAGAACAGAGCAGCAAGGCCAGCATGTCAAGGAGGTAGCTGAAACTGATGTTCAAGACAGAAATGAGATGTAGAGTTTCCACAGTGATGCCACATCATATACATATGACGTTGTAGGTTCCAAAATTTCAAGTTAGTGAACAATACAATTCAACATATATACAAATCCCAACCTTTAAGAACGTCACTAAAATATTTCCATCCGTAAAATACAGTAAAATGTAACATAAATTTTAAGCAACCCCTATAGAATCTTAACCAGTCCATACAAGTAGGACCAGAGCCTAGATTTCTGTATCTACTAAAGCCAACCCTACTTTGAATTTCAGTAATACTGTAAACCTCAGGAGTAAACTTGGCCTGCGGAACCACAGTGTTGATAGCAAATATCGTGAGCTGCTCTGAGACAGTACCTGGGCAAGCACATGGGTGAAGAAAGTAGACAAATGGGCTGCTTCACTTCAGGAGGCGGCCTTCAGTGGAAATAGCCAGAGATCAACAGTGAGAAAAAGAGGTTGGGGGGCAGCTGGGAAGGAGGACGGCAAGAGCCAGAGGCCTGGAGAGAAGGCCTTCTCCAGGGAGCAGATAAAGATGGACTCCCGCTTTATTTCCTTTACTCCTTGCTATTCTTGATTTGGAATGGAGCCAATGACAGGTTAATTTCCCAATAAAAAGTTCTTCCTGTGCTGGATTACTGCCGATGAAAATGCCCGGTTCCAGTGTCACTCACTCAAGAGTTTTATTAAATTAATGAGCATCTCAGAATTGGTAAAACATTGTAATGCGATCTGCACTGGTTTTTTTCTTTTTACCAGTATCATTGCCATTTCTCAGACTGTTTCCATGTGCTCCTCCCCGCCACCCTCAACCCATCTCCCATCGCTCCCGGACAAGGTCACAGCCCCCTCAGCCCAGCACAAATGTGGCACACTGCTTTCCCACCTATGCAGAAGGACACTTCTACAGGACCTCACTCCTTCCGTGGGGTTTTCAACAAGCACGCGGCTTTCTCGTGTTCTCTGGCACATCTTGCCCTTCATGAGGCCGGCAGATAGGGGTGCTCCTACATCAGCTGTTAACTGAATCTGTAGATAAATTTCTACTTTTTTTTTTTTTATTTTACTCTTAGGAGAGTCGATTTTATTTTCACTTTCATGACTTGAAAACCCAATTTAAAATGTATTGCCCAGAGTCCGACACAATTTAGCCTTGGATTTTCTTCCTTTTAGAGAGTAACCCTGTGGCCAGGAAACCTTGATCCTTGTTCTGATTGAACAGTTTTCTTAACCCCTCAAAGCCTTACTTTCATCATCAGCAAATAAGGGGACATGATAAGGCTTGGTTCTAATTAATTATTGTTATTACGAAAGTAGAGATCAATTCAGCTCCACACTTTGAAACTACGTATTCTCCCTTTTAGTTAAATCTTTTCATAAAATTTAATATCTTCTCAATCTTCTATCACGGCCTAAGTTATGAATCAAACCCTTTTGAAAACTTAGAAAAAAATGTTTAAATGATTAAATGAATCCACAGTTGACTCTCATTTAATGAGATAGTTTCATTCATTGGAACAGCCTATTTCATTTCTGCCGGCTAATGTAGCCATTAGGATATTCCATACAAAAGAAGGTCAAACCCTGAACTCCAACCAAGCCTCCATTTTGTGTCTGCAAAAGGAAAAAAGTTAATGGAAAGCACAATATGCAAACCCAGGAGTAATATAGGGTATCTGCCAGCCTGTCCTCCCTGGCTGTGTGGGTGTGAATGAAATGATCAGAGCCAACAGAGGTAAAGTGAAGAAGTATGGATATAAGAAATTTACAACCTTTACCGTATGGGCTTAGGAGTAATTCATTTGCTCTATCCTCTCTTCCTCCTCTCCTTCCCACATTCCTCTTTTTTCTCCTTCCTTTTTCCTTCTCTTGTCTCTTTCCTTCTACCTTCCCAGCCTCCATTCCTAAATATATGCTTTGAGTGTTTCAGGTTGCTAAATTTTTTTCATGTATACATTGAGGAAGGAAAGCTTGCCTAGTATAGTACTCTCCGTTCCCTTCCATGTGAGTGGACCCTTACAGTTATCCTGTGGAATAAGCAGGGCAGACAAAATCATCCTCTTTATGTAAATGGGGAAACCAAGATGCCAAAAGATGAAATGACTCTTCCCGGATAAACCTTTTATCAAAGACCTTTTACAGTGATCATAAGTCAGGACTGAGGGTTAACAGTTAAACTAGGTCTAAGCTAAAGTGAACGAGGAGCTAGACAGGGATTTTTTTTTTTTTTAAGTAAAAATAAAATGTGCTGGACAGCATCAGAACAATAAATTTAGTAGGTTGTTTAATGGTTTTAATAATTTCAAATACTTGATATAGGTTTCAGTATTCTATAGAATGTTTGCTGACAGTATTTTAACACTTGGAATTAATAATTTGGGCAAAACTAGGCACAGTGATATCCCATCTCCCTCCTATGGATGACACTTGACTTTTCTCTGTATTAATCTACAGATATGTCTCACATAATATGTTTCATATGAGCCCAAATATAAGGGTAATTCCCCTGTTTTTTTTCCAATGAAAGGTAAAAAGAGAAATACACTGGGTGGAGGCGTCTTGAATACATATCTTTTAAAAATATAGATGATTGCACCAGGAACCATAAAATACCTAGGAATAAATCTAACCAAAGATGTAAAAGATCAGTATGCTGAAATCTATAGAAAATGTATGAAGGAAACTGAAGAAGACACAAAAAAATGAGAAAACATTTCAGGCTCATGGGTTGGAAGAATAAATATTGTTAAAATGTTGATACTACCCAAAGCAATCTACACATTTAATGCAACCCCAATCAAAATTGCACTGACATTCTCAAAGCTAGCACAAACAATCCTAAAATTTGTATGGAACCATAAAAACCTCAAATAACCAAAGTAATATTGAAGAAGAAAACCAAACAGGAGGCATCACAATCCCAGACTTTAGCCTCTACTCCAAAGCTGTAATCATCAAGACAATATGGTATTGGCACAAAAACAGACACATAGACCAATGGAATAGAATAGAGAACCCAGAATTGGACCCATAAATGTTTAGCCAACTAATCTTTGACAAAGCAGGAAAGAGTGCCCAATGGAAAAAAAGACAGTCTCTTTAGCAAATGGTGCTGGGACAACTGGGCAGCAACATGCAGAAGAATGAAACCAGACCACTTTCTTACACCATACACAAAAATAGACTCCAATGGATGAAAGAGCTGAATGTGAGACAGGAAACCATCAAAAACCCTAGAGTAGAAAGCAGGAAACAACCTCTTTGAACTCAGCCGCAGCAATTTCTTGCTCAACACATCTCCAAAGGCAAGGGAATTAAAAGCAAAAATGAACTATTGAAACTTCATCAAGATAAAAAGCTTCTGCACTGCAAAGGAAACAGTCAACAAAACTAAAAGGCAACCAACGGAATGGGAAAAGATATTTGCAAAGGACATATTGGATAAAGGGTTAGCATCCAAAATCTATAAAGAACTTACCAAACTCAACACCTGAAAAACAAATAATTCCAATGAAAAAATAGGCAGAAGATATGAATAGACACTTTTCCAACAGACACATGAAAAGATGCTCAACATCACTCATCATCAAGGAAATACAAGTCAAAGCCACACTGAGATACCACCTCACGCTGGTCAGAGTGGCTAAAATGAACAACTCAGGAAACTACAGATGCTGGTGAGGATGTGGAGAAACAGGAACCCTCTTGCACTATTGGTGGGAATGCAAGCTAATGCAGCCACTCTGGAAAACAGTGTGGAGATTCCCCCCCCACCAAAAAAATTAAAAATAGAACTACCTTATGACCCAGCAATAGCACTACTAGGAATTTATCTAAGGGATACAGGAGTGCTGATTTATAGGTGCATATGTACCCCAATAATTATAGCAGTACTTTCAACAATAGCCAAATTATGGAAAGAGCCTAAATGTCCCTCAACTGATGAATGGATAAAGATGAGGTTTATATGTACAATGGAATACTACATGGTAATGAGAAAGAATGAAATCATGGCATTTGCAGCAATTTGGATGGAGCTGGAAGTTATTATGCTGAGTGAAATAAGTCAGTCAGAGAAGGGCAGATGTCATATGTGAATCTTGGGAAACTGAACAGAAGACCATGGAGGAAGGAAAAATAGTTACAAACAGAGGGAGGGAAGCAAACCATAAAAGACTCTTAAGTACAGAGAACAAACTGAGGGTGGTTTGGGGTTTGGGGAGAGGGAAAAATGGGTGATGGGCATTGAGGAGGGCACTTGTTGGGATGAGCACTGGGTGTTATATGTAAGCAATGAATCACGGAAATCTACCCCCAAAACCAAGAGCACACTTTACACACTGTATGTTAGCCAATTTGACAATAAATTATATTTTAAAAAAATTAAAAATGAAAAAAAAAGAATATATATGGAGCATTGATTGTCTGGATGGCTCAGTACTTGAGCATCTGACTTCGGATCAGGTCATGATCTCACTGCTAGTGAGTCTGAGTGCCTCATTGGGCTCAGTGCCAACAGCTCTGAGCATGGAGCCTGCTTCAGATTCTGTGTGTTTCTCTCTCTGCTGCCCCCCTACTCATGCTCTGTCTCTGTCTCTGTCTCTGTCTCAAAAATAAATGAATATTGGGGTGCCTGGGTGGCTCAGTAGGTTAAGCATCCAGCTTTGGCTCAGGTCATGATCTCACAGTTTGTGGGTTTGAGCCCCGCATCAGGCTCTGTGCTGACAGCTAGCTCAGAGCCTGGAGTCTGCTCCAGATTCTGTATCTCCCTTTCTCTCTGACCCTCTCCTGCTCGCGCTTTCTCTCTCTCTCTCTCAGAAATAAATAAATTAAAAAAAAACCATTAAGTAAATAAATAAATAAGCAAATGAACATTAAAAAAAGATNTGGGGTGCCTGGGTGGCTCAGTAGGTTAAGCATCCAGCTTTGGCTCAGGTCATGATCTCACAGTTTGTGGGTTTGAGCCCCGCATCAGGCTCTGTGCTGACAGCTAGCTCAGAGCCTGGAGTCTGCTCCAGATTCTGTATCTCCCTTTCTCTCTGACCCTCTCCTGCTCGCGCTTTCTCTCTCTCTCTCTCAGAAATAAATAAATAAAAAAAAAACCATTAAGTAAATAAATAAATAAATAAGCAAATGAACATTAAAAAAAGAATATAGATGAAACAGTCAAATGCTTACTTGTTATTTCATTTAATAACTTTATGTACATACATTTAAAATGTTATAGGGGCACCTGTTTGGCTCAGTCAGTTCAGCGTCCCACTTAGGCTTAAGTCATGATCTTGCAGTTTATGGATTCGAGCCCCATGTTCAGCTCTGTGCTGACAGCTCCGAGCCTGGAGCCTGCTTCAGATTCTGCATCTCCCTCTCTCTCTGCCCCTTCCCCACTCACGCTCTGTCTCTCTAAAAAATAAACATTAAAAAATGTATTAAAATGTTACATAAAATTAAATGTGAGCTTATAATTGTCTCCATCTTAAACATTGCATTCAAACTCTCCGCTTGAATCTTCAACATTAGTATCATGACTTGAGCCATATGTGGGGTCATTTAGCACAGCTTCTAGACTTCCCTGTCATTTGAGATACCTGAAACATCAGCTTTCCACTAGAAAACTGATCCCAAACATGAGTTTGGATAACGCTAGCTGTTAGTTTTTTCAGCTCTCCTTTGGGTATATGTTTATGACCTAACTAAGGTAACTACTTATTTTATTGTTTTTTAAGCTGATCTTTAAAAGGTTTTTTTCCCCCTTGTAACATTCAATGGTTGTATTTGGGAAGCATACTTCCAGGGATAATTACACAATTTGGGTTAAATTTCTTTGCCTCTTTTTTTTTTTTTAAATTAATATAACAGACCTCAATACGTATCCACCTGAGGTTGTTACACTGTCTGAGCAGTACTTTATTGGTCACAAAAAAGTAACTCAGGCAGTAATTGTAGCATGAGACTTTGTAAGACCTCAGGATTTCAGTTGCTTCTTTAGAGCAGTTGACATCTAGGTCTCTAAATAGGGATTATTTCAGAATGGACCATGTATGGGGAAAAATGTGGATAATGACAGTCATTCCAGAGAAGGCAGAAATGAGGATCTCAGACTGGAAACTAATTTTAGTTATCCTGCACATGCTCAACCCCCTGTCACACTCCTCTGTATCTCTTCTCTCCCTGAATGGTTCGCGCATGGAGCAGGCAGTGTCTGATAGCATTTATGGACCTCTTTGCAATGCTCTTCCCAGAATGCTTTGAGAGAACTTACCATTGCCCTTTGGTACTAATGACTTATGAGAACGACTTGTATCATACCATTGTCCAAAAAGCATTGATAGATGTCAGGATTCTGAAATAGCTGCTGAAGCAGTTGCCAGCAGGCATCTTGTGAGCAAAGCTTATAGAGTGGTGGATTACAATGCCAGAAACTTTGGGAAAGTGTATTCATCACAAGATGGAGTCAAGTGGTTCACACATTGGTGTTTTATCAGTTGTTGACTGTTGTTAGTAAACACAGAGGTATCCTACCAAGCAGATCGCCTCTGCCCAAAGACAGCCTGAATCATGGATGCAGTAGAATTTTGGTCAGAATGCATTAGTCAAGAAGGGACCTTTTGAATAGTTCACATATCTCTTCTGATGTTTCACACTGCTCCTCAGTTTTCATGAGCATGTATCATATATCTCATCTCTTAACTAGTTTCTGGTTGGATCCCAGAACTGTCTCAGGCCCATTAGAAAGAGAAGAGCTTCCTGTGGAAACAAGATTCTTGTTCAACAGGCTGAAGATTCTTGGTAGTGATCAGAGATTACCCACTAAAGGGGAATTGAGTGAAGCCTCCATTTTTTATAACCTTTGGAAACAAAATCAAATGGAGGTGGTGCTCAATGGGAGATGTTACAGTGTGAGGGAACAATGTTCAGTATCTTTTGGGATATAAAAGGAAGAAAAATAAGGAAGTGTTTTCATATTTGGGCATTTTTTATTAGCATTAGTCATTCCTTACTCTGCCCTCTAATTTTGTTAAACACACACTACACACCAGACACTTGGATAAGAACTACTCTGTTACTTAGCTTTTGCTTTCTCTCCATCTCTTGAATGTTTCCTTTAGTACAATATTTAAGAGCATAGTCTTTTTGTGTCACACAGAGTTTTTTGTGTATCATGCAATAATACCACTTACTGACCCTATGAATAGAATCTGAGATTCTGTTTTGTCATCTATAAAATGGAGATCTAGAAGCATCTGGCTGTCTCAGCTCGTGGAACGAGTGACTCTTGATCTCAGGGTTGTGAGTTTGAGCCCCATGTTGGATGTTGAGATTACTTAAAAAAAGAAAATTTTTAAAAATGATAATAAATAAATACAATGGCGATCAAAATAGTCCCTACCTCATGGGGTTGTTGTGAGATTAAATGAGATAATGCTTACAAAACAGTTTAAGCCCAATGTGGGTAAATGGTAAGCATTGGTTTTCACTATTTACTGCAAATTTTTCATTTTTCTATTAGATTGAGCCATTTGAAATTGCCATTTTTGTATGTCAAAGATGATAAAATTTTGGTGACTTCACATGGTTCAACCTCATGTATGTTGTGATTCCTAGAAAGACTTATGTGGATTGTCATTCCAGTCAACTAGAGGTCTTTTCTATGTTTGCTTCAAATTGTAAGTTTGTTTCATTAAGGATTATACTTTGTACAACAGAGCACTTACTCAGTGCTCTTTATATAGGGAATGATTGATAAATATTAGAGTAATGAATTCATATATATGAAATATCTGTACTTTAGGAAACTGGGAACTACTTTTTAAAAAAAATTGACCCTATTTCCTTGGTTATAAAATTCCACTTCTGATACCTAAGATCAAGTTGACACAATCATTTCAAAAACATGAATATAGGGGATATGTCTGATTTGAGTTGACCTGATGAGTTTGGGCACTAGATTTATCATATACAAACCACTTCAGTTCAATCCAGTGATTCCTGATGAAAGATAAGGCTGCGTAAATCACAGGATGGAAATGTGTCAGGGTAAGGGTGAAGGTTGCAGTCATATCTCTGCTCCTCTCCAAAAAAAGAAAGAAAGAAAGAAAGAAAGAAAGAAAGAAAGAAAGAAAGAAAGAAAGAAAGAAAGAAAGAAAGAAAGGAAGGAAGGAAGGAAGGAAGGAAGGAAGGAAGGAAGAAAGAAAGAAAGAAGGAAGGAAGGAAATGAAAAGAGATCCCAGATCAGGAATAGAAGAAACTAGAAGTTATAAAGCTCTGTCTCCAGCCAGGGATGAAAACACCATGGGAAATCAAAGTAAGCTTAGTTTCTTCACGCATCTCCCTACATGCCAAGCAGCATTATTGACAGGTCTAAAACCACTCATAATAAGAAATGCAGCTTAAGCCCCTGGTTTTGGTCCAGAGGAAATACTCTCAGACAAAAAGTAGACAAAGAGTAGATTAATGGTTGCAAGGGGATGGCTGGAGGTAAGGACAGCCAACGGATTGGAGGTTTCTTTTTGTGGTATTGGAAAGCTCTGAAGTTGCACAGTTCTGTGACTATCCTAAAAAGCCCTGGATTATACATTTTATTTTATTCCCTGAGCTGTCAGCACAGAGCCCAATGAGGGTCTCAGACTCACAAACCACGAGATCATGACCTGAGCTTAAGTCAGACACTCAACTGACTGAGCCACTCAGGCAACCCTGGGTTATACACTTTAAATGCGTGAGTTATATGGTTTGTGAATTATATCTCAATGAAACTTTTTTAACAAGCAAAGGAAAAAGTGAAAAAGAAATTTATCTTACACACCTTTACCCCTACCTTGAAGATATACATCCTTGGTAAGCATTTTGGTGTACAAGCCTTCTGGAATTTTTTCTCATGCAATGACAGCTGTTTAGTAATCTGTCTTTTTAAACTTAACAGTGTAATTTGAATATTTTAATGCCAATGTACAATCACATCATATTCATTAAATGGCTGCATAAGACTCCATTTATTTATGTATACCTATATTTACCTAACCAATATCTTATGATTAAATATTTAGATTGTTTCCTTTTCTTTTCTTTACTATTTACTTAGTTATTTGGACCTAAAAAAATTAACAAGGAGAATCTGGTAAACAGACTGATGAACCCATAACACTGTCAGTGGCACAGGCAGAAAAGTTGACTTTCTCTTGCTTCCAATGCATCTCGTGCATATGAACATGTCTCTATAATACTAAACATTTAACTGGATGCCAGACACGGTGCTGAGGTTACTACAAATCACAGTAATTGTCTGTCCTTAGTTCAAGCCTAAATTACCACTTCATAGGCACTATTTCTTTTAAAAAAAAATTTTTTTAATGTTTATTTGTTTTTGAGAGAGAGCTCAAGCAGAGGAGGGGCAGAAAGAGAGGGAGACATAGAATCTGAAGCAGGGTCCAGGCTCCAGGCTCCAGGCTCCAAGGTGTCAGCACAGAGCCAGATGTGGGGCTCGAACTCACAATCTTTGAGATCATGACCTGAGCCAAAGTCAAATGCTTAACCCACTGAGCCACAGTGGCGCCCCATAGACAGTATTTCTAATTCGTTTTAGGTAATCATTTAGGATAATAGTATATCATAAACCAGACAGAAGCTCATTTTCTAAGGCATAGTTTGCTATCACAGTCTACACTATAGAATCCAAGAAGGTCAGTGACCACAGAGCATCTTCTGAACCCCTCCATTATTATAGTGTAGATGTGAGCCCTCAAGTGGAAAGCTGCTTAATGACTTTTCCCAGATGACTACATCTCTAAGAGAACTGAGATTTGAACCTAACTCTGTGAGTCCAGAGTGTTTCCACCACATCACTTTGGCATCCCACAGCTAATTCCTGCTCTGGGATGCCTGCTCTGCCACTGCCTGCCTCTGGGATTCCTCTCACTGTTAACTAGTGGTGTGAGAGTAGAAGCTCAATCTGCAACAAAATTCTCTTTTTTCCCACTGCTCATTACAGTTAGGAAAAGGGAGAGTGCTATCTGCTAATGCAGTTAACACTAAGATGTGAATGATAATAGGTTTAAGCATTCAAGAAACGTGCGTATTTTAAGAGAAGTCACCAACAATAATACTTCTTGCACGTTTGTAGCCAAGGGCCATTTACAAAGCACTTTTCCTATTAAATTGGCTCATAGTAGGATATTTATTGTACAGATGGACTAATCTGAGGCTCAGGGGAGTCTGCCTTCTTCTGGACAGAAATAGTAGGTGGCAAAACGCGAGCAGACACCAGATCTTCCCTCACTTAACCCAAAGCTCTTTCCACTAACAAAATATCCTAACGGATGGGTGGGATGGGTAGGATGGGTATCAGGGCATTTTTGCGAGGTCTACACTTTCTCTTCCTCCAACAAGAATAGGAATCAAGCACCTGGCTCTTTACTTTTGAAAATTGCTTCCCCAACCCCACTGCTAACCTGAAAAATCTAGAACCCTCGGACTGCTGTTTTTCTCCTTGGGGCTAGTCCTCTTTATAAAGTTAACCAATGAGTGCACTAGGCATTGATAACATTATGCCTATTTAAAAATTTTTTAATGTTTTATTTTATTTTTAAGAGAGAGATAGAGAAAGACAGAGTATGATCAGGAGAGGAGAAGAGAGAGAGAGAGAGAGGGAGACACAGAATCAGAAGCAGGTTCCGAGGTGTCAGCACAGAGCCCAACACGGGGCTCGAACACGTGAACCACGAGATTATGAACTGAGCAGAAGTCAGATGCTTAACTGACAGAGCGACCCAGGCGCCCAACCTTGTGCTTATTTAAAGCTCAGTTTTAGTGGAGGCCAGGTTGAAAGATTCAAGGGAAACGGATATGAAATGTTACAAAGAGATAGGTTTTGTATTTCTTCGCAAAAAATTATGCCCAGAGAAGCAAGAGTTCCTAAGCCTCTCTGCATTCTTCCCCATGACCCCGGCCGCCACTTACTGCCCGCATGAGGATCATGCCCTTTCCATCACGGGAATCATCCGCCCTGACACGTCCTGGATTCTGCTTCTACTTCCAGCCTTTCAGCACCAAATATTGGACACACATTCCTTGAGAGGCTGCCGGCTGCTGTCCCGTGCGACAAACGGCCGCGCATTTTAGATGCACAGCACAGTCCACCACGAGCGGCGGAACGGGTTATCACAGATCAAATTCCTGCAGCAGTCACTTCCTCTCCTTATCGGGGAATCGGGGTTTTTTATGAGAGATGGGCTGGATGGGAGCCCTTGCAGTGCACCAGCAGTCCTAATAAGCGTGACTTCTCGGCAATGCGATCTGGGAGGGAGCCCTCAGCTGTGCTAACGGAGGATGCTTCCAAAGAGGGAGACCTGGCCAGCCTGGGGCCATCGGGTCTGCGCTCACTTACCCACAAAGGCCAATTGTATGCCTGTGTTTGCCAGACCCCGATGGGCACGGTGGAGATGACATTGAGGCCTGGTTCTTGCCCTGCAGGAAGGCGGGTGAACAGTGTGATAAATATATAAAGTACCCTGGGGATCCTAGGCCGCCTGACTGTAAGGGGATCTGAGGATTATCAGGTTTTTCTCACAAGAAGACTGGCACTCAGCAGTTAACAGCACTTCCTGGCCTACTTGAATGGGTTGTGCAGTCAACATTAGTACCCAGAGCCCAATCCCGCTAAGCACACTTCTACCTTCCCCACAAACAGCCGTGGAGACCAAGTCTGAAGGACAAATCACAGAGAGAGATTCTCACAGGTTGATTCACAAATTGCCTTTATCGTTTCTGGTTAAGATCATCACAGCTTGTGGAGGCTGTCTTTTGAACAAAGATTATCTCCTTGGGAACACTTTTTGATGTAAAATTGTCAGGGTGTCATTCCCAAATTTATTCCCTTTAACTCCAAGCCAGTTCAAGCACTCACCATTACAAACATTCAAATAATACAGTGCTAAAGAAGAACTCTCCTCTCCTTTATCTTGCAAATAAATTTATAAATGTGTTCTTTCTAGTGTCTTTCCTTTCCTTCCTGAACAATTTCTTCCTAAGTCCATTAGGTGGGTCCCAGCAAAGTAGGCCTCCATGCCAGGGAGCATGGAGAGAGGAAGGAAGCTTGGTAGCCCAGAGCAGGGAATCTGGGTCTGAGTAAGATGAGGGGGGCATCCCACTGGGGAAGGGGTGGTGGCTATGGGGAAACTGGTCCCTGCAAGATGATTGAGCAAATAAGTAAATATATTAAAAATAACCCAATCCAGGTAACTCACTGTCAGCACAGGGAGTTACAAATATGGAAAGTAAGAAACTAAAATGAACTCTGTGGTGTTAAATTTAAATTGGAGGCATTATTATGAACTACAGTTTTCCATAGATGTTGTTACAGTTATGAATGATATATGATTGATATGGATGATAAATAAATCACTAGTATCTATAGAAATAAAATGTGACACATTTATATCTCTACCTATTTTTTTAAATAGTTTATTGTCAAGTTGGTTTCCATATAACACCCCGTGCTCGTCCCCACAAGTGCCCTCCTCCATGTCTCTAAATATGTATAAGTATTTCTAACTATGTGTATATACACATATACTCCCCAGCTCTGACCACTGAGAAGGCCTGAGAGCAGAGGTAATGAGCCTATCTAGACCTCAGATCAGGACTCCTGAACACCTCCTCAGGTGAACCAGCATCCCTTGAAGAAATAGCTCCAGGACTAGACCAGGGAAATGACAACAGGAGCCTGCTCAAAAGGCAATAAATCAGTGCTCAAGGAATGATGGGACACTTAAGAGGAAATAGAAGCCAGTGTGAGGCACTCCCACTGGCCAAATTGGGGAAGAGTTTGAGCATCAGGTAAGTAATGATTGTGATGGATTTCAACCCATTGAGTAAAATAGGAAGCCAGAGTCCATACAGTAGAAAGATGAAAGAAAGAGAGAGAGAGAGAGAGAGAGAAAGGAAACATCAAATAAATGTAAATTGAGGAATGCTCTACAAAATAATTGGCTTATAACCTTCAAACATTTCGAAATTTTTGAAAAATTGTTCCAAACTACAAAAAACTTAGAGATATGACAACTAAATGTAATTTGTGATTCTGAACTGTTTTGATAGTTGGCAAAAAGTGATTGAGGGCTGAGGGTTAGGCCACTAGGTACCAGTGTTCACTTCCTGATTTTGATGGTTGTATTGGGTTTATGTGTAGGAAAAACAAATAAGGTTTTGCTGGTAATGGGCATCAGAGTGGGAATCTACACTCGAATTGGTCAGGAAAATAAAGTGCTTTTTTTCTCTACTTGCAACTTTAGTATAGCTTTTCTATTATGTGAAAATAAAAATAAGCTGTAAATAAATAATATGGAACTGGGCAAAATGTAGGAAGCATTCTGCTCTGCCTATTCTCCTGTATTTACACTGGCATTTCAACACCATTGTTCTCAACAAATGAGACCATGAAAACGGGATGTTAATTTATTTGATCACTCATGTGGTATTACTTCGAACAATAAAAGACCCTAAGTGGTGAATGTTATAGCATTTACCTCTTTAACAAAGGTATGAGAGGGAAGAACATTTGACCAGATGTCTGATTTATTTTTCAAAGTTAGACATCTCAACCAAAGATAACTCGCCCTGGCTCTCAGTTTTTGTCTCAACACAGGTGAATAAGTCTGAGTAGACCTCTTGGTCGGGATATAATGATCAGCATGGGAACAGGGTGGAGCTCTGTTAGCTCCCTGAGAATGTTTTTCTCTATGACAGATGACACTGAAAGTCTGTGCTCTGTATGTATGCACTTAAGGTCGTTGTAGAGGAGAATAGGGGTGTTGGGGAGGCCCTGCGACAGCAGGCACTTAGTGTCGTCCAGCTCTGACATTCTAACGTTCTCAAATCCCTTTTTGGTTGTGTAGGGTCTGAATTCACATATACATGGTAGAGGGTAGCTCTCAGACTCGATTTCTGAGTTTTATAACACAGTATTATAATTAAAAATTTTTTTTTAATGTTTATTTATTTTTGAAAGAGAGATAAATAGTGAGCAGGGAAGAGCAGAGAGAGAGGAAGACACAGAATCCAAAGCAGGCTTCAGGCTCTGAGCTGTCAGCATAGAGCCCAACGCGGGTCTTGAACTCATGAACTGCAAGATCATGACCTGAGCCAGAGTTGGACACCTAACTGACTGAGCTACCAGGCACCCCAGTATTATAATTTTATGATACTAAGTTTTATAATACAACTGTATCGAATGGATGATAGAATCAGTTATGGAATCAGGCTTCAAACAAGCTATAAAAATTTTCAGTCTCAGTTTCCCCATCCTCAAACTGGTAGTAATGAGACTCACTTCACAGAGCTGGGGTAAGAACTGAATAAGATAATATATGGCAAGAGGTTAGCAGGGGGTTGGATCCATAAGGAAACATTCAATGAATTGTCACAGTTATTATTATTTGCTCTGAAAGGAGGCACAGAAATAATAGCTGTGTGGCCTCCAATATGTCACATGACCTCTCTAGTTCTCATTTTTCAACATGAAACATATATTTAATGTTATTGAAAGCTATTGTCCTGTCCCAATGGAACAGCCTAAACCGATAGCTTTAGTAGCTTGGGGTGGAGGGTGCCACGGAGTGGTCTATTTCCATCACCACTCAATCTTCCTGGGTTAGTTCCTCAGAGGGAAGGAAGCGTGATTGCTAAGTGAGGCAGATGACACAAATGGAACTTCTAATTGAATGGACCTGGCCAAGAGGTGTGAACCAGAGGTGCAGTCCAGGATCTCTTCAACCATATTTTGGAGTCCTTATTTTGGGTCATTGAAGCAGTTTGCTAAGGGATGTCATGGCAGATCAGACATATGATGCCTTCTGAGTTTTTATGCATCACAAGCAACAGCCCTATGATCCCCTACATGGGCAAGTTCTTTTCTCCTGTGGTGAGGATAATAACAGCTTCCTCAAAACATCTTTGGCCTGCCAGGGTGTGCCCTTTAGTGTTTCTAGAAGGCCCACAGATCCCCTAGGAACAGCTTTAGGGATGTCAGTGAAGGTATATGATAAGGTGGGAGAATAGAATAGAGTTGGATCATATAAATGCTGTATATTGGAGTCATAGGGTGCAAATATATAAAACCACTGTTTCCTAGTTCAGATATGAGAGTTAGACGCAGGACCAGATATATAGGGATTAAAATGTCATCTTTTCATATTAAAAGTTGGGTTGGTTTAGGTGTTTTCCCACAAGATTTCTTAATATTTTACCAGCCAACTGGCTGGCATCACTGGACACCGCAGACCAGCTCCACAGGGCCTGTCCCTGGGACTAACCCACACAGCTGCATACAGGAGATGCCAGTTGCCTGTAGACAAACAGATCCTGACAGGAGCTTGGAAAGAATGAGCTGCCTATGCCAATCTGTCTCCCTTGTAACAATCAGATAAGATACATCTCCTCTAGGGAAGAGTCTGGAGGGTGGGGAAAAGATGGAAGTATCTTTACTATATTGCTTCCCTCCTGAAGAATGGAAGAAATGGCCACCTCGCCACCTCTCTGTGCAAACCTGAGGAGTGAAGTCAGTGCTTTCACCTGCCACCATGGTACAGGAATAAACAACCTAAAAAGCTGACCAAAAAAAAGTGAGTTTCTTCTTCATAATACATGTCCATTATATGTCGGCTACATACCTACTTGTCATCTTCACTCTGGGACTCAGAGAGACAGAGAAGCCTTTGTTTGAAATGTCACTATTACTTGTGGCAGAAGGAAGGAGAATGTGGTGGAATGAATCTGGTTCCTGAAACTTCCACTTGGGATTCCCATTTGCATCAGGGGCCAAAACAGATCATATGGGCAAGTCTGACATCACCAGGGCAGGGAGACAAAATGTTTCCCTCCATTGCCAGGAAGGGCAGACAAAATTTGGAAAAATAATAATACTCCTATACTATCCTTGCATTGAGATAAGGGGAGATCTGGCTGGGGAGGCAGAAGATGGGATCAATAAATTTTTCTGTGATGAAGAGACTGGAACAGGTCTATGGGGACAGGTAAATAGCTGGTGATCTACCATGGAAGTGTGTCTGTTACCCTGTGGGTTGCCCCAGTTGGCAATTAGTCTGAAGGTCACAGGCAATGGATTGGTAATTGTGAAGGGCCTTGAGCAGCACTTTCTAAAACCAGGACACAAACTAAGGACAAAGGTTGGATATCAAGTAATGTGGAAATCCTAGGGGTAAAAGAAAGGGTGGAGGAATATCACACTAACAGGGAGTTGCAATGGGGGGTTGGGCCAGGAGATGAGATGGGCTTTCTTTACAGGAAGAGTTATGGGAGAGTATTGACTGTTGGGTGGATACATTGGATCTAAGATATGAAGTACAGATATCTCAGGACCATGGATATGGGTAAAGCATGCAGCTGTTTTCCAGGGTGCCTGAGGTGGCCCTTGACCCTTGAGTAAGGACACGGGTGGAGCTGCACTGGACACAGCTGCCAAAAATCTCCATAGGCCACACCCAGTGGTTTGAATGGGCATCAGTGTCTATGCAGGGAAGTGCCTGACCCAGGAGAAACACTTGGGTTTGGATTTCCAGCCCTACTAGTTTCAAACCTCTTTGTTCTTTTCCAGGAGCCAGACCATTCCCTCATTAACTCAACAAAGCATCTAGCACATACCACTGCCAGGCCACGGAGAAAACTGGAACCCAAAAGAGAGAGGGGAAAAGGCCTTTTCAATCTCTTGTTTTATTCCACTTGCCTAGGGTACTTGCTAAGTGACGTGAAGATTTTGAACACAGGTCTGATGGTCTTGCATGCATTCTCCTGTTGTTGCTTGGATTTGGGTTTCCATTTATTTTGTATTCCTTTCACACACTGTGGAGAAGGGAAATCAGAAATTTTCAGTTGGGTGCAGTGGAAAGAGTGATTGGCTTGATGTGGGTGGATGTGGGTTCTGCATGATACCGTACTGGCTGCACAGCCTAGAGAAGCCATTTGGTTCGCTTCCATCGACTTCATTTTTCATCTCTAAAATGGGGAAATGTCATAGTTGTCATCTATTCCAAGGGAAAAAGCAGAAGCGAAATGTTTGTAAGGAAAACAGAGTATATAACGTATTCTGTACCGATAATTCTAACCTCATTCCATCCAGGACACTCATCTTCCTCTCTGAGTCTCTTACCAGGCATCTGAAGATGGGACTGAGCTACACCTTCTTTGTTCTTACACCCACCTTGTGGCTGCTTTGTAAATGGTATGCTCCATTTAAAGGATGAGAAGGAGGAAGAAAGAAGAAAATGACAAAATTTATAGCAGGAAAGTATATCATTCTCTCCAAATTAGTTAATAGATCAATATATTGCTAACCCAAAGGTCTTGATAACTTGATTCCAAATTCATATGGAAGACTGAATAGAAAAGAAGAGCCAAGACAAATTTTGAAAAATAGTGAGAAGAAGAAAAATGAATTAGAAAGCTGTAGCTCTAAAACCTGTGGTATCATCACAAGAACAAGCAAATAGATCAGTGTAGCACAATGAAAAGTCTGGAAGCATATCTGCATATATATATATATCAGCATGCAGGAGGGGTACAATTTCAAATCAGTGGGAGAGAATTCAATAAATGGAACAACTGACTGTTCATTAAAACCTAAGTCACACATTCATAACACTAAAATCCTAAATGAATTATAGATCAAAACTTACAAAAGTATCAGTATTAAAGGGAACTATTTTAGGGGAAGGAAAGGCTTTTAAACAAAATTTTTTTTAAATACAAAACTAAGCCTTATACTAAACAATTGATAAAGTTGATTTCATCAAAATAAGAATTCTGTACAAAAGAAGAAATTTGCAACAAAGGAATAGGATATCAAGAAACTCTTATAAACTAATTTTTAAAAGACCCAATTGAAGAGAGCTAAGTATATATTTTTTAAAAGTGTAAGCAATTTACAGAAGAAAAGTAAATGGCCCATAAACTTATGAAAAAATGTAAATATTCACTGATAATCAGAGAAATGCGAAGTAAAACAATTATCATGTCATTTTTACTAATGTAACTGGCAAGAACTGAAAATATTGTCTGTAACTGTGAGAGAGAACCTGGAAAGGGGCATTCTCATTCTCTGCTGGTGACTAAGGAAGTTATTCAGTAAATTATATTCTATCTATATGATGCACAGATGCAAAGGATAAAATAGATCTTAATGCACTCTCTGGACATATTGAGTGAAAAAACACATTGAAATGAAATACATACATCATGATACTATTTATGTGAAACGTAGAAACACACTCCAGATTTTCTGTGTAAGTATTCACATACAAACGATGTCCACCAAGAAAACTATGGTGGTCACCTTTGGAAAAGAGATTGGGATTGAGATGCTGGTCAAAAGAGATTTTAGGCTTAACTTGCATGTTTTAATGGCTGCATTGTTTGTGTAATTAGAGACTTAGTTAAAGATAAAAATTATTAATGTGACAGATGGTATTTTTGCAAAGATGGCTACAACCACACCTCCAATTCCCCTGGCTCTTGGCAATTGCTACCCCCCCGTCAGCTTCCAAATGTCAGAGCCCAGCATCTAAAGCCAGGCTGATGACATCCACACTAAGCTTGTAACCACTCCCTAGCCCTGCTTGATTAATTAACCCTCACAAAATCCTCCAAGATAATACGGCTGTTATTACAGAACTTTACAGAAGAGCAAGCTGAAGCTTATTTCAAGAATCATAGAGAGCAAGCAACTAGGAAAAAAAGAAACAGGAAAAATATCATATGGAAAAATATTCAGTCATCTCATCAATAATCAAGGAAATAAAAGCAAAACAAAGCTATTGTTGTCACACGTATTCACCCATAAAACTAAAAAAATAGAATAATATTTATTACTGTGATATTTGTATACACAGACACAGGTGGAAGTGCAAATTAACACAATACTTTGGGAAAGAATTGACAATGTGCATCAATAATCATAATGTGTTTCAGGGTGCCTCGGTGGCTCAGTTAGTTGGGCATCCAACTCTTGATTTCCAGATCATGATCTCCTGGTTGTGAGATCAAGACCTGAGTGGGGCTCCATGCTCAGCATGGAACTTGCTTAAGATTCCCTCTCTCCCTCTCCCTTTGCCCCTTCCCTGCTCTCGCTCTTGCTGAAAAAAAAAAAAAAATCATAATGTGTTTCACATAGTAGTAGATTTCAATCTACTTCTGGGAGTTTATCTTATGGAAATTATACAAAGGAATAAAAATATTTTCATGCAAAGATGTCCTTTGTATTATCATGCATGTAATTGGGGGGGAAGCCCTCTTTGTCCTGGATTTGTGTATTTCCCTCTTCTTTGTTAACTTCTTTGAATAATTAATTGAAATATATAATTATAAAAACTCAGGACACACATATTTTAACAGAAACTGATTTTTTTCAGTAGAAATGATGTTAATAGATGAATGCCCATAAGAAAATTTCAGGAGGGATTATACAAGAATAATCAAATTTTATGATAGTGTTAGGGCCGATTTTGTTTTCTTTTATATAAAAAATTTTGTTGGGGCGCCTGGGTGGCTCAGTCGGTTGAACGTCTGACTTTGGCTCAGGTCATGATCTCATAGCCAGTGAGTTCAAGCCCCGTGTGGGGCTCTGTGTTGATAACTCAGAGCCTGGAGCCTGCTTTAGATTCTGTGTTTCCCTCTCTCTGTCCCTCCCCTGCTCACACTCTGTATCTCCTTCAAAAATAAGTAAAACATTTAAAAATATATTAAATTAATTAATTGATTAAAAAGTTGTGTTAATGTGTATTTATTTTTGAGAGAGAGAGACTGCGAGCAGGGGAGGGGCAGAAGAGAGGGAGACACAGAATCTGAAACAGGCTCTAGGCTCCGAGCTGTCAGGAGAGTGCCTGAGGCAGGGCTCAAACTGGGAATGTGAGATCATGACCTAGGCCAAAGTTGAACGCTCAACCATCTGAGCCACCCAGGCGTCCCTGGGTCGGTTTTATTTTCAGGAAGCTTAGTAATGTTCTCATCCTGCTTAAAAATTTATTTTTAAAAGGACAAAACTGTGTGGGTGATGCTTTTCTGTCTGCTGGTCTTTCTTCCTAGATCACAGCTTATGTCTAAAAGAGTCCAGGCCAGGAGATCTCGCCCTACAGTCCAAGGCAGAATGGATTTCCCCTGCTCCCTAGGGCACGATGATGACAGCAGGCCATGAGGCACCCAGGCCCATCCGGGAGTTCAGGGCACTGCCCCTGTTCCCACGGCAGGGACTCAGGCCTGGAACATCCACGGTCTCGCTGCACGAGTCTGGCATTTTTCATCATCCAGGCCGGTCTGCTGGCGGCTAAGGTCCTTGACAGTTGGTTAATCTGCAGTGGGGTTTAAAGCCAAAGTCTGCAATTGAATTATTCTGTTATCTAGATTGAGGATTAACACCTCTATTGATTCGATGTAGAAAGTGGCTCAGCAATCCCCCTTGGCAGGCTCTCTCTTTATCAAGAAACCACTCCGATCTCACCCACTTAGCAATTCACAGTAAGTGCCTGTATTAACTGAAATTCGGTAGGTCCCAATCTGCCCACTCTGTCCAACCCCAAGAGACAAGGGAATAAAAGGTAGTAATAAT
>NW_027530368.1:5615242-5809833 GCF_008692635.1 Crocuta crocuta | reverse complement strand
GGTCTGAAATGACTCTGACTTGAAGTGCATTAAAACCAGACCCTTTCATAACTCTTGCTACCGGGAGATAAGAAGCCTCCACACTGCACTCTTACCGGCCTTCCAGCCCATTCTCCCAGGAGAGCTAGAAGGGATTTTTGAAAGACCCTCTGGTGGCTTCCCATTGCACAGATAACAGAAACCAGCCCTGACCCAGCCTCCAATGGCTGACCGGCCTGGCCCCTGGGGCCTCCCTGGCAGGCATTTCCACTTGTCCCTGCCTCTGCTCAGGGCAATCTTCCCTCTCCTCTAGAGTGACCAGGGCGCCCTGGTTTGCCTGGCACTTTTCCTTTTACCACTGAAGAAACCCCTCAGTCCCTGGCAAACCAAAATAGTTGATCAGGCTACTTCCTCCCTCCTCCCTACACCAAGCCACACTCCTAAACAGTCATGTTCATGCTTTGGCAGGTCTTGGACCTAATGCCACTTCTCAGACAGACCAGATCCCTCCCTACCACACTTCCTGCATCTAAACTGAGTCCTCATTGTGATTCTTTCCCCAGACACTCTTTTCTTTTGCTTGAGGGCACTTATGCTAATCATTCACAACGCTTTACTGATGGTCTCCTAGGTGCTACACACTGTTTTATGGGCGGGGAATAAAGCAGTAAATATGCAGAAAAGTCCCTTACTTCATGGACCTTACTTATGAGTAGAAGAACCGGGTCTGCTTACATAGGGAATATGACATGGTGTGTTAGGATATGATCAGTATGACAGAGAAAAATAAAGTAGAGAAGGGGACACAGGGCATGAGGAGTGGAGTTTGCAGTTTTAAACAGGGTGCCCAGGGAAGGCTAACTGAGGTTACATCTCGATCCTAAAAGATGAGGGGCAAAGCAAGGACCCCTGGGGGAAATATTCCAGGCAGATGGAACAGAACATGCAAAGGCCCTGAGAAAAGAACCACAAAGAAGCCAGAGTGGCTGGAGCAGAGTGGTGAGAGAAGCAGAAGGCAGAGTCAGAGAGATATTGGAAATCTGACCCTGGAGGGCCTGATAGGTCCCTATAACTCATGTGATTTTCACACTGAGGGATACGGGAAGCTATAGCTAGGTTTTGATGAGGGGAAGAACATGATCTGCCTTAGGATTTAATAGGGGGACTCCAGCAGACACCTGATAGGAGGCTTTCAAAATATTCTGGTGACAGATGGGGGTGGATTAAACAAGAGTAATAATAATAGAGTTGAATTTATCTCTAAATATCACCCTGTATTGTGAAGGTAGAGGTAAAAAGATTTCCTGATAGATTGGATATGGGTAGGAAAGAAAGAAGAGTCCGGAAGACTCCAGAGGCATTAACTTTGGTGAGCAGATGGTGCTTCCATTTATTGAGATGACCGGGAAGGGATGTGGGCCATAGACTGGTTGGGAACAACTGGAGTGTGGTGATCTTTAGAGAATTCAATATCAGGGACAGAATTACACAAATGAGGCTTCAGGGAAAGGGGAAGACAGGCTGGTGTAGACACTTGAGAGTTGTCAAATTATATAGACTATATTTAAAGCCATGACACTGTGGATGAAATCATTAAATGAGCTAAATGTAGACAGAAAAAGGAAAAGTCCAAGGAATAAGGTCCAGGGCACATCCACATTTTGAGGTTGGAGAAATGAAAGGGAGAAGGAATGGCCAGTATGGTGGGAACAATGTTGTCCAGGAGACCCCTGAGGGAAGGGAGTGGGCTCCATGGCATCAAATGCTGCCACTTTGTCCAATAAGAGAAGAGCTAAAAATTAACCCACAACCATTAGGTTTGTTCAAGGCAGTTTCAGTGGAGTATTTGGGGTTCAGCCTGATGGGAGTGGGCTCAAGGGAAGTAAGGAAGAGGCAGTATGGATCTCTTTTTCACAGAATTTTGCTCTAAATGGAAAGAGAGAAAAGGAGTAGTATTTGGAGGAGGACATGCTGTCAGAGAGGAATTTTTTTTTTTATTTCTGTCATTTATTTTGTTTGAATGTGGGAGACACAGCAGCATGTGTTTCTGCTTATGGGAATAAAACAGAAGAGAAGCAAATATGGATGACGCATGTTAGAGAAATTGATGAGATAGAGACGTGCATAAATGGGAGGGAAGAAATGGGACCTAGATCAGAAGTGGAGGTGGGCCTTACGTGGGAACACACAGAGTCAGTCTTTAGGAATAGGAAAGAAGCTAGAGTGTCTGCCACACACATCCACGTGCACGGGTACACACACACACACACACACATACACACAAGGTGTGTGTAGCAGACACATTCATGGGAGCATATGGAAGTTCTTTCCAGATCACTTCCATATTCTTAATGAATAAGGAGCAAGGTTTGTTGGCCAGTGTCCAATCTGGAAAACAGGAAACATTCTCAAGCAGAGAGAAGTTTAATGTGAAGAATTGGAAGAGTTGAAGAAGAAGAGGTACTTGTAAGGGGACTGTTGATTTGCTGGTAAAGTCACTGCTAATGCTGAGCAGGACCACCCTCTCCATCGGCTCCAGAAATGCTGATTGCCTGGAGCCTGCACCGGTGAGCAGCTGCTACTGCAGGGGCCAAAACTGGAATGACCTCTCCCCTCCTCCTGCCTTGCAATCTAGGATCAACACCTACTCTTGGCAGAGTGTAACAATAAAGCAGCTAGCAAGGGGGTCTGGGAAATGTAGTTTTGAAACATCCTGCCGCCTGCAATCTGGGAAAGATCTTGGAAGACTGGGAATGGAGCTAAGTACTACCGACCACACAAGATCATCATCTGAGAGTGAGGATAAGGGAGAGATATTGGACTTTTAAGGAGAGAGACAAGGGCATGAAGTAGTTGTCTAGCAGAGAGAGGGTATGGCTGAGCCTAAGGAGTACAACTGCTTGTCAGTTTTAAGGGAACACTAGAGATCAGTGAGCAAGCTTCCGTGTGTTCTTCGCCAGCTTTGTGTCCTACTTGGTGGAGCAGGTAAAGATGTGGTTTAATCAAGAGGTTCATTGAAACAAGAGGAGGGCAAGGGAATTGAGGGTGTATTTACAGTCGTGATTAGAATATCTGGCCAGTGAATTTAAGCTGAGTAAGGGAGGATGTGAAGACACAGGGAGGGTCAGACAGTGGACATGTTTATGTACTAAGTTCCTATCTCCTCCATAACTGAGTTTCTTGTCATCAAAGGCCAGTCTATTTAGCTCACCACTGTATTCCTAACCCCTATAATGTTGCCTACCACCCAGTAAGAATAAATATTCTTTGGGTAAATAACCAGTGGAGTGAATGGATAAATGCGTTCAATGCTATAGCCCCTTCTAGAACGTCAACTCTGTGAAGTCACAGACCATGTCTGACGGGTTCATTTCTGTCTCTTCAGTATGGTCATGACGCGTAGCACATTGTAGGTATTCAAATGTATTTATCAAAACGGAGTGAATCATTTTGAAAGCGAAGAAAACAAATAGCAGAAGCAGATTATGTCATAAAATATACAGGCAAGCTGTGTAAGACCTATAGACTCCAGCTAGGGAGGAGGAGACAAATGGAGGCCTGATAGTATTCAACATAAGCCAGTCAAATGCCAAATTCAAGTTCAATGTAAGCACACCTTACAATGCCCAATCTGTTTAAGTTAAAGGAATGAACAGGAATATGGCAGCATTAGAAGAGGTAGGAATTAGCAGTTCAATTTAGGTTCCAAGAAGATTGTTGCAAGGTACAATTTTTCCACGATAACACATGTGCATGATGCAGTTTGCGTACATACTCAAGCGTGATCTATACAGTTTGCCACCTATATGTTATTCACATGCAGTGTTTCCCATGTTTTCCCAAGGCTGCCTTCTGTTGTCCACTTTTGGTGGTCAAGTTAAGGCTGATTGGGTGGCGCATTAGTTCATTATTACCCTTTACCTGTGAGAGAAGGGGTGTGGTAACTGGCCTTCCAGATGGCCCCCAACAATCTTTATGTCTTAGTATTCATGCCTTTGTGAAAGTCCTCCCACACTGAATAGGGTTGACCTTTGCAACCAGTGGGATATTGTGGAAATAATTGTGCAAGACTTTGTAGACTAGTTTATAAAAGACACTTAAACCTCTGCCTTATGCTCTCATGGATCTCTGGGGGGAGCCAGCTGCTATCCTGTGAGGACTCTCAAGCAGCATTATGGAGAGGTCCTTGTGGCGAGAAACTGAGGCTTCCTGTCAACAGCCGTCTAGTGAGGGAGCCATGTGGGAAGCAGCCCCAGTCAAGAAGCTCAGCCTCTACCAACATCTTGACTGAAACCTCATAAGAGATCCTGAGCGAGAACCACACAGCTAAGCCCTCCTGGATTCCCTCATTATAGCATAGTGAGGATACTGTAAGGAACTAGCAATGAGGGTCTGGCGCCTTCCCTTTGTCTCCCAGTTTCCTTCATTACATATTAGAACACAGCCTCCCCAACAACTTCTAGGCCTGCCTCACTGCCAAGACCAGGGCCACTTCCCTTCTGTTCTCAAAAATGGTGATGTTGCCAAAATGGCAGCTCGTAGAGCCCAGAAGACATTCCAACAGATCAACAGGCTTGGTTGTGTCATCTCATAAGTCAGATCTTCCAAGATCCTGCCCCATTTGGAACGCTGATTGGCGAGTTCCTGAAAGTTAGCCAGATTAATAAAATTTTATACAAATCTTGGCTTAGGTGTCATATTCTCTGGACACATCCACGGAGGCAAGTGATTCAAATGCTGAGAGACGAAATGGTCAGGCTGTTTGAGGCTTTTACTAGAATAAAAAATTTGGTAATAAGAGCAATCAGCGAATTCAGTCTTGCACTGCATTTTAACCTCTGCTATTCCCTTCCTCAAGCTACTGCTTGTGATAGGTCACAAAAGCAAGCGTGACATAATATAAGTGCATGCACTTGTACAGAGTGTCAGTAAATTCACTCCTCTTACTTGACCCACCCAGAGGTGAAAGAAATATATTTCCAAAAGGGCTCTTCCACTATTTGTGGTTGGTGAAAAGGAAGTAGACACTGATAAAACTGGCTCCTATTACTTGTAGACACATAAACTAGATTTCTTGTAGCCATCCAAGATGTCAACCAAATGTCCAAGACCCTCACCTTTGGGAGGACAGAGGACAGCCCACAAGTGTGGAATGTGGAAGACAAAGCTGATACTAAAACCCTGGTTTCCAGATGTTTGGTCTGGTGGTTTTTCCAAGACTCCATATTACGTTCTGAAAAGTGTAAGATAATAGTGCAAACTTGGGCATACAATAACAGTATGAGAGAATATTCTAGAGAATAAGGGGATTGGGATTGTTTGAATAGATTCAATCTTATATCCCTCTAATGGTTCCTTTTCAAGTAAATGCACATGACACCAGTGCTAGGTTACAGTTATTATATATGTACCATGAGTACCTACAGGTCCTGATTTTATGCTTTCCCCATAACTCACTCTCCTCACTTCTCTTCCCATCTCTTCCTTCTCCTCCTCCTTTCTTCTTTCTCTCTGTGTCTCTATCTCTGTCACTCTCTCTCTGTCTCTGTCTCTCTGTCACACACACACACACACACACACACACACACACACACTTTCACTCTCTCATCCATCGATAAAGGCATTTGGAACCCAAAAAAGAAAAATGCTACATCTTCAGCGTTATCTTTCTCTCCTGCCTCAGAGATTATCAGTGGAAGAGGAGAGGTCAGATACTGAAAAGAGGAGTAAGAAGTTTGTAGAAGACCATTTCCCACCTTGTCTTTTCCTGGAGCAGCCTTTTGGGGCATGTGCTGGGCAGTGTGGAGCTGGTGGGGTCTAGTTTTCCAGACTCAGACCTAATGAGACGAGAAGTCATAGGTTACTGGCTTTGGGGAGAGCTGGCCTGCATTCTTTGGTTTGTTTTTCTAAAGCCCAAGTCCCCAGATTTGAGATTCTTGAAAGAACATCCTTCAGGAATGAATGACTTTCACTCAAGGAATCTGCAGGAAGATGGTTCATTATTAGTTGGATACAGGTCCTGGGTATCTGTACCCAGAAGGGAAATGCACACCTTGGGAAATACAGAGCCTGGAAGGAGGATGTGAGGCCTCTGGAAAGGGCCTGGGGCCGGCAGCAAATGCTTGCAGGTCCCAATGCTGTATGACCCTACATCAGGCATTTACTTTACATCTCTGGGTCTCATTTCCAAATCTGTGAAATGGGTGAAGCCATATTATCTCTACTTTCCAAAAGTGCTTTTGCCACAAAATCATTCTTCCTTACTATTTTCTCTTTCTAACTGAAGCAAACTTCACTTCAAGTGAAGTACTAGAAGACCAGAAAATAACTCTATTTTCTGTGGGGCAAAGAAGATCTTTGAGACAGTGGTTCCTAAACTTTTTAAGATAAAACCCTTCAAAAAGTTTGATGACAGGTATGGATCTTCAAACCTCATCCACAAATGAAGTTGTACATGAAATTTCGGGACGTCATTTTAGAACAATCCACAAATCGTGGGCCTAGATAAGAATACTTTAAGAAAAGATCAGTTTTACAAGGAGGAATACAAAACAGAAGAGACTCTTAAAGATGGAGAACAGAGGGTTACTGGGGGTTACTGGAGGGGTTGTTGGGGGGGTGGCTAAATGGGTAAGGGGCATTAAGGAATCTACTCCTGAAATCATTGTTGCACTATATGCTAACTAACTTGGATGTAAATTTAAAAACTAAATTAAAAAAGAAAAGATCAGTTTTAAAAATTAACTTTGTAGGGGCGCCTGAGTGGCTCAGTCAGTTGAGCGTCAGACTTTGGCTCAGGTCATTATCTCACAGTTCATAAGTTCGAGCCCTGTGGTGGGGTCTGTGCTGACAGCTTGGAGCCTGGAGCCTGCTTCAGATTCTGTGACTCTCCCTCTCTCTGCCCTGTCCCCACTCACATTCTCTCTCTCTCTCTCTCTCTCTCTCAAAATAAATAAACATTAAAAAGAAATTTTAATAAAAGATAAAAGAAAAAGAAAAATTACCTTTGTAGAAGATGCTATCAGCTGCCTATCAAGATAGGGTGCACTGTTGATCCTGGAAACCAATTTACCTGGAGTGAATTTCAGGAAGAAGTGGGAGCAATCAAGCAATTGCAAATTGGGGGGATGCGGGGAGAGGTAAGTAGTTCAGGGTGGATATAAGATGTAGCAAGATAATGTTTGCTAGAAGGTGGTATCTGCTCCTTCTTTGGAAATGCCTGCTTTGGAGAAAATATTTGAGTCTGGGGTCCAGGGAGAATGAAAGAAAGGACAGAGGCAACTTCCGGGGAAACTGAGGTAGACAGGGAAGAGGTAACAGGAGCAGAGTGGGGCCTTGACAGTCAGAGTCCTAGAAAGGCAGATCCTGGTCCAGGTTGAATGGAGGGATGTCCTCATCCTCATAACAGGCCCGTGGGAGAGGGTCCCAAATTCTTGCTTTACAGATGGGGAAACTGAGGCTTGTGGAGACAGCTGCTCCATGGCTGATGGGTGCTAACCACTCGCACTCCCCCCTGACCACCATCCTCCAGTCTCACGTCCTGCAGCACTGGACAGGACCACGGGCCCCAGGAGCAGCAGGGCTCTGTGTGTATTACCAGTCCTGCTGCTCGCCCTTTGCTGGGGAGCAGGAGCCACACTCTGCCCAGTGTTCTGCCTCACAGTCTAAAGAACAGCTATGTGCCAGCGCTGATGGTGAGTAGGAGTCCACTAATATTGTGACTGAGTGAATGACATGGATCTGCTGTGTTGCTTTAAGGACCTCTTGGTGACTAAGCTCTTTAGCAAGATGGCCTGTGTCCTGGCCCAGATGGACCAAGCTTCCTTCCCAACTTTGGCTGACAAGGCTCTGGACCTTGTAAGGGAGACCAGCTCACTATGGCCCCTTCCTTGCTTGGTACTTTCCAACTCTGCATCCAGACCTGCTAGGGTGATGCTGGACACGTAGGGAGATCTCAGTTTATGCTTGTTCTTAATGCCCGTGAAACCCCACCATCTTGCAAAGGACCTTGAGTCTAGTGCACGATTTATTGAAGTTAAACCATAATTGGATCAATGAGAATTCCATTGGATGATATAATTTTGTTGTACTCCAAAAGGGTGTGAGCTACATGTTAGTGAGCATAAGTTGTTAAATATAAATATTAGCATGAACTAAGAGTATTTATTTGCACCCTCACCCATCTCTCCTCCCCTGCACATTGTCTAAACACATACACATATATTATCTTTGGTTGAAACTAAGCCCAAGACTGCTGAAGCTCTCTTCCTCTCAGTCTCTTACATGACAACGGTAGTCAAATAAATGAAATATCAACAGGAAATCCTTGGCAAGTCATTGAAATCTGTTATCATTTGCTTAAGTAACCTGGCCAGCATGTTTGGACAGCACTAAAGTCCATGGCAAGAGGGTCAATGATTCTTGAGAAAAAAAATTCACTTTAGGTCACATAAAAAATATATATTTATTGTAGAATTATTTTGTCATTTCTAAAATGGTGGTCTTTGTAGTATTTAAGTTTACCTAAAAAAAAATTATCAATTTTTAAAAGAAACTATTCCACTCATCTGATTTATAACAAGTAAAAACAATATAGATGCAAAAACAATTTAAAACCACTCTATGTTGTCATTAGAGATGAGCAAAACATTGGGAAACTTGAGAAATTAAGGATAAAGGGAATATACAAAGGGAGTCACAAGAAGGCCCAGGCTCATGAGCAGATTTTTTTTGTTCTAGAGTAAGGTTGCCACCTTGTGGCCAGATAGGACATGGCTGCTAAAGACCGAAGAAGGGCAAGTGTGAGTTCCTACCAATTTTTATAGACTGAATCCTCTGAGTGCACTGGAATATGTTCCTCTCTCCTCCTCCTTGCTGTGCCACTTCTACATACTGTCTAGCCATTTGGAAATGTTACCTCTTCCGGCTTTTAAAGCATTAGCCATGCACCTGTGGCCTGACCTACACTATATTCACCACTCAGCCAAGTCAAGAACTTAGCCCAGTATGGAATGCCTATCAAGGACATGAGCCAAGAAGTCCTACTTTACCCAGCAGCAGAAAGAAGGTGTGTTAATACCTTGACTAGAAACCGAAGACCATGGGAGAGACAAAAAATGCAGTATAATTTTTAGGTCACTGGCAAATCCTAATGAGTATTTCTTTGCTACTGGGTATAAAAACAGTGTAGCTTGGGATATATTTGTCTCTGATGGCAGAAATGACTTCCTGATGCCAGGGCTCATTGAGAACAAAAGGCAGAGTTAACTTAGTTTTGCCAGAAGGTCATAGACAGCCTTCTCATTTATGGGATTTGACGGTTGGTAGATACCCTCCCCTGACCCAAAGCTTCATTACCATCCCGCCATTAGAGGCCCATTGCTTTGGGGGTTTTGGTCCTCCTGTTTCTCATGCTGCCTGGAGGTTGGAAGGCAGGACCCTAATAGTGGATCCCACTGGGAAAGGAACATCTCAGTGGCCGGCATCCCTGCTGGGAAGATGGTGGGAGATCAGTGGTGACTGGCTTGGAAAGCTATAGGATAGAACTTCAAGATCTGCTTGCTATTCCAGATATAGTCAGTATTCCATTAGGCTGTTGCAATCACTTACATCTTAGTATAAATTAACCTAATGAACAAAGTTTCTTCATAACAAGAGGGTCCAGCAGGAGAACAGGGAGAACTTGAGGGGCTGAGAGAGGGGGAGTCAAGGAGGATGATTACACATCAGTAAAAGAAATAGAAATAATAGGGGCGCCTGGGTGGCTCAGTCGGTTAAGCATCCGACTTTGGCTCAGGTTATGATCTCACGGTTCGTGGGTTCGAGCCCCGCATCAGGCTCTGTGCTGACAGCTAGCTCAGAGCCTGGAGCCTGCTTCTGATTCTGTGTCTCCCTCTCTCTCTGACCCTCCCCTGCTCACGCTGTCTCTCTTTCTCTCAGAAATAAATAAAAACATTTAAAAAATGTTTAAAAAAGAATTAGAAATAATAGAAAGAATGGTGTGAGGCCATTTACTGCAACATGGGTGTGGGGGAAGGGTTCCTCCATTACAGGCCCACAGCCTCTTGATAGTAAAGTTGTTCTGATCACCTCATCAGATTTAGGTGCAACTCAAAACATATCCATTCTACTTTGGGGTCCTAAAGCAATTAAATGATCTTTTTTTATAAAATGCTTCTCCTTCTCCTTAAAGGTACTGCACTGGCAACTGATCATGGTTCCTATTCATAATCCAATTTCTGTCCTTTGTGGGACTCTCCATCTGTGGTAGATATCTGGGCTCTGAACCTCCAGGAAGGTGGCAGAGAGGATGACCCACCTGGACGGGGCCACAGGTCTGGAACCAGCACTCAGGGCCCCAGCCCCAACTCTGCTGATGGGAAACTGCTTGCTTCAGTCCTCCACCTTTTTCCTTCTGACCCCAGATCCAGCTTTGCAATCTGGAAAAGTGGGTACACTTTCTCCCTCCAGGTTGGAACAATAAAGTTTCTTGCCTCACTGGTCCATCATTCGATGAGTGTCCCCGACCTGCACTCCTCTCTCTCGAGTTACCAGCCTCCCCAAACGCGTGCGGTCCATGGCAGTGCTTGCCAACACAGTGTGACGAAGGAGGTGCTGCTCCAAGAACTGCTCCTTTCTAAGGCTCTCTCTGGGATGTCCCTTGAGGAGTCCCTTGAGAATTAAAGAAAGATGGAGCATAGCACAGACTTAAGCCATTAGGTCTGGGACCACATCTCTGTCTCTGGTGCCAAGATTCTGCAGAAGCCTATTCACTGTGGCGGCCCAGCCTGTACCATGAAAGTCCCAAGAGAGATCCAAGTGAAATGAGGCCTCTCAGACCTCTCTCTGGAACTGGTCTAAACCCCTTAGTGGTAGCCCCCTGGTTATTTCTCTCTGCTACCAATGAAAAAGGGATCTGATCTCTTAACACTGGTTCTTTAACTGCCCATTCCTACAGCTGGAGGGACGGAGACAGCCCCACGCACCACACAGAACGTCCCTGGCTCCTTTCACCTCAGAAGCAAGAATAAATGAGGAAGGAGTATTGGGGATACAGACAGATGTCCACGGAAGATCGTGTTGGAGTTTGGAGGGCTTTACATAGGGTGGGGCTGAGGGGGGTGAGGTGGGGGTATGTGTGCACAGAGAGGCGTCTGGGTGGTCCCAGCATCAATTTGCAGGCGACAGCGCTGAGCACCAGGTCTCAGAGTCGTGATGTGGTGTGGCCACCTACATTCATGAACAGGAAAAGCCTGAGATAAACCTCTAACTGGGCTTACATAGGGTCAGGAGGAGCAGGCCAGAGGCTCCGAACCTGTAGAGTTGGTCACATGTGGCTTGTCGAGGGCAAGCAAGGTGGGGTTATATGTGTAAACACAGGGCAGAACCATCACCTGTGACAGGCCGAGGCTTGGTCAACGAGAGGCCCTGACTGGATCTCAAAGCAGGGCCTGGGCTCTCACAGCTCTGTCCCACGAAACAGCAAGCACAGTCCTCCAGACCTTACAGGGCTTCTCAGGGTAGAATTTGGCCCTTCCGATTACAAGCTCAATTTTTATCTTATGAAGAATCGTCCATGCATGCACTAAGATTTAGTCCTTTAGGATTTGGCATTGGGGGTGGAGGGGCGCAAAATTTAAAAATTCCATGCACTGGGGGTTTACAAATGACAAACATTTATTCCCCGCAATTCAGAAGGTGGGGAAGTCCAACATCAAGGTACTAGGAGATTGGGTGTCAGGTGAGAGCTCTCTTTGTACAGACAAACATTCAGTCTACAGCCCTCACTGTGCTGATGACCACTGTCAGCATTAGTCGGTCCTTGAGGCCATCCAATCCAGCACTCAATAAAATTTACCATATTTGAATCTCAAGCCAGTGCCCTTGACCCAAACACATTCCATGTTTATCAAAGCCCCTAGCCTTCTGTCTTAAATACAATCACACTGTCATTAATAACAGATGGTGTCCTCCACCTGCGATGGAAGAACTCATTCTTCCCACCAAGTCCATTGTACTAATCTCTGAGCCTCCCCAGCAGTGCCTAAGAAATGGCTAAGAATTGGCCCATTGATCTTCCAAGTGGGCAAATCTATGTTCTTTCCCTTTTTTCTTCCCCTTTCTTGGGGCACTTGTTGTCACTCACCTCTGAGAACAGAGAGAAGGGGACTAGGAACCCACAGCCCCCAGGGCCCTCAGTTGAGCTGTCTCCCCACCTGCTGTGTGGTGTCAGCGCATATGACACTGCCATGCCTGCCCCCGACTGGGGAGCTTCTGGGGGTCAGAGCAGCAGAAGTCAGGAGATGGCATCTTCCCCACGCTTTGGTGTCAGTTGCTCGCATTGCCTCACCGTGTGCCTGGTTTCTTAGAGAAACTATAGTGAGAAAGGCTTTCCATTCTGTCACTTCTGTGGTTTCTACTCCCCAGCCCACTGGGGACCACAAGGGAGAAACCTGAGCATGAGGCCTTGCAATGTGCCCGGCATTGCTCCCCCCCATCCAGGATTTGTGGTTGGGTTGGGACTGTGGCCCAGCTCCCTCTTTCCTGAGTGTAAGCTCTCCCTGGGCTTTGTCCTCATCTTCCTGCAAACAGGCACAGGGGAGGATCACCAGAAGTCCTCTGTCAGGACTAAATCCCAGCTGCAACCACACAAAATGCTCCCTCCAAGAAACCGCTGAGACTCTTAGAAAACGTCCACCCTTGCACCTGAGGCACTTCTCAGAGAGACGAGATCCAAGACAGAGGTCAAGTGCCCTGACCTCCTTGTTTGGAGAGGGACACTCCATGTGCAGGCTTCCCTTTGGGGGACAGTCTTATCCCTCTGCTGTCCTCGCACCCTGGGCAGTGGTGCTCCTCACTCCTGCCATCATCCTTCTTCTCTGCAGCCGAGGGAGGAGCCACCTGGCCTTGAGCCTCAGGTCTGAGGGTACGGGGGGCGGGGGGGGCTGGCTCGCCAGCCAGGGGTAGTAGCTGCTCCATGTTTGTTCCCTGCTTCCCTGCCTGCTCCATGCCTCGGGTTCCCAAGGGACTGGGATTGGAGCCCCTTATCCTGCCTGGAACGTGCCTGGTCTCCTCGTCCCGCGGTCTGCTGGGGGCAGACAGACTGGCCTCGGCGCTTCACCGAGCTCTCTTGGCAACTATTCCTATGGAGCCTCTTCATTGGCCGGCGCCACTTTTGGTGGTGTTTTCCACGCAGGCTGTCCCCCCAGCCATCCTTGGGCAGAGCTGCTGCTGCCCATTGGCCCATAACCACCCCCCACCCCCACCCCCCGCACTCAGCGCTCTGGCTTGACTCCAGGCATGAGCATGAGCCTTGCAGTGCTGCTGTGGCCCACCGACAGCAGCGACCACCGTGTGGTGTCTCCTGAGACTGCTGCGGGCTGGGTGGGCCTTCTCTGTATTCAGCTGCACTTCAGTTTTAAAATACACACACACACACACACACACACATTTGGTGAGGTGAAGCGTACAGTAAAGTGCATAGATTTAAGCACACAGCTCAATGAATTTGTACATGAAGAGACCCTTGTATCTGTCACCTAGATGAAGATGTAGAATGTTCCCACCACTCCAGAGAGTTCCTTCCTGCTGCTCCCAGGCAATGCCCACCCACACCCTGGTCCCAAGGGAGTGGAGAAGGCCAGGAATAGAATATTCTGAGGATCTCCTGGCAAAAATCAAACACATGCTGGCAGGATCCTTGGTGTGGGGGCCAACTTCAGACTGTTCCAGGCAGGCACCTACCCCAGGATTCTCCTTCTTATAACAGTTGAATTGTGTCAAACAGGAGAAAAGTGAGGCTGCCGAAGTTCGTTAATAAGAAAACAGGATGATTGGCCATTGTACTAAGTACCTAAGACCATGCCTTTATGCATGCGGCAAAGGTAACTTTTCAGAGAAAGGCTGAGAGGTGGTCTGCATCATTAAAAGCATGAAGGGTGACTTCTCAGGGGATCGCTTCACTATGTCACATGCTACAGCATGAGCAGGAGGGACCCCTGCTCCAGCCAGAGAGTCCTCCCTTGCAGTTAAAAGCATGCCGGGAAAGTGGGCTACCACCTTACAGTGGGGGTATACCTAGACTCCAGAACTCCAAGAAGTGCTTGATTCAGTTCCTGCATGTGTCCTGTGTCCTTTGCAAAAGACGTGCTGCAGGCTCACACATATGTCTTGGAGCTGAGGGAGCAGCTGGGGATGGTGTCTGGTCCAACAGAGGGAGCAGCAGGCAGGCAGAGCTAGACAGTGGGCTCTGAGTACAATTTGTTTCTCAGTCTTTCCGTGAGAAGTGCATAGCGTTGGTTTTCTGCAGTGTGAGTGCAGGCATGTGGTGAACCTGGAATTTCCAAAGGAGTCATGGGGTGAGCAGAGTGGAGGTGCCAGTGCTGGGTTGGACCCAGGTCCTGAAATATGTGTGTCAAGTGGATTAATTCCACCTCTTTCATGTGTATCTGTAAGGAAGGCTTTTAGCTGCAGTCACGGTGACTCAAGCAGCAAGACACTGATCTGTGTCATATGACTCCAGGGAAAGATGGTCCCAGCTGGAGCTGCTCTAGAATGATGTAATAAGCACTCTGGCTCTCTCTTTCCTGAAACTTTCCTCTGCAGGACTATTGCCTGGTGGTCCCCAAATAGCAGATGCATCTTCTGGAATCAGCGTCCTGTCCATGTTAAAGGAGGGGTGATAGGAGAGAAGAAAGGGCAGATCTGCATGTCAGCTGAGCCCACCTGTCTTTATCAGGAAAGAAAGACCCTTCCTGGAAGTCTCACTTTGCAAACTTCCACTTAGAGCTCCTTGACCAGAACAAGGTCACCCATAGACCAGCCACAGACTGAAGATGCCTATCCTACTTTATCTTCTTAAGGGAAACAAGACAGATGGAGCCTAGATCTGCTCACCCTCGACACCCCTGACTGCTATGTAGCTGCTATTTGAACAAGTGGAGGTTCTGTTAGCAGGAAAGGGGGGCTGGGGAATGGGGACTACATGGGGAATGAGTACTCAGTGGATTTTTGTGCCATGTAATACTGGAAAACTCTGATCAGCAGTAGATGATGGGGTGCCTGGGTGGCTCAGTTGGTTAGGCATCTGACTCTTGGGTTGGGCTCAGGTCATAATCTCATGGTTCATGAGTTTGAGCCCTGCATCAGGCTCTGTGCTGACAGTGTGGAGTCTGCTTGGGATTCTCTCTCTCTCCCTCTCTTTCTGCCCTTCCCTTGCTCATTCTCTCTCTCTCTCCCTCTCTCTTTCTCTCTCTCAAAATAAATAAACTTAATTTTTCAAATGTGTATTTCTTTTCAAAAGAGAGAAAGAGAGAGAGAGCATGAGCATGGGAGGAGCAGAGAGTGAGGGAGACACAGAATCTGAAGCAGGCTCCAGGCTCTGAGCTGTCAGCACAGAGCCCAACATGGGGCTCAAATTCACGAACCATGAGATCATGACCTGAGCCAAAGTCAGAGGCTTAACCAACTGAGCCACCCAGGTGCCCCAGTAAATAAATAAACCTAAAAACCAACAGATGATAAACATTTCTTTCAAAGGTCTTATCTTCTTTAGTTTCTGCTGCTTTGGGTCACTCTCCAGTGTCTTCAAACACCTATTTTTCTAATGTCTTATCCAGGTTTGTAATTGTTATGTCAGTAGGGTTAGCCTGATATGATGAGTTAATTCGTCATTTCCAGAAGCTAGAAGCCTCAATATTTTTGTGGGTTCATCAGTTTATATTTATTATGTTTGGGTTAACTAATGCTTAAACTCATTCAATCAGTTGTTTAAACAAAGATTTTGCATAATAAAGTATTTGCTGGGCTCACATACTCTACTCCTGGGAGCTCTGAATGAACAAATTACATTTAGTTCTACCTCAAGTAGGCCACTGAGTCTACAGGATGTATCATTTACTGTGAGGAGCAAGATGTCTTAGGAAATTAGGCCCCCACCCTGAAGCCTTACCAGGATTCCTACCAATCCTCCATTGGCACACTCATGCCGTGACCATGCCTGCTCTCTCAGGCTAGCCCTGGTAACCAGATCAGCTCTTCCAGCAGCCTTGATGCCTTGTTGTGTTGGGTCCAGACTTCCTTCTCCTCCCCAATGGCTTTGGGCATACAGTGACTTAACAGAGGTGACGATACTTATATCAGACAAAATAGACTTTTAGTCAAAAACTGTCACAAATGAAAAGAGGGCCATCACATAATAATAAAAGGGTCAATTCACCAAGTAGATATAACAATTATAAATATAAGTACACTCAACATCGGAGCACCTAAATATAAAATGTAAACCTGGGTATATCTGAAGTGAGACATGGACAGCAATACAATGATAGCAGGAAACTTTGATACCTCACTTTCAATAGTGGATAGATCATCCAGACAGAAAATCAATAAGACGACAGCAGACTTGAATAGGCCAAATGGACCTAACAGACATGCAGAGAACATTCCATCAACAAAAACAGAATAAGATTCTTCTCAAGCTCACATAGAATATTCTCCAAGAGACATCATATATTAGGCTACCAAACAAGTCTCAACAAATTTAAGAATCATTTCAAGTATCTTTTCCAACCACAATGGAGTGAAACTAGAAATCACTAACAAAAGGAAAACAGGAAAGTACACAGAAATTAAGCAGCACACTCTTGAATAACAACGTGATCAGAGAGAAGTCAAAGGGAAATTAGAAAATATCTCAAGACATACAGAAATGAAAATAGATGACATCTTTCCTCCCCAGCCCTTAAGAAGGAGCTCCTTTATAAAAAATTTTTTTAAGTTTATTTATTTTTTGAATGAGAGAGAGAGGGAGAGAGAGAAAGAGTGCATGTAGGAGAGGAGGGGCAGATAGAGAGGAAGAGAGAGAATCTCAAGCAGGCTCCACATTGTCAGCATAGAACCCGATGTGGAGCTCGAACTCACAAACCATGAGATCGTGACCTGAGCCAAAGTCAAGAGTCGGACGTTTAACTGACTGAGCCACCCAGGTGCCCCAAGAAGGAGCTCTTTTTGAAGAAAGTTTAATGGAGCCCAGCCTTCCCTGTAACTTCCGTTTGGACACATTCCTTTTAGACATGTGCTGGTCCATCTACCTGCTGTCCCTAACAGGTATGCAGCATGACACCAGCACTGAGCAGGGTTACCTGACCTAACGAAAGCAGAGTCAGGAAAAAGCAGAACTCAAAAGTTCTGCTTTAGAAATGGGACTAACTTTGTAAAAATGAATGAGGATAACACAGCCCCAAGCAGTAAATTCCAGAGTGGGGTGCCAATCATAACACTCCCTCCACCCACCACACCCCTACCAGTCCTGGCCACAGGAGTAAGAATGTGCTCCCAATCCCTCCTCATCAGGGAAATACAAATCAAAACCACACTGAGATACCACCTCACACCAGTCAGAGTGGCTAAAGTGAGCAAATCAGAGGACTCTAGATGCTGGCGAGGATGTGGAGAAACGGGCACCCTCCTACACTGTTGGTGGGAATGTAAACTGGTACAGCCCCTCTGGAAAACAGTGTGGAGGTTCCTCAGGAAACTAACAATAGAACTCCCCTATGACCCAGCAATAGCACTGCTAGGAATTTACCCAAGGGATACAGAAATGCTGAGGCATAGGAGCACGTGTACCCCAATGTTCATAGCAGCACTCTCCACAATAGCTAAAACATGGAAAGAGCCTAAGTGTCCATCAATAGATGAATGGATCAAGAAGATGTGGTTTATCTATACCATGGAATACTACATGGCAATGAGAAACAATGAAATCTGGCCATGTGTAGCAACATGGATGGACCTTGAGGGTGTTATGCTGAGCGAAATAAGTCAGGCAGAGAAGGACAAATATCATATGTTTGCACGTATAGGAGGATTAGGAGGAACTTGATGGAGGAACAAGGGGGAGAAGAAGGGGGGAAATGGTGGGGAAAAGGGAGAGAGGCAAACCATGAGAGACTCTTGAATGCTGACAAAAACTGAGGACTGATGGATGTGGGGGGGAGGGGGGATGGGCATGGAGGAGGACGCTTGTGGGGATGAGCACTGAGTGTTATGTGGAAACTAATTTGACAATAAACTATTTGTATAAAAAAAAAAAAAGAATGTGCTCCCAGATGATTCAGTCAGGCTCCTTTCCAAAGATTCTTAAATTAAAACTAATTGAACTTAGAATGAAGAGGAGTCCCTTCCTTTCTGATGATGATACTGGGAAGGTAGTGAGGTTGGGGCTCCCAGTGGTGGTGTTTTTATCATCCTGGAGAAAGTTCATGTAAGATACTGAGGCTGACATGCAGAGGGGAGGAGAGTCAGAGATGGAGAAGAGTCTGGCCACCTTCAGGCACCTAGGTCTAGCCACCCAAGATGAGAATATCCCTGTTTTTCTAAGGCAAGATGAGACAATAAATTCCACCCTCCTTGCCTTAGTTAATTTGACTTGGGTTCCATCACTTGCTAACGCCAAGCTCCCAGCTAGTGCACTCTGCCACTCATTTGGCATGTTATACACTTTTTACTGTCGCTAGCAAGTGCTTTCACACAAATGTCTCATTTCCCAACAAGAAAATAATTTCCTTGACAATGGTAGTTTGGCCAGCATACCGATCCCAGTGCTGAGCACATGGTTAAGTGCTTTAAATATATTTATTAAAGGTTATTATGAAGTAGATGCACAGCATCAGGAATAGGAGCAGTTGACAACAGAAATTCTTGTTAAAGTAATTTCTCTGTGTTCTGAACCTGCACCCAGGTGGCCAGTCCATAGGAGAACCAGCCCTATGGTCTGGGAAGGTGCCCACAAGACACAATTTATTTGGAAGATTGGGAATTGCTTTCCTTCCGTATAGTGACTTGGCATTCCCAGTTAGTTTCTCACTCCTGTCAAGATTTTCAGTAACGTTCATCTTTTGCTGGGTGATGGGTGTTCCCCATGACCTCTCCTCTCACTCTAAGACCAAATACATTAGAATAGTATTTACTAAGGTTGAGTCTAGTGCTTTGATGAGCTAAAAGGCATTTTCTGAAAGGCCTGTGAGTGGCCCTCCAAGCTGGGTGCCTTGTCATAGGGCATAGTTTCCTTCACCTGAGCGGTCAAGTTGTTTGATAAGACTACAGCAAACCCAACCGCCCCCCACGTCCCAGGGTGGAGGCCCATGCCTCCGGCAGGCTGTGCAAGTGGTTGGTTTTTGTTTTTAATGAACATTTTGTTATATTATTTCTTTTATTCAAGTATAATTCACATACAGTGTTATATCAGCTTCAGGTGTACAATGCACTGCTTCAGTAATTCTATACATTCCTCAGTACACATCAGGGTAAGTGTACTCTTAACTCCCTTCATTTTGGTGGACAGATGGGCAGCTGGTCTGGTGCGCAGACACAAGACAGACGCCTGTACCCAGATGACCAGCCTGCAATGACTCAGCTTTATTATCTGGGAAGCTTCACACCTTGTGTGCTTTACCAGAAGTCCCAGCAAATTCTTTTCTTCTGTGTGTTGACATCAACATTGTTTGGCTTCCCTTTGCTGTTTATAAAAAAAGCAAACACCCAGATATCTGGAAATATAGGATTTATGTTTTACTACTAGTCTCAACATTAGTTGGGGTGTTGGGAAAGAGCTTCATTTGGCTGCTGAGTGGAAACCAAGGGGATGTGTCTTTGAAAAGAGGAGCCAGTGGGCTCGATGCCTAAGCGTCAATATCTGCACAGATGGAGATTCCAAAGATACCCAGGAGTCCCGCCTTTGCACAGCCTTTAGTTCGAATATTATCTGAAAAGGGGAAACATTTTTAAAGAAAGAGCATTAAGAAATATATTATTAGAGTGCAGCAAACCAATGACTTTCTGTTAATGTTTTATCCAGGAGGTCTGTACATGTATTTTCATGTTCTCCAAGTTTTTAGCTATCATTGTATTGCCAAGGATAGTAATATCTTAGCTTGAATAAGACTGAGAATTCATAGAAGTGCTGTCTGGCTCTGTTTGATTGTTGCATTGGTGACCTGCGTGTGTGCTTTTACTTACGAGCACTAATGACCCTACTAAAAGAAAAATGTCTTAATTTTTTTTTCTGGAGAGTAAAAGTGTAATAAATGCTAATTATTTTCTTTTTTGTCTACCTTCTGCCTTTCTGGGAAATGTTCCTTGTTTCATTCTCCATCTGTGGCCTGGCCTCTCTTTCCCTCTGGTCACTCTCTCATGTTTGGAAACTTTGTATAAAATACTAGTAATGACTGCAGTGATACATGTTATCTGGATGAATCGGGGTTTATACCTGTCAGTCAGTGCACTTTGCTTGCTCTTTCTAAGACTAGTTTCTAAGACTATCCTAGATTCCTAAATATTTTTTAAAACCTTTTTGAAGAATAATTGACCAATATATTTGTATAGATTTAAAGTGTACAAGTTGACAATTTGATATACATACATATTGTAGAATGATTACCAAGATCAAGATAACACATCCATCACCTCAAATAGTTAACATAAATACTTGTTAGTATGTGTGTGTGTGGTTAAGCATGCTTAAGATCCACTCTCAGCAACTTTCAAGTATACAATACTGTTTTCTTGACTCTGGCCACCATGCCTCACATTAGAGAATACAATAGTTTTTCCTTGGCACCCGGGACATTTAAAAATTTCATCCTCTGTGTTAACACATCAACTTCTGCAGCAGACTATGTATTCCTTAGGGGCAGAGTTTTATTCATTTCTGTGTCTCCCTAACATTTAGCACAATTTCCACACATGGCAGGTATGAAATTTCCAAAGTAAACCGAATTGGGTCACGTTCCACATCGATTTGCATTTTGCAGTACACCTAGCAGAGTGCCCTGCACATGAGGGCTTTCAGAAAGTACTTGAGGAAGGAATAATTTATTGATACTCACGTGTCTTTTCCACCATTTCTCCCTTATACAGGGGGACATGACTGCAGAGCTGCTTGATGGGGGAGCCGAACAGGAACCAGTCTATGTGAGTGAACAGAGACTGCAGCGGGTTGTACTTGACCCAGATGTATTTGTCGGAGTACATGTTTTGCATAGCCTACAGCAGTAGAATAGAAGGGCTTAAGATAAAGTAAGTTGACATAGTCTTATGTGCCTTATTCTAAACTGACTTTTTCTTTTCATTTAAGTAAGCAGAAGGCAGTCAGGAATCTCAAGAGACCATCACTTTCTGAGCACTTAGTCTGCAGGGGGGCCTCGTTATTACCAATGTTATCTTACTGGGGCAGCAATAAAACCCAGAGAGGGTGACTCTCATGACAAAGGTGGCACAGGTGGAAAATTAGAGAGGAAGAATTAAACATCAGCTTCCCAGCCTCGTGCCGTGTTTGTTTATTCTCACTACCCTATGCTGTTTCTTTGCCCTTCGTGTTGTTGGATATTATATATAACTTTACTCATTTTTCTGCCAATCACTGTTTCTGAGAGCCCTGCTGTTCAGTCCTTTCTACAAAAACACTGGGATTTATTATAAGCTGATGTTTTGAGGGCTGTATGGTAGAAGTCAAGCTAAGAGGGGAGCCTAGGTTGATCAGTTGGTTAAGCTCCCAACTCCTGATTTCAGCTCAGGTCATGATCTCATGGTATGTGAGCTCCAGCCCAGCATCAGGCTCAGTGCTGACAGCATGGAGCGTGCTTGCAATTCTACCCCCTTGTTCTCCACCCTTTCCTTGCGCGCGCGCTCTCTCTCTCTCTCTCTCTCAGGATAAATAAAACCAGAAATCAAGCGAAGAGATACACTCCTGTCCCCAAAACAATAAACGTGAAAACACTTTAACAGGTGGAAAGTACATATCCACAGTAAGATATAATATCCTGATCTTCCCCTTTACTGTCTTTATTCCCATACAGATACCAGTTTTCCCGCTGCTCAAGAACCGGAAATACTCAAGGGTACCTTCCTCTCGTAGATGTATCGTTTTAGTTGGTCCAAAGCTGGGATGGTTTTATGGTTCATCTTCAGGATGTAGCAGGCTCTTCGGGAGAGCACCCTGGATGCGATGTAGCCCTGAGACAGCAAGAGCACAGTTACTGGCCTTCCTGGTTCCCTGGGTTCCGAACTGGTGGGGATGGCGTTTGAGCCTTGAGTGTGCACAGTGAGTGCAAGTGACTGCTTTTCAATCTGCCATCCATTCCAGTCACGGCTTCTTTTACAGGGTAGTTTAATTTTTTCCCCTTGCCCTTTCCATCTCTGAAATTGTGCAAACCCATGATTTGTGCCCCACCTGTCATGCTTTGTAACCAGGGCCTGTAGTTTGGGTTTAACAATTAAGAAGCATCAGCTCCGGGGAAGCCTGGGTGGCTCAGTCAGTTGTGGGTGTGACTTCAGCTCAGGTCATGATCCCACAGTTTGTGAGTTCTGAGCTCCGTAATGGGCTCCCTGTTGTCAGCGCAGAATGCCTTTCGCATCCTGTCTCTACCCCCCTCCCTTCCTGCTTGTGTTCTCTCTCTCTCTCAAAAATAAATATTTTTTTTTTAAAAGAGGAAGAAGCAGCTCTCTCTCTTTCTATTGATTTTGTTCTGCCTTTTCCTCAATTTGGAGTAAATTCTTTAGAACTGTGCTCTTCAATATGTTAATTACTAGCCACATGTGGAATTGAAATTGAAATTCAAATTAAATAAAATTTAAAACATACTCTCTCTGTCACACATCTCGAGTGTTCAGTAGCCACAAGCGGCCAGTACCTTCTCTACTGGAAAATGTAGATATGGGACATTTCCAGCATTGTAGAAATTTCTAGTGGACAGTGCTGCTGTCCTTAACTCACTCACTGCTAACACACACATGCTTCGTCTATTCTCCCCTCCTCCACTGTCTTCTCTCCATCCTTTCTCCACCTCAGACCCAAGCTGGCTGGACAGGTATGAGTTGGAGGAAGGTAGGATGAAAACAGCAGCAGTGAGTGAGGGCCGTGGAGCCAGAAGGAACCGAAGGCCATCTAACCTTCATCCCAAACGGAATTTTCTCTATGGAATTCCAAATAAATATACAGTCTGTGAGACTGTAAGTAATTAAAAAATAAAACTCTTCTAGTTCCTATTTTTCAATTCTCGCAAGTTGCCAGTTCCTAAAATTCAAAAATAGACTGAGGCAAAGCCTGATGACAGTGGAAATGGCTAAAACCAAGTCCTTACCACTCTTTTTTTCTTTTTAAAGACCCTTTGGGGATTTCCTTGAAATCTGCTTTTAGAAAACAATTTCAATACAACTTCCTCTAAAACTGTTATCTTTCAAAAATTCTATACTTTCAAATGTGTCCTAGAACTCCCAATGCCAATGAGGGAGAGGAATGTAAGGGGGTTTCTACTACAAAAAGAGAAAAAAAGCGTGTTCAAATGTCCAGTTGGATGGTCTACAACCACAGTACACAGCTCTCTCCTGCAGGCCCCTAGTCAAGTGGTACAAATGAAAAACAAACAAACAAATAAATGGATAAAGGACTGAGTAACTTTCCTAAGCATGTTTCTGAGACTTGTAACAGAAACTTGGAAATAGTTTGGAGTTTTTGGTTAATATATTTTCCTTCTTCCTGAAGAAGTATGATTTTTTGCATATCCTACTTATATAGTTAAATGTGTACAGTTGTTCTGGATTTCTGCTATTCTGTGGTGGTTTATTCCATAATCATTTTTTTCTGCATAAGTATTTGTATTAGAAGCCCTAAGTCACTTATTTATTCATTCAACAAATATTTTTGAGAGTCTGTGTGCCAGGGCTTGCTTTAGGTTTGGGTCACCCTTCTAGGCACTTTCTGAGCCTGCAGTGAGACAGTATCATTATGCTTACAATTTTCCACCTGAAAAGGTCAAGCAAGTGTGTGTTTCCTGTCGCACTTTTCTGTTAGAAATGGTTTTGTTTGTTTTACCGTCAATTGCTTGGTTATCTAAAGGGAAAAGCAGAAGTCAGGATATTTCGAAAGCATTGCAAGGATAGTTCTTGGAATCCAAATGCACAGTGAATGGCTAACTCTTCACCCTTGAGAAAACCAGTCTCGAGGAATGTAAAAATTCCCCTGCTGCTTACATGTTTGTAGTCAAAAACCGTGGTAGAGGAGCATGATCCTGCATGGATGTTAACGATGGCGATATTTTTTTCATTGTCGACTGTCACTGTCTCCTGAAGAGTGCCACCATTGTTGTTTGGGCTGATGATGTTATAAACCTAGATTAACAACAAAGACATAAAGGTTTCTCCATAAATCATATGCATTGGAAAGGCAACCCTCCAGGTAAAGTCATCCACTTGCTGTGAAGAGGAGATTGAAGCCTGAAACCTCCTCAGTGGCATCCTAGACCAAAAGCCTATGCTTAAATAAGAAGGTGAAGCTCTTCTTCCTAGTTTACTATATTATATATGGGAGAAGTAATGAAATCACAGGAGAAATGAAATTGACCACATTTTACAGCAATGGGTTGCATCTTTTAAGGTATTACAATTGTAAAGAAATAACCAATCTCATTTATTGCACTATTGGTTATTTCTGGGATTCCATCCCAAACAGGGCTCTCTCCTGTCCTTCAGATTATCTTTCATCTTCCTTTCCCTCTCCCAATATCTCCAAGATATAAAGTCCATTAGGAACCAACTTACCTCGTATCCATGAGATTGTGTCCCAAAGATGGCCAGCACCAGACACACCACCTGAAAAACAGACCAGTTGCATCCATTCCATTGAGGGCAGAGGCATAAAGAGACACTGGACAGGACAAATATAAGTATCTCACAAAGTATCTCACACCTAGAGACACAGGTGGGTGGTCATGAATGGTCAACAGTTCACTTCCAAAATGTGAAAACGCATTCACTCATTTGACAGACATTTATAGAGTTCATGCTATTTGTCAGACACAAGGTTCTACATTTAACACCCAATTCCCAGCCTTTTCCAACATTATAGTCTTCTGGGGAGCATATGTTCCTATGCCAGGAACAACTTGGAGCAAGCCAACAGTGAGGAAGGATTTATTTTACTGTGGGATTACCCAGGTGCGATCAACACTGGCTTTGGATTATAGGAGTCAGGTTTTGTTTCCTGGTTAAAAAATATATATATAATTCCTTGGGGCTGAGAGGGTAAAATAGATTTAAAATGGATTCATGAGTGACAGAGATACAATAGATTCCCAAGGAAAACTATGACAATAGGATGCTTAGAGGCATGGTTAGCTTTTGAGGCTGACATCAAGGAAAGTTCTATATTCTCCTTAGTGATGCCATCAGACAAATGTTAGGCTAACCAGCTGAGACTGACATTGAGGCAGTTCTGACATTTTGCTGTAGTTATGTTAAGAGTTATCCAGCATGTTGATCCCAGTTTTGTGCTGGCTTTTCTGAACATCACAGTGTATTGCACTGTCGTTGCAAACCACGTATGGAGGGAGTCTGCAGGGAGGCAGATATTTTTAAGAACCGTCAGTAGGACAGTCACTAATAACATTTCTCTTCTGATGACTGGGGATGAAGTGTCTGATGAAAACCTGTATGGAGATATCCGACCTGCCTACCTGCATAGTCACACATCTTCTCTGACTCCAGGCCAGCTCTAGTAATCTTTGACACTTCTCTGTATTCTACTTAATGGGTCTACAGAGGTTTGAACAGATTGGTAGAGGACTGACCACCATAGTGATATAATTAGAGAGAGCTCAAGAAGTGTCCCCTACACCCAAATAGCCACCCACCCAACACCATGGTTAATACACCATGGTTACCGCTTTATTTCAGTGATAGATCTCCTCTTGGAAAATCAAGAGAGCCCCGGGAGAGGGAACTCTTTAAGTCAACCATCTTGAACATCTGATGGAGAGGAACTTACCATTTTGCTTTTTCCCTTCAAAACTAAGTGAGAATAGGGGCTATATGACTGCTGGAAGGAGTTCCATTCTGGATCAAAACACAGTCCTGTGTTCATGGAGCACTGCAGCGTGGAGCCGTGGGAGACGGGGACCAGGGCTGGGATTGGCAGGAGGAGACGTGGTCATGGCAGGAATGCTCCTGCCAGTGGGGTCTGAGAGGGCTACATTTCAAGTCTAAACTTCACATTTACTGGCATGGGAAAATCACATTCCTCTGTGACTCAGTCTCCTCATCTGTGGAATGGGTAATACTATTTAGCTCACAGAATTGTTGACTGAATAGATAAAAGTATTTACGTGAAGTCTGTAGCATAGGACCTAGTAGGCACTTAGAAAAATGACAGCTGCTATTATCTTTTTTTTTAAATTACCACTTCTTTTTAAAATAGTAAATGCTGCTGTCCTAAAATGCCTACAATCTTCCCAAGCTTGTGATTATTTAAAATTCTCCAAATCAAAATTCTCTAGATATTTTCAAAATGCTTTCTTTGCATTCTTTAATAAACATCTCAGAAAATAGACAATGGACAAATAAATATCTGACTTAATATTCAACACCGTCGCTGCCAAAGACATTATTTAATTCAATCACAGAAGCTTAGAAACATGCACAGTGTTCATCTAAGACTTCTGAAATCGAAGGCGCATTGGATTTGAACATTCTCTGCAAGAGCCACAAGAGTATAACGAAACATAAGCAAATACTCACGAGGATTTTCATTTTGCCTGATGGGAAGAAGGTGCCCAAGCAAGTGAGGCTACCAGTGCAACTTCTACCCTTTATATTAGCTTTAAGGTGTGGAAATCTCTTTCCGGAACAATTAATTTGGAAAAGGCCATGTCTGTATCTCTGACCCACCCCAGCAAACTCCGTTATCAGGATTGAGACCCAGTCACATAACCAGATATCAATAAAGTTCATTAGTCAGTAGTAAAAATTTACCATTTGGTCACTCCGTAAATATTCCTTGCTTATCTGCATTATGTTGCAGTTAAGATTTCAAATTCCACCCTTTAAAAATATTACAAGATGCTTGTTCTACACCAACATCTCATAGGCATACAAGGACACAGTCCTACTATCTGTTCCTGATGTCAAAATCCTCCCTTAAGACTTGAGATGGGTCTTCAATGTCTTTTCAGGGCTGCCCTCCATTTTGAATACTTGCACCCAAAGACTGGACATAAGACAAGAGGTGGACACTGGCTGAGGGGCCCCTATGACCTTATTTCTTCTCCCTGTTGAGGTCGGTCCCAATTTCCAGAGATTCATGAGGAACAAGGTTCAGATAGCACTCTGCCCAATTACCAGGGTCAGCCAAATTTTTACATGAAACATTGCCCCAAACTCTATAAAAACCATGAGTTATGTATCTCTAGTTATCCTGAGGTGCACTGAAAATTTCTCAAATAAAAAAATAGAAAAAATTTGAATTTGTGTGATTTTTATAACGCCACAATAAAAAGTGTTGGGCTAGTGTTACAGTGGGATCATTAATTCAGAAGGTGGGGAAATAGAAAAACAAACCATACCTGTAAATGGCAAAACTGTTAGATATTGACAATCACTATGGTCATCAGAGAAATAACATAAGTGATGTCCTTGTTCTACAGCTAGAATGACTTCCTAACCAGCTGCTTAAAAAAAGAGGCTTTGCAAAAGCAGACATTGGGCATTTGGGGGGTTACCTACTTTACTGGAATTCCCCTACCCTGGCTGGTTAGCTGGCGTGCGTTGGAAAATGTGCTGCTTTATTAAATACTTTTGAGATACTGGCAGCAAGAAGGATTACAGTTTGGTGGTGCAACTGCAAATTTTCTCCCATATCCGGGTCCCAAGACCCCAAAAAGCAAGCCGGTTCCCACACCTGAGGCAGACAAAGGTATTACACTCTTCTCATTTCTTCCTATTTTTGTCTGCCTTCTTTGTATTGATAAAGATTTTACATTCTCCTTTTTTCCCTTCTATTTCTGGAAGTTTTCAACTTTTTATTATTTAGTTCTAACTTTGAGATTTTAGCATGCATACTTAATTTTTCACATTCCCTACAAATCCAAAAGGTATCCTGTATTTTGATCTTCTCAACAAAGACGAGAACTCAGTAACCTTTAACTAATAACTGAGCATTTTCCCATCCCAGTATTGTTATATTTGTGCAGCATTTTACGTTCACCTTTATTTTTTAAAAAAATTTTTAATGTTTAGTTTTGAGAGAGAGAGAGACAGAGTGTGAGCAGGGGAGGGGCAGAGAGAGGGAGACACAGAATCTGAAGTAATCTCCAGGCTCGGCTGTCAGCACAGAACCTCATGCAGGGCTGAAACTCAAGAACCACAAGGTCATGACCTGAACCAAAGTCAGATGCTTAACCCACTGAGCCACCCCGGTGCCCCCTACTTTCACCATTAAAGAATAACACAAAAATACTTGTTTCCCATCAATAGATAAGTAAATTAATCAAATTTTTGTGTTAATTCTTACTTTTTTATATCCCCAAAACTTTGTTTCTTCTTGGCTTAAGTATATCTTTTATAGTACTTTTATTGAAATCCAATACATGCTAATTTTTTTGTCTTTTTATGTTTAAAAATACCTTTATTTTTTTATCTTCCAAGATTGTATTTATTTTAAAAAAATTTTTTTCAAAGTTTATTTATTTTGAGAGAGCACAGGCAGGGGAGGGGCAGAGAGACAGAAGGAGAGGGAGCAAATTCCAAACAGATAGTGCAGAGCCCAATGTAGCGCTCGAACTTGTGAACCACAAGATCATGACCTGAGCCAAAGTTGGACACTTAACCGACTGAGCCACTCAGGTGCCCCCCAAGATTTTATTCAAATTCAAGTTAGTTAGCATATAGTGTATTATTGGTTGCAGGAGTAGAATTCAGTGATTCATCACTTACATGTAACAACCAGTGCTCAACACGAGTGCCCTCCTTGATACTCATCAGCCATTTAGCCCATCCCCCACCCCCTTCTCCTCCGGCAACCCTCAGTTTGTTCTCTATGGTTCAGAGTCTCCTATGGTTTACCCCTCTCTCTTTTTTATCTTGTATAATTTTTCCTTCCCTTCCCCTGTGTTCATCTCTTTGGTTTCTTAAATTCTACATATGAGTAAAATCATATGGTGTTTGTCTTTCTCTGACTGGCTTATTTTACTTAGCATAATACGTTCTAGCTTCATCCATGTCATTCAAATGTCAAAGTATCATTCTTTTTGATGGCTGAGTAATATTCGATTATATATATATATATATATATATATATACACCACATCTTTATCCATTCATCAGTCAACAGACATTTAAGATCTTTCCATAATTTGGCTACTGTTGATAGTGCTGCTATAAACATTGGGGTTCATGTGCCCCTTTGAGTCAGCAGAAAATGTCTTTATTTTCTTCTCACTTTAGAATTGTAGTTATAGGTTGACAGTATTTTCCTTCTAGCACTTTAAAGATGCTACTCCATTGCCTACTGGCACCCACTGTGGCTGATGTGAAACCTGATATCGCATGTTTGCAATGTTTCTAATTTTTTCTTTTCCACACTAATATGCTCTTCTATTTCTGCCGATTTTGTTCTTATTATTTCTTGTTCTTTTTTTTTTTTTTACAAATGTAATGCCTTCACTTATATCTGCAAGTATCTTAAACACATCCTTAGTTAATGTCTTCTTGCTATTTTGTTGTTCAAACCAAATAGTAAATCCATTCCCAACTTTTTATTTGGTTAATTACCTTTACATAAACTGAAACCCATTTCAACTCTTACCTTCTTTTTTATGATCTTATCCTTTCTTTATTACGACTGTTGCCATTTTTTATCATGGTGCAGTCAATGAATTCATTACCAGGTCATGTTTGCCATAACTAAGGGCTGAAAACCTGCTGTTAAGGTGGAAATATTTTCCATTCTAAATGGCCCTGGGATGAGGGTGTAGTTATTTGGGCAAGCTAATGTAGATCCTACCATAAGAAAAAAAATTAATTCCAAGTTACTTTTTTAAATACATATAAACATTGTACATACAGTAAAAGAAACCAAAAAAAAAGGAAAAAGGAAAAAAAAAAACAGAGGAAAATGCAGGTAAACTTTGATCTGATTTTCACAATGCAAAAGATTTTCTAAGCCTAAAAGTATTGGAATAGATCACAAGAAAGAAATGAATAAGCCTCACTAATAATATATAAATGATCATTAGTTTTTTTAAAAAAATTAAAAGCACATTTGGGACACCTGGGTGACTCAGTCAGTTAATCATTCGACTTCAGCTCAGGTCATGATCTCACAGTTCATGAATCTGAGCCCCGAGTCAGGCTCTGTGCTGACAGCTCAGAGCCTGGAACCTGCTTTGGATTCTGTGTCTCCTTCTCTCTCTGCCCCTCCCCATCTTGTGCTCTGTCTCTCTCTCTCTCTCTCTCTCTCTGTCTCAAAAGTAAATAAACATTAAAAAAATTAAAGGCACATTTAAAACTCAGGAAAAAATACTTTTGACACATATGAAAGACAAAGAGAAATATTTTCTTTGTTTTTTTTTTAGGATTGAATAACCTTTTTAATTTTTATTATTAATAAACAGCCAAATGTTCATTAAAAATCTCCAAAAAGTAATAGTTTCAACTTACAAAAAGCTTTTATAAATTCAAAAGAAAATAGTGAATGCATGCAATGCTTTTTTAATGGGCAAAGAGCCTGATTACAGGAAGGGGCATTAATAGGAGATGATACAGAGTTGAAGCTCAGAAAGCAACCTGCCTGGATTTGAATTCCAAGCTCTCTAATATTTCACCATATGCCTCAAAATCCTCGTGAAGACAGAAGGAGAACAAAGTGACTCCTCAGAGCCTCCTTGGGAACATGGATGAGCTCACATACACAACATACTCATAATAGTCACTGGCACAAAGTAAGTTTGCGATAAAATTTATCCAATATTATTAACACTATTTTTATAAGTAAAACATGTTGAAACTTGTAGATTATTAAAGAATTGCAAATTCAAGCAACTTTATTAAATTAAATAGAAATGGAACTAAGATATCTGGAAAATCCCTAATTACCTGAACACTGTTTTTAAAACCACTTCTAAATAAATCATGGGTTAAAGAGGTAGTCACAAGGAAATTATAAAATATTTTGAAGTTTAGGAAGTGACTATGTAACATATCAGAATCTGCAGATGCAGCTTAAAAGAGAAAATTGTAGCACTGCATACTCATATCANCTCCTATGGTTTACCCCTCTCTCTTTTTTATCTTGTATAATTTTTCCTTCCCTTCCCCTGTGTTCATCTCTTTGGTTTCTTAAATTCTACATATGAGTAAAATCATATGGTGTTTGTCTTTCTCTGACTGGCTTATTTTACTTAGCATAATACGTTCTAGCTTCATCCATGTCATTCAAATGTCAAAGTATCATTCTTTTTGATGGCTGAGTAATATTCGATNTGGTTGAGTGTCTGACTCTTGATTTTGGCTCAAGTCATGATGATTTCAGGGTTGTGAGATCGAACCCCATGTGGGGCTTCACGCTAAGCAAGGAGTCTGTTTGGGATTCTCTCCCTCCCTCTCTCTCTGCCCCTCTCCTGCTCACATGTGCAAGCACGCCTGGGTGGCTCAGTCAGTTGAGCATCCGACTTTGGCTCAGATCATGATCTCACAATTAGGGAGTTCAATCCCTGCATCAGGCTCGCTGCTGTCAGCACAGAGCCTGCTTTGGATCCTCTGTCCCCTTCTCTCTGCACCTCCCCAGTGGTTCTCTTTCTCTTTCAAAATAAATAAATAAACTTAAAAATTAAATAGGCAACAGATTTTTATGATGGTATCATATAAATCCAAGAAGGTATACAGATGGCACATAGGTATATAAAAAGATGCTTAGCCTCATTGGTAATTAGGGAAATGCAAATTAAAACCACTACACACTTATTCGAATGGCTTAATATCACAAACAAACAAACAAGAGTGAACATTCCAAGTGTTGTCAAAGATTTGGAGCAACTAAGAATGCAAGATACTACAATCGCTTTGGAAAACCATTTGGCAATTGCTCAGAAAGTTGATGTAATTATCATAAGACCCAGAAATCCCACTTCTAGCTGTTTACCCAAGGGAAGCAAAACTATATGTGCACATTAGAACCCGTGGGTGAATATTTGTAGTAGCTTGATTTGTAACCACCGAGTTTAGGAAACAACCCAAATGCANAATTCAAGCAACTTTATTAAATTAAATAGAAATGGAACTAAGATATCTGGAAAATCCCTAATTACCTGAACACTGTTTTTAAAACCACTTCTAAATAAATCATGGGTTAAAGAGGTAGTCACAAGGAAATTATAAAATATTTTGAAGTTTAGGAAGTGACTATGTAACATATCAGAATCTGCAGATGCAGCTTAAAAGAGAAAATTGTAGCACTGCATACTCATATCAGAAAAAAAAAGGCCTAAAATAAATGATCAAAGTATTCACTTTAAGAAACCTAAAAACAAATATCAAATTAAACCTAAAGCAAGCACAAAACAAGAAATAATAAAGATAAGAGCAGAAATAGGTGAAATTGAATAAAAACAAGAAAAAAATCAATGAAAAACACCAATGGTTTGTTTAAGTGATCAATCGATCGATAAATCTCTAGCCAGACTGTTCAAGAAAAAAAGGCATGAGTTATTAATACCACCAATAAAAAGGAAGCATCAATATATCAGTGCTGATTTTATACTCATTAAAAGAATAATAAGAAAATATTCCAAACAACTTTATGCCCAAAATCAACAATCAAATGAAGTCAACAATCTAAATGAAATAGACAAAATACTTGAAAAACACAAACTAGCAAAATTTACTCAAGAAAAAATAAATACCTTAGTGAGCCTATATCCATAAAGAAATGAATTTGTAGTTAAAAACTTTCCAGGGTGCCTGAGTGGCTCAGTCAGTTAACTGTCCAACACTTGATTTTGGGTTAGGTCATGATCTGACAACTTCTGAGATGGGCTGTGTGCTGATGTCACAGAGTCTGGTTGGGATTCTGTCTCTCTTTCTCTCTGCCTCTCCCCCACTTATGCAGTTTATTTTCAAAAAAATAAATAAATAAACTTAAAAAAAAAAGCTTTCCCACAAGGGGCACCTGGGTGGCTCAGTTGGTTGAGTGTCTGACTCTTGATTTTGGCTCAAGTCATGATGATTTCAGGGTTGTGAGATCGAACCCCATGTGGGGCTTCACGCTAAGCAAGGAGTCTGTTTGGGATTCTCTCCCTCCCTCTCTCTCTGCCCCTCTCCTGCTCACATGTGCAAGCACGCCTGGGTGGCTCAGTCAGTTGAGCATCCAACTTTGGCTCAGATCATGATCTCACAATTAGGGAGTTCAATCCCTGCATCAGGCTCGCTGCTGTCAGCACAGAGCCTGCTTTGGATCCTCTGTCCCCTTCTCTCTGCACCTCCCCAGTGGTTCTCTTTCTCTTTCAAAATAAATAAATAAACTTAAAAATTAAATAGGCAACAGATTTTTATGATGGTATCATATAAATCCAAGAAGGTATACAGATGGCACATAGGTATATAAAAAGATGCTTAGCCTCATTGGTAATTAGGGAAATGCAAATTAAAACCACTACACACTTATTCGAATGGCTTAATATCACAAACAAACAAACAAAAGTGAACATTCCAAGTGTTGTCAAAGATTTGGAGCAACTACGAATGTAAGATACTACAATCGCTTTGCAAAACCATTTGGCAATTGCTCAGAAAGTTGATGTAATTATCATAAGACCCAGAAATCCCACTTCTAGCTGTTTACCCAAGGGAAGCAAAACTATATGTGCACATTAGAACCCGTGGGTGAATATTTGTAGTAGCTTGATTTGTAACCACCGAGTTTAGGAAACAACCCAAATGCATTTCCACAGGTGATTGTAGAGATAAATTGTGATATGCGTATATAATGAAACAGTAAGAAAGGACCAACCCAATGATCCACGACATAGTTGAATCTTAAATGCGTTGTACTGGAAAATAGCAAGAACAAAAAAGATTCCCTACAGTGTAATTCCATTTATATGACAATTTGGAAAGATAAGAGAAAAGGGCAGGAAACAGAGGAGTGGTTGACAGGAGCTGAGGATGAGGGGTAAGATTGCCTATAAGGGGCACAAGGAAGCTTTGCGGGGTAGGGGTGCTGTCATGCTCTGCTCTGATTTTGCTGGTGGTTTATGACTGTCTTCATTTGTTAGAACTCAGAACTATAGTCATAAGGATACACTTCACTGTTCATAAATTCTATTTCAATAAACCTGATTTGAAAAATACTATTAATTAAGTATAAAAAATAAGCAACACTTAAAAACAAATTGAAAACTGAAATGTTCAACATATATAAGAAACAAATGGTAATATCCTCAACTTGCAAAATGTTTCCTAAATCCATAGGGGGAAAAAATGAACACATGTAGTTCTATTTTAATGGGCAGTGACTGATTTGAGGAAGCAAAATAAAAAGAGATGGTTAAGAGTTGAGGCTTCTGATACATCCTACTTGAATTTCAATTTTTTAGGTACTCACTGTGTGATCTCTGGCAAGTTATTTGAGCTCTATGTACCTCAATATCCTCATCTGTAGATAAAAAGCAATAAAATGGCTCCTCACAAGGTTGCTGTAGAGATTAAGTGAGGTCATACATATAAAGACTTGGAATTGCAGCTAACACGGTAGGTTCACAATAAATGTTGTCTATTTATTATAAACAAATATTTATTCTAAATAAAACACATTCAATCCCATTAATTGTTAAGAAATTGAAAGTCAATAATTTAATAAAATACTGCTGGTTTTAATTCTATAAAAAATACCATACACTCAACATATGTATGCACATACTAAAAATCGGATTTAAAAAAAATATGCAACTTCTGGTTTTCATTCCAACATATAAAGTGCTAGATGTGATCACTCCTCTCCTTGCAAGAATAAGCTGAATGAATTGAAAATCAACCAACTTTTCTTGCACCCATCAGAGAATTGAAGTCATTGGGCACACTGCCATGCCAAAATGGGAAGAGACAGGTGAACACAGAGAATCACAGCTGAAATGAGCATACCTGGAGCAGAAGCCACCAGGGCCAATGTGTTGGGAACATCTAAGTGGTGATTTTCACAAGCTTTTGGAGTCTGAGTGTGGACCAGGGTGAGAGTTACAAATTCCTGAACACCAAAACCATTTGTGGGTTTTCACTCCAGGAACCATACCAGGCTCTTATGGGGGAAGGACAAGAAAACCACCTCAGTTCTCTGTCAGGGAGAGAGGAAAAGTAACCATTTTGAAATATGCCAAGAGCATTCTCTCTAGCAAGGCCTGATCTCCAGTGAAAAAATTTCTCCAGAGTTTTATCTCATCAAAACGGAAGAGGGCAAATACTCAACTCCAGTGCCCTCTCACTTTCTTGTCTTATCTCTTCGAAGGAAGATAAGAAAAGAAAAACCTGGGGCACCTGGGTGGTTCAGTCGGTTAAGTGTCTGACTTGATTTTGGCTCAGGTCATGATCTCACTGTTTCTGAGTTCGAGCCCCACATCAGGCTCTGCGCTGCCAGCCTGGGATTCTCTCTCTCCCTCTCTCTCTGCTTCTCTCTCTCTCTCCCTCTCTGTCTCTCAAAATAAATTTAAAAACTTAAAAAAAAAAAGCAAAAGAGAGGGGAAAAAAAAGCTACGAAACACTTGTGAAGGTCACTGCCCAAAGACCCAGGCCCACTAAAAGACCGAGATTCAATTATAGAATGCTTCTCCTTTGGAGCGTCTTACTACTTCATTAACAGAGTTCAAGTTTAATAACAGTGAATTACAGCTTCAAAAAAACCCTGCAAGATCCAGGCTCTATTTAATAAGATTTTAGAGAAACACAAAGGTGAGGGAGAACACAAACTATGGGACGCAGGTGCCCCTCTGGGACATTTTCAAAAGTGTAAAATAGGAAAAAAGAGAGAAAGGAGCACAAGAAATGTTAGAAGAAATAATGGCCAAGCACTTTCTAAAATTAATGACTAACACCAAACCTTAGATCCGGCCTCATAGAAGGTAAAACGCCAAGTAAAGTCTGGACTTTGGCTGATAATGAGGTGTTGGTGTAAGTTCATGGATTGTAACAAATGCACCACTCGTGTTGATGTTGATAATGGGAGAGGCCGTGGGTCGTGGGCCGTGTGGGAGCAGGGGATATATAGGAAATCTCTGTATCTTCTGCTTAATTTTCCTGTTAACCTAAAACTTCTCTCAATAAAAAAGTTACTAAAGAAAACTGTTATAAAAAACAGAAGGCAAAAAAGGAGAAACAAAAACCAAGTGCAACAAGTACAAAACAATTACAAACCTACCTGACTTGACTGTCTATCTGTTAAAAGTGGTAGATAATAGTCCAGCTGTATCAATAATCCCTTAAACATGAATGATCTAAATATACCAAGTAGAAAACAAAGACTGAATGGATCCAAAAATAAGATCTAAATGAATGCAAACTGGTGCAGCCACTGTGGAAAACAGCATGGAGTTTCTTCAAAAAGTCACACTACTGGATATTTACCCAAAGAATACTAAAACACTAATCCAGAGAGATAACTGCACCCCTATATTTATAACAGCATTATTCATAATAACCAAGATATGAAGGCAGCCAAAGTGTCCATTGATTGATGAATGGATAAAGAACAACTGATGTGTGTGTGTGTGTGTGTGTGTGTGTGTGTGTGTGTGTGTAATGGAATATTATTCAGCCTTAAAAAGGAATGAAATCTTGCTATTTACAAAGATGGATTTACATGGAAGGACCTAGAGAGTATAGTACTAAGTAAAATAAGTCTTTCAGAGAAAGAAAAATACCATATGATTTCACTCACATGTGGAATTTAAAAAACAAAACAAATGAGCAAAGGGAAAAAAGAGAAAGAGAGAGACAAACCAAGAAACAGACTTTTAACTATAGAGAACAAACTGGTGGTTGCCAGAAGAGAAGTGGGTAGAGGATGGGTGAAATAGGTGATGGGGGCTAAGGAGGGCACTTGTTGTGACAAGCACTGGGTGATGTATGAAATTGTGGAATCGCTATATAGTACACCTGAAACTACTGTAACAGTGTATGTTAACAATACTGAAATTTAAAATAAAAAAAATAAAAATAAGACCAAACTTATGCTATATACAAAACAAAGCCATGTTAATATAAAGACATAGATAGGTTTAAAGTAAAGAGGTGAAAAAAGATAACACCATCTAATGCTATTTTTTTAAAAAGCTGAGGTACCTATATTAATTGTAGACAAAGCTAACCTCAGAACAACAACAACAACAAAAAAACCCAACATTATTAGGGATAAAGAGGAGTATCACACCTTGATAAATGGGTCAATTCTTCAGGAAGATATAATGATCTTTGATACGCATGTACTTAACAACAGAATATCAAAATACAAGAGATAAAAACTTAAGAAAAATGCAATGAGAAATAAAGAAACCCACTATTCTAGACTTTACTACCCCTTTTTCAGTATTAATAGATCAAACAGGCATAAAATCAATAAGGAAATAGATGAACTGTACAGCACCATCAATCAATTGCATATAATTGACATGCAGACCATTGCATTCCACATCAGTATACACATTCTTCTCAAACTCATAGGAAACATTCACCAAGAAAGACCATATTCCGGGCCATAAAACACACCTTAACAATTTAAAAGAGTAGAATGATACAAGGTATAGTCTCAGACCACAGTGGAATTAAGTTAGAAATCAATACCAGAAAGGCAACTGTAAAATTCCCAAATATTTGAAGCCAAAATGATACACTTCTATATAACACATGGTTAAAAGGAGACTCAAAAGAAGTTAAAAGGAAATATAGTAAGAAGTTAGTGAAGATTATTTCTGCATTGTAAAATGATATGTCAATTATTTGCTTTGATAATTATCTATATTCTCTACAATTTCCAAGAGTTACTTTTATGATTGGGGGGAGGGAAGGTTTTGATTATCTTTAAAAAGAAACAAGAGAATTTCGAAGAAGAGACGATCAGGGTGAAAAAGTAGAAAGAGGTCGAATCGCATGAGTACTGAACAAATCGCAGCACCTCTGAGGTTTCAGGGTCAGACTCCCTGTCTCTCCCTGCTCACTCTGAGTCCCAACATCACCAGCTGTGACTGGAAGGTGAAGAAATGGAATCAGAAAATCTACATGATTCTTTTAAGAGATGTGAAGAGAAGAGGAGAAATAAGCTTTCTACATGAAGAAGGAAGAGTTAAGGGGAGGTTTTTATGTTTCGTTTTGGCTCATTTTTTTTAGTATTGGGGAGATTTTCCATACAAACCAAAAAGAAGTAGCAAACCGACAGGCAGACATTGAAATTTGAAGGGAAAAAAAGACAATTACCTGATGGAGAAGGGTGGGAATCAGCAGTGGGAGAGACAGAAAGTGGGACCACCCATGGGCCTAGGCTCCAAGCCCCTGGTGCATCCTCTATTGTCTATTGGATTTAGTTACAAAACATAAATCCAAAACTAAAATTCTGAAAAATTTCAAGATGGCAACTGCAAAGCATTAAACTCAAGTATGGGGCTCTGAGTGTGAGCCCCATGTGACTATACTGCTCACATGCCCGTGAAGCCAGCCCTGTCTCTCATATGGATTACAGGGTCTTGGAGCATGAGCACTGGTTGTTTGGCAACTTTGAATCATCTATCACATTGCATTAGCTGGAGCATGGTGAATTGTTGTTAATTGATTGTTTTTCAGTATAAGAAAATGAATAAAAGGATTATAGACCCACTGCTGAGCAGCAAATGAAAATTTTCTCCTGGCCTGGATGAGGGGAGTTGGCTCTTTATTTAAACCCAGTGGGGTCTCAGAAGAAGAAGTACATTCCAGAATAAGCCCCAGTGGATAAGTTTTATTAAGCATTTCCAAGAATTGGAGGCTGGAGTGTGGGTAGAAAGAGTATATCATTGAATAAATATGGGAGCTCAGAATTCCCTGAGATATCTCTGAATATCCAATATCTTCATCTGAGCATGTGCTCCTCCAGAAGTTATGTGTATATTTTCTATATATTCACATATGTGTATATTTTCTACCTGAGATGTAGAAAGGGAACCAGTTTAGGTAAGTCACTGCAGAAAACAGTGATTCACAAAATCACACTTAGCTGCTCAGTGGCCCCAGGGCAAGTCTTTTACTTTGGCCTTCTTCTGCCAGGAAAGCTGTGGAGGGCAGTTCAGTGCAGGGGTGCTGGGTCCTCACAAGACTTGGGCCCCAGGAGTGGCCCTCACAGCTGCTGCATGGTGGTCCTCCCCATCTGGGATCAGATTTGCATCTTCCAGTGTTGAGATCAGCCCTTCCACACTTCCCTTCACACTGCTGTGGTTGAAGGAACACACCTTCCACATGAGTGTTTTTACACCACTCTCTCTGAATTGCTTCAAGGTAAACACTGAACAGGGAATATTTGTTCTTTCTGAATTAGCTATGAGGGAATTATAAACACAAACAGGTCACTTATCACTTTGTGATTCTATTCCTCATATGGTCATATTTTCTCCAACTCCATTGTAGGATGGAAGTACTTAACTAGTTTCGATTATCCTTCATGATGATGAAAAATGAAGTGATTTATCAATATTCTCATTATCTCTAGTGCATATGTTTTAAACAGATGATGTCATCACTCAGGAGACCTTCTTCTAGCAAGAATTTTCCAAACCATGTTCAAAATACTCTTTATGCTCAAGGTTAATGACAGATCCGAGGCGTAATGTATCATGGGTTGCCTCGAAGGGAATCTCAAAGGTCTGGCAAATGCAACTGGCCGGACATGCGAGCAACAACAGAAAAGCAGAGTTACATATATTTTGGAAAGCAGTGGTGGTCTCTTGGAAACAACAAAAATGAAGGGCTCTGAGATGCCACAGGGGAGAGCCTCCTCTCCTCCACTTTGCTGTAATTTGAAAAGTATTTCTTTCCTAGACAAAAATGATTGTGTAATAAGTATGGCTTTTCTGGAGTTAGAAGCTTTCTAGCAATGACTAGTAATATGCTGTTTTACATGTCCCTATTGCCATTTTTTCAGACGTGGCATTCCTGGCCACATCTGCATATGGAAGATTTGACACCGAACAGCACTGGCCACAGCCCCACAGAACCATAACGAGGGTCTGAGCTGCAGGCCGAGACAGTGAGGCCTTGGGAGCAGCAGGAGTTTCCCACTCCCCGGGGGTGACAGAGCTCACAATCAACCACCTGACTTGGGACTGTCACAGGAATGTCAAATGGGTATGAAGTGTGCTCAGAAAACAACAATAAAGCAACTGAAAAAGAATCGTTGCATGAAGGGGCTTCCACACTCGAGCCAATAAATCATCGTGGAGGTCAAACAGGCTAAAGGCTAGCTGAACCCTAAATTTTGGAAAGGGGAGGAAGGGTTAAAGGGAAAAACAAGATTATGAAGGGCATCACGGATGCTAAGCACTGCAAGGTCAGCCCATTGACACATCTACACAGGAGAGGAATCTTGAATAAGGAGATTTAATGACGAAAAAGGCCCTGTCAGTAAACATTCTCTTCTACTCAGAGAAAAAGAAGGAAAACAAAAGGTTGATTTCCAGAGAAAGTTCTGAAAGGCTCTCTAGATCTATGGGATGAGTATATCACAAGCGGACTGCATTCCCTGTTTGTTCCTCACACAGGGAGTTCCCACCCAGCGTGACATGACAGGGTGTGGGGTAAAGTGAGGCCTTGGGTGTGTGAGCCGTGAGATAAAATGATGATAGGGGCTTGCTTCTTGGTGTGGCTCCGCATCTAGCTCTGTGGGTAGGGCAGGCTCTATTTACTCATGGGCTGGTTTGTCTCACACTAATCCTAGGGCACAGGGCCACACCATCTTCTGGGACTCCTTTGGGAGGTGACCATGACCCGTGTAGGACAGCACCTCTTCAGCTGGCTCCAAAATCAGAATAAGTAAGCATAATGCACTTTTCATTCCTCTAGCCTGAGCACCTCCTTTATGCAACTCTAATTTTTAAAATTGTCATTGCATCATGCATGTGCCAGTATATTCTAGGTTCTATGAAGGTGACAAAAAAATTCACATATTCTGTCTTTCTCCCATGGAAGGACAAGAAACATACAAACATAGGTGGGAGGGAGCAAGAGACTTGCTCACATCTTAGGACTTTCGGTCTTAGACGAGACAAGGGTTGAGGTTAGGGTTGATCCCCTTACCCTCCACCCTCCCCCAACTCTGGCACATTTATAAATACCACACAAAGTACAGAGCAAGAAGTTCTGGTTTCAGGAGTCATTGAAATAATATTGTATAAAGGAGGAATTTCTTCCCTTTTACCCATAGGAAACTAAGGCCTCGAGCATAAAGGAGACTCATAGAAAGGAAGCAGAACAGAACCTAGGTCTTCTGGCCCTTAGGTCCGGCCAGTAGCTCCCCAAGTGGATTTTGCATCTGGGATGCAGCCTCAGAGGCAGCACAATTCTTGTTTCCCTAACGAAGGCACCCCCCAGGGATGTTAATAGGTGTTAGGAAAAATAAATCAATAAAAAAGAAAAACAACCAGGTTCAATGGTCAGTTAAGTTTAGGGGAACATAGATGAAACAACATGACATAGATTTCTCCCCTACAGATTTCGTAGCACATTTGATCTATGTTAAATTTGATACATGTAAATCGTTAATGTCTTAAGAGGGGCATTATTGGACTCTGAACACTATTGCTAGCTAGCAAGTTATGTAGCTACCTATCTACCCACCTACCTATCTATGTTACTACCTATCTATTTCATGGAGTATCCTCCACATCAGCATTTCACAGACCTACTGGCAAAAAATGTCAACCTTGAATCTTTGGTAAGGTATGGCATGAGAAAATTATACTAGAGTGTATCTGTATACCAAAGTGAGCTGGGCTTAAAGGCACCATGCTGTCCCCTTTTTGACTTTGCAGTGATGTGACAGTTCCTAAAGCCAATGAAAATCTCTTCACATGTCTTCATGCATGCTTATTGATCTTTTGCAGCTAAAGAATAAGTTTGAAAGAAATTAGTGGACACATTAAAAAATATGAACGAAATCTAACCAAAGCTATACTAATCCACTTACCTTTTCAAAGAGGTGTTGCAAGTGAACCAAGATTTATAACTATGCAACCCCATCCTAAGGCTCCAATCCACACACAATCATGAACTCAAAAAGGCTTTCAAAGAGGAAACTTATAAAACAGTGATGACTGAAATATAGTTCTCCTCTTCAGCAATTTGCTTTACTAGGTTCAGTGTATCAGAGAAGGCAGAAAAAAATTAAACTTTAATTCAACTCTGGGACTGTTTTGAGCATTTCCTTGTGAGCCCAAGTGACAGTTTCTACTCTCTGCTTCTGATGAAAACATTTTTAAAATTATATTAACATAATTCCTGAAAAGCATCTAGAAGTGAATAAAAGGATAGAGATTGCTTTTCTAGCTCCAGGAAAAAAAGGAAGGCCCCCCTGAGATATGGGGAAGGTTTGTTGGGAGCAGTGGTATTTAAGCTGGGCTTTGACAAAGGAAAGGCAATTTACTACCTAGAGAAAGGCAAGGGGGTAACTCTCCAAGGTGGGAGAACAGCGTGTGCAAAGGCATAGAGGCATGATATCTCCTGAATGTTCCAGCAGTAGTGGGAGCTCTGGTGTGGCTGGAGGGATACACCTGAGGAGGCTTTGGAAACCTTATTATAAGCGACACTCTATGTCATTCCAATGAATTCCATGTTCATCTCACAGGCTGCCAGTGAACGCGTTTCTAAGTATAGTAGAGTCGTGTTTATTTATATATGTACTTTAGAAAGATAACTTTAAGGAGAAATGGAGAAGCATGTGCTGGAATGTGAGAGACTGGTGACCAGAGTGATCCATCACACAACTATTAGAGACGTTCTGGTGAAGGAAGCTGTAGGCAAGACCAGAGAGGCAAGTCTGAGACCACATGACAAGGTTTAGTGCCTGACTGGATGTGGTGGTGAGAAGGAATTGCTGAAGACAGCCCCCAGGTTTCCTGCTGCAAGTGTGGTACCCTCTAGGTACTATGTATCATACATGGAACCACTGAGAGAGCTCAAGATGGCAGAAAAGGATATAGGTTTCCCCGAAGTAGCTAGTAGAACATAGTTTGCTTCAGCAATACCACCAAAATGGGTTCACGTAAAGGTACAAAGAGAAAACCATCCCCACAACTTTATAAGAGCTGCTATCTGCAAGGCCCAGGGTGCCCACAATTTCTCATCTGCAGTCTTGTTTGATTTTAGGGATTATTCTTCTCCTGAGTCTGAGCGATACCAGTACATAAAATACACACACCCACAGCCTCATTTGGCCCAGAGGTTATCATTAATCGTATTGAGTAGACTGTGATATCTTCAACTTCAACAAATGGTGAGTCAGCTCAGCTCCATGTCAAAGTGCCTTGCTAACCAAGGAGACATTCCCAAAGGCTTCCTGGTATGCTGGATCATGTCACAGATATGGAAAATAGAGAAAGATAAATCTTTGACCCCACCTAGACACACCTAGTTTGAGTAAAGCTGGTTAAGTACAAATATGAGAAGGGCTCTCATCTGAGTTCATGCCTGCCTTCCCCTCCACTCTGTTGCTTTGGTGAAGCCAAGATGAAGCTCACAGTGAGTAGATTTTTCCTTTTGAATTCATTATCTGATGATTAGAGATTGTTAATACTCTGACCTAAGTGGGTCTGCTTCTTATGACAATCTCTCTATAATGGAAAATTTGCTTTGGAAAAAAATCTCCTTCCTTTTCACTGAATTGTGGCAATTAAAAGCATCTCTGTGGACAGTCATAGTTATACTGCGAGCAGACCGCTGTGCGAGCGTCACATACCAGGCTATCTGAGTACAATTACCTTCCAGGTCTCCTTATTCAGTCCTGGTCATACAGCAGTCAGTCCCTAAGCCCTAGAAAATAGCTGCTCTTTCCCCACATTGCCAAATCCCTCTTTTGACCAAACTCCTGAGCATATTCAGGGAAGATAAAAGCTCATGATCAAATCAGATGGGTGAGAGACTTACTGTCACATCCTGGGCTGTGAAATGGATCTCCAGGTAAGAAAGATTTGCCTGAACNAAATCCCTCTTTTGACCAAACTCCTGAGCATATTCAGGGAAGATAAAAGCTCATGATCAAATCAGATGGGTGAGAGACTTACTGTCACATGGATCTCCAGGTAAGAAAGATTTGCCTGAACCTGTCCAGAGTCATTTACCCATGAAAACACCTGAAGCGACGAAGCTAGTGCAGCCTCTCGCCTATGGCTCCAGATAAAAAGCTAAAAGTAGAGTAGGTAGACTACAAAATCCCACCAAAGTAACTGGTGGTATTGTGTGCCACTTATAACAAGATGCAGAGAGGCTAGAAATCCAATGAATATTTTCATATTTCAATATACTAAACACTGTTTTACAGCAGCCTCTGCTTCGTAGTGGAGTTGCAGATGTAAGATAATTATCTAGAAATAAGCTCTAATAACAGCACAGTCAAAAAATTTTAAAAAAAAGAAAAAAGGATTTCCTACCCTGGGTCAGATCTTGTTTCTCTTCTAGTTTTACTGTGAACAAGGGGTACAATCTTAGCCGATATAACCTTGGCCACATTACTTAACATCTGAAGCTAATTCCTTATGTGACTGGATTGCCCTGCACTGGTGGATATCTAAAAGTTCCCCCACCTCTCACTGTTTAGGAGACTAATTTTTACCTCCTTCTTAAGTTATCAGGAGAAAAATTAAGCAAATAAAAGAATTACCTTAAATCGCCAGGGGAGATCTCAAACCATTTTGTCCCAGGTAAAGGAAATGAGAATAGGTACTCAGAATCAGGGACCTGCATAAAGCTCTGTGTTCTGATAACTAATGTCAGGTACCCGATGACAAATGACTAACCCAGGTATCCTGGGGCAGTTACTGACTTCTTTTCTGCTAACCACGCTTGACAGCCAGACCTCTCCATCCTTGGTCTCTCAGTAGCAGCAACCAGCCTGCTTAACAACCCATTGCTTTAAAACATTTTTTTTTTAGATAAAAAGAGTCCTTCTCTATCAGGAGGTTGATGATGGGAGGAAAGCATCCCAGATCAAAGAGTAAAATTAAATCTTTTTCAGACCTAATTCTCAGAACCTATATCCATCTTCATATTGTGTATCTTATTCATTTTCAAATATATTTTTCAATATACTGGTACTATATAAGTTTTTTATAAGACTACATTAATAATTTTTTTCTCTTTTTGAAAAATGTTTATTTATTTTGAAAGAGAGAGAGTGTGTATAAGTAAGGGAGGGGCAGAGAGAGAGGGAGAGAATCCCAAGCAGGCTCCGCACTGTCAGCATAGAGCCCAATCTGCAGCTGGAACTCATGAACCATGAGATCATGACCTGAGGGGAATCCAAGAGTCAGATGCTTAACTGACTGGGCCACCCAGGTGCCCTTCCATTAACAATTCTAAAACTATATACCACAATAACATGATTACTACAGTAGTTAACCTATAATCTTACACCGTCATTAAAACTTTCTATGGTTGAAAAAAAATACAAGGTCAAAGAAGTAGGAAAGATCACTCGAGAGAGTGGTAAAATTGGTATTTTTTATAACCTTGGATAGAGAAAGAAGAGGACATTGTTTTGTGATGTGATGGTAGACCAATGTTATTTATGATTTTTAGATTGTCTTTGCTGGACTTCTTGGAGTCTTCCTGACCCCAGCCCTTGCTTTCACTGTAAGTATTAAACGTTTTAAAGTGTATTACTAAAATGCATTTGCAAAGAAATGTGGTACTAAATCACTGTCAATTTCTTGTAAATTTTAGGATATTAACATTGGTGGTGACAGCAACAGTGGTATAAGTGGGCAGCAGTCAGTGAGTGTCAACAATGAACATAATGTGGCCAACGTTGACAATAACAATGGATGGGACTCCTGGCATGTCCTCTGGGATTATAATACTGTACGTAGCCAACACTCAATTTCCATTCTTTACAAATATGATGTTCCTTTTTTTATAACACCAACAAAATGTCTGCTAACCATAAAAGAATTAAAAATAAAATAATTTCTAACTGCACATAAGTATAGAGTTAAGTAAGTCAAAGTGCCTACTTTGGTCACCCAGTTTCACGGCTAGCAATAACACTATTAATGTTTCCCACAGTCAGTTAAAATTCAAACCAATGAGCCATAATTAAGACCCACCATGTCTACGGAATTGTGGGGCTGTTAGAAAAATATGAGCAACCTTCTGCCTTCTCTCAGGATAACCGCAGGAATGAGGGAAAGACCTGCACAATATTAGTGTTGCCTATCTCAGTCTGTCTTTAATTTCCTTCTAAAAAGACAGAGATGGACATTTCACCTGTAACTCAAAAGAAAAAAACAAACAAAGGAAATTTAAGTGACAATATTAACTGGTAAGAGAAGCACAAAACCAAAACCAAACAAAAACGACACTTGGCTCTGGTTAGGAGACCCCAGTCCACACTTACCAGCTTTGTATGTGATAAATTTTGTACTTTTAGAAAGCCTATTCTTTATTGTTTCAGTTTTATCCATGCGGTCAATTAGAAAACTAATCCCTGTCTTACCTGTCTCCTAGAAATGTTGTGAAGATCAAACGAGATGAAAACGTGATAGCAATTTAAAGTTTATTTCAGCAAAACGGACATATGTGGAGCGACTCCATGCTATAACCTGAACATAAAGCAATGAGTTAGATACTAGGTTCTTACAAATGTTAGTTATAGACATGATTGCAAAACAGGGCCAGATCTGATGTTCTTATCTAGGTTCATCATAATCTTTGAGTTCTATTTCCCTCTGCTGGTAAAACTGATGTCTGATAAGAAAAGCTCCTTGGAGAACCTACTTCCTTCCATCTCCCATCTTCTTTAACAGAACTTTGCTGCAGTTAGAATCTTTAAAAAGAAGGTATGCATTGTGCACAGAATGAATAAGGATGCCATGCCCTCTCTTCATGCTCTTGATGCACTGGTCAAGGAAAAGAAGGTATAAATAAAAGTTTTTTTAATTTTGCTCAAGGGAGGTCTTTTGGTTCCCAGTAAATAAGAGATCACAGTCATTTCCTCTTGGCCACAGTATGGTGTAATGTGCAGCACAAAAAGAGAAAAGGGACTAGTAATTTCCTGAGGAGAGGCAGTTGTTACCACACTCAGTGTTGTGGCTCATACCTGCCTTTATTATTCGAGGAGCAAAGCTCTGCTCAAGCCAATGGGAGCCACCCGCACTTCTCCAAGTACATTTTTCCATAAGAGTTGGGTTGGGGTTATTAGATTTAGAAATAAAGAAGAGGATACCTAGTTCAGTTTGAGTTTCAGATAAACAATGGGTAGGGGTTTTTTTTAAGCATAAGTATATCCTATGCAATTTTTAAGACATACTAAAAATGATTTGTTTATCTAAAATTTAAATATAACTGAGTGTCCTTTGTTTTATCTGGCAACCCTATTTGGGTGGAGACGGGAGATCCACTGCTCTTTAAAATGTTTGCTTGAGTTCATATTTCTGTAACTGACAAATAGGTACCTTTCACTGACAAGGTAAAGAAAATAAACTGCATTCTCAGAATCTGATTATTATATAGCTCAATCCAAAAAACACAAAATGACCATGCTTCAGCATAATTTAGCCTCAGATTTCTGCTTTTTATGAGAAACCGAGGTTTCACACCAGCTAAATCTTTTGGGACACAGAAATTCTGAGATATACAGCGTTGGAATTGGCTCCTCTTCATTTTGATTATGAAAAAACGGTAGCCAAGAAAGACCCCATACTGGCCTTGTACCCATCCCTCATTCAACAAACCACTGGGACGGGCATTCATTCCCTCTTTTCCTTTCCACGCTCGGCTTCAGGGTAAAGGACCAGAGGGGCCACCTCCCAGGAGTCTGATGTACTCAATCAACCCTGAAAGAGTCAGTGACCTGGAAAAGTTAGGAAAACCCATCGCTGGCATGTGCAGAGGGATTCCAACATACATAGCTAATGAGCTTGAGGGTGAGTAGCCTTTCGATGGTGCATTGTGAGTTACTGCTGCTGCTATGGTCAGACTATTCTAGATCATGTCTACAGAAGGCACCAATTACTTGGCACTTGCTCTGTGCTTAAGTGTGTTAAATTATTAACTCCTGCCAGCAGTCTTACGTGACAGGTTATTGTTATTCCCGCTTTCTGGATGAGGAAACTGAGGCACAGGGAGAGATCACAAATCCCTTGTCTGGGTCAGTCCCATGCATTTTGGCTTTGGGTTCTGTGTTCTTCACCATTTGGAAATATGACCTTTCAAGAGTGGATCTGGAGTTACCACAAAATATATTTACAGTGTTGCATGAATTTCCCAGTGAAAAAAGAATGCTAGTAGAATCCATTGACTTGTTAATAGCTCATTGACTTAATTTCTGGGTCTTCAAAGAATAACTTGCATAAAACAAAGTATCCACCTCCTTAACCTAATGGCAACTTCCCAGATCTCTGAATTGATTGATTTAATCTAAGTAGATAGATGATAGATAGATGAATAGATAGATAGATCTTAAAATTTGTGCAGAGCCAGTTTGGAAACTATGACACTCAAAAAAAAACAGTCCTTGAAAAGACATTGATATCAGTTTCTTCTTCTTCTTTTTTTTTTTTTAAATCAGGGGCAAGCCTGTTCTTTTACTCAGGAGCATGCGCCCGTCTTGATGTCCTCTGGATTCTGAAACTTTCCTTCTGTGGACAATTGGACTTCTAAAAAAAAGTCACTTTGAATTTAATCATCAGAATATTTTATGCAAAACAATTGGGTTCTAAAGGTTTTTATCATGTCATTCTGAACTGTTTTTTCCAGTTATGTTTGGCTTCTTTAAGTTTCAATAAACCTACTTAGCACTAAATTCCTTATGAGGTCTATTTAGAATGCATAGGATCAAAAGTGCAATGTGGTGGCGGCAGGCTGTCCAAGTGCATTAGACCCAACTGTTAGCCTATGTTCAGGTCCTGTCCCTTATAAAGAACCCCTTCAGATGCTCTGGATACTACTAACCACGGTTCTGGGAATGAATCCAAGACAATCTGACTGCTCTAAAAACTGTTCCACAGTTGATGTGCACAGTAACATTTCAGATCAGCAAGGGCAGAAATCCACTCAAACAGGCTTCTGCCAGAGACGGAGGCTTACTGCAAGGATACTGGAGTATCTAAAGCAGTCTTAGGGCAAGAAAATCAAAGACACTGGAACCAGGAACTATATTGAGATGAAGATCAAGTCTCTTCTCTCCTGGCAGCCACGTTTTAGTTCTTCTCTGCTCCTCTTTAAATTCTGCTTCTCTTTTCAATAAAAATTTTTAAAAAATGTTCTTTGGGGGTGTCTGGGTGGCTCAGTCTGTTAAACATTCGACTCTTGATTCTGATTCCTGTCATGATCTCACGGTTCATGAGATCGAGTCCTGAGATAGGCTCTGCTCTGACAGCACAGAGCCTGCTTGGGATTCTTTCTCTCTCAGCCCCTCCCTTGCTCTGTCTCTCTCTCATTCTCTCTCTCTCTCTCTGTCTGTCTCTCTCTCACTCTCCCAAAATAAATAAATAAATAAATAAATAAATAAATAAATAAATGTTTAAAGTCTGCTTCTCTTGTCTTTCCATCTTGCAGATGGCTTTTTGCTTATCATGGCAGAAGGTGGCTGAACGAAAATATTGGCCTCATCTCCCATGTTTCTATCTTTCCAGCTCAGGAGGCAATGTCTTATTCTTTTGAATCTCAATTCCAATTTTCTTTGACCTTATTTAGTTCAAGGGCCCACAACCTCCACTCACTGGCCAGGGGAGTGAAGTCATATGGTACAGCCACAACAACGTGGTGGCCACTGAAGGAGAAAGATCTCAGAAAAAAATAGAGACTCCAAATATTGTGTATGACAGTATAAAACTACCATTTATAAAAAAAAAAAAAAACCCTCCCATGCATTCTTTTTAAATCCTGATGCCATGACAGGATATCTAATCCATTCTAATGTTTTCATATCGGACACCCCTAAATAGCCATAACAACAACAAAAAAATGAAGACACTGATTCTCACCATTTGGAAAAATGCAATATTTACCAGGCCTTATTGGGAAGCAATTGTAATAATTTTCTTTATCCTGAGGCAATTTCATTGCTGTTCATATGATGTGTACTATCAGAGCAGTGGAACTTCCAAAGTACCCTGAAGCCATGAAATGTGGAAATCCATCAAAGATCAAGGTCATAGATACTGCCCTATCACTGTGAGAGACAAAGAAACCTGTGAGTCACAAACTGGAAACAGTGTCATGTAACTGCCTTACAGGAGCTGATGAATCCCATATTTCCTAGGAGAATTGTTTAGTCACTATTTCAGGATAAGAAATTAAACTCACTAGGAAGATACAAAAATTCTAGATTATATACACTTCTCAGAATATATTACAGAAAAAATTATAAGAATTACAGGAGAATTTAATAGCCTCACTGTTCTAGTTAAAGATTTTAACACATATCTTTCAATAACTTACAGACAAAGCGGTTAAGGATATAAAAACATTCAACAAAAGAAACAAGCTTACTTTACTGAACATATGTAGAACACTGCAGAATACATATTATTCTAAAGTACTTATGGGACATTTGCACATATTGATCACATGCTAAGGCATAAGTCAGATCTCAAAAAATTTCAAATGATTGGCATTATGAAACACACATTTTTCTAACTTCAATTTAATTAAGAGAACAAATATCCTCTTCCAAATAAAACAAGATTGTTACATTTGTTTTGAAATTTGGCAGCATATTTTTAAATAACAAATGGGCCAAAGAAGAATTCATGATGAAAGTGGAATGCAATAAGGAGAGCAGTCCAGAGCAAAACCTCTGAGTAGCAGCTATAGCAATGGATAAAAGAAAATTTATTGTCTGAAATGCACTTTTCATAAAAGAAGAAAGGCTGAAAATTGAGTCCAAAATTCAACTTTCAAAATGAGTGCCTGGGTGGCTCAATCAGTTAAGTGACCAACTTCGGCTCAGGTCATGATCTTGCAGTCTGTGGGTTTGAGCCCCGCATTGGGCTCTGTGCTGACAGCTCAGAACCTGAAGCTTCAGATTCTGTGTCTCCCTCTCTCTCTGCCCCTCCCCTGTTCACACTCTGTCTCTCTTTGTCTCTAAAAAATTAAATAAACATTGTAAAAAAAAAAAACAAACTTTTTTTAAATGAGGGAAAAGCAGGGGCACCTGGGGGGCTCAGTTAGTTAAGTGTCCAACTTTGGCTCAGGTCATGACCTTGCAGTTTGTGGGTTCAAGCCCCGTGTCCGGCTCTATGCTGACAGCCAGCTCAGAGCCTGGAGCCTGTTTCAGATTCTGTATCTCCCTCTCTCTCTGACCCTCCCCTGCTCATGCGGTCTCTCTCTCTCTCAGAAATAAATAAAACATTAAAAAAGTTTTAAATGAGGGAAAAGCATAACATATCTAAACTAAGTAGTAAGAAAGAAGTACTACTGACAATATCAGAAGTTAATACAATAGAAAAAATGTGCAATAGTAAGAGTCAACATACAAGTGAAAACTTGGTTCTTTGGAAAGGCATAAAATTGACAAACTTTAAGTAGAATTGACCAGAAATAAAAAGAAAAAACAAACAAACAAAAACAACCAGAAGGTCCTGGGTGACTTAGTCACTTAAGTGTCCAACTCTTGATTTCAGCTCAGGTCATGATCTCAGGGTTCATGAGATCGGCCCTGCATCAGATTCTTTGCTGACAGCGCTTAGCATTCTCTCACTGTATCTCTCTGCCCCTCCCTCTCTTTCAAAAGAAATAAACATTTAAAAAAACATAAAAATAAATTTAAAAACCAAAACCAAAACAAATGAATAACAAACAAAAAGCAGAATTAGATCTAGAACTACAGAGAACAAACCGATCTTTGCCAGAGGGGGTGCGTGTAGGGGATTGGGCAACATAGGAGAAGGGGAGGGGGAGGTCCAGGCTTCCAGTTCTGGAAGGAATAAGTCACAGGAATAAAAGGCCCAAAGTAAGGAAGTCAGTCAATGATACTATAATAGCGATATGACAGTATAGATGGCGGCTACACTTGTGGGGAGCCAAGCATAATGTACGAACTTGTCAAGTCACTAAGTTATGCATCTGAAACTAATGTAACATTGTGTGTCAACTCCACAGGAGAAATTTGAGCCAAGATAGGATGTGATCTTACCAGGTAATATGTTAAACAAAAGATGTGCTAGACTTCTCTGGAAACTTTATTGAGAAACATCAAGGCAGACTAAGTAAATGCAGAGAAGCGATGACCATGAATTAGAGGACTTGTTATTAGAAGAATGTTAGTTCTTCCTTAATCTATAGATTCAATGTGATTCAAAACAAATTCCCAGAAGGCCAAGTGTGTGCATGTATATGTGTGGTAAATAACAAGCTAAATTTAACACTTGTGGGGATGAGCACTGAGTGTTATGTGGAAACTAATTTGACAATAAACTATTTGTAAAAAAAGAAAACAAAAAAAAACCAAGCTAAATTTAGAATATACATGCAAGATCAAGGAGCCAGTTAGAAGACAATTCTCTGTACATCCTTGATGTTTCTAAACATCTTATGAGTAGAGGCACTGACTCCTCTTTATTCTCAATTCTTTTTGCAAAAATGTTTGTATGATAAGCTGCCTTGGAATATAGAGATAGTATCTCTTTTGAGAGCAAAAAGTAGCGACCTTCATTACCTGTTATAAAAGATTTGAGTTCTGTAAGCTTACACTCTACTATATAATATACTCCACTGTGTGTGCAAGCTTCCCTCTGGGTCCACATGCATTGCCCTGTGAAGCTTGTGGACAAGGGACACTGACACAGACCTACTCCAGCTCATACTACTTGCTGTGCTGTAGCTAATAAACCCCTTTGTCTCTTACCCAGGGGGCTCATGTTTTCTGTCATCAACCATGAAACTACAGCAGGCAACTTCTCAGCTTTCAAGTAGGGTAAAATCTCAGACCTTTCTTGAAAGGGCCAAGAATAGCCAAGTTACTGGTGTAGAACAACAAAGAGAGTGAACTTAACCTATCATAATTATCACAAAGACATAGTAATTAAGACAATGCAATGTGAAAGCTGAGATATACAAATATATCAGTGGAATAAAATAGAAAGTCCACAGACAGATCTACACATCTATAGATGACTGAAAAAGGATGTAAACTGCGTTCCAAGTCTGTGGGGGGAAAGATGCATTTCTTCCATAAGTGATGTTAAAATAATTGGGTAGCCATATGGAATACAAAGAAATGTGGAAATACCACCAGTTCCCCTACCTTATACTATATATTTAAAAACCAATTTCATGTATGTTAAAAACCTAAATGAAAAAGGTAAAATAAAAAGCCTTGGAAAATAGTATAGAACAATAACTTCAGGACTATTGACAGAGGGAAGGATTTGCTAAAATTTGCAGAAAAAGCTCTAGCCATAAAGCAAAATATTGATAAATTTCTCTACATTAAAAATAAGTGTCCTTTTATCCACAGACACCAGCAATACAGGGGAAAGATGAACCACAAACTAGTAGAGATATTTGCTACACATAAAGTGGATAAAATTTCGTTTAAAATTTTTCATAAAGAAGGGGCGTATGGGTGGCTCAGTCGGTTAAGCGTCCGACTTCAGCTCAGGTCATGATCTTGCAGTTTGTGGGTTCAGTCTCCACGTCGGGCTCTGTGCTGACAGCTCAGAGCCTGGAGCCTGCTTTGGATTCTGTGTCTCCCCTTCTCTCTGCCCTCCCCTGCTCATGCTCTGTTTCTCTCCGCTTCTCAATAATAAATAAATGTTAAAAAATTTTTTCATAAAGAATTCCTACAGTATCAACAAGAAAAAGATGAATAAGAAATAGAAAAATAGACACGGATATGTTTCTAGAAGAGGAACCCCGAATGGTAAATCCATATAGGAAGAGATATTAACTTCATTAGTAATAAGAAAAATGTATATTAAAATCATAGCAGTAGATCATGTTATACTCAACCTACTGGCAATTGAAAAAGTCTAATATTGGGCATTGGAGAGGATGTAGAGTGACAATACGTGGCCAGGGCAAGTGTGAATTGGTATGACTGCCTTGGAAAAAATTCAGCATTGTCTAATAACCTGAAGATGTGAATTTTCTATGATCCAACACTACCACTCTTAGGCACATACCCCAGAGAAATTCTTGCCTATGGGCATCCAGAAACATGTACAAAAAGGCTCATAGCAGCAGTGTTTGGAACAGCAAGAAACAAAACAAAACAAAAAAACTAGAAACAATCTGAATCTTTGCCAATAGAAGCATAGATAAATAAATTGTGATATGTTTACTTAGCATAATACTAAACATCACAAAAAGAAAACCAAATTAATCACAACCATGCACAACAACATGGATGACTCTCTGGAAATCAATGTTGAGCCTACCAAGTAAGTCATATTTACATAAAGTTCAAAAACATGCAAAACTAAACAATGCATGTGTTTTATTTTAGAAATACCTTCAAATGTGCTAAAACTGTGACTAAAAACAAGGGAATGATAACACAGAGCTCGCTATAATCGTGCACCCCTGATGGGGAGAGAAGAGCTCATGGAGGGGGTAAATGGAAGGCTTCCGAGGTAGTGGTAATGCCGTCCTTCTCTCTCAACCTAGGTGGAGGGGAGGCATATTCATGGGTATGTGCTCTGTCATTCATTATTTTTTTTATACTTGGCCTATATTTCTAAATAGCTCTATGCATTAACTCAAGACTTAACGATAAGTTTTAACAGTTAAAATCACAAAAAGTAAGATAATGTTATGAAGGGGCGCCTGGGTGGCTTAGTCGGTTAAGCGTCCGACTTTCGCTTAGGTCATGATCTCGCGGTTCGTGGGTTCGAGCCCCGCGTCGGGCTCTGTGCTGACTGCCAGCTCAGAGCCTGGAGCCTGTTTCAGTCTGTGACTCCCTCTCTCTCTGACCCTCCCCTGCTCACGTTGTCTCTCTCTCTCTCTCTCCTAGAAATAAATAAAAAACATTTAAAAAAATTTAAAAAAAAAAGATAATGTTATGAAGACAATGAAGGGGTAGACCTTTGGGGGGGAGGGATCCCTGCTCTTTCTTTCCAGCATAAAGCAGAGACCTCTCACCTCTTGCTCAGCTCTGAGGCTTGTGGTTCCAAACAGACAGCCTTTGAGCCATGTCCCTGGAAGAGTAAAGTAAGTGAAAATGTGTTCACTCAGCGTCAGGATGCCAAGAGGTCTGCAGACAGAAGCCACTGTCCCTGTGCTGTGCTAGTGCCAAGCCTGCCCTCTGCAAGGGTCGAAATCGCTGCTTGGAGGCCTGCCAGGCAGTTTCTCATTTGCAGTTGTAATTGCCTTGTGGATAACCTGAGTGACTCACACCAAACCTTGGCTCACCCTAGGCACCTCGGCCCACTGGGCTCAGGAAGAGATGTAGGGAGCACGCAGGGCTGGCTTGCAGGGTCCTCAGGAATTTTAGTGACTTCATAACCCCAAGAGGCACCAGAGGGGAGCCAATAATATCCTGTCACAAGCCTTTGCCTATTATTAGAATATCTTTCTCATTCTCCTCCCAACTGCACTTCTAATGTAATTAAATAGTTTAAACCAAACCTCTAGCGATCGATCCTTCTAGAACATCAACTAATAAATTTTAACTAAAATCAAATTTTTCAAGGAACATTCATATCAATAGACACATGCATCCATTAACGTATTTTTACACTTACCAAATATCCAAAATAACCAGTAAAGAATAACAGCAAATGCCACCAAATTAAAGTAAAAGTATGCCAAACCTTACAGTTAAATCACTGCTACCCAGATGTTCATATTAGGCTTTAAGTGTCCTCTTTCCTGGTATTGCTTTGGACCACAAGATTCAAATCAGACAACAAAAATCGTGCCTAGGCTTCCTTATCTAAGAGCATTATCAATAGCGCACCCCATTTCAACTCTATGCCATCTATCTAACTATCTATCTATCTATATCTAACAAGTATTATTGAACACCTCCTATATGATAGACTTTTCTAGGCATAAACTATGGGGAAAAAGCAATTAAAGTGCCTGTCTTCACAAAGTTTACATCCAGTAGCGAAGAAAAACAATAAATACATAAATACACAATATGAATAATGATGAAAACTCTTAAGAAGGGAACAGAATCATATGAGGGAAGAGAAACCATCAGTAGAACGTTGAGATGGGGGAAGGTTGCTATTTTGTACTTGACAGGTAGGTGTATAATAAAGAATTTGGCTGGCCCCTGTCTCAGTGTCCTGGGGGGTGCTTTTTAAATGATTGAGCATCTTTGTTATTGATAGAGGTCCTGTCAGACCATATCTGATAATTTTTGTTAATGACATGACTCAAGATAGGAGCTGGTTATGCCAGAAAGATCAATTATATGATTAGACAGCTGGGCCTGTGAGTCACATGATAACAGCCAGGAAACTGGAGGCTGAGTCACATGACTAATGATTTAATTAATCATCCCTACATAATGAAACCCCAATAAAAACCAGAGGCGCCAAAGCTCAGGTAAGCTTCTCTGGTTGGCAATACTCCATGTCAATGTCAGAAGGGTGACAACTTTGACTCTACGGAGAAAGGACAAAGAAAGCTTCATATTTGGGACCCTCCCCAGACTTGCCCAATGCATCTCCTATGGCTGTTTCTGATTTGTATCCCGTTGTTATAACAAAACTGTTACAGTAATAATGCTTTGCTGAGTTCAGTTGTTCTAGTGAATCATTGAATCTGTAAGGGTAGTGGGAACTGCTAAATTTGTAGCCAATTGGTCAGAAATGAAAATGACCTGAAGATTCTGGAACTCAGAGCTCATATCTGAAGTGAAGTCAATCTTGTGGAGATAATAAAATGTACAAATTTGACCATGTTGCTTTCTTTATTACATTATTTATATTCTTTCTCTCCCCCACCCCCAATTGTGTTGGCTAGAACATTAAGAGCAATGTAAAATACAAAGGTGACAGCAGATATCCTCAACTTATACCTCCATTTTTTTTTCACCATTAAACAGCATGCTAAACACCAGTTTATCAAAGATACATTGGAAGGCTTATTTTGTCTCATTTATGTACTAATTGTTAGATTGCCTTAACTTAGGAAAGAAGAATAAGCTCTAAAAAATTTATAAGATAAGCTCTAAAAAGTTTATATTTGGAATGAACTATCTTAAGTGATATAGGAGAATAAAACCTTGGTCAAGTGGGAAAATGCTTTTATGATTTCAGCATCATTAAAAAGTCTGTTTCACAATGCAAGATAAAAACATTTGACTTAATCAGAAATGGGTTATGGTTTCTAATGAATTGTTCTTACATAATTTGGCTGTGCTGTTAAAGGTGCACTTAATGGCTCCCTAGTCATATCTCAAAGTACCATACTTAAATCGTCTTCTAACATTAGCAAAATCCCAATCTTTTTATCTCCATGGAGTCTTTGCCCTGCTGTGTCTTGCCCATGCTGGGTGTGTCCTCATATTTAAAGGGCTTTATTGGTTACTCTTACTTCTGCATGGAACCAGAGTCCAGACATATCTCACTGAGCCTTGAAGACTCCTCTATGGCTACTAGAACTTACTGAATTATAGCTACCACTGTCCCCAAACAGGAGTTCTGGTTCTGATATGAAAAGCTGGATACTCAGAAGAGGTGTCTTCTGAAACTTGTCCGATGTGAGGCTAAGGCCGAACCTCTAGCTTTGCCAAGGTTTGGCTCCTGGTGTAGATTCCTGCTGAAGCTGCAATCTAGTTCATTCAGATGACTTTTACAAGTATGTGTCATATAAGCATTACGCTCTGCTCCAAACCAAAGATTAGCTCTAAGGTTTCTTTATTAGTTCTCCTTCTCTTCTGTTTTATAATTTATCAAACTGTGCTTTTTAAAATATTATTTGAGAATTCTTACTCTCCTTAAGCTTATTTTGTTCCTTTTCTAATTTGTTGAGGTGGCCGCTGAATGTATTTTTGCCTTTCTTTTCTTTGTTAAAGAATACAAACATTTACCATCATTAATTTCTTCCTGTATGTAATTTGACTTCATTCCTTAATGTTTGATATGTATTATTGACATTTGTAGTTATTTATTTAAATAACAAATAATTACATTTTTATTTCCTTATTGACAAAAATATTGTAAGACAATATCTTAAATTCTCAGTTTTTTTATGTTATTTGTTCTTTAATTATTAATTTATAGTTTTATTTCATTGTGGAAATGAATGTAGCTTGTGAAATTTCTACTAGCTGAAATTAATAGTTTTTTTTAATGTTTCATTTATTTTTAAGAGACAGTGCGACAGAAAGTGAACAGGTGAGGGGCAGAGAGAGAGGGAGACACAGAATCTAAAGCAGGCTCCAGGGTCTGAGCTGTCAGCACAGAGCCTGACGCGGGGCTCGAACCCACAAACCGCAAGATCATGACCTGAGCCAAAGTCGGCCACTTTACCAACTGAGCCACCCAGGCATCCCAATAGCTTTTTTAAAAACCTAGACTATGAACAATTTTTTAAAACATTCCGGAATATTTCTTTATTATTTTTAATTTTATTTTAGAAGGGTTACTTCCTTCCAAAGGCTGTAGGAAGACTCCTTCCTGACTTTTTCCAGCATCTGGTGGATCCTGGTGTTCCTTGGCTTGTGTCTGCATCGCTTCAATCTCAGCCTCTGTCTTCATGTGGCTTTCTTCCTTCTGTTTCTATGTCTCAAATCTTCCTCTCCTATCTCCTATCAGGACAGCAGTCATTGGACTTCAGGTCCATCCTAAATCCCAAATGATCTTATCCTAAGATCCTTAACTTAATTACATCTGTAAAGAATATAAGATCATATTCACAGGTATCAGGGGTTAGAGCATGTCCATATCTTTTTGGAAGACCCAATTCACTCTACTCCAAAGAGACTGAGAAACTGTCACAGATTGCAGGAGACTAAGGAGATAGATGACTTGTGCAATGTGGGATCCTGGGACAGAAAGGGGACATTCACGGAAAAACTGGTGAAAGTTTTGTATCAGAAGACGCTAAGTGAAGAGTATATATGAACTCTCTGTACTATCTTCACACTCCTCTAAAACTCAAAAATTATTTGAAAATAAACACTTTTAAGTGACCAGATTAGACTATTTTATTAAAAGATAAAGACTCAGATTTTGTTTAAAAATTCAGGTATTAGACAAGATAAAACTAAAAGAAATACTGATACATGAAAAAAAAAGGCAACAATTTAAGTACATTTTAAATTGTGGTAGGGTCCCCTCCCTAAGGAAAGAAAAAAAAAACCCATCTCAAGGCAACCTTGCTATTCGCCTATGTGACAACATCCCACACGACCTTGTAACATGAGACCACTTAATCAGACTGCATGTTTGTGTGTAGCCACATTTGGGAGACAAAGAAATAAAAAAATAAATAAAAAATCATGCCATGTGGTGTTTGGGACTCAGCTGTTTGTGTATAAACCCAACTGAGCGGTGCCGGCAGGAATAAAGTTGCTTCCCGGGGGAAAAAAAAGAAAGCCTCAATGTCAGGACTCTCTCTGGGACAATCCTGCTACAAAATAATACAGTTAAGGGCATTAACATTGTCAAAAAAGTACAATTTAGGGCAAAATCAGTAAATAAAATAATACTCATTTATGATGATAAATTATGCAATTCACATTGAAGACCTACCAATCATAACATTTATTAAAGACCAAATTATGTAGATTCAAAGTATATAAAACAAAACAAACAAAAAACCCTGTTGGAAATGCTAATAGAAGCTAGCAGAACTACAAAAGAGGGGAGACCTTATCACATCCATCATTTTTGACAGATCAAATACATAAAAAGAAAATATGAAAAATTTTAATATTTATGTATTTGCACCTGGACATAAAATCACCATGAAATGCAGACTCATGTAAGTATCTGCAACCAATAGTGGGAATATTATGAGCATTGGTGACATGATTATTCTCAAGTGGCAAACAATTCCTGAACTAAGAAAGTACTGTCTTCCTTGAATTTACAGCATTCCTGTAAGTTGCAGTGCAAAGTAAGTCATTACAAAGTATCTCTATGTTTAAAACAAGTAAGTATCGCGGCGCCTGGGTGGCTTAGTCGGTTGAGCGTCCGACTTTCGCTTAGGTCATGATCTCGCGGTTCGTGGGTTCGGGCCCCGCCTCGGGCTCTGTGCTGACTGCCAGCTCAGAGCCTGGAGCCTGTTTCAGTCTGTGACTCCCTCTCTCTCTGACCCTCCCCTGCTCACGCTGTCTCTCTCTCTCTCTCTCTCCTAGAAATAAATAAAACATTAAAAAAAATAAAATAAAACAAGTAAGTATCCAGGCTCAGAAAAACCATAAACAATCACAAAGGACTTCATGGCATGTGGTATAAGAACAACTGAATGGGGGCTCCTGGGTGGCTCAGTCAGTTAATTATCTGACTTTGGCTCAGGTCATGATCTTGCAGTTTGTGAGTTTCAACCCCGCACTGGGCTCTGTGGGCACAGCTCAGAGCCTAGGGCCTGCTTCAGATTCTGTGCGTGTCTCTTTCTCTGCCTCTCCCTTGCTCGTGCTCTGTCTCTATCTCTCAAAAACATTTTAAAACAGTTTTTAAAAAGAAAAAAAAGAACTGAACAGAGTTCACAGAGCATCCCTGCAAATGACTTTAGTAGGAATTTTCCCCCAGTTTAGTTTTGACAAGTAAAATTCCCCTACAATTTTTTTCTTGTTTTGTTTTTGTTTGTTTGCTTTTACTTTTTTCATATGTGTTATCTGTGAGTAGTAAGGAGGAAGCTCCAAAACACAACCTTGGCATGGTTGGGATGTCCCAACTGGGCACCGGGTTTTCCATTTATGTTTCACTGCCTGCAGTTCCCTGTGTCTTCTAATTAATAGGATTCTCTAGTTAGGGGATCACTGAAGCAATTGAAATACCTGTTTTCTTATCAAGCTTTACCTGGTTGGCATGAGTGTGAAAGCCCATCACACTCTGTATGCCTTTTCTTCTTGAGAACCCTGAAATAGCTGGCAGAGACCGGCTTTGCCCGGAGCACCTGCTCTCTGGTCCATCCTCCACCATTTTGAACATGGCAGTTTTTGCATTGGGACAGATATCTGGCCAGAGGCAGCCTCCTTTCTGGGAATGTCCACACTCTGCCAAATGTTTCTTTACTAGGCTTTGGTGGCAGTGCTGAAGCTAGCTTGGGCACTGGACTCTTCCCTGCCTGGAACGGCAGTTCTCTTTACAAGTCTGCTGTTGAAATGTCTTGCAAGCCATCTGAGTGAAATGGAAACTGGGTTTGTTACTGCAGTCAGCTGCTCTTGGCCTGGCATGGACCCATTCCTGAGTTATCCAGTCTCCTGGATATGGATATTTCTTTATGTCCCATAAATGCACTGTGCAGGCAATGTTTTCTTTTCTTTGCTGGAATCATGAATTGGTGGGTACTTCCCTTTATCACAGTACAGGTAACAACATCCTTCCATCTTTTCTACTACTAAAACAAACACTAGAGGTTGGAGGAGGACTTGGGAAGGAGACCCTTCATTGGTTTCCTGCTAGCATTTCTCGGATTAATGCCACAGCTAAGGAGACATTCAAGTACCAAATCCCCTAATGCAAATGTTACCATTTGCTTGAGGGAACTCTCAAAGCTGTGATTGGACTGAGGGGGTCTGGGTTCCTAATCCCTTCCAAGGACCCCAGTGTTCTGGAGGAGATTGATTGACTTTCCCAAGGTCCATAGAGATAGATAGGTGAGGTTTAGAAGTAACTCTGCTGCCTCTAAAACTCAAGTTTTTGGATTATTTGTTCAGTGAAAAGGGAACATGGAGGAGACAGGAGCCAATATATAGGCTTTAAATGCCACCTTGGACCAAGAGCTGAAGAGGAAGCTGAGCCAATGTCAGATGCCACCAAGGCCTTGTCAAGGGGCTTTAAGGATGGCAAATGGCCAATGGGACCAGCACCTGGACAACCTGTGGTGACTCTGGAGCTGAGAGATGGGAGGGACAATTATTGGAGGGGCTGATGACTCTGTCTACAGGTCTTACCTGGCTTCGGTGGACAGTGACCATATTAGCATTGGCCTGAACAGTCTGTGGCCAGATAATGACAGAGGCAAGCCTCATATGCATTTTTTAAATTACTTTTTAATGCAAAAATAAGATAATTAAAAATCATCCTTCTGGGTTCTTGATACCCATTAATAATTTTTTCCCAGAAATATACAGAGTCCCTCATCCACTGGCAATTTGACGAAGGTTGTATTTCTCCATCCAGGCTGTCGTTTGTCCTTCATGGTGGTAGGTAGTTAAGGCAGGCATCATGATACCTGTGTGGAAACTGAGGCTCCATGAGGTTAAAGCATTCATTCAGACCCAGGTAAAGGGATTTCTCTCATACACTTAGTTACATAACATCATTCACTAAGAGAGCAAGCATGGGATACGGAAATGAGAGCTTTAATCTGCATAAATATTAAAAGCCAAGTCTTAGATGAAAGCCAGTTCCTCTGTTTATTCTCATTGTGTAGAGGATCAATGTTAGAGCTATAAATTCCCAATCACACACACACAGAGTTATTCTTTAAGAGACCAACGCCCTCCCAGGGCCTTCTGAGTCTTTGAGTTAACCACACAAGGCGGTCAAATCAACAAAGCTGTCTTTCATGCTTGAGCTCTGTAGACGGGTCCTCCCTCCTCAGCTGTTCATCTCTTCAGTGGAAATTCCTCAGAAAACAACAAAACTAAGTATAGCAGCACCCCCACTAAACCCACACCTCCCCCCTACCCCCCCAAGATAAAAGTGCTCAGCAATCTCTAAGAACTTCCTAGGGAAACAATACAGAGAGGAGCTTTCCCACTTAGATCTCCTCCAGCTCTGGCTCCATGTCCACCAGGGCTGGGTAGGTGCTTGGTCACACTATCTTAGCCCATTTTCTGTAGTATCAGTGTAGCAGACAGTATGGGCTGCTAGATTAAGCCTAGCTAGATTTAAACACTGCTCAGGGCCTCAGGGGGAAAAAAAAGGAGCTAATAATGCCTACTCTATTACTCAACAATGACAAGCAACCACAGAACCTCAGTGGCATTCAGTAACAAGCATTTATTTTCACCCATCTATGGTCAGTTAGCTGGGAATTGGCTGACCTGGGCTGGGCTTGGTTGAACATCTCTGCTTCAAGTTATGAATCCAGCTGGCTCCTATAGTCTGTTCCATGTGTCCATTCCAGGTGGAAGAGGCACCACCTCCCTGGGAGGAATTCTTATGGTGAAAATAAAGTACCAGAGCCTAGCCAACCATACTCTCAGAAACACTGCAAGCACACTTCAACCCCCCATTTGCATGACATCCCCTATCTTTTCATGGGCCAAAGTAAGTCATATGACCAAGCCAAAAGTCAAGGAGGTACAGGGACGTACAAGCCCTGTAGTTTTGCACAGGGAAATAATCCCCTCTGTATTTCTCATGTGAGAGGCACTGAAAAGTTACATTGCAAAGAACTTGGACCCAGGGCCCAGTGAAGAATTGGAGTTGAAAAAAAATCAGCCTGCCACACTACTTTTTAGGGCTGTTGAAAATATTAAATGTAGCTACCATATGTTTACACATATAGGAGGACTAGGAGGAACTTAATGGAGGACCATGGGGGAGAAGAAAGGGGGAAAATAGTAGGGGACTGAGGGGAGGCAAACCATGAGAGAATCTTAAATGCTGAGAACAAACTGAGGACTGATGGGTGTGGGGGGGAGGGGAAGGGGGATGATGGGCATGGATGAGGGCACTTGTTGGGATGAGCACTGGGTGTTATACGGAAAGCAAATGGACAATAAACTATTTTTAAAAAGAAAATATTAAATGTAATAATGTATGCAAAGGTGTTGCTGCATCGTGAGCATCTGACGACCATTTGTTTCATTCCATTCCATACAGATGCTGTTACTCTCTGACTGAAGTTTATTCAGGCTGCAGTAGATGCCTGAAATATGGCCTCCAACAATTCCTGATCTCACTATTTAGGCATGCTTTCCCTTGACTCAAAAAGTGGAGCTTAATTCTCACCTTTCAGATCGAAGCTGACCTTAATGACTTCCCTTAACCAACAGAGAGTAAATTAGAAGAGAATCATAGTAAATCTGAGAATTCTAAGGGTCACCTATAAGAAGACTTTCCACCTTTGCCTGAGTCCCTTGGAGTGCTCACTCTTGAACCACTTTCTCAGAAAACCCAGTCACCAGGAAGTCCACGCCACCTGTGTAGGACACGTGTACCTGAGCTCCCGGCCAACAGCCAGCATCATTTGCCAGTCTTGTGAAGAGGCCATCTTGGACCTCCAGCCCAAGTGATCCTTTCAATGGTTGCAGCCCAGCTGATATCTTGCTGTGACTCCAAATTAGAGATGTCCAGCTGAGCCCAAGTCCACCCACAGAGCTGTGAGCAATGATAATCAATGATAACCAGACTGCTGGCCAATGGTAATATCTCCACTGGCCACAGAAGTCAGGTAGGACCACGGTAGACAGGGAACCTGGCACCTGATCATCTTCCTTTTCATCGCTGACCCACCGCAGTTCACTCCTGGTTTTGGTCTTGCCTCCTCTTTACAGGACTGCCAAAGCCTGTGAAGCCCCCTGACAAAGTATTAGCACCAGCTCAGCTCCTTCTCCAGCCATTTTACTTCTAAGATAAGGACAGTGTCCACAACGGGAGAAGTAAACGGGATTCATTTGGCAGCAACTCAGGGACAAGTGGACACCCACAGGTTCCGCCCTCCCGGGAGCTGAAAAGGGATGGCTGTGGAGAGTTCTGTAAGCATGTACATTTCCCCGCCACTCCTCCTACAGGAAGCCTTGGTCTCAGAGGGACTGAATTGATCCTTAAGGCTTTTAACTAGTAGACAGTGTTTACCTTTGAGCCCAAACATATTTACTGCCATATTCAAGAGGCGCTCTGAGAATCTGATTCTCCAGAACTCTACGCTGACCTCTCCTGTTTTATACAAGCTCGGAGAAACACAGGCTGATTGATGTGCAGGCATACTGGGCTCCACAGAGCGTGTGACAGCGCCATCGAGGCCCTGGTGAATCTGGCTGCGTCTCAGACTCCATGAGGCCTCACCTGTCTGACTAGGGGTAGGGGAGGGGGTGTGCACAGGAACCCACTGACATTCCTGGAACCTGATGCAATTAGAACACTTATTTCCAAGTGGCTCCTCCCTGTTTGCTTGCTCTGTATATCTGCTCTGCAGAAATAATTTTACAGTAAAGAAAGCAGCAACCCCACGTTTGAATTCAAGGGTCTTCGGCCCTCAGATAAGCCAAAAGAAGAAATTTCTTCATCCACTTACCTAAACAAGACACAGTCATTTAAATGATTGAAAACATTTAGGTAGACTGTAAAATGATGAGACAAAGCCAACATCCTGGCAGCAGAAGAAAGAAATGTTAAAGTTAAACACTTCGTTATGCCAAAGGACTATGCTATAAACGGAATGCAGAAAACAAGTTCCCAGAAACTCAAGTAGTGGATGAAAATTGCACAAAAAAAGATTATCATGTTTAAACCTAATCTTTCAAAACTTCTTCATCTTCCCTCTTACAGACTTGTCCGCATCCTTCCCACTGTCTCAAAGGGTCACACAGTGGGAAGAGAATAGTTGAAAAAGCACACGCATGCATCCCAGCTCTATTGCCTATGGGCTGCATAGATTTTGAAAGAAAGTTATTTGACCACTCTGAGTCTCAGGTTTTCATTCACAAAATGAGGATGTAATGTCAAAGTCACAGTTGCTATGAGTGTGACATGAAATATAGCATCAGTGACCTCCTAATGGAATTCCTGCCATACACTAGTTCACTTCCTTGGTCCATGCTAAGCCTTCCTTCTGTGCTCTGAAGGTCACCTTCCTCCTCATGCCAGCACCACCTCTCCCCCCGTCTCTCTCCCCGGTACCCTTTTTTCTCCTTCTTCTTCTTCTTCTTTCTCCCTTACTCTCTTTCTCTTCCTTTCCCCCTCTCTCCATCCCTCCCTCTCTGTTTTCCTCTCTCTCCCCCTCCCTCTCTCTCCTTCCCTCCTTCTTTCCCTCTCCCTCCCTCTTTCTCCCTCCCTCCCTTCCTCTTCCTCTCTCTCCCACCCTCTGTCTCCCTCCCTATCCCTCTCTCTCCCTCCCTCTCTAAACCAACTGTACCATCAGCATCCTAGGATGTCCCTTTGCTGTCATCCTAAGAATCCTCTTTGTTTTTGTCTTTGTCTTGACAAAGTTTGTCAAGACATGCTCTTTGTCTTTGTCTTAGTCAGAGTTCTCCAGAGAAATAAAACCAACAAGATATATATATAGATATAGATAGATAGATATATCTATATATATATCTAGAAAGAGAGAGTGACAGAGACATTTATTTTAAGGAATTGTCTCATGCAATTGTGGGGGCTAGAAAATCTGAAATTTGCAGAGTAGGCCAGCAGGCTGGAGTCCCAGGGTAGCATGGAGGCAGAATTTCTTCTTTTCCAGGGACCTTCAATCTTGTCTCTCAAGATCTTTAAATGATTGGATGAGACCTATCCACAATATGAAAAGTAATTTGCTTTATTCAAAGTCTACTGGTTTAAGTGTGAATTACAGCTAAAAAATACCTTCACAGCAAAATCTAGACTGATGTTTGACCGAACAGCTGGGCACCATAGCCTGCCCAAGTTGACACATAAAATTATCCATCACAGATGGGCTCTCTGTTTCCTCGGTATCACGTCTTCCCTTTTGGGTTTCCTCCTTAATGTTGGCAGAGCTCCTTCAGTACCTTCATGAGAAAGTATATAAATATGTGGCAGGAAAACTTCTTGAGATNAACAACCCAGAAAATTAATAGGCAACCAACGGAATGGGAAAAGATAGTTGCAAATGACATATCTATGCTGACATTTTATTGATAGTTGGCTGTGGGTAGAATTCTGGGCTGTAAATCATTGTCTTCGGAAGTTCAAAGGTTCCATTAACTAATGGATTCAGATGTTACTGTTGAGGAATCCAAGGCCGTTCTGATTCCTTTTCCTCTGTGTGTTACCTGATTTTTCCCCTGAGAGTCTTATATCTGTCCTAACTGTCCTGAAATTTAATAATGAGCTTGAAGTAGATCTATTTTTAGCCCCTGTTTCAGAGACTCAGACGGCCCTTTCCAAACAGGAAACTTATGTCCTTCATCCAGGAAATTTTCCTTGTCATGATTTCTTCTTTTCTCACATTTTGTAATTCTGTTATTCAGATATTGGAACTCCTGCCTTTGTCTATTATTTAGTTTATGTTTTCTTGTCATCTTCATCTTGTTACTTTTTGTTTGTTTGTTCATTGCTTTTTGGTTTAGAGTTTTTGTTTTTGTTTTTCATTTTTTTATTGTATTTGTTTTCATGTTTGTTGATTTGCTCTACTTCCTGAAAAAAATGTCTTCAAGGTTATTTTTGACTTATTCTGTTGATTTTTTTTCAATTTTACAATTGTGCTTTAATTTCTAAGAGTTCTTCTCTCTCTCTCTCTCTCTCTTTCTCTCTCTGAATGCTCTTTTTTTCCTGGCATCATTTCTACCTAGCTCTTTTCATGAAGGTCACTGAAGAACTCCTTGTTAAATCTTTTTTTCTTAAGTTTATTTATTTATTTTTGAGAAAGAGAGAGCACAAGCAGGGGGCAGGCAGAGACAGAGGGAGAGAGAGCATTCCAAGCACTCCATGTGCTGTCAGCACAGAGCCTGATGCGGGGCTTGATCCCACAAACTGTGAAATCATGAATTGAACGCTTAACTGATTGAGCCACCCAGGCGCTCCTCCTGGCTGTTAAATCTAATGAATAGTTTTCAGATTTTATCTTCTCAGACTCCCTATCCCAACTGAGACTCATGACTATTCCCTTCTAGAAATGTCTTATTTCCCTTCTTAATTCCTCTCTGTGGAGCTCTGTAAGAATGCTGGTATATTCCCCTGGGCTCCATCCTTGACTCTCATTTCTTATCATTCTCTTCACTAGCCCAGGGATTTATGCAAAGTTCCACTTATACACTCATAGCTTCAGTCCAGGCATAATCCCTGTGTGTAAGAATCACATATATAAGTGTCTTTCAGATCCTAATTTTCCAATTAAATACGAAACAGGACTATCAATTAAGAGTGAAGGAGGGAATAATGAAAATTTGAGAAAACTTTCTCAGAGGGGAAGGAGGTAACCCAAATAAAGACACATAGTAGGACCAGAATATATCTGAACTATCGTGGTGATGAAAATACCTATTGCTGCTTGAATTTCATGTTAGGAGAACCTAATTTACAGGAAACTATCAAAACGTGGAAGATGTACTCCAAAAATGCTACTATATATGCATAGAATTTGCCAGATTTGGATGTTTTTCTTTCTTCTTTTTTTTTCTCTTTCCCACAGTCTCTGAATTGACCACATGATTAAGAATAGCATTTTAAGCTGATCTCATTGCTTACTAAATTTGTGATGAACTCCCTCCATACTTCAATTTCATAGTTTCTGTTTTTGAGACACCAAATTATAAAGCTTGCTTATCTACCACTTGATTTCCTTCTGCCTCTGAGAAAATCTGATTTGTAGAGGACAATATTCTGGGAATGGGTTTTATTTCTTCCTTGTTAGCTCTTTGATTTGCAACAATGACATTGGGTTTTTCCTCCATTTCAACTCAAGATGATAATTCTTCTATGCTGTAGGGGATTTTAGCCATTTCGTGTGTTTATTGATTGACTTTGCTACGTTCTTTGGCTTAAACTCACATTTTAGGTACCTAAATTTATAATCATGATTAAGATTTCACAGAGGTCAGTCCTCAAACCTTGATGACAAATATGATTGAAAAGAAAACAAACCTGGGTAATAGCACCATCCATGTCTTGAGCTCTACCTATTTTGAAAGGAGACTTCTCTAGATTCAGGAATCAGTCCTGTCCCAGGGGGCATAGAGTCCCTCTCACAGTGAATGACATAGGACTTCCCCACTGTTACATTGGCCACAGTAAGGGCAAATGCTTTCACATTTGAGGTTCCAGAATGAACCTGCTTCTTAGATATCTACCTTGGACACACATTTAATTGAGCCTGAAAACCTATGCCAGAAAGCTAACCCAGGTCTGACTACCTGCCAAGCAGTTCCCTAAGCAGTCAATGCTCAGAGGCAAACTTATGAGGTGAATACATACCTTGTTACTAGTTACAGCTCAACCCCCAAACCCTTCTTTACCCTGGAGAGCTGTGATGGATTATGACCAGGGACAAGGATCCTGGGGATTCCTCAAGTAGCCCAGGCCTTGGTCTTTTTGCCATGGGCTCCTTCCTGATCATTTTTGGATCTACTTAAGGAAGCAGTATCTCATTACAACAGTAGGAAAAAAACGTTTGTCATGTCTTACTTCAGTCACATCCTGGGACAATCCAAAGAGTTACGGTTCAACAGTGCACCTCTGAAGATTCCATTATGTCAAAACTAGTTGTCCTAGGAATCGGCATGGTAGGGCGGAAGGGACGTGTTGAGTTTCCCGTAGAAGATAGATTAGCCACACTGTTGTACCAATACCCTCTTGTGCATTTGCATCTCCCAAGCAAATTATGCAAAGTCCATGTTTCATCCATCTGTGCATTTTCAGTGTAGGCATGGGGCTCGCCCTATAGTAGATATCCAAAAACTATTTTTAAATGAAGGAATGAGTTAATAAAGAGACATAATAAAGATTCTTTTCTATGGATTGTTAGATATAAAAAAAAACAGCATCAGAAAAAGTGTCAACTATTATAACATTAAATCTCAAAAACCAGCATCAAAAAAAAAGTGCCACTGATGATAACCATTTTCTCAGACATTTCTTTAGAGTTTAGCTATGTAGCATTCTTGGCTAGCAGAAACAGCATTGCTGCCAATAGATTTTTGATAGCTCCAAAGTATGTTTTCTATTTGTTTTCTGCATGTATCCTAGGAAATCTTCAATTCCCAGTAGTTCTTGGATGAGTCCTAATCTTCACCTTTACATTTCTCAGAGTTGGTAATATGAATGTCCATGGTACAGAAACAGCTTTGTCTCACTGGTGGTAGAAAAATTGAACATCCTGAAAGTGGTTCTTCTAAATTATTCTTCTCATCTCTAGAAGAAATTCACACATTATTTCCCAGAATCTCACAATAACAATGAAAGCCAACATTTATTGTGTGTCTCCTGAGGGCCACACATGACATGCATTATCTCATTGAAACCACACACAACCTAATGAGGTAGGTAACATTTTTAACCCCATTTTGCAACTGGGAAGCTATGTTACGGACAAGTCATGTAACTTATTAGTAATGTCACCTGGTTAGTAATTTGCCCTAAATGGGCTGGTGTGCAATTATAATGTTAATTAGTATGTTTTCCTGACCAGTACTTAAACAGTTTATGGGATTTACCATTAATTCTACAATAAATCTAATCAGAGTTGTGTGGTGAGGCCAGAGGGAAAGGCAATTAGTCACTGTAAGACTGTGCGTGTCTCTGAAACCCTTCTATCTATTTCTGACATTGTACAGATACATTTATCTTGAAAAAGCTCCAGTGAGGGGCGCCTGGGTGGCTCAGTCGGTTAGGTGTCCAACTTTGGCTCAGGTCATGATCTCGCGGTTCATGGGTTCGAGCCCTGTGTCGGGCTCTGTGCTGACAGCCAGCTCAGAGCCTGGAGCCTGTTTCAGTCTGTGTCTCCCTCTCTCTCTGACCCTCCCCTGCTCACGCTGTCTCTCTTTCTCAGAAATAAAAAATATTAAAAAAAATTGTTTAAATAAAAAAAGGAAAAAGCTCCATTGGTTATAACTGAGTAAATTTCTTTGCCCCCATTTTCACAGTACTCCTTCCAAATATTCTTATCCATACACTTGTTCACACACAGTGAGAACCACTAGATTCTCTGGCTTGGGCTGTGGACACACTAGCAAAAGTGTCAAAGGAGTTATGGGCATGGCAGGCCTAGGTAGATTTCTTCTCATATCTTCCACAGTAAACTGGTCTGTGGTCTCTGAGTAAGACTCTGGTCTTGAATATGCTTAAATATGCCAGCGTTGAGCAGAACTAGGTAAAAAAGGACTTAAATTGGTCTTAGGTTTGGCTTTTTGCTAGCCTTGACTTGTCTGATACAACTCCATCTTCCATTGGACATTTATAAGCTCTGGGCTCGTCAAGACCCTAGACTGTACTGGTCCATTTTATCCCTCCTCTGGGTTCTGGGTTGGATTAGCCTGGCCTCTGATCTAAATGAAATGAACATTTCATTCAGTAAGGTTTTGAGTCTTTATGAGGATCTGGGATGGATTTTTAGGAGATGTTGGCATGAGTTATGGATTATTCTCTTGGTTGAGATGTAGGAATGTATCTTCTGTGTTGTGCTTGGTGTGTTAAGCTTTGAGCTTTGGCTCGACTCTAGCTAGATTGGGCTAAGAGCAGGTTGGTGATTAAACTTCATGCTGGGTTTGGATGTGACTTAGGATAGACTGCAATGGTCTACAGGTTTGCAAAAAGCCTTGGATTTTTGTAAATAGAAGTCCTATGGAGGATGAGCATAAAGGAAATCTCATGGCAATGAAAAGAGACTATTTTTACTAACTGATGTTTTGCTTTAGGAAGTTTTGGGGTGCCACCAAGGCCCAAGGACCACTGAGACCAGCAAGAGCTTGGCAAACATTCGTCCTACTTGGTTGACTCAAAATTTTGTAGAGGCTGTCAGATCTGTCCATATTCTATTCTTATTGTGGACAAATATTTCTAAGGAAAAAAATTTCCAAGATTTCTTGGGTAGTGTGTGTTATCTGGAGCATTTTCCAGAGCTTTTGTCAAGAACACAGACAAATGGGTAAGTGTCCCCTGAGACTCTTGAAGGTTAAATGGCAATGTTATTAAGACAGCAAAATTTGTTTTTGACAGCTTGACAAATGGGGCTCAGTCATATATTGGAGGTGGGGGGCAAGTATGGGACAGCAAGTCGCTGGGGGCCTGTAAACAGGCAGGTCATTATTAATTAATTTCTACTTCAAATAAGGGAATCTGGAAAATTCAATTACAACAGTAGTGCAGGACTAAACCCTTAAGATGACCAGTCTTGTAAAGCAAACTCTCCACTCTTTTGGAAGGCAGGGAGCTTGAAATTCCTGGTGTCCTTAAGTATCCTGGGATCTTTCTTTATGGCATTGAAACATTCAAACATTCACAAGTTACCACTTATCCCACTCTATACTTGAAAGAGAAGTTTCCTTTCCTAATAACCCAGTGCAGTCCAACATCTACAAGCACTACTTCATTGGAATCTCCTTGGTGACATGATGATATACTTCAGATCACTGAGGTTTTCTCAGGGTTTATGCCTTTGACTTCTACAACATGTGACCTTCTTGACTGCTTCTTCCTCTGAGAAACTTTCCTTTGCCTTGGTTTCCAGGTTACCATTCAAACACTTCCACGTACATGATTAGTTTGCCCTTGCACTTCTCTAACTCCAGAAACTTTTCTCCATAGCCTCAACATCACAGTTTATACAGTTCTTCCACTGACTTGACTTTGAAGGGCAGAGGGGTTGCTTCCAAACTTCATGTATCTATCTCTGTGGACCTTGGGAAAGTCAATCAATCTCCTCCAGAACACGGGAGTCCTTGGAAGGGATTAAGAACCCAGACCCCTCAGTCGAATCATAGCATTGAGAGATCGCTCCAGCAAATAACATTTGCATTAGGGCATTTGATACTTGGATGTCTCTTAGCTGTGACATTAATCTGGGAAATGCTAGCAGGAAGCCAATGAAGACTCTTCCCCCCAACATTTCCCTACATGCTCTAATTATAAGGCTGCAATACCCCAACAACCGAAGGAAAATGTTGCCAGTGCAAAGAAACTGATAATGTCTCCCGCTGCAGACTTGTTGAGCCATCATATTGCTAGTATACCAAGAGCTTCATTTACCCCTGTTAGTGACTCTGGATATCTTTATTCTACTTTAAAGATATGGAAAAGCAAGAGTCATGCAATTTAGAGTATTTTAATCTTCTCCCAATTATTTTTTCCTGAGAGCAGTGATTCCCAAAGTGTAGGTGTCAATAGGTGTTATTTGGAAAGAACAGTTTCAGGGCTGAGTAAGTCTGGGAAATACAGTTAAACTTTTTTTTTTTAAATTATCAAAACTTTAGTGTATAGGTATTTTCTAGTTATCTACTATTGCATAACAAATAACCCCCGAAATTAGAGGCTTAAAATACAAACAAACAATAATTATCTCATAATTTCTGTGGGTCAGGAATCGGGGATTGGCTTAGCTGGGTGCTTGTGGCTTGGGGTCTGTCATAGGACTTCAGTCCAGATGCTGACCGGGGCTGCTGTCATCTGTCAGCCTGACTAGCGCTGGAGGGTCCACTTTCAAGACGAGATCCTCACATGGCTGGCAAACTGTTGCTGGCTATCAGCAGGGCATCCCAGCTTCTTGCCACATGGACGCCCCCATACAGCTGTTTGAGTGAACTTTTGACATGGCAGTGGGCTCCTCATTCAAGAGAGCTAGAAGGAAACCACAATATCTTTTATGATGTAGCCTCAGAAGTCACACATCATTTCTGCAATACCTTATCAACTACATAAAAGTCAGTGCGGGGAGGGGAGGGTGTGTTTGAATATCAGGAAAGGAAGGACATTGAGGATCGTTTTGGAGGCAGGGCAATGCTTTATGCTTTCTGAATCCCCAAAACTTATCTGACAACAAAAATATTGTTTAACGAAGCATTCCAAGACACGAGGATTCCATGGCACACCTGGTTGGGGGAAACCACCGTGGATGGTAAGCATCTTAGAGGATCACAAATGGAGGGGGAAGATGAGTGTGTGGAGAAATAATGCTGGAAAATGGAGCATAAGTGTGCACTGCGGACTCCCCAGGTGGAAGATCTATGAAGCTAAAACTGAGTTCCTGCCTGGATCCTCTCTAAAGAGGATGCCTCACTTCAGAAAGGCTAGCACAAGACTTCCTTGCCAGTCCCGAACTATCTGGAAGGTCTATACCCTTGTGAGCTGTTTACTCCCTCTGTTCCAAATCGAAGATAGGGTGAAAAAAGTCAAAGTTCACAGGCTGGAAAGAAGAACTTCTCAGAGTCTCTAAAATCTAGAGACGGAGACAATCTAGAGTGCCCGCTGTTCCAGGCCGGGAGCAGCCTTTTCTTTGGAACCGTTTATGCTATTCCCAGTCACATGACTGGACCCCAGCAGTCTCTTTTATGATCTGCACTAATAGTGCAGTAAGGTCACTGGGATGAATTAGATCACAAAGGCCCCGTTCTTCTCTACTTCATTTGCACAATGGCTCCTTTGCAAAGGTCCCGGCCCCGGGGTTGGAGCCAAGGTGCTCGGAGTGAGTAATTTCTCATCAAATGTTTACAGTGACCTTATCAACAGATGCAGGATAGGAAAGGAGAGGACATGGATAAAGGCTAGAGAGTGAGCAAGAAGTAGGAATGGGTAGGAAATAACGGAGAAAGAAAGGGAAGGTGCGTAAGGAATGAGAAAACACGCACAGCCACGCTCAGGCGAAGGCCGAAGAGCGCTTTCTCCGTCTTCGGCCACAAGGTGGCACCCTTTGAACTTTCTTTCCGCCCCCCAAAAAAGGAGAAAGGGAGGGGAGAAGGGGGCAAGAGGAGGGAGAACAGGCAAGGCACTCTCCCAACCAAGAACAATTTGAAAACCCACCCCATAATATTTAAAAGCCAGGACAAAGAAGCGTCCCGACGGAGCTGCTTCCATTGCGAAACGTCAGCGCAGCCTCCGGAGCGGTCCGCCGCCGAGTCAGGAGCAGCCCCTTTAAAAACGCGGAGTACAGTATTGGGATTCTTGAAACCTGAAACCTAGAAACAGAATCGAAGCGGAAACCAGAAGGAAAACCTTGAACTCCTCCAGACAATTGCTTCCGGGGAGTTCCAGGAGCGCGAGGGGGAATAAAGGGCCCGCGAGCAGGGCCCCTCGGATGGCGCGTCCCTGAGGGTCCCGACGAGTTCGAGGCGCGTGGGAAGCCGAGGACCGTACCGTCTCCCTGGGCTGCAGGTCATGGCCACCGTGAAGCAGAGAGCCCTCGGCATTGGCTTCAAGTGTCTCTCCTTGGCCACTTTTGTGCTCATCTGCGCCGGGCAAGGGGGACGCAGGGAGGAAGGGGGTCCAGCCTGCTACGGGGGATTTGACCTGTACTTCATTTTGGACAAGTAAGTGCCATGAGTTGTTGCACCCTGGGTTCAGCTGATGATGCCCGCTGCCGGGCTGCGCTTGTTGGCAGCGAGGCTTTGGGACAGGTACGCGTCTCCAGGGACCCAGAGGGACCCTGGAGGGGGGTGGCCGAGGCCCCGAGCTGCGCCTCGGTCCGGGAGCGCGCCTCCTCATCCTTCGCTGCCGCCGGAGCCGGCAGGGGCGTTGCTTGGAGTTCGAGGGGGGAAACCTACTTTCCGCCTAGCTTTCTGTGAACGAGGAGCGTGCGAGGGAGTGTGAGGATGCTGTTGACCTAATATCGTTTCTGTGAATCCTTTCCATTTGCTTTTGAAACCTGGTGAGAAGGGCGTGCTTTGGAGAGGCGGAACTTCCAGGCAAGACTGGAGTGGGCTTTTGAAAGTCAGTCATGTCTTTGAAAACAAACAACAACAACAAAACCCACATTCTGTCCTGCATAATGCATTGCCTTTGTTCCTAATAACACGGTGCACGCTGACTAGGCAATTAGTGAAAATATAAGGCGGGTTTCTCCACCTAGACACTCTTGGGTTTTAGGCTGGGGAACCTTTTGTTGTGGGACCATCACGTGCGTTGTAGGATGTTTAGCAGCACCCTTGGCCTCTCCCAGTAACCCAGTACTTCCCGGCTCCATGTTCCCTCTCTTCTGCCCCCTTTCCCCCCGGCCCCTCATTGGTGACAACCAAAATTGTCGCCAGACAGTGCCAAAAGTCCCTTGTGGGTAAAGTCCCGTCCGCCTGTCTTGGGCTTGGGACCTCCGATGCAGACCGGTTCAAATTCTTGGTAATTTCACTGGTGGGCTCCCTGGGAGGTGCAGGATCCCTGGTTTCCTTAACAAAAAGGATAGTGGGTAGGCTTCAGGTCTGTGTGTGCTCAAGGGGGAGCTGAACTCTGTCCAATTAAATACTTCCCAAATGCCCTTAGATTTGCCAAGCCCACAGTCATTCCAGGAAGCTTAATGCTATCTACTAAAATCCAGCCTCAACAATAAAAAGCCCCTCAGAGAAGATCCATGCTCATTAAAACTATGTGAGCTCTCTGGTGCCAGGAGAGGCGCTTGCTGTTAACAGTGGTGAGGAGATGAATTTCACAGACTGGAAAGTATTTGGGAGTTGGAAAAAGAGTCCCACAAAATAAGCTGGCCAGCTAGACACCAAATGTGCTTTGCAGTTGCCCCTGGAGTTTGATTTTTCCGTAAGGGCTGTTTTGAACTCCAGATTCTTTGGATGGAAAGTGAGATCTCTTTCTTAGAGATTTATGAGAAGGTGGATACTGAAAATATACTCCAGTACTAAGAAATGGAATTTCTTTTGTTACCTCTAGTGGCTGGGGGCAGCAGCTCACAAATNTTCAGAAGGACACACAGGAAGACTTGAAAAGATGGATAGAACCACCATGCCCCTGAATGGATTGACTTCACATTGGAGAGAATCAGTTCTCCCCAGATTAATTTGAATTGAATTAATCATTTAAACCAAAGTTCTGAAAGAATTTATTTTGGCAGTGAGAGGAATTTAACAAAATGACTCTGAGTTTATCTTAGAGAACAAAAAACTACTGAAAAGAAGTAAAACAATTTTAGAAAAAGATAATGAAGAAGTACTTATACCTCCAAATATTAAAATGTACTGTAAAGCAAATGATTACAAACAGGATGGTAAAGGCCAAAGAATAGGTATATGGGATAGAAAATCTAGAAGGAAATCCAAGAACATGTGAGCATTTAGTGGAAGTTCAAGTCAGTGGGGAATTAATTTGTTATTTTAAAAAATGATTGTTGGACAAATGGTTGGTAACATGAAGGGAAAAAAAGGTGACATTTTGTTTTATACCACAAACCAAAGTAAATTCTAGAAGGACTGAAAATTTAAATGTTTGCAATGAAAGGATGAAACAATCGGAAAAAAATTTAAATGAATATTACTGTAATCTGAGGTTTAGAGCTTTTACAACAGGAGGATAGAAACAACAATGAAAACTACGAAAATATTAAAATATGTTCAAATTTTCCATTTCTATAAGTGAACATATGTCAGAAATAAAAGATAATAAGAAGCTACCAAAACTTTCACAAAATAAATTATTGCTTAAAGATTGACCTTAATATATAAAAAGCAGTTTTAAAAAGATGATCCCGGGAGAAAATGTAATAATTCACAAAAAAATATATAAAAATCAGTAAACAAACAAAAAATGTCAACTTCACCAGTAATCAAAGAAGTGAAAAAAATCAAACAAAATGTAATTTTGATTAAGTTAGTACAGATTTTTTTAAATTACAGTATTCAATATTGGCCAGCTTGTGGGAGGTAGGCACTGTCATATCTTACTAAGGAAAATACAAATTTGCATGGTCTTTCTAGACTGGAGGTGTCCAATGGAACTTTCTGTGATGTTCTATACCTGCTCTGGCCAGTATGGTGTCTAGTAGCCATATATAGCTATGGGGCACTTGAAATGTGGCTAGTGTGAATAAGGATGTGAACGTCTTATTTTATTTATTTTTAATCAATCTAAGTTTAAATAGCATGTCGCTACTGTATTGGATAGTGCAGGCAAGAAGGTAGTTTGGCAACATGTATCAAATGCTTTTTTAAAAAATGGGGTTCTACTTTTCCATGTAACAATTCTATGTTCTAAAGGAAAAATCCAAGATAGTCTCAAGCAAGTGATCTACATGTATGTTCATGGTAGTGCTGTTTATAATAATAAAGCTCAAAATTACCTAAATGTCTAACACCAGTGGATTTATTAAGTAAGGCATGGTATAGCAAAGCATCGAATATGCATACTGTGTATGCTTATAAGATATTTTAAGAGAATTATCTAATGCTCATGATGTACTCTTAGGTGAAAATACCATCACCAATATTAAGTACATTAGGAATCTATCTTTGTAAAAAAAAAAAAAAAAGGCAAACCCACACATGTGTATTTCTTGATTTACCTAATATGTAATAGTATTCCTGTCTGGAGGATAACATTTTTAAATTCTTTTTTTTTGTGTGTTTTTCTGAACTTTCAAATTTTTCTACAGTGAGCGTATGTTACTTTTATACTCAACAAAAACAAGTGACTTTGACTTAAAAAAAATTATTTCAAGTGTGAGGAGGGTCTCTAACCAGTGTGCTGAGCTCCAAGCATATGATGATTATAGAGGCTGCTGCTTCTTTTGTATTTAAACCTGGAGAAATTTTCTAAATGCATCATAGGATGCTCTGCAGTATATTGGGGACCCAAAACTGCTCCAGGAGAGAAATGATGGGGGCTCCTATGCAGGCACCTACCTTTATATTTAGGTGGACTCCTCTGAGTTCTTTTAGTTGTCCAGGGGCTTGAAGAGAATGAATGAAAACTTTGCTAGCGCTGATGGTGTGCACACCTCCAGCTTGCACTCCTGATCCAGGCCAATTTATACGGTTGTTGAACACAGGTGGTGGATGAGTCCAAAGGCAGTGATTGCAAAGAGGCCCCTGGTGGTCCCTAAGGCATGGTCTTCTGTCCTAGAAAGAACCTTCTCAGACAGTGCTGTCCAGCACCCAACCACAGCAGAGCGGGAGGGAAAAGAATGCTGACTCACTTTTTCCTGGGGCATCTAAGATACGTTGGCTGGCTAGACACTGTCTGTAGGCTGGAAGTAAGGAATCCCAGGACACTGAATTCACCGTTCTTCTCCCTCAACTCCTTTTTCGCCGGTGAATGGTTCTCTTCTTTTCCATGACATTAAAACTCAGCCCATTCCACCTTTTAGCAGGATGTATCTCTGGCCTGGAGAAAACCCAGAGTATACATTTAATGGAACGTCGTGTTTTCCCAACCAGGAGCAAGACTTCATAATGATAACCTAGACTACCACAGTAACACAATAGGGCATTATTAGCGGCTTTGGCAATGGGGCTGGTGGACTGGGCTTCACAAGGCTTTATACTGATGGAATTTCATGTTCATTTAAACATGCTTTTCTGGTTACAGTCAGGAAAAGTAGATTGCTGGGAATTCAATCAGAGATTTGAGGAGTCAGAGTTGGAAAGCTCTATCCAGAGAAAAACAAGGAGCAACTTAGCTTCCTTTCAGTTTTCCAAGGGTCCTCTAAGATTCATGCATCCTGCTGAGTGGCCCACGGATATAAATGTACCTTTCCTCTCTCCTAGGGCTCCCCTGTTGTGATACTGTACATTTATGTATCGTATATTTGTCTATTTTATAGAGAATGAATGGGTAGTTACTTAAATGGAAAAAGTGGATTTTCCATCATGAGTCTTGGGAAAGTGCTGGGTATATTCATGAGTGCCCTAAAGACTTCAGATAGGGTCACCTGGGTGGCTCAGTCGATTAAACATCTGACTTCGGCTCAGGTCATGATCTCACAGTTCATGAGTTTGAGCCCTGTGTCAGGCTGTGTGCTATCAGCTCAGAGCCTGGAGCCCGCTTCAGATTCTGTGTGTGTCTCTCTCTCTGCCCTCCCCCACTCTCTTTCTCTCTCTCAAAAAATAATAAAGTAAACATTTTTTAAAATTAAAAAAACTTCAAATATAGGATGATGTCGATAGCAGGAGGAGTGGAGGAGACAGTGGGATAGAAGGGACAGTACGCACCAAATAAATTCATCGATAGGACTTTTCAAAGCCACAGCCAATAATATATCTTTACATTTGTAAAGGCTCTCCACAGGCTCAGCATGTCTTCCTTTTCCACTTTTCCCACTAGAGCCCCTGAACTCCTCTTTCTGCTACTTCTTTTCTGTTTGGTACCAATTTTCTTTCTCTTCTGCCCGTACAAGGGGACCCCATTGCCACTCACCCAGAGTTCCACCCTCAGCATCACAATCAGATGATCCCATAGTGGTGGTGATCAGTAGGACCATGTGTTATACTCCAGGGACATGGCAGTTAAACAGATTTTTGTAGCGTTAGACTGGGAACTTCATCACCGGGTATGGTATCATTTTCCTGAGAAAATACCAACTTACAAAAGAAATCTTTAGAGTCAGAACTGAAGTGTCCTGATTCTTACACATTCTCACTAGTGTCCTTAGTTTACTGATAAGCAAACTGTTAAACCTTTGTTCAACCCACTGGATTAAGTGACCTGCCCGAAGACCTAGGATTAGCTCATGACAGAGCTGGGCTGATGTCTGCTTCTGACTCCGAGCCCCACTCTCTCCACTCATCGCTGCCCTGTGTACTTGGGTTATAATGAGAAGCACATGGCAGTCCAACTAGAGGAACTGGGTGGATTCCAGGAATGAAAAATCCCTGCATCAGAGTTTCAGTAAATGATGGTACATAAGGCAACCAACGTAACTTAATTGAGGAGCTACTGCTCTGCTAAATCGGCTATAGTTGATTGAAAGTTTCAAGGACTCCAGCCCTCTGCAGCCCACAGAGATGAGGGGTTCACTGATGGATAGGACTCTAAGGTACGTTCAGGATATCTGGTTAGGGTGCACTTAAAGGTCCAATAAATTGTTAATTTGTTCAGATTGAATCTGATGGAAAAAGGCAGTTCAACTCTTGCAGATGTGTTGAATGTTTTCTGATGTAGCTTGTTTTCAGGAATACCTTGAAAGATGGCTTTGAGAAATAAAACTGCAAAATTAGCTTTGTTATATAAGAAAAACAAAAAACCCATTATAAGATATCTTGATATCTTAAGATATTATAAGATATCTTGAAAATATGATAATAGTTATAAGAGGCATCATTTAAAGGAAAAAAAAGTTTCTGAGGGGCCAGGAATCAATCTATCCCTCTCTTTTCTCTTTTTCTTCCCTTCCTTTCTTTCCTTCTTTTTCCCCTCCTTCCTCCTACCCCTTTCTTTCTTTCTTTCTTTCTTTCTTTCTTTCTTTCTTTCTTTCTTTCTTTCTTTCTTTCTCTCTTTCTCTCTTTCTCTCTTTCTCCCTCTCTTTCTTTCTCCCTCTCTTTCTCTCTTTCTCTCTCTCTCTCTCTCTTTTTCTTTCTTAATCTTTTTGTAATGAAATGGATTTTATGGTTGGTTTTAAATGTTTCTCCAGTTAGGCTCCAGGTTTGGAGAGGACTTATTAGACTAGGTAATAGTTGGTAGAACTGCCTACAAATTGGAAGATTTGGTATATGGGTCAAAAATAAAAATAAATAAGGTGTAAGCATTTTGTTTTGTATTTCTGTCTGGATCAGCCAAATAATTGCCTCTAGTTTCCTTAGTTCTGGAGACCTGGTAAAACCCAGTGTCAAGCTGAGAACAGAATCCAGGAGTGTTGGAGGAAGGCGCCCGTCCTAAGATAACCTGTAATTATCTCCAAGTGCTAAAGGACTCCTGGAGGTCCAGAAACAAACTCTGGGATCCCTTAGCAAGGCTTGGCTGTCACATAAATGCAAATGGGATTTGCTCTCTGCTAATTTGGAATGTGTGTCTATTTTTGATGTGTGGCCAAGAGACTGGATTTTGCCTTTCCCAGTGATCACTCCGCAACAAAAGACAAAGTGAGTATTTGGACATTTCCTGACGTGTTTCCCAGACATGCCAGTTTCATACTGAAAAAAAGTAATCAGGTTTCTTCAGTTTGGCTGATTCTTTCATTCATTTGGCATACTTTCTCCATTCCAATCACAAGTGTGTACTCAATTAAAGATATGGGTAACAGTGTCTATTGCAAGCAATGTCCTGTTCTGGAAGCTGCAAGGAATGTAAAAGAATCAGGAAGCAGTTCCAGACTATTTGCTTTTTAGGCAGAAGGATATTAGAAGGACTCTAGGCAGCCGAAGCTAAAAGCTCCTGAGGATTTGGGGTAGGGGGCAAGTAAAGTCAATTTTAGATCAATAACAAAAATGATAAGTAACATTTAATGAGCCCTTGCTACCTGCCAGACACTGTGGTAAGTGCTTTGCTCGTAATACTCCATTTCGTTTATACAACCGCATAAGGTTAGTACAGTCATGATCACTATCTGACACATGAGAAAACTGAGGTTTAGAAAGGTTAGCCAAGGTCACTTTAAGTGGTGAAACTCAGCCTCAGACCCAAGCCGCTCTGACTCACGATCGACGCACAAAGATGAAAAAAATTTAAACATGCAAATGAACGTTGAATCAATCAGGATAGGTTAAGTTACGCTGTGATAACAAACAATTCCCCAAATCTCAGTGACTAAAAGCAACAAAGGTATAAACATTTGTTTATAACCTCTGCCTTCCCTACATGTTGGATGGGGGTCCGCAGGTACTCTGCACAGAGTAGTTTTTCTGGGAGCCAAGCTGGTGGAGACGTCTTAACACCAGCTTCCACCATGACAGCTACAAGAGAGGAAAATGCCGGAGGGTCTCTCACTGGTAATGAAATGCTCCAGCAGGAGTTGATACACATCCTTCCACTCACAACCCATTGGTCCGAACTAGTTACTTGGCCTCAGCCTATGGAAAGATGGTGAAAAATGTCATCTTCCCATGTCTAAAAGAAGAGGAAAGCCAGATCTGGGTGAGCATGAAAAGCCTCTACTGCAAACCTATAATTATACATGGCTTTGGCCTGCGTAAGCAAGAAAGGAGTAGTCACTGAGAGAGGACAGAGATACATAAGAAGATGGGAAAGGGTTGGTTTATTCATCAACCTGGGATTCCTGTCAGATGCGATAGTTCAAATCTGCCCATGAGGCAGCAACGGCTCCTGCTCTTTTCCTCTCTTCTCCATTCCTCCCACGTCTTAGCGGGTCGGGAGTTAAATCAGCTTAAATGGAAGGCAGAAATGGAGATAGACAAGCTTCCCTGCCACCATTGTATTTCATGAACATCTGAACACTAAATCTCTTTTTCCATAGTTTGTAGGATATGAGGGAGTTCGGGAGGCTGGCAAGGGAGAGCAGCCCCGGGAAGACTGCAGCAGCTGAGCCCAGAGGATGCCCATGTCCTGCAGAGACCGATTCAAAACTTAAATCAAACACCAAATGTGTTTCTCAGTGAGGTTGCTGTTGACATTGTTGGTAGGACATGTTTTCATTGTGGGGGACTGTTTCTTACTTTGTTAAGTGCCATTAGCCTTCCTGATCACTGTGATAACCAATAAATAAATGCTTCTACTTTTATTTCTGAATGCCTTCTTATGAGCTAGTGCCACCCAGGTCGAGAACCCCCGACTGAAAGACGGTAGGGTGGAGCCAGGCATGGCAATGGTGTTGATTCTTAGCACCCTGGACTGCATCTGAGCAGAAGGAGCATTTTGTCTGGAAGAAATGGGAGGGTTTCAGTGATAAGGACAAGTGGAGATTGTAGTCCTTGGAAATGAACGTGTTCATTCTTAACCAAGGGCCAGATCAGAACCTGAGGAGGCCAAGGCAAGCATGTATAGTTTGGAAAGAATTCCCAGGTAATTCTGATGTGAGTCTCTCCCTCCCACAATAAGTAGTAAGATTGAGCAGGAAGACAAGGAAAGCTGCCCCATAATGATGGCCTTTCTCCTCTATGGTGACGATGTCAGTGAGGCAGCAGGCACCTCAGAACCGGACACCAAGCAGAGTTCTTACTTTAGACAGCAGTAGGGAAGCCCCACCTGACATGGAGAAGGAAGGGCAGAGGTCAGATAGGCCATGCACTGCCCTTTGGTGTTACCAGGCCCTATCATGTGTGCATACATACCTAAGCCATGGTATGTGCCAGTACAGTCCTTTGTTCCCTTTCTGGCAAGACCTCACAATGAAATATGGCTCCAGTGCCTCATGAGAATGAACCGAGGCTTAGGCATACGGGTTAATAAGAGAGTCAACTTTGGAATCAGACATCTCTGGCTTTAAACTCCAGCTTAACCTTTTCACCAAGCTTTGTGACCTCATTGAGAATTACTTAGCCTCTCCGAACCTCAGTCTTCTCACCGATAAAATAGGTATTAAATTTCTGCCTCACAGAAGGGTTGTAAATAACACTAGATTAAAACCTGTAATGAAGCATTTGGTATGTGAGTACCCAGATGACAGATGGTGATGGTGATGGTGGTGCTGCTGCTGGTGGTCATTACCTTGGGGAAGGAGGATGTGGTTCTCTAACAAAAGGCACCTCCCTAGATTCCAAGCAGGACTGCCTGGTTAGGGGAAGGGATACATCAGTTTAATGCAGACGTTTCATACTGTGCTCCACTTCTGGAATTAACAAAATGCCCAAGAGGTCACCGGTTCTCAAGGATTTCAGTTTAGTAGAAGAGACAAAGGGCTAGGGAAACAGAGTTGGAAATCATTTTGGTTGAGATGTGAGAGGCCTACGAGGCTTCATAGAGGAGGTAGCTTTGGATCTGAAACTTGAACATTGAGCAGCATTTTGCCAGGTAACCAAGTAAAGAAGAAGACATTGCTGGCAAAGGGGTAACATACAGGATAGCAGAGTGACCCACCTCCCTTGTGATGTAAGCATGACAGGGAGAGTGACAGGGAGAGAATCTAGGAAGAGTGGATTTTTTCATGTCAGCAATAGGTTATGGGATTAAAGTTTTCTAGAGACAAAGTGTCAAGCTTTTTTCTGTAGCCCACCTATTCTTGTAGAAGGAATGAGGAAGAGAATAAATGAAATTGAGAGCTTCTTTGTAGTGGAGAGCAACAGGACCTGATGAATATGGGATGTGGAAGAGGAAAGAGTTGAGAGAGTAAGGAGTAGGTTTCAGAAGGAAAGGGTTTGGTGTGGACGTGTTGAGTCTGAACATGTAGGACATTTGGGTGGAGATGCTGAGCAGGCAGTTGGATTTATACCTTGGGACTGAGAATAAAGATTTCAGTACTGTTAGCCCAAGGGTAGTAGTAAAAAAATGTGGATATGAATAATAAGTAATACCGAGATAATATCAAGATAATCTCAGGATTTTTTAAATGTCAAGAAGAGGTGGAGTTTATTGACAGAGATGGCCAGAGTTCAACCTTAGAGGAATTGCCAGCAGGAATATCTGTGCCAAAGAAGAAACTCCACTAAATAATACCAAGAAGAAGTTTCTAGAACAGTCAGAAGAGAACCAGTGAAGAATTGTACCACTGAGGCAAGGAGAGAGAGAATTCCAGTGGAAGAATAATCCAGCTTACCCCTTTATATCATCTTTTCCTCTATTTCTTATCTTGGTGAATGACATCACCATAAACTCCAGGCACTTACACCAAGGACCTGGGAGTAATCCTCTTTCTCATACTGCAAGGCTGGACAGCACCTGCTCTGACATCTGTCTTGTGATCATCCCACATGGCCCCATTCTCTGCCCCCTTGGTGCCTTAGCTCAGGCCTTTCCCTTTTCTCAACCAGTCCACTGAAATGTTCTCTAAATTGGTCTCTTTACCTACTTTCTCCCTCCCCCCCTCCCCCAACCATGTATTCTTGACAGTGGCACCAAATTAATCTTTTTAGAACACAGATCTAATCTTGAATCATCTTCCACACCATTTAGCCTTTAAACATTTATCTACAACATTTTTAGAATAAAATTTGAACTCTGTAGCAAGGTATTCAAGAGCCTTATTGCCCAGGCCACTCTGTTTCCCTAGCCTCATCTCTTACCACACCCTACACCCTTGTAATTTCCAACAAAACTGTAGTCTCTGGTTCCCTGAACTAATCCATGCACTTTCTTGCTTTTAGCTATGCCCTTTATCACCACTCCCGTCTTTACACAGGTGAAACCTTCGCACCCTTATGAGATGATCATTAGTACTTGCCCCCCCATCACTTGTTGTGGGCTCCCTGTAGTATAAATAAAGAAGAACAATCACCTCTCTACAGTACATCTTCATTCAAAACCCTTTCCTTGTTCAGAATGTCTCAATTCCATAACAACTCGTATTGCATGATAAGCAGCAGAATGGTTGATTATCAAAAGATAAAGAGGAATAACCCTTAGTGTTTGTCCTCTGGGGACTCATTCAGTGGCCTTCTCTTCTTTGCCTCAAACCCTGATGCTCAACCATGTATAGCTCCAGTCAGTAAATACCTGTAGGAACCACCTGAAACAGAGCTTTCCCAGACCTTGGTGGCAAAGGATTATGATCAGAATCATAGTCATTCTGACATCATTTCTCACATGCAAGATAATGCAAATGCCAAGTTTACGGAAATCACATAGCCGATTTAAAAAATGAAGTATCCTAATTGTAACTATACACGTCAAAATAATAAAAGGAAACTCAGGATGCCATTGGACAGCCATAATCTAACCACTAAGCAATAAATCATGGCCCAGGACATTACTGGCTTATGCTTCTTGTACCCGCACAATTATTAATGGCTTCTTATTTTACTTTTGAAAATTTCTGTTTGGATCTTAAAATATATGCCCATCCTGATTATTAAATGTCATAAAAGACAATATCAAAGAAACAAAAGGGGAGATGATTAAAGGCCAAACTGATGAAGCTCCTTGTACGCTTTACTCCATTAAAATGGTCAACCAATTCAGCACTCCTGGTTGCCGTCAAGTGCACCAATTTTAAGCCTTTCCTGGTATACCCACTGCCACATTCCCATAAGAGTTTGTGGAGATTTTCTAGTACTTCTCACTATGTTAACACCTAGCAGTATAAATTGTAATTGTGCATTTCCTGACCCTTCCATGGGGAGGCAGTGTTGCATAGGTGTTAAGAGCCCAGGTTTAAACACCAGAAAGGAGACTGTGAACATCATGTTTAGACTAAGAGCGTGGACTCCAGAGCCAGACCACCTGAGTTCAAGTTCCAACTCTACCGCTTAACTAACTGTGTGTCCTTGAGCAAGCTACTTAACCTCTTTGTGAACTCAGTTTCCTCATGTGTAAAAAGGGAGATAATATTACATGGGGTGGTTGTGTCTAGAGCAGAATTCTATGAGCATGTAGAAAGCGCTCATGAAGTGCTAGCTACTATTACTAAGTGGCAATGCGTGTACAGCGCTCACCACAATACCTGCTGCTTAGTAAGTACTTAATAGACATCAAGTTTTGGAATTATTAATCTTTATAGGTTCAAAGGACCTAGTAGGCATTCAAAAATCTATTTGTTGAAACAGTAAGTAGTGTGTGTTGTATTTATCCATATTATAAATACATCCAGCAAGATGAGAACTGAGAAAGGCCATATACTTTAGCAGAAGTAAAGCATTGGCGACTTTTGGAAGTGTGCTTTCAGGGCATCATAAATGCTGGAACTAAAATTTAAGGAGCTGAGGGTCTTAGTGGGAGATAAGAAAGTTTGTTTAGGACTTCTGAAAAGGAAGCTGAACATACACAGCTTCTCCCTCACCACACCACACCCCCACTATCATCTACAGCTGTCCAATCCCCTAAAAGAGAAAGTCTTAAGGAGGCATCTGGGGGAAGCCTGCATCAGGTCCGAAGATTAAAGACAGTGACACTGACATGCAGCACACTTAGAAGAAATTCCACCAGAAATAAAGCAGATGGACTGAGTTTGAAGGATGTTAGCCACGCTCTACTTTCAACTCTGCGGCCAAGTTGTAGAAAACATGGAGAGGAAGATTTGGGAGGAGCTCCAAGAACAATCCCAAATCTAGAAGTGAGTTTGAAGTAAAGAGTGGGACATAAGAGTGATGGGAACCATCTGCATAGAGCCCTTCTGCATTGTGCAGAAGCCACTGCACTGGATAAGGGAGGGGCAGTTAAGCCCCAAGAGAGAGCCCATGAGCCCCAGGCATCATCTTGACCGTGGTTCTGTCCAGCTTCGCTGAGTCCTCCCCATAGATCCTGGATCTCAAGGGAAATGGCAGAGTTCTGTCTTTGATTCTGTGGATACAGTAGGGATCAGGAAAGATGTCAGGTACAGTAAAATATGGACCTGAAGTGGACACCAGGCCCAAACCCCCTACCAACGGCAAGCTGGAATGGATGTAACCATGTCCAAAGAAAAACACGCAAACCTTGTGAGGATGAAATTCATCTGTGGCAAATGATGAGGGTCTATTCCATTCCCTATTCTCCTCTAAGTGATGGGACAATATCATAAGCTTACTTTAGCCACCAAAAGCAATTCTCTTCTTCTGGATTAAGATCTTAGAGAAGTTTATGAGTGTGAAATGAGGCAAAACAAAGCACCACAAGAAACTATGTGGGAAGCGAATACCAGACCCAGCTACACCTTCCCACATTCAAGGATAACAATAAGGCCTATAAAATTTCAGCAACCTATAAAGGGGATTAAACAAAATCCCCAAGGTGGAAGAAGAACATATTTCTACACAAAGAATTTTCAAAACAAAAGAGAACAGTGTTCGCACCATATGTTTTATAATTTCCGTGATGTTAAATAAGATAAGAAATCTATGCAATCAATAAAATATGAAATGAGGAGAGAAGGAACCTAGAACAGTTAACAAAATACAGAATAATAGAGAAAGATGTAAAGTCACCTTAGAAGCAGTAAAGAGTGAAACCGACAATGCAGAAAATGAAACAAATTTATGAAGCTGGTTTGAGAAATTCTCCAAATTTGAATAGGAAAATGAGTTAGATAAAGTGATAAGAGAGAAGGTAAGATATATTGAATGATGAAAATAGATATCCAGTATACCAGATAATTTCAGTTGCTAAAGTATAGGCTAGAAGAAACATTCAAAGACTGAATAGAAATTTCCTGATTTAAGAAAAACCTGAAGGGGGTTGCCTGGATGGCTCAGTTGGTTAAGCGTTTGACTTCGGCTCAGGTTGATCTCACGGTTTGTGGGTTTGAGCCCCACATCGGGCTTTGTGCTGACAGCTAGCTCAGAGCCTGGAGTCTGCTTCAGATTCTGTATCTCCCTCTCTCTCTCAGAAATAAAACATTAAAAAATAAATAAATAAAAACCTGAAAATGAAGATTGAATAGGCTTATCAAGTAGCAATCAAATTTAGTTAATTAAAAGAGATGAATAGTTAGGCATTTCCATGTGATTATTTTTAATTTCAAAGACAAAAGAAGAATTTTATGAGTGATAAAGACACAGGTTACCTACAAAAGTTCTGACACATTAAATGGTGGAGAACTTTGATGGATAAATTCATGACCTGAAATGTTATATTTCGCAAAGATGTCACTTATATGAGAAGAAAAAAGGAAAACATTTTTAAATATATATGGATTTTTCTAAAGAGGGGAGTAGGGATAATTTTCAAGACATTACCAAAAAAGGGAATCAAGATTAAAGAAAACTTTAAATATAATAGTTATACAAAAGAAATGGCAATGACCATGGAAGCCATTTAAGCAAATATATATCTAATTAGTATCGTCAGTAAATTTTCAGATAATAATGCATCAACAAACAAGAGCAGCCTGTCACAAAAAAGGACAAGCTGAAAATGAGCTTTTGGAGAGGAAGTATGCTATTTCTGACTATTCAAATCCACCATACTGAATATTACAGGAAGTAAATTCAGTTCATCAGAAGACATTTTAAGCTTTTCCCAGACTCAAGCACAAAGAATACAGAGTCGAAAATGATGAGACAGGAGATAGGTGTTACAAAGGCTAGGAACAGGCTATATAAACACACACACACATATATACACAGTAAAAAATATATATACAAAAACTATACAAAATATATTCACTATAAAAATTCTAGCAAGAGAAAAGAGAACATTCAGAAGACTTAACCAAATACTCAAACTAATTAACTTTTTTAAAAGGACCTGCAACATACACAACCTTAGATAAATTTTTAAAATATAAGATTAAATAGAAATGTCTACATTCCTCCAAAAAGAAAAACAAATAGGTTTCCCTTTCCACCGCAAAAAAAGCCAGACTCAGACAGACATTAGATTTTTTTCTTTTAGTCTACAATATTAAATGCTCCAAAAAAAAAAAACCAACCCTCAATAATTATAGTGTTCTGAGTGAAATGTGATATTTAAATTCCATAACTAGGCTTTCAAAATTCAAAATGTATGCCGTCCACATACCCTTACTGAAAAAAATTGCTAGAAAATATTGACATCGAAATGGAGAGTATATTGGAAATATAGAACAAGAAAAAGATGCAGTATGAAAGAAACAGAGGTAATTGGCCCTGGAGAAGTTAATATGAGGTTATACAGACACATAAAACTTAAAGAATAGATGCTCAAAAGAGGAAGTGAAAAATGGAAATTTTCTACTCAGGATAGAAAAAAAATTACTCCTACTAACATTCATATACAAAACCCCCCAAACCAAACAAAACAAAAAAAACATAAAAGCAAAAATGTAGTTTACTTTCAGCTCCCCAAACCCTCTTCTTCCTCCCAGGTCCACCAGCTGGGTAGTAGGAGATACGGAAATCCCTAAATTTTGAAGCAAAGTGATTTAATAAGAGTCCAATGTGATTTTAGAAAATTCAGTTAGGCAAAATACTCGATGTTTCCAATTTTGCCCTCCTCCAGTAGAATCTGGACATTTGAGAGGGACTAATTTGCCTTTGTGAGTGGGTCCTTTGGTTTTTGGACCAGTGGAGTTTTGTGGAATGTTCTAGGAAAGTTCGTCTGCAAGGAACAGAAAATTTCAGGATTACACTTTTCCAGGAAACAGAAAAAGATGGAGTCTCCCAGTGTATTTTAGGAAGCTCGCAGATATCTGATATCAATGTCTCCTAAAGAGAACATGTTCATATGCAAAACTTCTGACCAAACTGAATAAAACTTTAAATTCAAAATCAAGTATCATCAAAATAAAACTTACAGTGTAGTAGAAGAAGTAATATACCAAGACCAAGTAACATTTATCCTAGAAATGCAAGGGTGCTTCAATGTTTAGGAAATGTATTAAGATAACTCTTTATTCTTGACTGCCAAAGATGAAAACCAAATCATTTTCTCAGTGGAACCTGAAAAGATACCTCTCTGAATACTTAAGTGTTCAAAGGACATAGAGGGTATGAATAATAATTAATGAGGCTGTTTTAATACATATATTTTGAACCCTATACCCCACAGAGAATAAACTTTCCTTTCAAATACCCATGAAATATTTATTAAGTCACAAAGAATGCCTCCATATATATCCCAAGGCACAATTTTTCCAGTCCACATTCTCAGCAATAAATAACAGGAAATGAGTAGCGAAAGTACACTAAAACTTCAGCTACCAGGAAAAATGTACAGATTTTTATGATGAGGAAAACTAAAAGAAAGTCACTGTCTAGGACAGAGGTTGGCAAACTATGGCCTGCAGATTGTTTTTGTAAACAAAATTGTAGTATCACCACACTTTTTAAATTTATGTACTATCAGTGACGGCTTTCAATGGCTACTTTTATACTACAACAGCAGATTTGAGTAGTTGCTGTGGGGACCACATAGCCTCGCAAGCCTGAAGTATTTACTGCCTGGGCCTCTACAGAGAGTTTGCTGACCCCTGGGCTAAGAAAACATTTGCACCCCGGTAGAAAATGGGCAAAGGATATTGATGGCAGGGTCAGCCTCACGGGCTCACAGGACCTGTGCAGTCACCCAGGAGCCTGCACTTACAAAGGTCTGGCGCTTGGCTTAATGCTCTGCTGTCACCATCTTGAAATTTTTAATAATTTTTGAACAAGAGGCTAACCTTTTCATTTTGTGCTGATTTCTGCAAATTATGTAGTTGGTCCTTGATTTTTAAAGGACTCCTGGGTGACTCAGTGGGTTAAGTTAAGTGTTGGACTTCGACTTAGGTCATGATCTCCTAGACTGTGGGTTTGAGCCCTGTGTCACGCTCTGTGCTGACAGCTCGGAACCTGGAGCCTGCTTCGGATTCCGTGACTCTCTTTCTCTGTGCCCCTTCCCCACTCGCACTGTCTCTCTCTCTCAAAAATATACATAAAAAAAAAAGAGAAAAGAACGCTAATTGATACTCAATGTTTTAAAAACAAAAAGTGAACAATAAATATGAAAAAAAGTCTGTGGCAAATCTGTAAGTCCATCCAAATAAAAATTGCAGTGAAGATCCATTTTCATCTATAAAACTTACAGATATTTCAGAAAGAGGTAATCCCAGGTGTCGGTGATGGATAAGAAACGAGCACTTCAGGTCTTACCGCAGGGACTTTAATAATCATGATCTCAGGAAGGGAGTTAGAGCGGCTACCATGTCCTTTGTGCTCACTGTGTTCCAGGCAAGATACTTAGCACCTTAAGATCATTAGGTTTAATTCTTAAAACAATCCTTATGAGATAGATACTATTATCCCCATGGTATAAAGGAGGAAGCTGAAGTGTAAGAAAGCAAAACATCTCGTTCAAATGTCGTACTAGAAAGTGGAAGAATAGGAGTTTGAATTCACATCAGGAGTTTGAACTTACATGGGCACTCACCAAGTCGGTGCTTGTAACTGCTGATCTGAACAGCCTCAAGAGTAAATTGTTCCACATTTCTGAATAAAGAAATGCAGTAATTCCAAATATATGAATCCCAGGGTAGAAAAAAACCCATTTTCACTATACTTGGATATATAGAAAATAATTTAAAGCTGCTTTTTTAATCCACGAAATACCCTCCTGCTGGGTGCAGGTGTGGTGACGAGAGGAGACAACTTTTTTTCCAAACTAGAAATCTTAGCCCAGTGCAAGAATTAAAAGTCAGTAAATCAAGTTTGAGGTTTTGTCCGTCCCTGCCCTCCACTTCTCTCACTCACGTGCCTTGTTGTGTCCTCATGGCATGCACACAAAGGGGGCCTCTGACTTCCCTGGCAGCCACGCTGCTGTCCTTGTCTGGTCATGGTCACCGAGTGGTCACCCACAGACCACATTGGTGGCTTTGCCTGGTAACCTTGGGGGGGGGGGGTCTCACCTATCACGTCTTGGTGTTCATTTTAATGGGGAGATACCTTTTGGACAGCTAACCAGTTTCTGTTTTCCTAACAACTATAGTTTTGTGTAAATTTGCACCAAACATATGAAAAGTTGATATCAGATAGTATTTTAGATTTTTCCTGGTGTGTGTGTGTGTGTGTGCTGGAAAAGGCAAATTAACTGAAGTGAAGGGAGTACATTTTTTTGCTATAATATCCTTTTGTTCTGATTCACAAGAGAAAATACAGTTTACATCTACCTATCTACCCATCTATCATATTACTTACATATAATTGACCGAAAGTTTCACACAGAATTACTTTCTATTACAGCATGCAGTAGATCCTAATATTTCTGTTCCATTCTGTTTCAATTTGTTTTTAATGCTGGCAACATCCCACCAAAACGATTTCCCAAATCACTAATAGGTTGCATTCTGCAGCTTGAAAGTCATTGTTTTTACAGCCATCAGTCAGATTGACTAAAGGGAAAATTCCTCACAAGTCAGTAGGGTGGGGCTGGGCGTCCTGGGCTGGGGTCTCCACAACACAGATAGGAGCCCCCAAACTCAAAGTGCAGTGCTCTTGGTTTGGGTCTGGACTGGTATCTGAAGAAGTTGGAATAAAGGCAAGAGTCAAGGTCAAGCTTTTTAAGCCTGAGGAAGGCTTGGCCATGACCCCCGTCAGTAAAAGGAGGATAAGGCCTGGGCTGGGTTTCGGGCTCCAGCCAATTTGAGTGCATTGTGAGGTTAGGAGGAATGAGGAAAGCCAAGGGAGAAGCTGGGGAGCAGAGGGAGGGGGGCAATGAACACTGGGCTTTTGATGGACGAACTAACTGCTTGTCCCACTGAGTGGCGCCTGAGCCTGTGCACCCTTCCAGGATTAGCTAGGGACCTGGGTGGGTCACTTAGGACATCAGTGACCTCAGCTGGGTGGAGCTAAGGAAAAGTGGGACTGATGGTTTTATAATTTCTATCGTTAGAGCAACTCTCTTCCAGGATTAAAAGACTTGTGGGTGATGGCTTCAAATACAAGCTCTATTTTCCCTTTTGCCTTATTCTAACTCTCGTGCAAAAGAAGGGGGGACAATTTAAATTCAGTTTGGCCCACTTGATTCTTTCTGACTCTGGTTGTGTGTGTGGCTAATGGAAAGAGCCTGTGTTTTCTAAGGAGCTTAACCACAGGGAGGTTGGGAAACTCACATAAGCACAAAAGAATGTATTTCAGAAAACAAATCAGAATGAGATTTAGAGTTCTTATTTTGCTCCTACTCTTTGCATATTAGACCTTTGGAAGTAATTGAGCAGTAATCTGAGGGTAATGCTAGGTTATGTGTGAAATCCCTTGCTGAGAACTCATAATGAATGCAATGTCACAAAAGTTTGTTGACTTCTTACTATGTTCCAAACATTGGAGAGGGCATAGAAAAACAAAAATGAGTAAACTTCGGAGCTGCCTCCCAACAGTTATCTTCTTGTGGAGCTAGTAGTGAGGACTGGTGCTTTTATCATCCAATGATCTGGGAAACCCTTCTCAAAGTCAAGTCAGAAAGTGGTGTGGGAAGGCATTGACTCCGAGTTTGAGTAGACCCAAGTATATTAAATGGACCTTCAAGCACAGAACTCTGTAGGAGTGTGTTCAAGCAGAATTTCTGGAGGCCCCTTGAATTCCAAATTTTGCTGACTTATATTTGTGGAACCAAGGCACAAAATCCCAATAAGGAGCCTGAATCCACATTGTCCTGATACCCAACTGGATTATGGAAATCTTAAGGGGCTAGAATCGTATTTGAATTAAGATTTAATTGAGTCAAATATCAGGGACCTTTCACATCTGCTGATTTTCTAGAACATGGACATTTCAGCTGTCTGTGACTAAGACTAATGGCTGTCTTAAAAACAGTTTTTTAAAAGCCCATAACAGAGTCCAATGAAACATTTGCAAGTACTGCATATATCTGGGTAAAAAGCAGTTTTTATTTCTACCTTGGAGCTTTGGTAACAAAGCCTGGGTGAGCCATTACTGCCTGAAGAGAACATCAAGACTCCATAGCTGGGATTTTAAGATCATTAACTCTTAAATAGGTTGGTACAATTATTTGCAATGTTTTACACATCATAGGGTGGATGGAAGCTGGAATTGAATCCACTCTCTGCCATTTCCCCATCTAACACTCTACTTCTGGCTGTGACCAGGAATCCACTTAATCCTCTCAGGGTTGAGAGGAAGCCAATGATCCAAATATGGACACACCACCCTGTGTTGATTGTTCTGGGAGTACCTACTAGAGCATATTCCAAACCAGAAAACCAACTTATAAGGCAAAGTACAAGTGAGACATGCATCTTTTAACAGAAAGTTCAAATTGAGTCAAAGACCCATATCTATCCTAACATATCTATCCCTGTGGGAGAAAGACAGAAGTTTGGATGAGGTCACCATGGATAGTTTCCAGAGGACCCATGAATGAGGTATTTAGAGTTCAGGGTTAGGAAGTCTAGCTATGACCAGTGGGTGGCGATGAGGCAGGGAGCAGGACTGTGGCACCAGGAAGGTAAGCCTTTGGCTTCTGCAGATTTGGGTTAAAGAACTATGAGCAGTACCCCCAACAAGCTCACCTCCATGCTAAAACTGTAAGCAGCTGACATGGGGCTCTTTCCTTTCCCAAGGGATAATATGACCTTGGGGTGGGATAAAGTGTGCATGCACCAGTTAAGAAGACTCAGTAATAAGGACTAGAAGGATTCCAAGGTACAGAAATAGATAATTCTATATTCCTCTGCTCCTTGAGTAGGTTAGACCCCTTGGGATCCCATGGTAACCCAGAGAAGACAAAACCAGTTTGGTTCCAGAATCTTAGGTTATATTTACCCACACTTGAGGTGTTAACAGACTAGGTACATTTCAAGTGTGCCCCCAAAAAGGTATATTTTGGTCAAGGCTTATATAATTGCATAAGGAGTGATCATGTGTAAGTATGAAACAACACACCTCAACAGTCTCAGGGCAATTATTAGCAGAGTTGGGATAGGAGAAGCAAGCCTATCAAATATCTCCTTGCCTCCAGTTTTGTCTTAGGGGTCTCATTTTATTTTCTTAAGAAAATATAGTCCCTACCCATTAGCAAGAAGGTTTCCAGATAGATACAGACTTTTCTTTAACACCCGAGGTAATTTCTCAGATCTTCCCCTTATACGTAGCATCAACAAATCACATGAATACCAAATTCTGTACATTTTCCATGTCAGAGAGAAGAATCGTGAAAAAGAAATGTTTTAAGACAAACCGTGTGAAAGTGTGAGCTATTATTGAGTGATCCTATTTAAGTAAAGGAATGCAAATAGATTTGTATCTGTTAAATGAGGACAATCCTTGAAAACAAAGAAATGGTAACCTGAGAATTTACTCCAAACCTCTGCTTCTTAGTTAAGCATCCAAGAATAGCCCCTCAATTCTGATTCAATCCCTATTTCACCAACACTCTGCCTCCTCCTCCTACAGAATTCCCACATTGTAGGATTTCTCTACTAATGTGAAAATCAAACCTGGGATGAAGGAGGTATGAGGCTTCCTCTCTAATCATTAGGCATCTTACACTACCCCGCAGATAGCCCTTGTCCTGGTCTTATGAACGAATGCACAACACTACATTTGAGAAGAGGGCACAGATGACCAGTGTTCAAGGAATCTCTTGATTCCAGTGGAAAGGAGCTGTAGATTTCTAGATCGGACTATGGCTTATCACCAGTTATGTGTTGCCTCTTCTGAGGCACTTACATAGCATTGGCCCACACCAGTAACCCCAGGACCAGACCATTTGCCCTATGGCTGAAAGAAAGCAGCCAGGAGCAGTCTTTGAGATTTGAAGTATATAAGTGAATCCTGTCCAGAGTGATGTCCTGGATTCTAATGAAAGAGGATTTCCAAAGCTTTAAATCCCAGGACTATAGGATATGCAGTTCTGGTGAGCTCTTGGGAGACACCATTAGGTTCTTCTGTTGATGATTAGGTAGGTCCATTCACCAAGGAGCTGTGCTCTAAAGTTGGCCCATATGGGAAGGCTCCTCAGGTTCACACAGAGTCACAGGAATTGGCTGGAGCTGTCTGAGTACCAAATTGAGAGTGTTTATCTAAATGAGGGCAGAAGTGCTGATGTCCAGCTGGCAGAAGATCAAGAGGCTTCCTTGAGCAATCGAGGCTTCTTTCCATGCTCTTCATTCTTCCACTGAACAAACAGGTTGATGCTGGAGCGGCAAGTAATTCCTAAATCCCTCACAGACACAGCATATAATAATGACTGAGAGATGTACATGGTGCCCTGAGAGCATGAGGCAGGGGCAATGAGCCCCATCTGTGTTAGTCAAAGGCAAGAGGTAGAGACTGAGTTGAGTCTTAAAGAATGAGTAAGAGTTTGCCAGTGTGGACATGGAGTGTCCCAAGCAGCTGGAATATGTATAAAGGCTGAGAGCCTAGAATGGAAAAGGTTTACTGGAAAAGGTTTATTTTTGAGAGGACCCCCTCCTCACCCAGATTCCTTTTTCCATCTACCCATCACCTCACTCTCAACTCTGCAGGGCTCTATGCTGCCACCAGAGGAAATTTCTTGTTCTTCCCCAAACAATTGTTTAAATATGTATTTCTGTATTAACTAGAAGAGTTAAATGTTCAAATGCTGATTTACTATCCTTTAGGGGATTGTGTGCTCTGATCCTTTGTTTATTTTTCTATTGTTTGCCTTTTTAAAATTAAAAAAATTTTTTTTAACATTTATTCATTTTTGAGAGACAGAAAGAGACAAGGTACGAGTGGGGGAGGGGCAGAGATACAGGGAGACACAGAATCTGAAGCAGGCTCCAGGCTCTGAGCTGTCAGCACAGAGCCCAATGTAGGGCTCGAACACACAAACCATGAGATCATGACCTGAGCTGAAGTTGGACCCTTAACCAACTGAGCCACCCAGGTACCCCTACTGTTTGCCTTTTTAATATTTACTTGTACCAATTATTTACATATCCTGGACACAAAATTTTGCCTTTTTTATTTGTTGCAGACATCTTTTTTCATTCTTTTCTTGTCTTTGAACCTGTTTATGGTATCATTTTGTCATTCAGAATTGTAGATGGTTCAGGTAGTCAAAATTATCATTTTCATAAAAAATAATTCCTATTTTCTGTACCTTGCTGGAGAAACTCTTCACTAACCTAAGGACATAAAAGTCTCCTTCTATAATTCACTCAGTGGTTTAAAGTTTTGTTTTTCCCATTAGGTTTTAATACACCTAGGGTTACATTTGGTATGAGACACTGATCTAACCGTTTTTTTTTCCAGTTAGAAATCCACTGTCATAACATCGTGTATTAAAGGGTTAGTTCTCTGTCCTCAGTTTGAATCCCCTTTTTCACTATATAGCAAGACCTCATGTAGATTGAGGTTTGGGCTCTCTGTTCTACTCCATTGGCTCCACAGTTATTTTACGTGTCATGCATATGGGGTCATTATATTGGATAGGGCAAGCTTTCTAGCTTTATTATTCTTTTTTGCAATTCTTTGATTATTTTTAGACTTTCAATCTTCATTTCATTTTTAAAGTCAGTTTTTGAGTTTTACAAAACATCTTTTCAGAATATTTCCTAGAATTGAAGTTATATACTAAGTTGGGGAAAATGAGATGGCCTTATGATACAAGTCTTTCACTGTATGACCATAATATATCATGCTCCTTTGTTCAGGTCAGATAAACATATTATTTTTGGATGTGGAGCAGACAAATACATTCTCCTTATGGAGATGGAATACACTCAATAAGAATGAGAATTCTTGGGTTATTCTTGGGCACAAAATCTATTGTACAGAATCATCTTAAATATCTGTAGAATAGGGGTGCCTTAGGTAGCTCAGTCGGTTGAGCATCCACCTGTTATTTCAGCTCAGGTCATGATCTCACAGTCATGGAATGGAGCCCCGCACTGAGCTCTGCATTGTGGAGCTGCTTGAAATTCTCTCTCTCTCTCTCTCTCTCTCTCTCTCTGTGCCTCCCTGTGTGCATTCTCTATCTTAAAAAAAAAAAAAGAACATTAAAAAATCTATAGAATAGCCTGAAACAAAGGAAAGAATAGCAACAAATATCTCTTTAGAAGTTAAAATTAAAGCAAATGAGTGAGTAAAAAATAAAAGTAATCTGAAACCAGTGGAAACTGTACAAAATGTCAGGGTAGAAGGAACAAACTCTTAATCTCAACAATTAATACAGTGACAGTCAGAAATGCAGCGCTCAGCTGAAACATATCCCAGGTGAAAGGAAAGTGGCATCGTAGCTACAGAAAGAATGAGTTAGAACATAAAAACCTGCAATGACGTCACTGCAACAGACTGGGTATGGGCATTGTGGAAAATACAAGCTGAGTTGAAATGGTAATAAATGGTATTCATAAAACAGAAGTCAATCTTGAGAAATAAAGAAGCTCCCTTCCAAATCTAAAATTCTGTAATTCCATATGTCCTAGAGAATGTTTCCCTCTTTTTTAGGAGGAAGATTCCTTTTTAATATAATGAAAGGCTGTATACTTTCTCTTGTTTTTTTTTTTTATTAGTATGAATAGTTACATTAAATGTTCTTAAATGTTCAACCATTCTTACATTCCTGAAATAAACTCTGTTGGTTAATTAATTATTATTCTTTTGAGTTCCTGCTGGATCTGTCTTGCTAACATTTTATTTAGAGATTTTGCATCTGTTATTTACAAATGAAATTTGTCTCTTTGAAGAGGGGGATTTGTCTGTCTTCGTGTGTTCGGGCATCTAGTTTGTGCTAATCTCTTTGAAATAAACTGGAATTGTTTTTCTTCCCTAATCAATGAATAATTTAAATAGCACAAAAACAATGGTTTCCTAAAGATTTGAAACCTACCTGTGAATCTGGGTAGGCCCAGGGATTATTTTAGTGCATTAGTATGTGCGGTGGGGGTAGAAGGGGTGGGAGGGGGAGGGAATAGGGAGGGAAGGGAGGTTCTTTAGCACAATTTTCAAGAACGCTCACATTGAGGTACATGTGCTCCTATGCATCAGCATTTCTACCCCAATGTTCATAGCAGCACTCTCCACAATAGCTAAAACATGGAAAGAGCCTAAGTGTCCATCAACAGATGAATGGATCAAGAAGATGTGCTTTATCTATACCATGGAATACTACATGGCAATGAGAAACAGTGAAATCTGGCCATGTGTAGCAACATGGATGGACCTTGAGGGTGTTATACTGAGCGAAATAAGTCAGGCAGAGAAGGACAAATATCATATGTTTGCACGTATAGGAGGATTAGGAAGAACTTGACCGAGGAACAAGGGGGAGAAGAAGGGCGGAAATGGTGGGGGAAAGGGAGAGAGGCAAACCATGAGAGACTCTTGAATGCTGACAAAAACTGAGGACTGATGGATGGGGGGGGGAGGAGGGTTGGGCATGGAGGAGGGCACTTGTGGGGATGAGCACTGGGTGTTATGTGGAAACTAATTTGACAATAAACTATTTGTAAAAAAAATAAAATAAACAAACAAAAAAAAAGAACGCTCACATTGAGTCTAAACATCTTTTCCTTTTAAAAAATTTTTTTTACTGTTTATTTATTATTGAGAGACAGAGCATGGGAGGGGCAGAGAGAGGGGGAGACACAGAATCTGAAGCAGGCTCCAGCTCTGAGCTGTCAGCACAGAGTCCGACGTAGGACTCGAACTCACAAACCGTGAGATCATGAACTGAGCCGAGTCTAAACACCTTTCAAATGATTTCCAAAGTTATAGAAGCTTCTGATAATGAGCCCAGTTAATGTATAGGTTGAGTGTAAAATTATAGAACATAAAGAGAAATGATACAAGGTAAAGATGAATGAACACCTGATTAAGTACCATCTGCTTTTGTTTTCCTAGGTCAGGAAGTGTGCTGCACCACTGGAATGAAATCTATTACTTTGTGGAACAGTTGGCTCATAAATTCATCAGGTGAGAAATACAATGTATAGTGCACTGCCTTGAGTAAAACTAGCCTAATTACTAACTACTTTGGGCATGTTTTTTGACAAAGGTAGACTCTCAGATCTTCAACCAGAGACTTGACTTTGTTTTAATCTTTGCCACATATTAGAATAACTTTTGGCTTTATGTTTGCAGAAGGACCCTGATTTGGTTGTAAGACCAAAATTTTACTGCTGTCTCTCTCATGGAACAATATATTCTTCCAGAAGGATCATTAACATTTTCTTTCACAGTGCATCACACTGGGCCATTTGGCTTATTCGAGCTGGACTCAGGTGTAAAAGGTGTAGGGTGAAAGGTGACCAATTCATTCCATTGTGCCCAGAACTTTCCCTGTTACAGCGCTGAAAATGGCACATTCTGTGAGCTCTCCTCAGTCCCAAGGAAACCACCATGTTGGTCAGCCTGGCTGTGTGTCCCAACAGGTAGAATTCTCCGAGCATTCTTTACCCCACTTTCCAAGGGAGGACAATGCAGTTTTGAACTGCACTATAAATGTTGCAGAGCCTCAGAGGTCCTACTTTCCAGTAAGTGTAGATTCCCACTGGTAAAGGAAAGGAGGTCATTTTACCCTCCTTGAATACAGCCTCTGAGGGATGACACAGCTGTGACAGCTTTCATGGATGTGCTTGAAGCCACTTGTCAAGGTCTTTGGTAAAATTGTTCTGATCATCGTGAACTCTAAAGCAGCCCCACTCCTGTGTCATGACATTGGTAGAGTTTTCCAGCCCATGTGAATAACTGTAAACTTCTTTGAATAAAATTCTTTATCTCTGAAGACAAATTGTCCCCTGAGACCAATATAATGACAAATGCATTCCCTCCGAATTCAGTTACTGATCTCTTACTTGCCTACCTGATTGGAGGGGAAGGGTTAGGATGTGTCCTCTCTGTGATGCCAAAATTTAGAAGCTGCAGTAGGCAGCATCTAAACCCAGATGCTTAGGAAAAGCAGATGCCAAGAGGAGAGAGAGGAAGGGGAAAGAAGCAAATACATGAGTGATATTAAAAGCAAAGTATTTGAAAGAATTGTAGAGGCTTACAACTGAAAACGACTTCCCAAACTATCCTAAGAGGCACTTGCTACCCTTAACTTGAATAGCTCTGGTGAGAAACTGCTACCTTTGGAGGCAGACAGCCCAATAGTTAGACAGTTCCAGTTTCCAGAAAAGCCTTTTTGTTGTTGAGCCAACATGTCCTTTCTGATACTCCCGTCCATTATGTCCATTACATCCCTTGGAGTGATATAAAACAAATCTGCCCCTAGACACTTGACAGTACCTACTCTGTTTCTATTTGCCCTTCTGGTCTTCTGTTCTTTCTGAAGCAGAGGAGTCTACTGGAATGGGCTTTGAAGTTAGGCAGATGTGGACTTGAATCCAAGCTCCATTGTGCAACCATAGCAATTGACTCACCTTGGTTGAACCCTGGTTTGCATGTGAAAATTAGGAGAAAACATGTGCAGTGCAAACCAACTAGCCCAGTACCTGGCTTAGAGTGGCCACTCAGCACTTCTTGTTTCGCTGTTCCTTCAACAATTCCAGATGCCTCAAAGTCTTAGAATCAAAGACACTGAGAGGTAGGGGTTGGGGAAACTAAGAGACCACTTAACCCAATCCTTTCATTTTATTGATAAGGAAACTGAGAACCAGAGAAGTTGACATGGCTTAATCCAGACCACAAGACACTTTCCTCTGGTTGTCTCCTCTGGCCTTTCTGGATATGGACCCCCCTCAGAGTACAGCACCAAGACATCACTGTTATGCAGATTCCAAGATTCGGGGACTGTATTTTGACTGCTGCAGCCCAAGTGCCTATAATAGTCCCTGACACATAGTACATGCTCAATCAATATTTTTAAATAAATGGGTGGATTCTGAAAAAGAATGAATGAGTTTTGTTTATTCACTCTTCTCTGTTTCCTTCAAGACCCCAACCCATGCCTCTCACCCATCACTCTCAGCAAAGAACTTCACCTCCTGTTTCACCAAGAACCCTGGGAATAGCAGAAAAGTGATTTCCTCAAGTTCCAGTCCTACTCTTAAAAGATGCAGGGGGACCACCTGGGTGGCTCAGTCGGTTAAGTGTCAGACTTTGGCTCAGGTCATGATCTCGCGGTTCGGGGGTTCGAGCCCCGCGTTGGGCTCAGTGCTGACAGCTAGCTCAGAGCCTGGAGCCTGTTTCGGATTCTGTGTCTCCCTCTCTCTCTGACCCTCCCCTGCTCATGCTGTCTCTCTCTCTCTCTCTCTCTCAAAATAAATTAAAAAAAAACATTTTGAAAAAGATGCAGGGGTGTCCTTCCCCTTATCTCTGAGGTTCAAGTATTCCCCCTTTGATGGTGACCCCTCCATTTTATCCCATTGTCTCCAATCTTCCCCAGGTCTTTGTTTTTCTCTTGTATTTTTCTCTGCCATTTCTACATCAATAGACACAAACAAATCTCTCCTGCCCATATTTGGAAAAAATTTTTTAAAAAACAGAAAACAACAAATCTCCATATATTCCTCTATAGATCCTATAGATACCTATTTCTTTGCTGGTTTCTTATTCAAATATCTTTGAAGACTCAATATCTCCATATTCTTACTTCGTATTCATTCTTTAACCCACTGCCATCTGGCGTTCATCCCCACCCTCCCCACCTGCTTGCTCTCGTCAAAGTCCTTAACTAATGCCCTAAGAGGACAAAGACAGTGAGTGTCTTGCAGTGCTCCTTCTGCGGGATACAGGAGCTCGTTTGATTAAGTTCCCTCCCCTTGAAATTCTCTCCTCCACCTTCTGGTTCTCCTTTCATCTCACTGACTAGACCCAGGCCTTTAAATGTTGGTGTTGGTTCTAGATTTGGCTCACTTCCTTTCTCGCTGCTGACACTGTCTTGGAACAATTCCACTGCTGTCAGTATGCCCCAGACTCCCAAATCATGGCTCTAGCCAAGGCTCATATATCAAACATACCAGTTGCCTCTTGGAGCCCTACATTACCCACATTTCAAATTCATTTTTTCTAGAGCTGAACTCTATATATAAGAGGCAGTATAATAAGGTGTTTAAGGGCCCGAGTTCTAGAACTAGGAGCTTGGTGTTAAGTCCCAGACCCACTACTTTCCCACTGTGTGACCTTGGGAAAATTACTTTGTCCTCAGAGTCTCAGTTTCCTTTTGTGGAAAATAGGAATAATAATAGTACTGATCTCATAAAGTTGTTACTGGTTTAATGAGATAATACGTTCACACCACTTACAATAGTGCCTGGCATATAGTAGGCACTTGACAAAGTGGGCCGTTATTACATTACTGTGATAATGATGGTGTTTTGCTGATTAGCCGCAGTGAGGTGGTAATAGGCAGAATTGTGTCATGGACACAGAACCCAGGTCTCTTTCAAGATACCAGCATTCAATTCACCACATACTCTTTGGGCTCCTACCAAGTATTAAATGCCGTGATAAGGGGTCCAAAGATACATCAGACATATGGTATTGAATGTAGGCTTTATCCTAGAGGCAGTAGGAGCTGTTGGAGATTTTTACAGCAGATGGGTGACAGGTCTGATTTATATTTTAGGAAAATAGCTCAGGAAGCAGTGTGTAGCATGAATTGGAACAAAGCATGGTGACGACAAGGTCACCAGCCAGAAAATTGTAGTGGTCACATAATTTGAGGGCAAGGTCCTAAGCTAAGAAATGGAAAGGTGGCAGGTTTAGGAAACATTGGAGGAGGTGGGAACTATAAATCTGGGGCCAGATCAGGGATGGGGGCCACCGCATGGTGAAGGAACAGGTTGATGTTGTGACAGATGAACCAACTGGCCCTCGCCAGAGAGAGCCCGTGACAGACAGCACTCTACTGGTAAATCCACTACAGTCTGCTAGTCCACCTTTTCTTTTCTTTTTTAAATGTTTATTTTTGAGAGAGAGAGAAAGAGAAGGCATAAGCAGGGGAGGAGTGAAGAGAGAAGGGGACAGAGTATCTGAAGTGGGCTCTACACTTACAGCAGTGAGCCCGATGCAGGGCTTGAACTCACAAACCATGAGATCATGACCTGAGCCAAAGTGGGACGCTTAACTGATCAAGCCATCCAGGCGCCCCATCTTTTCTTTTCTTTCCTTTTTTTTTAAATGTCTGTTTTGCTTTTGTTATTTCTGGACAGTCCATCTTGCAGACAGAGAAGCACATTTGGTCCTCAGCTGAGAGTTGTTCTCTCTCCAAGAGTGGATTTTTTGCTCAAGACAGAGCTCCTGAGCACTGCCATATACAAGCCTTGCCACCGTGTTCATTAATAATGAGAAGTATAAAACTACCAAGCGGAATAGATATTCTTGTGGCCCACCAGCGCCTTCTCTCCTCATAGGATACCTCCTTGGGAAACCGAGCAGAAATTAAAAGTTGATGGTGATTCTGCTTGCAGAGCGAAGAGAGTTTTGTGGTAGGATCTTAGTGGCTGATGGCACCAAGCTGCGACAGCTTCGGCCACTCCCCTCGTTAGAGGATACACCTGACTGCTGTGGAGACGCTATCAAGTTTTACCTATCGGGGACCCCTTTGTATAAACGTCATGCAGACCAGCCATCTTCCAGGGCCACACTTCTTCAGACAGAGCACGGGGCAGTGATGAATGTTAGCTGTTCTACCTGTCGTCTGCCCTCACTGAGTGGTGGTGTCAGGTCAGAAACAGCCTCCAGGAAGACAATGCAGATCTTCCCTCTGGTCCACAGCTTCGAGTCCGCTGCTGGCTGAATACTTGCAACACCAGCCGCAGAGTCTCTCTTAGGGTTGTAGGTCCTCAGCCCTGGCGGCCGTGAGAGAAAAGGAAAAACAGGGAAGACCACTGGAAGGAAATGGCATTCTGTAGTCTTTCTATTTGCCCTAATAGAATTTCTTTTTCTTTCCAGCCCACAGCTAAGAATGTCCTTTATTGTCTTCTCCACTCGAGGAACAACCTTAATGAAGCTAACAGAAGACAGGTAAGGATGCTTCCCTTCCCTGTCACTAAAAAGCCCACCGTTTCCTGGGTAGTTCTGGTATTTGTGCCCTAGTGCCAGCCTTGACTGCCAGTCATTTTAAATTTAGAATTTTTTAATGTTTATTTATTTTTGAGAGAGAGAAAGAGAGAGAGTACAAGCAGGGGAGGGCCAGAGAGAGAGGGAGACACAATCTGAAGCAGGCTCCAGGCTCTGAGCTGTCAGCATAGAGCCCGACAGGGGGCTCAAACTCTAGAACTGAGAAATCATGATCTTAGCCGAAGTCAGACGCTTAACTGACTGAGCCACCCAAGTACCCCATCAGTCATTTTAATCGTATAGTTCTCTCTTTCCACTGAAGTCTTGAACATTGTACATTGACCCATCTGCTAGTTTACTCTGTGACGACTGATAGAATTTCCTGATGTTGGTGAAATTCCATAAATGACTAAATCACATTAAGGTAAGTCTTACGTTTGATTGGCAACTCAGTTTGCTAACTTCAAGCAAAATGTTAGCAGGCCAAATCCTTGGGGGGGTTATAGTTTCATTTATTTAAATTAGATTTGGTTTTGGATTAAGATTTCAGAGATATAATAAGCATACTATGAGAGAAGTAAGAACTTGAGATATTATTAAACATAATTACCAAGGCAGGGAATAGAAAGGGAGGGTTTATGGTACCACGGTATAAAAGGAAATTTGAATCAGGTGTGGCAAAATGTTGTTGGCGTAGAAGGATTACGTAGACATAGCTCAACAAAGATGTTATCTGGGGTTTTACCACTTACCCGTGAAAACTCGAAGAAATAGAGACAGGCCATTTGTTTGTAGTTAGGATGGTATGTTGGGAGTGGAGATAACAGTTTTCTTGAGTTAGTAACACCTTTGTCCACTTTTTTAAAAAGTGCAGTAGTGACATGAGAGAATTCTACACCATGGGGTCAGGGAGACACATGTGGGACTATCGGCAGACTTGCATATGGATGTGTAAGGAGAGGGAAAGGAGGAAAGGCAAGCACAGAGGACAGGGAGACTTTATTAAGTTCTTCTTCTAGAAATCAGAATAGGTCTAACAAGATAGAGTAAGGTTTTCTGGATTTTGCGCTAACACAGCAAGTCTGAGTTAGTCCTCATTTTTCTCCGCATTTTGATTCCTGTGTGTAACTAAAAGAATACTCTGTACCATATAGAAGTTTTCAAGTCCTGTTTCTCGTATCTATTATTCATGCATGCCATTTGAAGCCCCATTTTAAAAACAGGGGTTTCTTATTTCCTATTAACGGAAGAAGAAACTGAGGCCATATTGTATTCCTAAGGGTACCTAACAGAACTCACATTAGATGTGGGCCCCACATTCTTTGCAGTCTCTCTTGCTGCCTTCTGTTAAACAGAGAATCCTAGAGCCCAAGAAATGTGTGAGATTTTCCGTCACTATTGGCCAAGGATTTTAAGAAGCTTAGAGAAAGTGTCTGTAGCCCATGAAAGACTCCTGCTCTCTCTCAATCTTTACATGATGACATCCTTTATGCAGAGATGCCTTTTATTCAGAGAAGACTCCCTTCTCACCCATTCTCCACATCCTCCTACAACCCAGGCTGCCCGGTACTGCTTCGTGCTGACTCCATTCACTCCATGCTTGAGTTTGGCCCAAAGACCTAGATCTCACATCTCTTGTGGGTATTTTGTGTGCTATTGCTCACAGCCTCTGGGAAATGGGGAGGGCAGCCGAGGAAGTCACAGATTTATAAATGTTGTTAAAACACTTAGTTATGCTAGTTTTGGTTATGCTTGTTCAAATTAGTCATCTGAGTCCAATGTTTTTCATTTGAATCTAATGTTTTATGCCTTAACTTCATCACTCCTAGTTTCCTGTACCAAGGAGAACACAGAGGTTAGGATCTCCACTTTGCTAGAAGCAGCACTTAATATTTAAGGGCTGAATATGCCTCAAACAGCCAAAAAACGCCTTGCTAAAAAGGCTGTTTGGGTTTCATGTGGTGACTGCTTGGCCTAACCAATGGGTCAGCTGGCAAAGCTTGAATGGATTACTGACATATCCCCAACCTTATCAGTCTAGGGAAAAATGTGGATAAGCCTTTCTCTCCAAAATACGTTTTCATGAGTTTTGCTAAAAGAATTGGGCTTTCAGAGCTTCCAAGATGGTACTTTTTCTGACAGATGTGACTTCTAGCGTTTTAATTGGTCACAGGAATGTTTATGTTTTTCTCTATATCTCATCTGAGCTTCACAATATCCCTAGAAGACAGTAATAAGTGCCTTATTTTACCGATGTACTGACTGAGGAACCACGTAAGTTAAAAAAACTTGCTCAAAAACAGGACATGAATTCAGAGAGACTCTCCTTTCCACAAGAGCAAAAGATTGTGGGTAAACCAAAACAAATAATATCAAAGATGTATTTGCATCCAGTTCTTGGGATCAAATCCATATAAAGCAAACCACAGGAAGGCTGAAGAAATACAATAGAAAATAAATATGGCATGTTGAGAGGTAGTAAAGGAATTACAATTCAAAGAACAGTACCTACCATTTGTGTCTTTTATCTGCTGAGCACTTTACATATCATTTCTTAGTTAACCTCATATAACCGTTCAATTTCTAATGGGGTCTCATTATTTTATAGGGAATATACTATTTATCATTAGTTGCTTTCAGGATTTTTTCTTTAGCTCTCAACAGGTTGATTATGATCTGTCTAGGCATGGTTCTTTGAGTTTTTCCTATTTTGGATTTGCTGAGCTTCTTGAATCTATAATTTGTCTTTCATCAAATTTGAGAAATTTGCAACCCTATTTTTCAACAATTTTGTCCAATTGTCCCAATTTTCAAACACTTTCTCCTCTCCTTCTGGGACAACAGTGACACAGATGTTAGATCTTTTGATATGATTCCATATGTGCCCGAAGGTCAGTTCAGTTCTTTTCCAGTCTTTCTTCTTGCTATTTTTCAAATTAGATCATTCCTGTTGGTCTGGCTTCATGTTCCCAGACTCCTTCTTCTGTCATCTTCATCCTGCTGCTGAGCTCATCCATTGAATTATTTATCATAGACATTGTGATTTTCAGTCCCAAAGTACCTATTTTATTCCTTTTAAAAATTTTATTCCTCTGCTGAGATCATCTATCTTTTCCATTTATTCCAAACATAATTACGTTTACCTCATGGGAGCATAATTATAAGATAAATATATAAATACTTAAATATATAATATATAATAAGATATAACATATAAATATATCATATAATTAGATATACAATGAGATTACATATGAGATATATATTTATGAGATTAACTATATGTAATATAATTATACAAAATAATAAAAAATAATTTATAAAAACTATAAAATAAACATATAAAACTTATATGCTTTAAATTCTTTCTCTGACAATTCCATAAGCTCAAGATTGCCATCTTAATTGTTTCTTTCATGAGAACTGGCCACATTTTCTAGGTGCTTTGTGTGTCGAGTAATTTTAGATTATATGCTAGAAATTTTTAATATTAGGTTGTTCAGACTCGAGTCATTTTCAAATCCTCTGGAGACTATTAATCTTTTTTCTTGGTTTGCACAAGTTTCAGACTACACGTTCTATCTCTTCTTCTGTGGGTGGTGGTTTTTATTTCAGTTCAGTTTTCAAAGCCTTTGCTAAGCAACTTGAAGTCTGTCCTACACATGTGCAGCTCAGAGATAAGCCCAGGACTTATACAGCTTCATACACAGAACTATTGGGACCCCCTTCTTCAGCTCTCTCTTCTGCAGGATTCCCCACATACTATGTTCCCTACTGAGGCTGCCCTTTCCAAGTCCTCTAGCAAGAAAAGTGGGGTATATCTTGGAGTTTGGCTACCACGTTGCCTCGTGTAGTTCTCTACTGAGGTCACCCATGGGGCAAAGTTAGAAGTAATCAAAGAGAAATGAAAGTGGGGATTCTTTCCACATTCTTTGAATCACAGGGACCCCCCCTTCTGAGCGGGCGGACATATGGTGACCTCTCAGGCCACTACCATCTGACTGAGACCCACCTTCAGGTTAAAGCCATGAAAAAAAAGAGGCGGGGAAATGTGGAATTCATTCTTGTCTGGGTTATTTGTCCAGGTTTTAACTACTCTTCCCAATCCATCTGCTTTGTTTACTTTTCAGAGTCCTTATTGATTTACTTTCTTATTTTGTTCAGAGGTTTTGGTAATAATCACCGGGAGAGATGAGATAGCAAGTAGGAAGTTTACTCCATCTTGCCTGCTATTACTTCAATTTTATAAGGGACACTGAAAACCTGATTTTAGGTAACTTGCTATGGTCAAATAACAAAAGTGGCAGAATTAGCTTCATGATTCTGGATTCTGGAATCATTCCGACTCATGTGTTTTGCATTATATCATGTTGCTCTTCCAAGATTTCATAGCTTCATCAGTTTGCAAAATGATTGATAAACTGCAACACATTTTTCAGGTTTCTTCCACAGCATAGTAAAAGATCTAATATTAATTTAAGTACCATTGGAATACAATGTTTTAGTGTTTACTACTGCATATGATTCCCTACTTACTCCCTGGATAGTCTTTTTCCTGATCTTGATTTAAATATTTCAGATGTTTCATCATTTGGAATGAGATCATGTCAAGGAAGTCCAACTCTTCCTTTAAAAGAAATCAGGAATAGATATTCAACTTAATAAAGTGCATTTTTGGCATCTATTAAGATGACCATATTTTTTCTTTGACCTACTAACACAGTGAAATGCATTGAAAGATTTTTTAATATTGGATCAGTCTTGCATTTCTTGTAACACTTGGTTGTCATATATTATTATCTTAATGTAGAATTGAACTTTGGTTTTGCATTTTATTTAGAAATTTAACATCAGTGTTCATAATTGTCATTGGGCTGCTATTGTCCTTTTATGACTACTTTTACTTACAGTCTTTTTTATACTTTTTTTTTTTTACATGTAGATCACTACTTCTAGAAATTCATCTGGTGTAAGGTATAAGGCCAAGATCCATCCTTTTTCTCCAAGTGCTTAGCCAGTTTTTCCAACATCATTTGCTGAATAATCATTTACTACCAATTTGAAAAATTAAATTCTTTCATAGACTCGGATCCACTGTTGTGTTTTCTATTCTGATACACTGCATTTCTGTCTGTTCCTAGCTAAGGCCACACTAATTTTATTGGTTTTACCATCAGAAAGACCAGTCCTTCTTCACTTCTAATCATGAATGAAATTCTCCCTGGTCTTTAGTAGTTTGTTTTTTTGTTTGTTTGTTTGTTTGCCTGGTTTACCGTGGGAATTTAAATAATTTGTTTAATGTACCAAAATATTCTTGGGAATTTCACTTGAATTGTACGGAAAGTACAGAACCACCTTAGCACAATGGCATTACAATTTTATTGTGTATATTTTCTTATTTAAAGATATATCCCTTCACTTATGTCTGTTACTAAGGTTTTATTGTTTTCTTCAAATTGGTCTCATAATGTTTATTAATTAGTTTCCTAGGCATTTTAAAGTTTTCCTTCCATTGTGAATGAGTTTCTTTTTTGTTTGTTTTATTTTCTAAGTTACTAGATTATATAATTTCTACTTTTAAAATTTATTAATTTTTGTTGGTTAACTAGTATGTGATTAAATTTTATTTATCATCCATGGATATTAGACCATATGTATACCTGATGGATAAAAATTTTTATATAAGAAATATATTGATTACATTTGTCAAATATCTTATATTTTTGTTTACTTGACCTGTGAAGACAGAGAAGTATTTTTAAACTTTCCACCAGCACTGCTTTACTTGAATCTCCAACACATTGCTTTATAATTTATGCTATATTGTTTAGTTCACATGGGTTTTCGTTATGGACTATATTTCTAATCAACATAGAATACGTTTCTGTCACTTTCCATGCTTTTTAAGTCCTTTGTCAAAAAAAATTTGATAAGCTTAGATTTTAAAAAACATTTTTCTGCTATATCTTTGTCCATCCATTTATCTTTTACCTTTCTTTGATATTTTAATTTTCCGCCAGTAATTTGAAAAAGTATAATTTAGTTTTTATTCTAGTAACAGTTCCCAGTAAATTTTGCTTGTCTTTATAATGGCAAGAATTAAGTAATATTTATTCTCCTCACTGAATTTCTTTTTTAAGTTTATTTATTAATTTTGAGACACACACACAGAGAGAGAGAGAGAGCGAGAGTGAGCACGCATGCACGCAAGCAGGGAAGGGGCAGAGAGAAAGGGAGAGAGAAAATCCTAAGCAGGCTCAGTGCTGTCAGCATGGAACCCAACATGGGGCTCTATCCCAGGAACCATGAAATCATGACCTGGGCCAAAACCAAGAGTCAGAGGATTAACCAACTGAGCCACGAAGGCGCCCTTCCTTGCTGAATTTCTTAAGAATTATTTGCATTATGTCTTATAAATACATACACATACACATATACACATACATAATTCCTTTCCAGTACTTGACATTTTTATCTGATTTATCTTTTAATTTCTTAGTTGGCTGAATCTTTTTTCAAACAAAATTTTCCTGAAAGGTATGTGAATATTAAGCTTTCCAAGCCGAACTTAGGTTCTTATACTCTGACTATCTTTTCCCCTAAATTTACTGACAATAACCCCTATGCCAATTTGAATATTTTCTATTCTACATTACATACAGAAAAAAGCCAATTTAGTACATTTCTCTTTTGTGCGTAGCCTGTTTTCTGCTTCTGGATGGATGCTTGTAAAAAAAAAAAATACTTCCTCATCTTTGGAATGAAAAAAAGTCAGGAAAAGATCTAGGTGTATGTTCTTTCATTAATTTTGGATAATACTTTGTATAGGATTTGAGCCTTTCCATCTGATAACAAATATCTCCAGCTTAAGAAATATTTTTCTATAATTTTTTATTATTACTTTTCTTTTGTCCTTTGGATTCTTAAATCTATTCTCAACTTTTTTTGTATTCTAAGTATAATTTTTTAATCTTTATCATTTTACTTTGAGTTCTTAGAGAATTTTTCATTGTTGTCCCGTAATTCACCAATTTTTAATTGTTTTGTTTGTATTCAACTTCCTGTTTGCAGCTTCCATTGAAAATTTTTTTATTGTGGTAAAATATTTGTGTCATAAAGTCTACCATTTTAACCATCTTTATGCATACAATTCACTGGCTTTACATTGTGCAGACATCACAATACTTTCCATCTCCAAAACTCTTCATTATCTCAAACTGAAACTGCCTCAAGCTCTAATCTCTGTTCTACTTTCTGTCTCTATGGATTTGTTTACTTTAGGTACCACGTGTAAGTGGATTTATATATTTGTTCATTTGTTTCTGGCTTATTTCACTTAACATGTTTTCTTTCTTTCTTTCTTTCTTTCTTTCTTTCTTTCTTTCTTTCTTTCTTTCTTTCTTTCTTTCTTTTTACAAATAGTTTATTGTCAGGTTGGTTTTCATATAACACACTTAACATGTTTTCAAGGTTCATCTCTGTTGTAGTATATTTCAGAATTTCATTCCTTTTTAAGGCAGAATAATATTCCATTGTATGTTCCATATTTTGTTTATCCATTCATCTGTCAGTGGACATTTGGGTTATTTCCATCTTTTGGCTGTTGTGAATAATGCTGCTATGAACTTTGTCATGTAAATGTCTGTTGAAGTCTCTGCTTTCAGTTCTTTTGGGCACATACCTAGAGGTGGAATTGCTAGATCATATGATAACTGTATGTTTAAGTGTTTGAGGAACCACCAGACTGTTTTCCACAGTGGCTGCACCATTTTACATTGCTCTCGGTAATGCACAGGATTCCAAGTTTTCCACATCCTTGCTGACACTTGTTATTCTCTGGTTTTTGTTTTTGTTTTTTAAAAAACAGTCATTCTAATGGATGTGAAATGGTATCACATTATGGTTTCAATTTATATTTCCCTAATGTTTAGTGATATCGAGCATCTTTTCATATGCTCATTGGCACATTTGTATATCTTCTTTGGAGAAATGTCTATAGAAGTCTTCTGCTTATATTTTAATTGAATTTTGTTGTTGTTGTTGTTAAGTTCTAAAAGTTCTTTATATATTCTGGATATTAATCCCTTGGTAGATATATGATATGCAAATATTTTTCTCCCATACTGTGGGTTACCATTTCACTCTGTTAATGGTGTCCTTTGATGCACAAAAGTTTTAATTTGGATGAGTCCAGTTTCTCTAGTTTGTTATTTGTTGCCTGTGCTTTTGGTGTTCCTGAGAAATTGCCAAATCCAACATCATGAAGTCTTTTCCCTACGATTTTTCTAAGGGTTTTCTAGTTTCCGCTCTTACATCTAGGTCCCTGATCCACTTGGAATTAATTTTTGTATATGATTTTAAATGGTGTCCAACTTCATTTTATTGCAAATGGACATCTAGTTTTCCCAGACCATCTGTTGAAAAGATTGTCTTATCCCCATTGAATGGTTAGCACCCTTCTTGAAAGTTGCTTGACTATATATGCAAAGTTTTCTTTCTGAGCCCTCTATACCTCTTTATCCCTATACCACACTGTTTTGATTACTGTGGCTTTGTAGTAAGTTTGAAATCAGAAAGTGTGAGTCTGCCAACTTTTCTCCTTTTGCAAAAGTGTTTTGGCTATTTGGGGTCCCTTGAGATTCCATATAAGTATTAGGATAAGTTTTTCTGTTTCTGAAGAAAGATGTCATTGGAATTTTGATAGGGATTGAATTGAATCTGTGTATGACTTTGAGTGGTATTATCACCTTAACAATTTTAAGTCTTTTGAACCATGAGCACAGGCTATTTATTTATTTATGCTTTCTTTAATTTCTTTCATCTTTCATTTATTGTTTTCAATACCATTGCATTTTTTACCTGACAGATAATCTCTTTCAACCCTATGAATATTCTTCTGAACCTAAATTTTTCCCTTTGTGTATTTGTGTGGTACCCTGCTATTGTGTTGGAGATGGAATATTTTCATCATGAACATGAATTAGAATTGCTTTATGTGCTCCCCTGTTTTTTAAATGAATTTCCTTCAAAGGGAAGTTTTCTTAAATTCTTCAAATTGGTCCTCTTCTTCCTAACTTCTGAGACTTTCCTTAGCATAGTGACTCAAAAGAGGAGCAACTGGGTTTTTCAGTACTGGGGTTGGGGGTGAGTTCTGTCAGGGATCATGAAAAATCTTTGTTGAAAAGCTGAAGATCCCAGGCGAAAGACAATGGGCTAATTTAAGTGTAGTATAATCTTTACTTAGAAATAGCAGAGACTTAGTAGTGTGTCCAAGGTAAGGAGGAAGCTGGAGCCAAAAGAAGAATGTCAGGTGTAGTTGTTGGATCGCTGTGTTCAGAAATGAATCCACCACAAGCCACGGACTCATTCTCTGTGAAGAATTCCAGGCTGCTAGGCCCTTCGTCAGCCTGATCTCAGCAACTCTACTTCTTGCAGGAATTATCCCAGGTACCTGGCATGTGTATGGCACTCTTACCTATTTTCCACCATGGAAAAACACTTCCCTATATTATACTAGTTCCGCTGTTTTTATAGCATTTGGGAGGAAAAAAGGGGGAAGTTAAGATGTGTAGACCCAGATCATGGTTTTCACCTGGAAATCTCACCTTACTTCTAAACTTTGCAAGATTAAAAAACAAAGCATAACCAAACAACCATAGGCCAAAGAATTATTACATCTTATCCAACTCTCGCAATGGCCTCATATCACTACTCAGGAAAATTATTCTCAGAGAGATTGAATTATTTGCCCAAGTTCATACAAGTAGCCAGTGGTGGTAGATTTTTTTTAACCAACAAAATTAAAAATTTTTGATCTAGTGATTTTTTTTCCTACTACATTATTACATAATCCACCCAATTTACTGTGTCTGGATACATGCTGCTATCTTTGGTTTCTTGTCTGTGGAACACTTAAACAGAACCAACCACTATGTATATGTACACATACTTTGGTGTCTATATACAAACCTTTGTTAATGACCTACAATGTACCAATAATCTAGAATACTTTTCTCAACTATATTAAGAGAAAATTGATAATACCTACCTTGTTAGGTTATTATGAGAATCATTTATTATACGTATTGTGTAGATGAGGATACTAAGTCAATGAAGGCACAGGGCTACTCTGCTGTAAAAGTTTAGGGACTTGGATTTGAACCAGTCATGATGTCCCCAGTGTCCACACTCTTAATCATTATACTATAGAGTTTCCCACAATTTTACAATTATATACAGTTTTAAGTAAAAAACAAATCCTAGCATAGACAATTCACCACCCCAAACCCTCAGACTTCTTCCAGAAAACACGTCTCTGAAAATATATGCCCTCTACACATTTTATCTTCAGGATTTTGTAACAACTTGAGCTTGGAAATACTCTTCACAAAGAGGTAAAGAGGTAGCATCAGCATTTCACAGATGGGGTTGAGAGGTTAAGTATTTTGCCTATTGCTTAAGGAGTCGGATTGAAAGCCAAGGACTCTTGGCTCAAACTGCTGAGTGGAAACCAAGAGACCACACTTCTCCATCCCTCTCAGTCATCCTTTGGTTTGGTTGAGAGTGTGGTTTTGCCATTAGTGTCACAGGGGAAAATGACATATTCCGAACACATTGCTTGATTCCTGGAGCAGAATGATTACAGGCTGTCATTACCAAGAGGCATAGTTCTAAAAGCCTTTTCTAAATTTAAAAATAACACGAGAGAAAAAGAATCTCCAGATACTTTGCACTTGAAAGAACCTGGATTTGTTCCATTTTTAGGTACACTTTATTTAGGTACCAGAAGATTGGATGAGAAAATTAAGAGAAATAGGAGGCATGCATTTATTATTCTCTTGTCCTGTTGACTGAGAGAGAATATCCCAGGATCTGGGTCCATGGGAAAGTTCCTTACCTCTCTGTGCCTGTTTCTTCATCTATACAACGAATAGAATGATAGACCCTAGCACATAGAACTGATGGAAGGATTAACAATGCCAGGCACACTGTAAGTGTTGTTACTTACTGTTGTGGTTGGGGTTTAGACAAACAGCTAAGGAATCACCCCAAATCCTCCTGGACCCACCCTACTCAAATTATCATAGCACACCCAGCTACAATCCAGAGAGCGAGCTCCCAGTTCTCTGTGGTTCACATCCTTCTCTGAAGTTCCTAACATTTGGTCAATCTATCCCTATACAGAGGGATATAGGCTTCAGCATGAGGCCAGAGAAAAGTTTGGGTTTTTTTCCTTTGTATAATGTTTCTAGCGAGACTTCTTCCAGACAGGAGCACACAGGCAATGTCTCTAGAGGAAGTTTGTCTAAGGGCTCCTTATACTGAGTCTCAGTGATGATAAAAAGAACCCACCTGAAGCAATCCAGCTATTCTTGGAGCAGCCTGATTTGTGAGAGTAGTGAGGTCCAGTACTGCTCATAATCTTCTTCTGGGGGTACCTCTGTTAGAAGAAGAAAGTAAAGTATACCCCTGGGGTCTTAGCATATAGTTTGAGTTGGCTCATCAAAAGCAAACTTTTTCTTCAGTATCCTTTCATCTTTAAAATGCATGTGCATTTGTATCCTATTTAATAATATACCAATGTTTGCTTTTATTTAAAAATCATGTTGAGGGCTTTCCCAAATTATAGAGTATAACTTATTCTCTGAAAAAAATACATATACATTGTGTGTGTGTGTGTGTGTGTGTGTACCCTGTGTCTTTGTGTACAGTACACTATTCTAGCCCAAGTCTGGACACCCCAGTTGCAGTAGACACAATACAGATTTTGTACCCCGATCAGTCTGGGTTCCAGGCTGGCCTCCACCAGCATAGCACGTGATTACACTTCTCTGAATCTGTTTTCTCAAATGGACGATGAAGATAATGGCGCCCACCTTATGGTGTTGCTGTAAGGCTTTTGTAAATTACTGTATGGAAAGTGCCTGGCAGAGATCCTGGCATGGCCCAGATGCTCAGGAAATGAGCATCCTTCCTCACCTACTCTCCCGTGTGTGTCAGGCACATATAAAGAATAAAATCCGACAGAGAAGCTTGCAGAAACATTCATTCTCGTCAGGATGAAGCCAGCAGGACAAACGACCGAAGTGGTCAGTGGAACCAGAGAACAGTAGGATGCTCAGATCTGAAGAAAGACAGCCAAAACCAACTGATTTTTGGTGGCCTGGCAATAGCAAAATACTATTGGTCGACATAGGCTAGCTCCACAGCACCGCTTGCCCATCACCTTACAGCCCCTTGGCCTCTAGGGCTAAGCCTAAGGTTTTGTGCCACCCTTGAGCAGCTCTGACTACCTCCTTATGAACCTCAGGCTCAGCCATTGGTGCTCACCCTTCACAATTTCTTAAATTATTAAATATTTCAAATGTAGTAAAAGTACACCAAAAAAAGCAGACTCATTATCCACCGCCAAGCTTATGAAACAAAATGTTACAAGGATTGACACCTCTGTGTACACTTGCCTTTCTTTTTCCTCACCAGAGATCATCGCCATCCTGAATTTGAGCTTATCATTTAACGGATGCTGAATATTTTTGTATATCTGTGAGCAATACGTTATATTTTTCAGATGAAATTTTATTGTATATATTTTTCTTCAACATGCTTTTACACTTAACATCATGTTTTTAAGGCTTTTTCTGTAAAGATACACCTACCTGTGGTTGGTTCATCTTAACTAATGTCTACTTTTCTCCTGCATCATACTATATGTAATAATGTACCATCATGTACTTATCTGTTCTCTTCTTCATGGACAGTTAGTTAATTTCTAACTTTTTGTTGTTGTAAACAAACTTGCAGTCAACATTCTTATACCTGTCTTCTGGGGAGTGAAAAGCAAGAATTTCTCTCTGATATACAACAAGGGATTGAATTGCTTGTTGATTGATCTTGTGATATGTGAATGTATAACTTCACTAGGCATGTTTTAATTGTTCTCCAAAGGGGCTGTACCAATTTTCATTCCCATTAGTGATTTATAAGAGTTCTCATTGCCTCTCAACATCTTCTATGATCCTCCAAGTCTTCCGTTCAAACAGATTGTGCCCACCTATGACTTGTGGGTGGGGTTATCTGGTATGAACATAGTACATACCTCCCACCCCAACCCAACATTGCTCCAAAGTGTGACAGGGAAGTCCTATCTTTGGAAGAACTGTAACTTCCACCAGGCTATACTTAAAGAAATGTGGTCTGACCAAAACAGAAGATGCTTGCCTATCATCCCCCCTGGGGTACATTCAGCTTCTACCCAAGAGGATGATTCTGGGCTCCACAGTCTCTGTTGCACAGGACTTGGCAGAGTGTCATTCTGTCTTATGCCCCTGCAAACACTTATTGTGGTCAGTGGTATTGGGCTTAAGTACATCAACCTGACCATTTTAGATTCTACCAGCACCCAGAGAGACCTACTCCCTATTGAACTAAGAGGAGCATGGAACAGAAGGTTCTCATAAGAGAAAGCAATATATTTTGGAAACCCTGAGTACAGAACCACTCCCATCTCCTTCAGAATTTGGCTCAATAGGGGAAAAGGGTTAGTGACGGGAAAGTTACAGAGATTCACTTTGAAAGTGAAGTGGTACCATAGGAAACTGCATGGTGAAAACCACGGGATGAGTGAGTAAACAACCAAAGCAGAGTTGTGTAAAGAGGAGTTTGTTTGGACAAATTCATCATGTTGCCCTGTGATTAAACCATCACTCCTATCCTTTATCCAGCTTAGCCTTCAACTTTTGGAAATTCCCTGGTGGGTTCCTCTTAGTAAACTTCAGTTATGGGTCTGCACCTGACCCTGTGCCACCCTGTGAACTACTCCTATCTGCCAAATGTAGCCTTTCCAGTTCCTGGCAGATGCTTACTCTTTGGGCTCTACATAAAATCAGATATGGCATTCTGAGCTCAAAGGGAGCCGCTAGATCTTATAATTCCACACCTTCGTTTTTACATTTGAGAAACCTAAAGTTGACATCCCTAGGAAGCGGCAGAATTAAGATTTAATCTCAAGTATATCTTCTTCCACAGGCCATGCTCCCTTGATTAGCACCACAGTCTTGGGAAGAATGCAATTAATTACCTTGTAAAACAGTGTCATGGGGGGAGTCTGAGGGGAGTTCTGGGCCACTCCAATCTTCAGAGTTCTAGAAGAGAAGGAACCCCTACACTGAAATGAGAAAGAACAACTGATGAAGGAGATAGAGAGTGCACCCCATAATGGAAATTAGGGAAAGCATTTTAACTTGAAGGGGAGGCTAACTGTGTCTGATGCTATAAGAGGTTGAGAAAGATGAAGCCAGAGAGGTGACTGTTGGGTTGGCAACATGGAGATGGTTGGGGACCAACAGAAACTAGAGACAAAAATCAGAGCAAAATGGGTTAGAAGGGAAGGCTTTCCATTTTAAAATGGCGGGTAAAGACATTTTTACCCTTTCTGTCACAAAAAGCACCCCAGAGGGGCACCTGGGTGGCTTAGTCGGTTAAGCGTCCGACTTTCGCTTAGGTCATGATCTCGCGGTTCGTGGGTTCGAGCCCCACGTCGGGCTCTGTGCTGACTGCCAGCTCAGAGCCTGGAACCTCTTTCGGTCTGTGACTCCCTCTCTCTCTGACCCTCCCCTGCTCACGCTGTCTCTCTCTCTCCTAGAAATAAATAAAACATAAATTTAAAAAAAAAAAAAAAAGCACCCCAGAACCAGGAGAATGTGAAACAGAACCATAAAGCCCATCTTTGAGGACACTAAGAAATATGTAAGCCATAAGACTACTATACATATCAGGACAGAAGGAGGACAGAGAAGTGACAAATGATGGAAGCTGTGTGGAGAAAAGTCAAATATAATCCTGTGGAATGAGATGCTGAAGAGAAACAAGTCTGTAGCCTAGAAGAACCCTAGAAAGATCAAAACCTGGAACTGTCAGATACTGCAGAAAGCAAGGAAGGGCTAACAGGGTGAAAACTGGAATATTGTTCAAGAGTTTATCTTAGGAGCTGTTCAACCTTCAGAACCACCACCTTCACTGCTTCTGAAAAGTACCTCTTCTCTAACTACACCAGAGAAGAGAAGTATATTCTCTGGCAAAATTAGACAAGGATGGTTTCACCATCAGACATCAGGCCAAGGGAAGTTATGAAGACATCTGCATAGCAAATGTGACTGCTTCCAGCCCTCCCCCTTTTCAATTCCAGACTAACAACTAAGGAAAGAGTTTGGAAACTACTTTTCTGTAGAAATATATATCCCGGGACAGGGGGAAGGGGGCGGGATGCACATACACTGATGTTTGAGGGTCCCCAACAAAAGAGCCTGTTGAGAAAAGCTGGCCATCCACCAGTTGGCATGCCCCACCATTCATGCAAAGCTTTCAGCAAGTTTTTCTGTCTCGCTCAAGTGCTATGAACAGACAGCCAGAGATCACTCTATATTTCAAGAAAGTCTCCACCAGGAAAGATAGGGGAGTGGGGAAGCAAGTACCATTTCAAGAAGTTGTGCTATGAAAAGAAATGCAAACAAATTGGTCAATAGCTAGAGGGAGATGTGGGGTCAGAGATGACTTATTTATTTTTTTAAGATGAGAGATACTAGAGTATATTTATATGCTTGTAATCAGCCTCTAGAATTTTTCTTCCTGACTTGAAACAAATGTGTAGTCACGAACATTTAGAAACAGCCTTCACAGTATCTCCGCTTCTGGTTAGGATGTAGAGGAATGTGAAGAACCTTCATTTCCATGGTCAACCAGAAAAGTCCTAACGAAATAAAATTCATATGTTTCTATGGGGTTAGCAGACACACAGGAAGCACTGGTGAACAAGCCCTGTATAGTTGAGCAGAAATCTTCAGAAGCTTCCATACTTGGTGATGGATGTGGTCTGGGTAGGAGCAATTGAAAAAATAGGCTAGCCATAGACAGAGACTTTTCAGAGATGAGGAAAAGTCAACTGAACCTTAATCAGCAATGTGTGCCAGAGGAATGGATTATCTGAACAAGTCCCAAGTGAACAAAAAAAATCTGACTGACAGTTCTTCAGCTCACCAGAACCTCTACATTTTTTCCAAGAAAGTAGCAGTAGAACTGCTTTTTACCTTTTTGCTGAAAGGTAAAGAGAAATTGCATGATCCTTTGTGATGCTTAGATTCTGGAGTTCTATCAAGCTTGAATCCAAAAGTCAAACAAGAATAACTGAAGCTGCACCCAGCTCACTCCCAACTCAAATGCTGAAAAGACCACAAAGACAGGGCAGGGCAGAAGTCTGAGAATTAGGCTAATAACAGGGAACATACTCTAATTAAAGCTGTGACCCAGCCCAAGCTCAACCTAACTCAAGGAGGAATCTAAATAATCAGCTCTCCCAGCCCCCACCACCATAGCTCACAAAGATAGAAGGCTCTGCAGTGAGTGAACAAAACAAATCAGTGTTGTACCTAAGTTTCCACTGTTTTTTTTTTTTTTAATTCACAGTGTTTAAAACACAAATTAAAAGATTATGAGGCATGGGAAAAGAGCAGGAAAATGTGACCCATAATCAAGGAAAAACACAGTAATAGAAGCAAACCACAGGTCATTCAATGGTTGGAATTACCAGACAGGGATTTAAAGCAACTATTATAAACATGTTAAAAAATTTACAGGAAAAGGTGAATATAATGGAGACACAGGATATCAGAAAGAAAAAAAAAAAGAAGTTCTGAAGACCAAGTGAAACTATGGCGTTGAAAAATACAATGTCTGCAGAAAAGTGATTGATGAACTTAAAAACAAGTTAATAGAAATTATCTAAACCGAAAGAGACACAGGGCACCTTGATGGCAGTCAGTTAAACATCTGACTCTTGATCTCAGTTCAGGTCATGATCTCACAATTTGTGAGTTCTAGCCCCACATCGGGCTCTGTGCTGATGGTGGGGAGCCTGCTTGGGATTCTGTCTCTTTCTCTCTGCCCTTTCCCCACTTGTGCTCTCTCTCTCTCTGTGTCTCTCTGTCGCTGTCTCTCTCTCAAAGTAAATAAATAAACTTAAAATTTTTTAACTGAGACAGAAAAATGATGAGGAGGCAGAGGGGGGAGATGGACCAGCTCCTATGATTTGTGGGATAATATCAAGTGGTCTAATACATGTATAATTGGAGTACTGAACATGGTGTTCTGCACAAAGATCCAAAAACCTCAAAGAATCCCAAGCAGGACAAATATATATAAGTATATAAATAAATAACCATCATCTAAGTACAAAATAGTTGAATTTCTGAAAACCAGAATAAAGAGGTAATCTTAAAACTTAGGGAGAAGGGAAAAGACATATTACAAAGAGAGGAGCAACAGTGAAAATCACTTACTTTTCATCAGAAAAAAAAAACAAAGACATGCAACCCAGAGGACAACAAATTGATGTCCTTAAAAAGATGAAAGGAAATAAAGACAACAACCTAGAATTCTATATCCAGTGAAAATAACCTTAAAATTACAGGCAAAAATTAAGACATTAAAAAAAACTGAAAAAGTTATCATCAGCAAACCTGCACCAAAACAATAACAACAACAGACCACTAAAGGAATTCTTCAGGCTAAAGGAAAATGATGCCAGATGTAAACTAGATCTACAAAAAAAGAAGGAGGAATAACAGAAATGATAAATATTTTCTTAATTTCATAAAATGATGATTGTTTAAGATAGATATAATAACTGTATTTTTGAGTTTATTACATATAAAAAGTAGAATATATGACAATAGTAACATAAGGGGTGAGAGGTGATATATGGAGAATATTAAAGAGTTCTTTCACTAAATGAAAAGTGGCATAATATTAAGTTATGGTAGCCTGTTATATAAAATAAAGATGAAAATTGAAATCCATAGGGCAACTACTATAGAGAAGATGTTACTACAGATCCTACAGATGTTAAAAGGTAATGAAGGAATATTATGACAACTTTATAGAAAGAAATCCAGCAATTATAAAGGAAATGAATAAATATCTGTACATATGACTTATATAAATTATAGCTCACTAAAAAATATATACAGAGAGAGGAAAAGATCTTTGGTTCAGCATGCATCATGAAATTATTAATCACGTTCGCCTCTCCTTAGGTAAAAGTCCCAAAGAGACTATGATTTATATACATTGTAAACAAATGAGTAGGGTTGACTGTTGAACATTATGACTCCAAAAGTAGCAAGAAAATGTCTTTAATTAATCTATGATCTTTTGTTCTGTTCACTCCATATTTTTGGTACTCAGCAACTAGAGCCATAAGGCCATCTGGAAATGTTGTAAATGCAGCATTAGTGGTAATAAATAGTGATGTGTGTTTACAATATAAGTTGAAGCTCCAAAGCCAATAACTGCCGGACATTTGAGAGAAGTCCAATTCCACAGAAGCTCTTTTACTAAGAAGCAAGAAGTCGACAATGCAGAGCTGATGTTGGATTATTTTGGGGTGGCAGTGGAGATTGTTTTATAGACTGAAAATGTGGTAGACATTGCATAAGCCCAAGGAGGATTTTGCAGTAGGAACATCACTAGGATACTTAAGAGGAAAGCTTGTTGAATGAAATGCTTCTTGACTTGCATATGTGTGTTCATCCTTAATGTTTTCATCAGCAAATATTATCGAAATGTCACATCACAACCAGAATCTCAGAAAGTAATCTTCATCAAGTATGGGAAAATTCCCTGTTCCCAGGGCAACAGAAAGTCCAGCAGACACCGTGACTGATCCTCCCTCCCACTACCACCAACCAGGGCCGCGATGGGCACATGGTGCATGCTCAACAAATACTTGGGGAAATGAATGAATGGATGCATGGATGCATGGATGCATCCAAGCTGGAATCATTCATTTGACAACAGATCATCTACTCTGTGCCCATCATTAAGTGTTACAGAGATGGTACAAGAAACACAAGACATGTGGCCTGAAACCACTTCACTTATATGTGGGAACATTGGCAGACATGAAACTGCTAAGGAAAACAGGAATAGCAGCCTCTCTGTAGAATTCCCCGCCTCTCTCATTTCCCAGGAAGATAACATTTCATTTGGTAATAACCAAATCCTCAGAGAGGTTCTTATCACCCCCTTTCAAAGATCTTTCTCCCAGTTTGCTTCTGTTTCTAAGAGAGCATTAAAAAAATAGGCCCTTATTAATAGTTCTATTGTCCCACAGTTAAAACCAACCCACATTTCCCACGAAACCATCTGTTTTGTTTTCTTAGATGTTGTAGGTGCTTAGAGAATGGGCAGGGCATAGGGAGGTGGGGCCGTAAGTCATTCGATCTTCTCATAAGGAAGGGTATTTTATGGAGAGGTTGTGATCACTGCTCAGGACTAGTGAGTTCCTATCTTGCCAGACACCAAGTGTCAAGGAGAAGGACATTTTCCAAAACAGCCTTTGCTTGTTCTGGTACCAAAAAAAATAGAAAGCTCAAGAAAATACTTGTAAAGTAAAGGAAATAGGCTTAGAGAAAACACCCCAGTTCCCAGGCTTTATTTGGCAAAGAAAAAATACAAGGATGCCAAGGAACCTTTTCCACACCCCCAGTATGCCTTTTTTAACCCTCTTTTTTTAAGTTTCAGTCTTAACGCAATATTCCAATTTTAGTGTTGTCAAAATGTCCCAAACTTCGCCAAGATAAGACCACATTTGCTTTTCTTTTTCACATTTGCTTTTAATGCCCAGTCTCTTCTCACCTACTTATCAGAAACTAACCCCTCCTCCTTAGTGCCCCAACTATTCTGAGGGGCTCCATGTGCCACCTCTGTGTGCTCAGGAACAAACTGCCATTTCCTATCCCAACCTCACCTTCATATCCCAGCCTCACCCTCTCACCACATTGCCACCGTCATTACCCTCACAGAACTGCTGACTGGCAGGGCAGTACTGCCTCCTGCCGGCTGACTGATAATGCCACCCTATCCCCTCCCAATGGCGGCAGTGATGGGGGACACTGCTTTCATCTTTATCTGCCCTTCTAATGCACAGATATTTTGCCCTTTCCTATCACCAAACAACAGCGTTGAATTAAAGTCTAGAACTGGTCAGGGCAGACAGTAGCTAAACAAATCATGACACAATCAAATGTTACTGGTTATAAAATGTCCTAAGTGCTAGGAAATAAAAATTGTTGGGTGCCATGAGAAAGTCTAAATCTGAAGAGGGGAAGTCAAGTAAAATTACTTTGAGCAACTAACATTTAGGTTGGGGCTGAAGGCTGGGTAAGAATTAGCCCAGTGAAGAGCTAGGCAAATGGTATCTCCAGTCCACAGGCAGCAGTGATTGCAGGTGTCAAGGGCCTGTTGAAGAAAGCTACTTGGGAAGACCTGGGTGGGGGGCACGGGGCTCAAGTGAGGAGACTGGGGGCGAAGTCATACAGATAAGGCTGGACAGGGATGCAGAGGAGCCATCCATCTAGATCTTGGAAAACCATGGCAAGGATTTCAGATTTTATATTAAGTGTAATCAAATGCTGTTGAAGGATTTTGAGCAGGGGAGTGAATGGCATGTTTTGATCTGTATTTTAATAATGACTATTATGACAGCTGTGTAGAGAATGAATGGAGGAAGGGCAGGAGGGCAGTCAAAAGATAGCAAGTGTCTTAATGGTCTAGGCGAGAGATGCTGATGGCTCAGACCATGGCACTGGCAGAAGAGATAGAAAAGTAGAGAAGTAGTCTAGAGTAGCACTGATGGACTTGATGACAGTTTATGTAGGGGAGAGGAAGGAGAAAGGAGAGTGAATGTGGAGAGTCCAGGAAGGCTTCTGGTTTCTGATGGGCAGCTGGGCATGTGGTCTGATATCTGGGCACTGATAAGAAAAGTAGACAGTGGGACCTGGGTGACTCAGCTGGTTAAGCATCTGACTCTTGATTTCAGCTCAGGTCATGATCTCACGGTGGTGAGATGGAGCCCCACCTTGGGCTCCCCACTGACAACTCGGACCCTGCCTCACTTGGGATTCCCTCTCTCCCTCTGCCTCTCTCTCCTGCTCACACTCTCTCTGTCTACAAAAAAAAGAAGAAGAAAGAAGGGAGGGAGGGAGTGAGGAAGGAAGGAAGGAAGGAAGGAAGGAAGGAAGGAAGGTATAAATTACACTTTCTTGCCCTTTGAGCATGGTATAGAGCTATTTAAAAGACAAGAACATGGATATAAACATCTTAAATACCAGAGAGAATGGTCCACAAAGATTCATTCTGGTCCCCATACCATCCACATTTCCCACCACCAGTGCCATAACCACTTCCACTTTCTACCCTCCTCCACCACCTTGAGCAACCAGAGTAAGAAAACACAGGCACCAGCCCACAGAAAACACTCTTGGTTGTCCTGGAAAGCGTAGATTGCTTGGGCTTTTATTTTCAAAGCTGACTACACGGTTTCCTTTGGCACATCCGTGCGGGTGGCAGAGTTTGCTCCAGACGCCTGTCCCTCCCACCCGCGGTCCCTGCGGCTACGGGCTTTTGGTATTCCCCTCTTTCCAGCTCCCATGAGCCATTTGTATCTTGATATAAAGTTGCCTGAGTTGTCGTGTGTCCCCTCTGGAGCAGTTGCATTTTAGGATTCATTTCCAATGTAGAATGAAAACTTTTTCCTGTTAAGGGCAGAAAACTTTTATGAGCAGGTGGGTATTTCCTGCAAAAGGCTCCTTTCTCTCAATCCTTGAGATTTCAGTTACCCCGCACTATGGCTGACCCTGAAAGGATAACGTACTATAAAGACGTTCCCCCTGATAGGCTTTTGGGGGACCCTTGGGATAATACGGCAGCATCCACGGAGGTAAGAAAAAAGTTAATGCACATGCCTATCCACAGCAAAGCGTACTGTGCCTGAGAAGACTAACAGGTTGTATTTGGATTTCAGGGAGCAGATCCGTCAGGGCCTAGAAGAACTCCAGAAGGTCCTGCCGGGAGGAGACACTTACATGCATGAAGGATTTGAAAGGGTAATTTTAAAACAGTTTCAACTCTAAATATAAAATGTGACAGGGAAACATTAACATAAAGATGGCTGATGAGATAAGGCACATGTAACAGAACAGCACCCAGTGGCAAACAAAGTTTTCCCACAAGTTTGTACACTGATAACTCTATCCAAAAGAAGTGAGTGTCTTTGATCTTTCCCTGACCCAATACAGGGCCTGTATACCTAATGCATTGTATACCTAATGCTTGGCTGACACTATGACTCATGCCACACTCAAGTCCTCGGCATTCCCAAGGTAAACTTTTCTATACGGTGCATCCGTGGTTGAGACAGAATGCCAGTGACTTCAGTCTTAAGGAAAACAAGTCGGAATCTGTGACAAGTAAGACATGATCCATGTTCACAGGTGTATTAGTTAAATATCAGGGTAACTTCAGATGAATGCCATCCATTGAGATTTGAGCGAAGCCTGGATGAATTACACAAAGAATCAAGACTGAGCCAGCCTATATATCCAGCACCAGAGCCCACTGCCCACTCTGGTGCTTGGAATAGCAAACAGAGGCTATATGTCTAATGTCTCTTCCATGTGTTTTTCAGGCCAGTGAGCAGATTTATTATGAAAACAGTCAAGGTGAGACAATAATATGAATCGTCAAACTTTTTTTCTGTGTTTGCTTCTGATAAATGTCTCAGTAACTTCACGTTACCAAAGACTTATATGATATTGCCCATAACCCTGCACACATCATCACATAGAAGGAATGTATAGCAAGATGACCCGCACCGGGTCAAATTCTACTGTCTTGTTAATGCCAAAAAAAGGTACATAAAAATAATGAGGATCCCATTATGGGCCACGGTCTATAATGCTCATGAACAGCTTTGCATGTTGAATTCATTAAACTAATAAGTACTTGGATAGGTTAGTAAAGTCTTGGATTTTTATGTCAAATTTAATTTGTTTTGTCCATTCCCAAGCTCCAAGCCTCTTCATTACTGTGATTGGATATGATATTAAGATGAAGTTACCAGTGTGATTTAAAGTCTGCTTCATTTAAATGAGAAAAATGTGCACAATGTACTTAACAGACTACTTAACATATAGAAAAGAATACTTGTCATTATAATTTTAGCTGTTACTCTGATTACTGCAGTGTCCTTCATGGATAGTATTTCTTTATCTGAGACAAATCTTTTGAAAGAGGTTCAATATTACAGTGGGGACTTTTCTCCCAAGCCTGTTGAGGTGTCTACTTCCCATTTCCCTCTCAACTACAACAAACAGAACAGACCCAGTATCGACACAAACGCTTGTTAGTATAAACCAATCATCAGCGATTTTACTAGAAGTCTAAAAATCACTGAAAGTATTCTAGTAAGTTTTGCCAACTGCTATGATAACTTCCGTTCAGCTTGTAAATCATGATGGCTCTGACTCCTTGCCCACTTCTTCAAGGGGTGATATATAAGGTCAACCACAGCATGTGAGAAAGACTCCTGAACAGCTCAGGTTGTAGAGTTTCCTCCGAGCCCTTGACCTCAATCGCATGGACTGCTAGTAGAAAATAATAGAAATTTGATTCACCGACGCTACTCCCAGATATGAATCCAGGGACCATTTATTGAGATAAGACTGAGAAATTTACAAACAAAACCTACTTTCCCAAGAGTCTGTCCCCACATGAAGATGCATGCTTCTTCATGCTGGACTTGCTTCTAGTCCCAAAAGAAAAGTTACTGGTTTTCACAATACTGACCTGGGGTGATTGAGCTTATAAGAGATCAACCCCCAGGCTGAGAGGGGTTTCCCTGAGTGCGGCGGGATGGACTGAGTGGGTCTGTGTTGTGTTGAGCAGGATACAGGACGGCCAGCGTCATCATTGCTTTGACCGATGGGGAACTCCATGAAGATCTCTTTTTCTATTCAGAGAGGGAGGTAAGCAATGGCCTGGCCTATATCTACACAGACATGAAAACAGGGCTCCTTCCTCCTCAAATGGGCTGCCATCTTTCTACTCAGACAACATGATCAGTGTTCTTTGTAAAACCCCTGGATCAAATAGTGTCTCATTTGTAAAAAGATAATAATAATTCATTCTTTTAAAGTGAACTCTTGTGTCTTACGCCTGGTAAATATTTTTCCCCTTTCAAAATACTTGCCTATTACCCTGTGTTTGGAGTGACTTTATTGAAAGCACTTATTTACCTGGCAGTTTTAACCTAAAATATATCACTTTTAAAAAAACATTGGTACCATTTTCCCTCCATTTCTACTAAAAACAGGAGGGAAAAGAAGTACTTGACTTCTTTGTACTTGACAAGAGCCAATCTTGTCAGAACGTATTAATCATGGATAGTCTCACTCTGAGAATCAAAGTTAAATATTAATTGGTAACAAAGTAAATTGTAATTCCTCCTGCAGTATTTCTCCTTCCTTTATGTTCTCAAAAAGTACTCTTCAAAGCAAGTGAAAGATTCTCTTTAAATGAAGCCTTCAAGAGTTTCAGGAAACTTTTTTATATTTATGTATTTATTCAGGAATTAAAAAGTATAGCTTATATTTAGGAAATCTTTTCTTTTTAAGCCTTAGATTTGAGCTACATGTATAATTGGACCAAGAAACTAGTTGAGCATCACTGACAAACTAAGAAAGGCTCATTCAGACCAAGTAAGAAAGAAATACAATGGGGAAGACAGGCAGTGAAGAAGGAGATTCTCGCCTCTGGGGGAGAAGTTAAGTAGAGCATGACACTTACCTCAAGTTCTTGACCATTGTTTGACTTAAATTCAGCTCCCTTGACAAATAAGAAGTATTCATTCATTCATTCATTCATTCAGTGTTAACTGAGAGCTCAGCATGTGCCAGGCACTTCCCTGATACTAGGGAAACAGGTGAAGAAGATATGGTTGCTGCCCTGATGGCACTTACTATGTAGTGACATTTGGGAAAGAGCATGAAGAAANGAAGGGGAGACACACAAGTAAATGTGACAGACCCTGCCTGAGCATTTGGAAAGTAATACATTTCTATATTCTAACGTTGACACTAACTATACAATGGGAATGCCAAATGGCTTATTTTGGGTGCTAAACAACCATGAAATAAAGTAAAAACCCTAATAAGGAAATAACTGAATATAAAATAAATGATGGATGTCAGAGGCTTAATATAGGGGTTAGTAGAAAAGAATTTTAGGTATGGCGCATACAAACTTGGAAAAGTATTTGGAGCGCCAGTGCCAAGAGAAGGAGGCTTTCTGAAAAAGAAAGATAAAGCCCAAGATATATAAAGAAATGAATCTTTCCATGTTTGATAATCCTATACAAAGCCCAACTAGAGGGGAAAAGTCACAGAAGTTATTACAGATAAGTCTGGAGCTAGACTGTGTCTAAACATTTGTTTTTTCCTTAAAGCAACAAAGCCATATTTGTAACATGAAGGAAAAAAGATATATATGTTTCTGTCCCTTCTAACATTCCGTGTTGCAGAATGTTTCAGTCACAAGTAGGTCTGAAAATTAAGGTGGGGAGTGGGAGAGGAGCGCAATTCAAATCAGTATGCATACATCGAGCACCTACTACATGTTTACTACCAATGATTTATTAAGCACCAACTGCATATTTCAGTAATTTCCAATTTCTGTTTTCTACTCTGAAACATAGAAGAACCTGAGAATAAGATATCGGAGCCTTACTAAAGCAAATATTAAATCAAGCCAGAACCTGGATGTTAATTCATTATGTTGCTCTCGTAATACTTAATTGTAAAGAAGGTCATGAATTCACCAATTCAAATATAGACTGTAATTCCCATACCATTAAACCAGTGTATTCTATGGGAATGAAAGAGGCCTTAGTCACAAAGGGTGCTGATATTTATAAGTATCTGCATTGTTCTAGGCCTTGTGTAGAGAAGGAGTTTTGCACGTGTTATCCCATTGAATCCCCAAACTCTTTGCAGAGCAAAGCCAAACCTAGGTGTTCCAAAGACCACATCTTTTCTACTAATATCATGCTGCTATTACAGAGGAAGAAAATATGTCAATAAAAATTCTTCACAGGAAAAGAATAATTTCCCCAGAATATTTGATAAGACTTATCTTAGCCTACAGTCCCTTTTCCTCCCTCCGTCTTTCAAATCTTTTCATCAAGACTCTACTTCTGTGGCTCTTTCCTAGCGCTTCCTGCTAGACTAATCACTCCCCTCATGTCCATGTGTATTACATTAGAATGTGATGTTTACCAGAGAATGAGCATCTTGGGAACACGGGTTGCCCTCTCTGCTGTGGTACCTGGCACATCGTAGGTGCTCAATAAATACCTGATCATGGAAGTTAGTCTGGTTAATCCAAAAGGAGTATGTTTGCCACTTCTCTCTCTCTCTCTTTTTTAATAGTTTATTGTTAAGTTGGTTTGCATATAACACCCAGTGCTCTACCGTTTCTCTTTCTAATGGCTTTTCTTCATTTACCCAGGCTAACAGATCCCGAGATCTTGGTGCAATTGTGTACTGTGTCGGTGTGAAGGATTTCAATGAAACACAGGTACGGTCGTGGATTTCCTCAGGTTGGGGGGCATAGTAAGCTTGTGAAGATAGAGAACATGTGCATTCCATGCAGAGGGGATATCAGCAGCATAAACACTCCTTAGATAGGTTATTTTTCCACAGATGTTGAGTCGGCGAGACTTACTGGATATGTAAGGGACATGAAGCCACGCCAATGCACTTGGGGCTTTTGCACACAGACTATCCAGGCAGCATCTTCCTTGGTTGACTTTCTTGGTAGATATTAAATTGCCAAGATGTCAAAACAGAGCTGAATAAAATTAGAAATTTTGCAGGGTATTTTTTCATTTAATTTAATGAATCTAATTTTGTTTAAATGTCAAACATCTCTTTTTTTTCCATTAGAAATTTGGTACATTTTCAACACGAAAAAATAAATTTACATTTGAGCATTGAACAATGCAGGGGGTGGGGTACCAACCTCATGGCAAGTCAGAAATCCATGGACCGCTTTTGACTCCCCCAAAACTGAGTAGGCTAACAGCCTACTATTGACTGGAAATAATATAAACAGTTGATTAATGAATATTCTGTATGTTATATGCATTATATACTGTATTCTTATAACACAGAAGCTAGACAAAAGAAATGTTATTGAGAAAATCACAAGCAAAATACATTTACAGTATTGTATCTATTTTTAAAAAATCCACATGTAAGTGGACCCACTCAGTTAAAACCCATTGTTCAAGTGTCAGTTGTAATTGGCAAGTGGGCAGAAAGTATGTACCAGTATATATATGCAAATTGTGAAATTTTACTAACAACCTATATAAATGTTCCTCATTGTAGTTCATCATTTCTTTTTGTTTTAAAGACATGGAAGAATGTTTATGTTAAGTTATTAGGTGAATAACAGGGTTACAAAATAATGGGAACAGTAGGAGTCCACTTTTAAAATAAATGTGTACGTTTGGCTAGGAGAACTTTGAAAGACTACATAGTCTATCAGATTAACAGTAATAGAAAAAGAATGGATGATAGATGGATGGATGGATGGATGGATGGATGGATAGATAGATAGATAGATAGAAACTTTTCTTTTTTATAACACTCTTGGATTTTCTGAAACTTCTCATTGATTATGTGTTACTTTTGCAATCAGTGAAAGTCCTGGCACTGACTATGACTTTAGCAGTGACAGAACTATAGAGATTTGGAATAGAAAAGTCCACAGATCAGATTCTCCTTTCTCCTGTCCTCTGCTCCATAAAGCAGGGGAGCCAAACCAATTGCCAGAGTCCTTTCCTCAATGAGCAATTTGGGCAAAAGGTAAGGGTCTCCATTCATTGACTTTGCCCAACACCAAAGGTTGAATTTATTTTTAAAGTTGCCCTGAAAGGAAATTTGAGTCTATCTGATTCAAATACAGTTTCCAACAGAAATTTGAGTGAATGGGAGAAAAATGAGCCAATGGCCTGCCCCCAAATCCATGAATACATCAACCCAGGCCAAATGTTCATCTAGCTGAGCAATCTTACCTCTGGTCCCAAGGAGAAAAACAATAAAACAAATGTAAAAGCTGGAGCCAACCCTCTAGCCCTGCTCCAGAGAGGCTGCTGGTAATCTCATTATTACTGAGGGCTTTTCAGTGAGGCCCAAGGCCTCCAGTTCCTCTGGGCTCTAAAAGTAGATGGATCCCCTTGACTAAATTCTCTGTGGCCAAGCCTGACACATCTCCATGTGTGTTTGTGTGCTTGCTGTGTTCTCAGCTGGCCCGGATTGCGGACAGTAAGGACCATGTGTTTCCTGTAAATGATGGTTTTCAGGCTCTGCAAGGAATCATCCACTCGGTGAGTAGAGCACTTCCTCTGTAGCTGGACATTGGGCACATTCTGACCCCTGATCCACTGGAAATTCCCCAGTCTTCTCTCCGGTGTTCTCTGCTTGAGGCAGCACTCCTTTGTATATCTTTGTTATCTGTCATGTCTCACTTCTCCCACTTGCCTTTCACACATGTCTCTTCTCTCCTATGCCAATTCTATCCTCCAAGGTAAATTAAAAATTGAGGGAACTGTGCTGTGGCAGCAAGCCAAACTTCAGGTGCCTCCAGTGCTCATACTGGAAGCATTGGTTGATGATGTGCACTTGACCTCAGCTTTCCCAACCATGACTGAATGCAAACTGCCTTCAGAAAATTTTCAGGCTCAGTCTGTGTCTCTTGATCATCAGAGGTACTTTTGGCCAGTGGTTCTTTACTCTGATGGCCTACTGAGGTCATCTGGAGCAGGATTTTTAAGTGCTTCCCAGAGGATGTTCTTGGAACCACAGCATTAGACCTATTGTCCCCAAATATGAGGGCTTCATTATTCTCCAGGGCTTACAGTCACCATCCCTTCTTTCGACCCAGACTAGTTTGAATGAAACAATCCCTCACACACAAATGTGGGGTTTTTTAGCGCCCCTTTCCTGTCAGTGAACAAGACACTGACTTCCATGGCCTCTCTTTTCCATCTTAAGGTAGGAGATCCCAGGCCCTTGGTCCAGCTGGAATCATTGGATGATGCTGGTCTTGAAGGCCACAGCCGGAAGGCCAGTGTGTGTGCTGCATCTGTAATGCACCTGTAATGAAGTCTAGAAGCACTGTGTCCTCCACGTTTAGGTTTTGTGATTGAGCAGATGCCCAACAGTTTCTCTAGTAGAAGCCCACCAGGCTCTAGACTCAGGGTCCAAGATACAGATTCAGAGCTCAGAGGATCACTATCCCCTTCAGATGTCAAGGGTGTCTTAATCCAGAGGTTACTAGCCAGTACTGGGCTCTGCCTAGTTCCCTCAGACCGACCTAGGAAACTCCAATGTGGCTGTACCATCATGCCCCCTTTCGCTCCCTCCAAAGTTTGCAAAGAACTGCAGAGTGAGAAATAAGACCTTTGGAGCTGGTCATCCAAGTTTAAATGCTGGACCAGTGACTTACCATTTGTAGATCCATGGATGAGTTTTCTCCTTGTTTCCTTGTAAGACTTACATCACAGTCCCATTTGAGGATTAAAAGGGATAACACTGGTAAAATTGCCTAATATTTTTCCAGGCACATAATAGGTATTCAAGATAGATGAATCATTTCCTTTTCCACTTCCCTTCCACATCATAAAATGGTCATTAATGTCAACTTCCCCCAAACCTCTAGATTTTCTTGAACATACATAAAAATCACTTGGGAATCGTGTTCACAATACCAATTTTCTGGCCCTACCCCAAGAGATTCTATTGCAGACAGTATGAGATGGTGCTCAGGAATCTGTGTCTTTTAAATCTGTTGTTTTTTTTTTTTAATAAATGCCCCAGGTGCACTTTCAGAACATTGATATATGTGACCTTAAGTTTTCAGAATTGTGGAAAAGTAATCTCATCTCAGGTTGGGATCTCCTACCTTAAATATGTACACATGATGGTCATCTTATTCAAGATGTGTTTGTTTACAAGGAATAGAAATCAATTCAAACTACTTTCCTTAGAAAGTGGCAATTATTGAGAGACAGAGAATTATCAGTCCCAATAATGGGTCCCCAAGCAAGGGATCCTTGCTCCAGATAATTTCTGGGATCAGTGTGGCATACTTGGTAATATAAGCAACAAGAAGTGCAATAAACATATAAAACAATACCCACATGGTGCAAAGCATGATTAACAGCAGGTCTGGGGGCCAGTCATGAAGATTAGAAGTGGATTGTTGTGGGCTTGAGCCATCATGAGAAAGTGGGACAGACCTGAATCCATGAAAGACCAAGGAGGAATGACGGGTAGCACCAGGGAAGAGATGACATGACCTCAGCCCAAAGGCTGGGAAAGAGAAAAAGATACTCTGAGGACAAAAATAATACCTATATGTCTGAGGGTAGAGTTTGGGTAAAGGATCAGGAGTAATAAGAAAGAAGCCTAGACCTTGGTTTGGAAGCAGACTGATAAAAGCTTTGAAGGAGTTTTGATTCCAACTTAGTGGGTACAATCACTGAAACATTTGGAACATCTAACAAGTGATATGTAAGAAGAGAATCTGATGGCTGTGTCCATGTGTTTAGGAAGAAGAATGGGATGGGGCAGGGGGCCACGTAGAGGTAAGAGCCCACTGCAGCATGAAGCTACTGCACAGTCCTGCCTTCGGATGGACGGATTCCGAACAGGGACAACTCATACCTGTTCAGAGGTCCTTATGAGCCATGTGCCCCCATCATTCAAGAGTCAGTTCTTACCCAAAGGACTAAAATTGTTTTTATCTGCACAAATTGATGTTGTCCTTGAATATTTCAACCTTAGCAACTCACCGAAGCTCAATGTGAGCCCGGATGTTTGGAAAGCTCTTCCCGCCCCCAAAAGAAAATAACTCCAAAGTTGTTTAAAGAATTTCTGCAAAATGGTCTCCCCAAAACAGGGGAAAAAATAATAATTTGAGACTCCAGTCTCCAAACTTGAGCTGAATGATAACATTCTTATGAGCTTTTATCTGGGAGTTATGCTTGTGGTTTCCATCCTTCCAACACTCGAAACCTATGTTTATGGCAGTTGTTAATTCATTTGCTTGGACAGAGAAACGGGGACAGGCACAGCAGCGCTCATCTTTCTCAAGCCAGACAGAAATAATTAGGGCCTAAAGTTGGCTATTTTTAAGACGTGGGTTCATTTCTCCTCTGGATACTGAAAAAAAAGCTCTTGTTTTATCCCACCCCCCCAATCTGAAGCATCTACACCACATTGTTCCCATGGATGTTGTTTTGTGGCTGGTTATTTTCTCATAATAAAATGGGACTGGGCTTAATTATCTAAAACAGGAGTACAGAGCAGCCCTCAGCAAACTCACATGGTTCATACGGTTTCCAGCCCATAATGACCTTATGTTTAAATCCCCAAGATGCAGAAGCTAATATTTACTCTTTTATCCAGTACTCACTGAGCACCTTCTAGAGTACACTCTTGCCATTCAGCTCGAAGGAAAGTAGATGGAGACTCTGGCCTGATGGACCCTACCAGCTAGTGGGAAGGATGCATAAAACAAGTAACTAAACAGATATGTATAGTTAACATTGTGATAAAGGGCATAAAAGTAGTAACAAACTAAAGGTGAAGAGTAAAGGGGTTACCAGAGATGCCACCCCCCTTTTGAAGAGATGACCTGAAGAAAGCAGTAGAGCCATCCACCGGAAGAGCATGAGCATGCTCATTCCTGGCCGAGCACAGCCCGATGATGGAACATAGCAGAATGAAAGGAGAGCAGTGCTGAAGTGGAGAATGGCAGCACAGGAAGTGAGAAGGCAAGCAAAGGCTCGACTCTGCACAGCCTAGAGGCCATGCTATTTCCCTCTAAGGAGGGTGGGAACCTATAGCCAGATACAAAGTCTGACAATAGAAAAGTGATGCTTGAAGTGAAGACTCCCAGGGAATCTAGAATCATGGCAGTTGACCTGTATCTCCTCTAAACAACGAATAAGCACACACACGGGATCAATAGTGACGTTGGCCTGTGAAGGAAGAAAAATCGCAATGCCTTAGGGAGCATCTTCGGTCCAGCAGCATTTCTGTTGCACACTTCCACAGCCACTCTCTGAAGATCTTACCCCAGTTTTAGAGGTGAGGAAGCTGAGGTGCAGGAAGGTCAGAGAAATTGCCCCAATCTGCCTGCTCGTAATGGTTGAGTGGGGGAATTTAAACCCCGGCCTGGCTCCAGAGATCCTGGTCTTTCTATAGTACTCAGCCGTGATAATGTCTAAGGAAGTGGAAAACCACCATTGGATTACCAAGAACTGATTATCCAGGGCCTGGATTCAGAAAGTCCCAGGATTCTCTGCTTCTACAAACCGGTTCCTGTGTTTTGGTCTCTCACTGTTCCCCAGTCCTTTCTACTCTAAGGGAGAAGTACTTACGTGTAGATTTGTTTAATGTGTTATTTTCATGTTCTCGTTTCCCATTTTAGTCTTTCTTCATCAGGACACAGGGAAAAGGCAGAGAGAAATCGATAGCTACAGATAACCTATTTGGGACCAGACATTGTTCATTTATCCTATTTAATATGATCTCATTTTAGCCTCGTAATAGCCCGGTGAAGAAAATGTTCTTATACTACAGATGAAGAAACTGAGCCTCAGATAACTTTCTCAAGAGCACATAGCTGTTAGGGGTCTGTGCTCTGTCCTGCCTCTACCTTCTTAGGAGGGTAAAAATGATAGTGAGTTCTGAGGTTCTCGACACTGTGCAGATCATTTTACATAGGTGTCTCATCAGATTCCCATGACCACCATTTAGTGTGGATGTTGTTATCCTTTCTACAGAGGTAGATGCCATAAGGACATAAATTAGCTAGCTTGTCCAAGGCCGCATGGCAGTGAGCAGTGATCCAGAATACACCCAGCTCCATCTCTAATGCCCACCATGTGAATGACCAAAGGGCTCTGCTCAATAATGGGATGGGCCAGGAAGCAGTTCCATTTCAGAGAAGGTGACACTGAGGACCAAAAATGTGAAATGATGTGATGCAGGGCATAGAGGCACACCAGAAGCCAGCCAAAACCCACATGATCTGACCTGAGGTCCCCAGTGCATGGGCAGGGGAGCTCTTCACTTCTACTATTAGATGAGGAGCATTTCTGAAAATATCGATTTCCACTCAATAGATGACGTTCCATCCCCATGAGAAGCTGGCAGCTTAACACAGGCTGAAAAGAACGTCTCTTCTTCCACACATGCTCAGGACTCTACCTCTGAGAACAGAATTTCTCCTTGCTTTTGCAGAATATGGTTGATAAATTATAAGACAAACTTTGGGTGGTTGAAAGATTGTAGCCTTTAAAGCCAGTAAAACTGTAAAGGAAGAAACTATTCCTTGGCCTTCCCTTATTGTGGCTTCCTCAGGGAATTTCCGTTGACCACAACTGGTAAGTGTAGCGCCAGCCCTCAAGCGAAAATATGAAGCAAAGGTCCAGCAAGTCTCCTGGGTCTTTGTTTGCCTTTGCAAAAGTGCTGCAGGCAGTGAAACGGGAACCTGCATGAAAGTCGGGTTCAGATACCACTGGAATAGGTCTGCAGCTTTGAATCCCAGCACTTGGCCTCATCACTGTGATGCCAGCTCCTCCATCCAGCTGCGCCCACTTTGCGTGCAGTCTGCGAGAAGGAGAACCCAGTGGCTGGCACCAAGCCATGTCCATCTAGGAGTATTTCCCTGGAATAAATATTTCAGCCTGTGTTGGGCTTCCTATTAAGTGAGGGCAAATCAGTGCATAGAGCATTCTGCACGTTTGATCAACAGTAAACAAGTATTAAGCAAACACAACTAACTGTATTTACAGGGATTTCTCACAAGTTTTGGCACGAACATGCCAGTTATCAAGGAAGCTATAAGATCAGCAAGACTAAAGAATAAATCTATTTCACGGTGCATAGAAAATCATTTTATTAATGAAAACCAGAGTCTGCGCTGATTTCTCCCTTTCGCTCATGGGAACTGGAAGACCTGTACCCCCTCGTCTGGCCCAGGTCCTAACAAAGCTATGACAAAAGGCAAAGCCCATCATCCAGGCCTTTCCTCCCACCTACTCTTCCGAGACCTATCCAGGAATTGCTAAGGGTTTCCCTCCAATCAAAATCAACGTCGTATTCCCACAGTCCTGGAAAGTACCTGACTTTACCGGACAAACCCTCTTTCTAGAGCTAGCAGAGCGGGAGGCCCAGTTCAGCAGCAGCAGCCCTTCTCTTAGACCAGGCTGTTTGTGATGGAAGGAAATCCCCTTCTCTTCCTTTGTCACATCTGAATCCTGTCCCAAAGGCTGTCTGGACCTCAAGGCCCTGCTGAGTCCTGTCTTCTCCATGGAGCCTGCCGTGCGCTCTCCTCTACTTTGAACTCTCCCTGCCTTAAACCCCAGTGGCATTAACTGTTGGCGTCATTGGCTTGGCACTCGGATCTTTTTCATGCTATCGGCCATTCATCCTGGTCAGATGCTAAACAGTGCAATCACAGAGACTGCCCATTTGTTTTATTTTTCAATGTGTCAAATGCTATGCTTTACATGTTTATTCATTAGAAAGCAGCCCAGAGGGCTGCATAGCATTTGTGACCTACACTGCTTGACAAGTGGGCAGCTTGTGGCTGTTTCTTGTAAAATCCCCTCGGGACTCCCCCCACCCTCTCTTCCAAGATCGTGTCTATAAACGATGGCATTTGGGGCTCTATTCACATTAGCAGGCCTGGATACAAAATGTAACTAGAATCAACTGTAGTTTCTGTAGTGAGCAGAAAATCTTTTTTAAAAAACATTTACCTCAGCAGTTACTAATTAGACTCAGTCGTTGCAGACATTCAGGCCATTTCAACTAAGCTATTATTTCTATTTGGCTTATTGAAGAGGCCAAATGTAATAAAAATTCCCATAGCTTGACGAGGCTCCCAAAATTGCAGGGGGGGTGTTCAGTTACTCCTCAAGTCACCCCCCACTCCTCCTGCGGTTCCTCCTCATATCTAGGAATCCATTAAGACCCATTGTAAAAGCAACACCAGAATTTAGAACAAATGCCAGTGAAATGCTGCAGGGTTCAGCTCTCAAGGAGGGCACTGACTTCACCAATATTCAGGAGGTCAGCAAGCTCATCTTATTAAATAAACCACATTTTGGAATTCACATCTATCTGAGCTTTCCTCCTGCAAACAGGAGAGGAAAGTGGTTTAGTGGGGGAAAAATGAATTTCCTCAGTTTCAAAACCTGGTTTGTGCTATGACCCTTCACACCAGACCCTCACTGAACATGAAGCTAACTGAGAGAAGAGTCATATTTATCTAAGTGAGCTGGTCCTGTCCCCTCAGACAAAAACTTGTGCATAGTTTGAGGATAAGCCTTCCTGTCTAAAATTCAGTAATCCATTTAAACTGTGTTTCTTGCATCTGAGAGTGTTTATTCTGCATAATGTCTGATTATACATAAAATCATATATGAATCCCAGAAAGATGAGGGTATAATAGTAGGCTTTTATTTTAAATGCAGATTCTATACAACTGACAAGGATCTAGGATAATATCCATAGTTAACAATAGCTGTGCTTATTGGTTTAAAGGTGGAGTAGAATTTAGTTAGAAAAGGTGACTATCTTTTTTTTAAAACACTTTGCTAGAGATCAGATAAAGTCAAAATTCATGGAGGTAACATTGCCAGTCCTGAAGGCATGGATGACACAGTTCTATGTCCTAAGCTGCCTGGCATTTTCTACAAGTGGTGGTCAGTGTGTGTTCTACCGTCAGCTATAATAGTATATGTGGCCTTCTGTGAGAGCCTGAGTCCCATCTCCCAAGCCCAGACCTCTCCATTTTTCCCAAGTAAAGGGGTAAAGGCCTTTTATAAAATAGGCCAGTCTAGATGTCAGACATGGCACATGATCTACCTACAGCATTACTGTTTTAAGAAGATAAGCCATAAAAAAAAAAAATAGAAGTACTGAAATAGGCCATCTGGAAAAGCAGTGCCCAGCGGTGGTGGTGCTTAATAAGAAGAGGGAGATGTGGGGCGCCTGGGTGGCTCAGTCAGTTAAGTAATTGACTCTTGATTTCAGGCTCAGGTCACAACCTCGTGGTTTGCGAGATCGAGCCCTGCGTCGGGCTCTGCTCTGAAAGCTGAGAGCTCGATGCAGGGGTCAAACTCACAGACCTGAGCTGAGGTCGAACACTTAATCAACTGAGCCACCCAGGCGCCCCAACAAAAGAAATATTTCAACAGAAAATGGCCAAGTAGATAAAAATCAGTTGTTTAATTAGACAAGGAGGCAGAGCAATTAGGAAAAAAATTTAAATGTGTGTATTGTAAGGGAGGAGTTCCTGATAACTCTATGTGAATATCCACAGTTATTTAAGGATTCTTGAGAAATCTCTGCAGAAACTGTGAACTTTATAAAAAAGGACACTACAGTTTTAGGAACCAAAAAAATAATAGACTCTTATATACAACCTGGACTTGTTCACAATAGATTTCACTTTAACTATATTAAATAGCTCTTATTACTTGGCAAAGTTCTTTTACATCTGTTGCTCCTTTTACTCCCCTGACAATCTAATGAAATGAGCAAAAGTAACCATACCAGTAGCAACGCATTGCATTTATCTAGTTCTTTGTGGATTTCAGATGTGCTGTCCCATATATCTTCTTTTTGAAATCTGCCCCAAAAGTGGCAGGAAAATATTATTAGCCATCTTTTGGGTTTCTTTTTCAGCAGATATGATTAAGCAGGAGCCAGGGATGGGTGATGGGATAGAAACGTATAATGAGCTACTACTGTCCTTGCCTGAGAGAAGTAGAAATAATAGTAGTATTAACAAAAGTAATAGTAACAGCTACCATTGTTTGGGAACCAAATGTATGTCAGACATTCTCTTAAGTGCTTATCTACTAAGATTGTTCTGAGCACATTCCCGGTGCCTTATTTTCATGAAGGACTCTTGTTGTCTGATGGCCCAAGAGTCATTAAATTCCTATCAACCGACCATTCACATCTGTCTAGATGTGTCTATAAGACAGAAACCTTGCCAGTTTTCCTTGAACTCACTCCCTTCCTGACTCTCCAATCCAATATGAATTTGACCATGTAAGTCGGGTTGAATTTACAAACTACCTATCTTTGCATTTATGTCAGTCATTTAATTTTACCACCATACAGCCCTTTAGGGTCAGTGTATTTCTTATCCCCCTTTTACAGAAGAGGAAACTGAGCTCTAATAACTTGTCCAAGTACACATGGCCAGTAAGTGGTAGCTCAGATTTGAACATAAATCTGTTCAAAGCTCAAATCTATCTTATCCTGTCTCCAGGCCCAAGCTCTTCTGAATAATAGTTACCATTAGTTGAGAACTTTTGGGATTCCAGGTACTGTGCTACAGACTCTGCTGGTATTATCTCCTTTAATCTTTGCAACTCAACAACCTTATGCAATAGGTACTGTTTATAAATGAAGAAACAGAGACACAGAGAGGTTATGGAACTTGCCCAAGGTCACACTGCTCATGAGGGACTTGACCCAAGCAATTTAATTCCAGATTCCAAGCTATCCTCGGTATGTTAAACAGCTCTCCAAAATTGCCATTCAGAGAGGTTAAAGGATTTGTCAAGGACCATAGGTCAGGTTAGGGACAAAACAGGGCAAAGACCCACTCCTCACATTGGATTATACTTGAGGCATATGGTGGTCTTAGCTTGGTCTCCATCAGAGGCCAGTTACATTCTCACCTCTGACATCACCCTGACCCCTGTATGAGTCCATTCCACTTCCTCAACTGATTTCCCAGTGCTCTATCTGCAACTCTTCCATGGCTACCATGGCTCACGTGGGGGACAGATCTCCTGCCCCCACCACTCTCATCCAATATCCAGACCCTAAGCTGATCTATTGTCTCCTGCAGCTCAGACAGACTGATTATAGTCTGGGCTGCTAATAACCAAGGGAACCCCGCAAATCCACTTACTGCCATGGTGACTTCCTACCTTTTGAAACCAGACATTTCAAACTAATAGAAGCCGCAGTCCCAGACAAATCCTGCCCATCCCCCTCACTGATAAATTTTGCTCTATTGGCTGCAGTATATCCCTTCCAGATGTTTTAAGTTAAGATTGGGAAAGCTGTGTTTTTACTGGATTGAATCATAGTGCTTGGCTGACATTTTTTGGCCCTTCATACACTCCTTAGATTTATCAACTAATTGCAGACGCTTTGAGAGAATAATACAGCATGTGTTTATTATGACAAAACCTGCTAGTGTGTCTTTGTGGTCAGAGATTCACGGGTGTTTTCCTCTACCAACCCCTGGTTCAGTATTAACGTTGGATCAAAAATATTGGTTCAAAGTCAGGAACTTACATGGGTGAATATTTCATTTACATGTTTTGATGGAGATTGGGAATGGGGACTGGATAGATCCAATAGCTCAATATTTATCCTTGGACTATTTTGAAATCTTTAGTTGTGGATGATAAAACGATTTATTAAGAGATGCCGTGAACCTAAGGAATTTTATTTAAAACATTGAAAAAAAAATAGCTTTGTTTTGTTCTGATGCCACTGTTTACTAAGTTTCTCCATATGGGTTAATTCTATTTCTTCCAATGTGGCCTGTTTGTGGAGATTTGTGCCTGAGGACATGTGGAAAGGTGTGGCTACCTCCCTAAGTCAAGGTACCCACCAGCTGAGGTGGCTCTTCTGTCAGGAAGAGCCCAATGGCAGCAAACGTGGTTGGGAGAGAGTGTGGACAGTCATCATGATTCAAGTAGGACCATTGTCATCTGGGATATGAGTCCCTGCACACCAGGATTCTGGCAAGCCCCAGTCCTAGGATGTTGCTTCTACGTAAGAGACCTAATAAAGGTCTAGATAAATCATGGAATGGGGAAGGTGGAGAAGCCAGTAGGGAAATACGGATGCCACGCATACATCCTTGGGAGACACTGATCCCACGTCAGAATGACCATGAAGGGGACTCAGGAGTTCAGTGGTGATACCAGGTCCCTAGAGCCAGGTGTGTGAAGACCACTCACTCTACCCAAGATGGACATAGACGTGGGGACTTTGTTCTGCTGTCAAAACAGTGCCCGGGGTTAGTGGAGATCTGAGGCTATACCTGTGTTTGAGGTGGGAATGGCTGGGTAAAGCAGGGGCCAAAAAACAAGGCAAATGCTGACAAAAAGTAACAAATTCCTTCCGACTGTGGAATCATGTAGAAGCTGAAAACAAATAGAGGAATCAATGTAGGATAATACCTTTAGATTGTACAAGAGCGCAGAAAGGAATAAAAGTAGCTGAAAATCTGAATTCTAGAATTGTCAAAAAAAAAAAAGAAAGAAAGAAATACTGCTTCTTAGGACGTTTGGTGTATAGGATGACCTAAAAGACATGATTGTGAGAGAGCCTGTTTCGATGACTAAATGTTAGTGTGTTGTCATCTGCTCATGAGATACAGATTTTCTGAAGTATGGTCTTCATTTTCTTCATTTCCTTTCACAATGCTTCTCTATGAGGACGCCCAGATCTCTCTCTGGAATGGGTAAATATTATCTCTTTTGAGAAACTGGTTTGTTTTTATTCTAGTGATTGAGAATCTCATAAATATTGCCTGTCCTTCTCATTTGCTACTAGAAAGCTTAGAACTAAATTCATGAACCATCCCTAGCAAGGGAGTACGTTCTTCACAGTATATTTTTTTCTATGCTTTTCTCATTCTTTACTTCATCTTCCCCTTATTTTTCTTTTAACCCATTCCCTCCCCTTTTGTAATTTATTGTATCTTATGGTGTCTGTACCACTTAAGCTGGGACAAAGAAGCATATATAAATACATTAATGCAAATAAATGGGTGTTTCCCAAAGCCAAAAGGAGCTTTTTTCCTTTTTCAGACTTTAAATGTTATAATTTCACTATTAATTCCTTCAACAAATGCCCCTTTCATAAATAGAGAAATGGTTTCCTTCAGCCCTCTGAACCATCTCAAGTTCCAAATTAAGTAAGGCCCAAGTAAGGGAGGAAATTTCATTTACTTGGTAAATTAACTCAGTGTCCTATACTTGTTTAAAATGCTTGGATGAAATTTGAGAATCAATATTCAAGAAGACAAAGATTCATCAATGGTGAAGAGCGCTTATGGTTACCAGTCAGATAACCTGCTTTGGCCAGAAGCAGCCTTGATTAACTCCCTGTATGGTCATGGAGTTCCTTGACACTTTCAACTCTACACGACACTCTTCTGGAGGGAAGAGTCCAGTTTCATTTTCGTTTGTGGCTATCAGGGTCCAAAGAGTGAGGCACAACGAGCAGCCTCAGTGTCCTCTCTAGAAACTTCTTTCCAGACTTTTCTAACAAAAAGGGAATTCTGAGTAATCTGAAAATGATTCTCAATCTTACCTCTCTAGCTTTATCTATTATCACTCTTTTATTTTTACTTTTCAAGCTCCTTGAAAGAGGTTCAGCTAAAGAGGTTTATATATTTCTACTTTCTCACCTTTGCTCAGGCCATTCCATGCCTGGATCCCAACCTTTCCCTAACTCACTCCTGTCCACCTGACAGAGTCCTACCCTCAGCACCGACCTCTTCCATAAAGTCCTTCCCAATTACAACCCCTCCCTTGGGAGTTTTCCCCATGAAGTCCACAGCTCCTAGTATCTGCCCTCTCACCCTGCACCTACCCCAATGACAAGCCATCGTTATTTATCTTTTCAAGTGTAAGTCCCATTTCCCCAACTAGATGCTAAACGTCTCATAACCAAGACTGGCATATCATAGACTCACTAAGTAACTGCCGAAAGAACAACTGAATGAATAATTCTCATGGTATTTGGGACACCCAGAGGCATCTAACATAATGTTGGCTCATTAAATGTTTGATGTTAATATTAGTAAAGATGTTACCACTCACCCACCCGCTATGACATAATGTCCTTGAACCTTCTTATGTTGGTAACTAAAAGAAAAACCCAGCTTCTAATAAAATAAGTAGTGCTTTGACGTTTTGATTTCCTCTCTTTCTAGATTTTGAAGAAGTCCTGCATCGAAATTTTAGCAGCTGAACCATCCACCATATGTGCTGGAGGTAAACTGAAATTAAGTGCTAATTGGTCTCATACAAATGATGGTATTTTGAGTTCAAAACACATGTTTATTTCATCGGTGGGGAGGAAGGGAGACAGGGCAGGAAGGGGGAGGGTGGAAAGAGGAATGGAAATTGCTAAATAAATTTGCTCCTCAGGAAAAAAGAAAAGCAACATGTCAGTTGTTTGACAAAGTCTGTCCAAATTCTGTTCTTTCATGGGAACTAGTATTGCAGAAATACTGCATCCCCACACTTCACCACCAATATCCTGCTCTGACTAGAAGTTTGGCTGATCCAGGAGAACCTGTTAAGAAAAAGAACTGAAAAATCCTACCTTCTCAAATTTGACAAAAGCTTATGACCACATGTACCCAGTGCCAGTGCCTTATCAGAGGTCTGTGCAGTGAGGAGCTCAATTAGTTGTTAGCTCAAGGTAAACGACTTTCCAATTTTATAGGTCCTTCATTTTAAAATAATTATAAAATAGGGAAGTTCCTTATTTATGCAATTACCCCATTCATGAAGAAACCCAGACTTGCAGTTTAGCAATGTGCAAACTAGATGTGTTGCAACCTTTTAGTGAACCAGAAAGTCTAAAGACAATTGGTATAATTCCTGTTAATTCATAACACAATCAGTTCCCCTTCTGTAGGGTTCTTGTGGACAGAGAAAGAATTTTATCTGCCTAACAGAGTACCTGGCACTTAATAGATGGTCAGTCACTAATGTTGGCTGGATATCTTGATTCATTATTTCTGCAACAAACAATGAATGCACTGATTTTTGCCTATTTGACCCTTATTAATTCCTTTCACTTAACAACAAGAAATTAACCTAGTACCCTTGAACTGTCTAATTAAAAATGAAGCAAAATCAGAAACTAATAGCTGATAAAAAGAGAAAAGTTCAAAAAATAAAAAAAACCCAAAACCCAAAAACAAAACAAAACAAAACAAAACAAAATCTCAACTACTTGGGCAATAGAAAAATATCTTCCAAAATAATTCTTGAATCACAGAGTAGTAAACTAACATCTCCTTTACATATCATTGAGATTTGAGACAATACCACATATATAAACTTGATGAAGATGGAACAGAAATATCAGAGTCCACAAGATTTGATCCAGCAAATGCATAGATTTTAATGCTTCTTATGAAATGGAAAAGAAAAATAAGTAAGAATGAAGTAAAAGATTTTTTTAAACTAAGGAAGTACAAGCAAAAAATTAAAATGCATTAATAAATTTAAACAGATGAAACCAATTCAACTGATAAATCACTGCAAAAGCAGTGATTTCTTTGGTAGAACCGATAACTTAGATAAATTTCTGGTAAATCCAATCCAAGGAAGCTTTCTTTAGATATTTTTAAAATCTCTGGCATATCTGCAATACTGCATATGTTACAGACAGACAATAATTTCCTGTATCAGAGTAAACTACCCAATTTTGTTTCCTTTACTTTTTATAAAGAAAAAAAGATAAGACACAATAATGGAAGTGGGCCCTAGCTTTTGAAACATGCAAGCTCCCATCTCTCTTAAGTCAGAACTGTAAGAGGAAACTTTTGAAAGATAGCCTTACACCAAAAGTTCTTCCTTCAATTTCCCTGAAGGTATATTGCTGATCATTCTCTGCTGAAGTAAGTTGGGCATTCCCGAAGCACCTATTTCATTGTCCATGGCAATGAGCACCTGTCACGTAGACCTGAGCATACCCGCTCTGTGATTTTCATTAGACTACTGCAGAGACCCAGGGATTTACATGAAAGTGCTTTGAAAAACAGAAACTGTTGTACAGAGCAAGGTGACATTATTATCATCAACATCATTTGAATGAGGATTTGAAGGTCAATGTGAGAATCATGATGTGGATATCATGCTTAGATGAGAAAAACATGTCCATAGATTTCTTTACAGAAAGAAAACTGGGGAGTACGTCAATAAAGCTCAGAGTACCTGCAAAATTATTAACTCAATATGTGTGGGAGGCAAAAAGAAACAAGAAGTAACTGTTCACATTTCTAAAGTAGAATGGTGGGACTGAGCCCTAGAAAAATCTGTGAAAAAAGTAAAATTCACTTTCAGCAGAAATTGTCTCAGCCCCCTCCCCTGTCTATGAATTACATCCCTTCCCTGGTCCCCAGAGCAGCCCCTGCTGCGGAGCTCCACCCAGGCCTATCCCGCTCAAGACATTCTATGCTGACAGTCGCATTCCCCCAAGACAGTGATCTCAGCTGGCTCTCACTGGCAGCTCAGCAACAGCCGTAGTTCTGACAGCAAACTGAGCTCCGAGAGAGGCAGCAAGATCATGCACTGGGCGGACAGCAAAACTGAGATCCAACACAGATCTTCATATGTCAGGCTGCAAATAACAGGGTGAAATTTAATGGGACAGATAGAAAGTGCGGGACTTGAGTTCAAATGCCAATTTAAGGAAACCTGACTTAGTAGCAGTTCATGCAGGAAGAAAGTAAAAACAAGGACAGATAGCTATCTTCATAGCCAACAAGAATACCTGTGCGGTGGGGCGGGAGGGCGGGGAGCTGACAAGATCTTTGGCTAAGTTTCCAGAATAAGAGAGCTAATTTCATATCTTACGATTCCATGTTCAGACCATGGCCTCAAGTCCCACATTTTAAAAATGGCATTGACAAAGGCATGCCCGTGGAAGAGGTAGTGGTGGATTTGGAAACAATACTAAAAATTCATTCACTGATTCTTTCCTCCCTCTTTCTTTTCCTTGCTTGCTTTTTCTTTCCTTTATTTCTTTCCTTCCCTTCTTTTCTTCCTAACTTCCTTCTCTCTTTCTTTCTGTCAATTCTTAGTGTCTAGTATGTACCAAGCAACATGAAAAGACATGAGTACACAAATGCATATAGCTTGCTCCCAACCACCCATGAAATTCAGTCTACTCTGGAAGATAGTCTTATGTTCAGATAAAGAACAAAACCGTGCCTTAAGCTCTGTAGTGGAGATGTGCTCAAAGGGCAGGGGGAGCACTAATGAGATGCTGGTGGAATGAGAAAGGCCTGAAGTGGCCATGGAGAATTGCACACAGGATTGAGACACTTGCAAGAGCATCTTCAGAAATTTACAGCATTCCCATGTGGAAAGGAAAGATTATGCTTACTGTGTGTAGCTTCAGGAGACCACCATGGAGAAGTTGGGGAGGAAATCAGGGAGGCAAACGTGGGCTTAACACATTTACAACTAAAGCTTTCCAGCAGTGGGGTGGATGGTTTGAATTCTCCACCCTTAGAATTACGTGAGCGGTGGCCATCTGTCACCAGATGCTATCCCCCTTAGATGTCCTTTATAATTTTAAGTTTCTAAAGTCTTAATTCAATTCCAGCTAAGGCATTAATGGCTGATTTTTTTTAACGGCAAAGAATCCATTACCAATACCTGGAACTAGTTTACATTTTAACATGAGGTCTTAATTGGGAAAGGAAGTGAGAAGAGTATCAATCTGCTCTGATCGAAAACAATTTCATTCAGGCGCACCTGGGTGGCTCAGGTGATTAAGGGTCCCACTCTTGATTTCGGCTCAGGTCATGATCTCACGTTCATGAGTTCAAGCCCTGTATGGGGCTCTGCACTGACAACACGGGGACTGCCTGGGATTCTCTGTCTCCTGCTCTCTCTGCCCTCCTCCACTCACTCTCTTTGTCTCTCTCTCTCAAAATAAATAGATAAAGAAATGATTTTATTCAATGCCATGGGTTTAACTACTTGGAGAGAGAATTTTCCCAGAACCCCTCCACTGCCAGAGATTATAAATAGGCAGCTATAAGTCCTCTCTGCCCTGCACACAGGTTCTTTCTGATCCACACTACATTAAAAAAAATCAAAACTTAAATTTATTGCTAACATTTAAAAATCTGATTTTTGCCTAAAAATTCAGATTTCTACCTTGTCTTGAAAAATCATACCTGGTAACACTGGGCTTGTATTTATTGCAAGGTAAAGATTATTGGAGACATTCTGAATAACTTCCCTTTAAAAGAAGCATGTATTCTTTCCACTTCAGTGTACTCCCCACCATTCCACACTGTCACCCCAATACACAGGCCAAGCACGTGGTTACTGTGTAGCGGGGTGCATAAGTCACTGCATCTACAGTTCCGGTTCCAAAACATGCAGGAAGTCACCTGCTCTAGCACCTTTGACATTATCCGCATTTAAATAATTCTGCTTTCCTTCCAACATAAACTCTTTGGAAAAGTGTCTAATTACTATTTTTATAGATTAGTCTCTGTAATTAGGAGAGTAACCCCTTGTTAGACTGGCCTTGCCTGATTTAGCTCCTCTTCAGGAAAGGCACCCTTTTGCCCAAGTACAATTTTTCTCTGGTCCCACTCAGTTGGCCTCAAACTTGAATAGCTCACAGTGTTCTATATAAACAAGTTCTCCAGGAAGGAACTAATTGGAATCAAGTGTGCAACCTGCCAACTGTTCTACATTTGATGTTGTTGCACTCCAGAAACAGAAGACCCTATTTAACGCCTTGCATTGTCCTCACAGAAGGAACTGTATCATTCCTACTGTGCTGTTTCCCACTATTGGTAGTAAAACTGTGTAGCTTTGCACAGAAACAAGGTCGTTTTAGGCTTCATGTTTATCATTTGGCATTGGATGCTTAAAAGAGACACATTTAAGCAACATCAAATCGTGGTTTCATTTCTTTGGCATCTCATTGTTTTTCAAAGAGCTCGTGCCTGGCCCTTAGGCACCTCTTGGGAATGGCTTGTTTAATTCTCTGCTTGGCCCTTCCTTTTCATATAAAGATGTTTCTGTTTGGAGGAGGGACTCTTCATACACTATTCACGGAAATGTTAAATGACACAATCACTTTGGAAAATAGTTCTGACAGTTTCTTTAAAAATGAAACATACACCTATCACATGACCTGGCCGTTCTACTCCCAGGTATTTATCCAAGAGAAAAGGAAGTCTGTGTCCAGACAGAGATTTGGACACAAATGTTTATAACTGCTTCATTTTTAATAGCCAGAAACTGTGAATCACTCAAATGTTCATCAACAGGTGATGGATAAACAAAATGTGGTTTATCCAAATAATGAATAATGCTCAGCAATAAAAGGGGATAGACTATGCATAAATCTCAAAATAATTATGGGTGAATTTTTAAATAATTATGCTGGGTAAGAGAAGCCAGAAAAAAAAATGTATTTACTGTATGATGCCATTTACACAAAATTCTAGAAACTGCAAGCTAATACAACAACAGAGAGGAAATCAGTGGTTGCATGGTCGTGGGGAGGGGCAGGAGAGAGAGATTACAAAGAAGTGCTTGGAAATTTTTGAGAGTGGTGGATGTGTTCACTGTCTTGATTGTGGTATTGTCCCATGATTATATGCATATGTCAAAATTTGTCAAGCAATATACTTTATGTGCAAGTTATTGTATGTCAGTTATACCTCACGAAAGCTATTATAATTAAATAGCTGTAAAATCAAAAAGTTCTAGCATAATTTAGGCATCAGAAGGTACTTCATACACACCAGTCTTTATTATATTTATGTGTGTCATGTCACATTAAGCATCTGATAGGAAAGCAAATTCAAGCTAACTCACAAGGTGAAATATCAGTAATGATAATTTTGCACAAAAGTCTTAGGCAGCCAGAACAAATGGAGAATATAAAGATTTCTCATTTTCAGATACAGTGAAGAATAAGTGATCTTAATTGAGGTCATTGCAAAACTATGTGTTCCACATTTCAAAAAATAAAAAGGTGAAAAAGAAAAGCAAAGAAACAAAAAGAGGGGACAGAATAAGTTTATCCAACTATGCATGGACTTCATTTTTTCTTTTTTTAATTGAGCTATAATTCACATACTATAAAATTCACCCTTTCAAAAACTGCAATCTGGTGGTTTTTATTATATACACAAAGTTGTACAACCATAACCACCATCTAATTCCAGAATATTTTCGTCACCCCAAAAAGAAATCCTATACCCATTAAGCAGTCACTCCCCTTTCCTCTTTCCTCCAGCCCTGGCATCTGCCAGTTGAGTTTCTGTCTCTATGGATTTGCTAAACTTTTCATATGGAAATGAAACGGAATGGAATGGAATCAGACATTATGTGGCCTTTCACATCTGGCTTCTTTCATGTGGCATAGTGTTTTCAAGATTCATCCATGTCATGGCATGTGTCAGAACGTCATTCCTTTTATGGGTGAATAATATTCCATTGTATGAATACCATCTCCATCAGTCGATGGACATTAGAATTATTTCTGCTTTTTTGCTATTATGAATAATGCCATTATGAACACACAGGTACAAGTTTTTGTGTAGACGCACACTTTCATTTCTCTTGAGTACATACCTAGGAGTGAAATGTCTAGGTCATAAGATACCTCTATGTTTACCTTTTTGAGGAGCTGCCACACTGTTTCACAGAGCAGGTGCCCCAGTTTGCATTCCCAGTAGCAAGGTCGAAGGGTTCTAATTCATTCACCAACACTTGTTTTTGTCCATCCTTATTACAGTCATTCTAGTGAGTATGAAGTGACATCTCATTGTGACTTTGATCTGCATTTTCCCTAATGTCTAATGGTGGTGAGCATCTCTTCATTTGTTGACCTTATGAAGCCTCAGAACACAAGCAGGATTAGACCTGACCGTACATGATTAAATGACCTTCTTTTCCTTCCTCTTTTATTCCCTTCCTGTACCATGATGTGTCATTTATTTACTCTTTAATACTGAGACTGGCTCAACCCTGGATTAGGCACCGTCAAAAATTTTAAAGAAATAGAAATGATGGCCTCTACTGTCAAGAAGTTTATTTATTTATTTATTAATGTTATTTATTTTTGAGAAGCAGAGAGAGACAGAGCACAAGCAAGGGAGGGTCAGAGAGCGAGGGAGACACAGAATCAGAAGCAGGCTCCAGGGTCTGAGCTGTCAGCACAGAGCCCGATGTGAGGCTCGAACCCATAGACTGTGAGGTCATGTCCTGAGCCAAAGTCAGACACTCAACTGACTGAGCCACCCAGGCGCCCCCCAAGAAGTTTAAATTATACTTGAGAATAAAGTGAAGAAAGAATCATAATAAACATATATCTTAAAGAATATATACCTTAAAAAGATTAGACTAAAGATCATTTCCAAGTAGAAATTCCTCCCTAAAGCCCTACAATGCCTACGTACTTGTTATAGGAGCAATTACCCAACAGGCCAATTGCCTAAAAACACTTGGCTGTACATATTGTGAAAGGTGGGTTTGGGGCTCTCTGGATAAATGAACGTAAGTCATCTGCCCTGCTTCTCACTTACTGGCAGATTCGCGGGACAGAGTTTGTTACATAACTTGCATGTGTGAAGAGCTGACATTCCGGTAGGGCTGCAGGGGCAGATGTTTGGGCCCTTCTGGAAACCAAATGTGCGCACGAACACAGAAATCATACCCGGCAGGGAGGGAGCGCGCCTCTGCTTTGGTGTGGTTCCCAGAGCATCATTTCCTCCATCTTCTCCCCGGGCCGAGGGGGTTAAATTGTTCGCTTTCCACCATCGCCACGTCATGGATTGCGGCTGTCTTTCTTTCTAAACACCCTGAGGTCAGGCCAAGCAGACATGTGGGCAGTCTTTTTTATAGAAGACTCAGCAGCTAAACTGGTAATGCTAGAACATGGTGTTAGAGAAGAGAGCTTGGCATGTGGCCTGCATTTCCAGAATCTTGTCTCCCTCCACTGATGTTTGAGGAAACAAGAGAAGTAGCACGGCAGTGAGGCCGAAAACATTTTGCATCAGCAAAAGTGCCCAGTGGAGGATTCCTGGATGTCTGATACTCAAAACAAAAAACAGAAATAGGTTTCTGTAGGCTTAAATGAGTAAAGGAGATACCATAAGTTTCCTCCACAATGTCTAACATGTAACAGAATGCTTGTTGAAGTAACTGTGTCTTCAGTCACATGCCCAGCAGACATTGAGAGAAAATCAGGTCCGTCCTTCTAAACTTAGCAATTGCATCGAGATGCATATGTAAATCCTTAATATTCATAGGACGTGAAATCCTGAAAAACCATTTGCCCATGATCTTAATTACCATAGTTCAATACCAAGGCAGTGAACACTTGGATAGAGTTCCAGTTTTGCTGCTTACAAATCACATGACTTTGGGCAAGTTATTTAAAATGTCAAAATCTCAATTTTCGTGTTGCTAAGGTCCTTTTTACTTCTACAAAGCATTCTGTTCTAACTTGTACTCTTTGTGGCCATGCAGTGCCTCTGGGTTCTCTTGCTTGCATTTTTAAAACAGCACACCTGTCTAAAATGAAAATAAAATAAACTTTTTAAAAATCACAACTTCAGTCTCGAAACTAGTCATAGGTCACAAGACGATGAAGATCCATTTCAGCATAATGGCTGTGTCCTGGAGCGATGGCATTTGATGCCTGATGCACCTGGATTCCGGCTTGTCTCTGACAGCTGCTAGCCTGTGTGTGGGATGAATTACTTAACCTCACTAAGATCAGCTTTCTCATTTGTACCTCCCTGGACTGTTGTTGAGGCTGAAATGACATTGGACATATATAAGGCTGAGCACAGGACTTGGCACACAGTGAGGCCATGATTAGCATCTAGTATTGTTATCTTGGCAAACATGATCTCTAAATTAGCTTCCTGGGAATGAAAGTGACGTGGACTCATGACATTTATTAAAGTTTGGAAGAGTCCCCTATGGTAGTTCTTTAATCTCATTCTTCCTCCAACAAAAATGTCCATTTGTATAACAATTTACCATTCAAGAGCCACTTTCACAAATATTGCATTTTCTTCTGATTTTTGGTCTATTTCTTTTTTATATACCAACAGTTTTAAAGTTTATTTATTTTGAGAGTCAGAAAGCAAGCAGGGGAGGGGCAGAGAGAGAATCTCAAGCAGATTTTGTGCTGTCAGCTCAGAGCCCAACATGGGGCTTGAACCCAGAAACCTGTAAGATCATGACCTGTGCCAAAACCAAGAGTCCGATGTTTAACCAACTGAGCCACCAGGAACCCCCTAAGCCCCAATTTTTATACACAAAAGATGACAGAAAGAAAAAAGAAAGGGGGGGAGAGAGAGAAAGAAGAGCATGGACTATTAGTTACTATCAAACTTAAGTAAATATTTCTAAACATTTAGTTAATAAATTAGCTGTTTTTTTCTTTTTGTAAGACTATCATAAAGGATCATGATTTTTACTTCATAGGGATTTTCTCAACCTATATGAGTTCTACATGCATTATGCCAATGTGAAATTGACATGCAGGGCCAGAGACCTGCAAGATATATTCTTTCTATATAGAGAAAAAGCAAGTGCTACATTGAAGGGCCGTAGTCAGTTCAAGCAGATAAGGCTGGAGAATGACCACTGGATAAGCAAGATACTGATTTGTTGCCAAGTACGACTATTCCTACGTCATCCTAGGTGTGCCCAGCAGAGAGAGACAGGAGGACCTGAAGCAGCATCAAATAATTCGTGACCTAATGCAACATTTTGCTAGTTATGGAAGAAAAGACACCACCCCCTGACAGTTCCATAGTCACTTACCACACACCATTCAGGACAGACCGTGAATGCCATAGGCAGTGATTTTCAAAAACTTTGAGGCACCTTGGGCTCTAAAGAAAGCCTTTCAGGGGGATCTAGTATGCAAAACAGACACAAGAGATGCTGAGTTGATTGGAGGAGAAGTGGAGAGCCCCCTCCTCTGTGGCCCCCCGGGCTGCAGGGATTACAGTTTTTAAAGCTGTCAAGACTTGAGAGATGGGTAAGATTTGAACGGACAGAGAAGCGGAGAGGAGGGCATTCCGGGTAGGAGGAAGAGAGCAAAGGACAGAAGGCAGGAATTTAAAGTAAGAAATCGTACATCTTCCTCTTGTGCACCTGGTGAGACAGACGTGGTAAAAGGCACCCTCGTGGTTGCTTTTGGTCTCCAACCTGAACCAATTTCCTAATATTTTAAGCCTGGTGAAACAGTTAACAAATGCACTTCATCAGGGCAGATGGCAAACTTAAGGTTAAGGGTTTGCAGTCAAATGATGTGACCTGCCTTCCTTCTTTCAGAATCATTTCAAGTAGTCGTGAGAGGAAATGGCTTCCGGCACGCCCGAAACGTGGACAGGGTTCTCTGCAGCTTCAAGATCAACGAGTCAGTCACACTCAGTAAGTTCTTGCAGACTTGTGGGTTTCTTCTGCCTGCTTTGGGGAAGGGATTCCCAGCTCTCCATCTGCCAGCACGGCCACCCACAGGGGACCGCACAGAGAAGGGCCTTCCCTGCCAGAGAAGCGTCCCGCAAAGCCATAGCGACCCCTAAGGTGTCCCATCAAGAGAGGCAGCAGGGCACCTGTTTCTCTGTCCACTGATGCCTACGCTAAGTTACTCCCTCTCTGGTGGCCATGCTGGCGCTTCTTGCTTAGAGCTTGGGAAGCTTGATGTTCCTTAACAAAGTACTAGGTACTGTCAAGAGTGAAAAATAGATGGTCTGAATTTATTGATTCTGAATAAACCAAAAAGCCAAACTGTTAGGCTTGCATGTGTAGATTCTGGAAGTCTGTTCAATCTGGATGAATCTTGCCTGGAGTAGCCAAGAAACTCTCATCATGGTGAATACCTGACATGAAATACAGGAAGATGGAAGCAAAACTGAGCGTATTTCATGCGAAAAATGAATTATCATAACACTGGCACTGTTACAAGACATTTGTAGCCTGCAAGTTCTTAATTTAAAGACATGTGTGAGTCATGTAGCTGTCCAGGAGAGCTGGGAAAGTCTGGTTATGGTGGGGACAGATGGCCAGGAGCCCTGGTTATTATTCACATCTGATATCCATCACACAGATAATTATTGATTCAGTATCTGCGGTGATAAACGGTAATAACACACTGCATTTTGTATAATGCTATGTCCTTTTAAATACTTCACATCTTTTTTGCCGCAATAGCACTAAGAAGTAGAAGGATCAAGGAGCATGGACAGACACATGTGTATTGACTCAGCACTGACTCTAGTGTCGACCTCCTGATAGCCTTATGGCATAGCCTATTCTGCTTTTAAAAGGAAGAATTGGGGCGCCTGGGTGGCTCAGTCAGTTGAGTGTCCACCTCTTGATTTTGGCTCAGGTCATGATCCCAGGATGGTGGGATCAAGCCCNAGCCAAACTGTTAGGCTTGCATGTGTAGATTCTGGAAGTCTGTTCAATCTGGATGAATCTTGCCTGGAGTAGCCAAGAAACTCTCATCATGGTGAATACCTGACATGAAATACAGGAAGATGGAAGCAAAACTGAGCGTATTTCATGCGAAAAATGAATTATCATAACACTGGCACTGTTACAAGACATTTGTAGCCTGCAAGTTCTTAATTTAAAGACATGTGTGAGTCATGTAGCTGTCCAGGAGAGCTGGGAAAGTCTGGTTATGGTGGGGACAGATGGCCAGGAGCCCTGGTTATTATTCACATCTGATATCCATCACACAGATAATTATTGATTCAGTATCTGCGGTGATAAACGGTAATAACACACTGCATTTTGTATAATGCTATGTCCTTTTAAATACTTCACATCTTTTTTGCCGCAATAGCACTAAGAAGTAGAAGGATCAAGGAGCATGGACAGACACATGTGTATTGACTCAGCACTGACTCTAGTGTCGACCTCCTGATAGCCTTATGGCATAGCCTATTCTGCTTTTAAAAGGAAGAATTGGGGCGCCTTGGTGGCTCAGTCAGTTGAGTGTCCACCTCTTGATTTTGGCTCAGGTCATGATCCCAGGATGGTGGGATCAAGCCCCACGTCAGGCTCCACAGTGAGCCTAGGGCCTGCTTCAGGTTCTCTCTCCCTGTCTCTCTCTCTCTCTTTGTTTCTCTCTCTCTCTCCCTCTGCCCTTCTCCCCTGGTCATGCTCTCTCTCTAAAATAAAAAATAAGAATAATAAAAATAAAGGAAGACTTGAGAGGTATGTCTTTTTTCCTCCTTAACATCTTAAAACTCACTTAAATATTTAAACAGAGAGAGGCCATGGCTTCCTTACAAACATCTGGAATTCCTGGCCTTGGAATAATTCCAAACATTTGAAACATTCAGTTAGTTTTCTTGATACTTGCCTTGAAATGCTCTCACATATCTAAAAAGTACATGCTATTTGAAAACATTTTGAAAAGTCCCTGAGTAGTCATAGTGTGAAAGTTGGACATGTGCCCTCTACTGAGTTTGTCCTTTTTCTCCCCTTTTGATTGTGATATTTTTCAAGCACTCTTTCCCTCTCTTCTTAGCCAAAATCTCAAATTTAACTAAGATCAGAAACTCCTGAGGGTTAACCTCAAAGACATCACGCCTACAAAGTAGGTTTCGCACACAAGTGAGCCTTCAGACCCAACCCTTCTCTAGAGATGAATGAAAATGGAGTGTAGTGTTGCCATTGCCTGAAAAGTTACACAGAGATGCTATGTTAGCATAACATGAAATGCAGATTTACTTTGGGTTTGTAGAGTGACATTCTGAAGGCCTGTTTTCCAGCTTCTCTGGGAAATTTTCTTTCTTGGGAAACCCAGCTCATTCTCTTTCCCTCTTCCCCTTCTTTCCTAATATATACTTGTAAATACCTGCACAGGCTCTCCACCTCATTCATATTCAAAACAAGTAAAGGCCATAGGGGCAGGGATTTGGCTGAGGCCACAAGCCTAATTGTGCTTGCCCCACAGTGCTAACAGTTTGGAGCTGAGGACGGCAGTGATTTAACCATATTTCATCCCACAAGCAACACTCCTAATCTTAAACATATGGTTATTAGAAACATTCTAAGGGAAGGGGCGCCTTGGTGGTTCAGTCAGTTGAGGGTCCGACTTCGGCTCAGGTCATGATCTTGTGGTTCGGGTGTTAGAGCCCCACGTCGGGCTCTGTGCTGACAGCTCAGAGCCTGGAGCCTCTTTCAGATTCTGTGTCTCCCTCTCCCTATGTCCCTCCCCCACTCATGCTTTGTCTCTCTGTCTCTCTCAAAAATAAATAAATATAAAAAATTAAAAAAAAAAACATTACAAGGGGGAAATGTTAGAATTTGAAAAAAAAAAAAACACTTGTCCTTCATTTATTAATTCACCTGCTCATTTTCATTCAGTAAAGAATATGAACAAGAAATATGGTAGACAGAAAAGATAAAAGATAGATAGATAGATAGATAAAAGATAAAGGATACAACATAGTCAAATCTACATTATTCTCTCAACCTTATGGATATAACAGTCTCTGTTGAGTCATCTCTGTGAAATAAAACGAATTTAGATTCCTTCCTTTTTCCCATTCTCCTTTTCTATCTCTCTATCCCAAGTTTCAAACTGTTATCCATTTTCATTTTTACAGTATGCATTTTGTCTTTCAAGATTTTTTTCCTGAATGCTGCATTACCTTTTGTAACAGAAAGAGAATAGAATGCCATTACTGATCAGAAAAAGATTAATTGATGGCTCAGTAACAAACCTAGGGCTGTTATGGCTCCAGCCAATTCAAACATGATCCAGGCCCTGGAGCCTTCCATGAATAATACAACAGCAGATTATATGAAGCCAAACTGTTAAACATAAAAGAACAAACTGAAAAATTATGTTTATAGTGGGAGATACTAACACGACTTTCCAAGTCTTTGAATGAGTAATAACAAATTAAAGATAGAGAGCAGATGTATAGATATGTTTTTAAATGGCTATGAATAGCCTTAAACATTTATGGTACTGGCACAAATAAAATGCCAGCGTATTAATGCCAAAAAGTAGAAGTTACTTAAATATATTATTTTATGATAAACATAACCAGAAAGTAAAAAGCTTAGGTTAATACCTACTTCTCTCCCATTTTCCATGCCTTTGCCTAAAAATAAAGTCAACAAATCAACCACTTAGAAATCTAAAACAATTTCTGGACCTGCATTCAATGTAATAGATCCAGAAATTCTGGATGAAATATGATTTTAAAAATTGTAATGTGTGGCCCTGCTCAAAAGAAGGACCCCCCCCCCAAAAAAAGAAGGAAACCCTCGGGTATAGGAAACAAAAAGAAGGGAATGCAAAATCTAAGCAGGATGTAAAACCATGGAGGGTCCAGTCCTGGGGGTCTGCAGGCTGTGATCCCAATGTTGATACAGACATAGAACATCAGCCTGTGCAGGGCAGCTCTAAGGGGCTGTACTGCATGTTAACTAGGACTGGAACATTCTCTCCGTGACTCAAAGAATCAGAGGAATGAAGGTAAGATATTATACTATCCACATGATACAGAAGCACCAAGTCAGGACACAAACCCCAAAATGTGTCCATGATCATTCTGATCCCTGGCAGTGGCAATGCAGAGCTAGCCCAACCCCCAGCACTCCTGTAGCCAACAACCCCCTCTGAAGAAGGGCTCATGGCATCAAATAGCAAACACATGAAGATGGGTAGGAGAAGCAGGAGAGCAAGCAAGAAAAAGGACTGGAGAACAATTTGAAAGAGAATGTCAATAAACATATTTGAAATATGTAAAGACCAAAGGGGGAGAATATCCAACAAAGGCAGCTCTGCAGAAAAACCTCATGTAAATTCTAGAGCTGAACAAAATGTATTCACTGAAATACAACTTAATGCATGGATTTAGCAGTGTGATTAGACATAGGTGAAGATGAAATGCATGAACTGGAAGAGAAAGACAAGAAAGTCCACCCAAAGCACCAGAGCCAGGTTTGTTTCACCTGTATTCTGTAAGACTTGAAGGGACAGATGGCCCATATCTAAAACATACAAAATATAAAGAAAAAGCATCTTAATTCATTTTATAATAATATAATCTTCATTTTTTAAAAACTGGACAAAGATACTAGAGGCAGAGAATATATGAGATTAAGCTCATTTATGACAAACATCTAATTAAATACTGGTAAACAAAATCCAACAGTGTATGTAAAAAAGAGCCAGCATCGGTAAGACAATTTTGAAGAATGAGTAGGACTTTCTCTCACTGAGCAAAACTTTTTCATGCCAAGAAGGTATTAAAATTCATTATCCATTCCAAATTTTAAAAATATATGGCTTTAGAAAACTAGGAATAGGGTCAAACTTCTTCAGCATCATAAAAAAATATATCTAGATACTTGAATTCAAAACTCAACACCATTTAATAGTAAATCACTATGTAGAGGTATTTATAGTTGGGAAGAGAAAAGCAGGACAATGCATTTCACCATTTTTATTTAATATGGGTCTGAAAGTTCTAGCAGCTGTCCAGTAGAACTTTCTGTGGTGATGTAAATATTCTAAAATGGTAGCTAAATGGTCGCCACCAGCCACATATGGCTACTGGGGACTTGAAATGTGGCTAGTGCTATTGAGGAACTCAAATTTTAATTTCATTTAACTTAAATGAAATTTAAACTTGAGTGTCAGTAGCCACATGGTGGCTAGTGACTACTGTACTGAGCAATGCCAGAGATATCACAATAACACAAGAAAACTAGTGACAGGTGTCAGTACAGGAAAGAGGGTCAAACATCCTAACTTTAAAATGATGGTTATGTTCTTCTGAAAAACTAAAGAAAATCAATAAACTACTAGACTAATTTAATAACTGGATGATTTCAAAATAAATGCCTCCCTTATAGTAACCAATAGCTTTTCCAGAGTTCAGTAATAATCAGTTAGAATGCATCCCAGGAGAAATAGAGCCACAACATAAAAAAATCTAGAAAGAACTAATATAACACAACTTGTGAAGATATAGAGGACGAAAGTCACAAAAGTTGGCGAGGGATATGAAGAAAGTGTAAATAAATGGAGAAACAGTCTGGACTCATGCACAGGCACTGGAACCCAATTACTCGGGAAGAGAATCCGGGCCTAAGCCAATGTGACCATGGCAAGTTACTTAACCTCTCCATGCCTCAGTCTCTCTCTCTGTAAAGTGAGGATAGCAATAACACCACCTCTCTCATGTATTGCTTCGAGGTTTAAATGTAGAAAGTGGCACTTAGAACAGGGCCTTGCACACAGAAATCAGTCAATCAATATTGGCTGCTGGTCTTAACTAATAACGATGATTATCACTATTATTAAATAGTGCAGCAACTGAGTATTCTGAAGACATCGATTGTCTTCAAATTAATACTTACTTTTAAAATAATCCCAATGAAACTTCCAATGGGACTTTTTAAGTTAACAAAGTAATTCTAAAGTTTATATGGAAGAATAAACATTCAAGAATGGCCAAGAAAAATGTGGAAACTTGCCCTAGCTGATTCTAAGATGTATAAAAGAGCTACGGTAATTGCAATGAGGTATAACTGGTACCACAAAAGGCAAACTGAGCATTGGAGCAGGCACAACAAAGGCCATAGACAGAGCCAAACACTTATGTGAATTTAGTATAAAATAAAATGACCTTTACAATCAGCAGGAAAGGGATGGATTATTCCCCCAAAATGGTGTTGAGACAACTGGCTAACCACTTGGAAAAACAATTCAGTTAGATTTTTATCTCACACCTTACATCTAAACAGACTCCAGATGAAAAATTTAAATGTGAACATGAAACTATAAAAGTTATAGAAGGAAACAAAAATAAATATTTACATAATTTTCTAGTAGGGAGAGGCTTTTTAAGCCTTGGAGTAGAATAAAGGGAAATTTTAATAGCTTGAGTACATATTTTTTTTTATTTTATTGTTCCCTCCCCCTCAAAATCTAAAGGAAAACAGAAAACTATCAAAAGTATTCATGACATATAACAATATGTCTTATATATTGTTATATAGACTTACCTTAATATATAGACTTATATATATAGACTTAGATAGTCTATATATATAACCTTAATATATAGACTTCTCTTAAAATCAGTAAAAAAAAAACCTTAATATATAGACTTCTCTTAAAATCAGTAAAAAAATAAATAAATAAAAAGTGAGCATATCTATGGGTTAAGGATATGAAAAGGAAATTTACAAGAACAACAGTGGGTAGGAAGCATATGGAAACCACTTACCATAACCAAAAGACATACAAATTGAAATTATCAACCTGGCAAAGATTAACAAAACTACAATGCCTGGTATTGGCAAAAATATAGAGGAGCAGGTGTTTTCATTCTTCATTGGTGAGACACCATTAAATCTTTTAGAAGGCAATTCTTAAAATGAAGCAACTCCTTTTTTACATTTTTGACCCAGAATTTCCATTTCAACTTCATCAAGAAGAAATGATTGGGAATGTTTACAAGGACTTGGGTACAATATGTTCATCCTGACATTATGAATGATAGCAAAAGGAAAAAGAGAAAGAGAGAGAGAGAGAGAAGAAGAAGAAAGCCGAGGCAGCGGAGAAGGAGAAGAAAGAGGAAGAGGAGGAGGGAGGGAAGAAAAATGGGAAGGAGGGAGGGAAGGGAGGGCGGGAGGAAGGAAGAACTGGAGGGAAGACTGACCAAGGAAGATGTGAATAATATAGTTACAAAACAGTCCCTCCATGTTATTTCTGACTTATACACATGCATTTATACACAGAGAGACTTGAAAACACGTCAAAATGGTAACAGTGATTACCTCTGAATGAGAACACTGTTAATTTCTTCTGTTTTCTAAGTTTTCTACAATGTGCCTCTTATGTAACAAGGAAAAAAATCTACAACAGTTGTTTAAAATTTAATTTTAAAATTCTTCTTAATTATTTAGGCCTAGCACACATCTTAAGTTTAGCATTTGGTTAGTTCTGCAATCACCAGGCTGAACTCACTGCTGGCCAAGAAAATATCTTGGAAATCTTCACACAAACTTTATTTATTCTGGCTGCACTTTTTCCTACTCCAGGATTCAACATATTGTGCCAAGAAAAGATCCACTTTCAATTGGAAATCCATTTGCAGAGAGATCAGAATGTTAAAAAGGAGACACTGGGATATGAGCTGAGAAATGATCACTTTAATAAACAGTAAATTAAAAATGGGGTTTTTATTAATGCAATAATGAAAAACAGCCTAGACTATCCTGCTGCTCCGTGGCGAGGTAGGAAGTAGGACTATAAACACAGAAACTGATTTTTAACAAAGTCACTAAAATTCAACTTATAGGCCATGTGAGAAATCAGTTTCATGGTTTCATAGGCACATTTACTTCTTGATACAAAATAGTATTTCCCAGCTTGATCTCCAGTCTTACTCACTAGGCATGGCTCTGGTTTACTTTTTGTTCACACTCGAAGGATAAAACTTTGCCTCCTTTGAAGATATTTTTTCAAATTGAACATTGGCCATGAAAGCAGTTCAAAGAGTTCCAAAGAGGGGCTCAGCTTCCAGAGGGGACGAGAGACAATGTTCACCCAAATGCAGAAGTTCCCGTGTGTTTGTTTTTAAAAATCTGTCCAATTATCCAGAAGCCATACTTCATCTTAGAAAACATCTGGGCCATGGGGCTGCCATGGGCACCCTAAGGAGATTACTGACATGCATATGGTGGCAGATGGGGAGGGAAGACAGAGGGAAGGAGAAGATTAACTTCCCAAACAAGAGCCTGTTGTTTCCCTTCTCACTGGCTAGCGTATTGCATCTGTTGGTCAAAGGTACTTAGTGCAACTTGGATGCATCCCTGAGGGTCTGATGTCGTATGAAGATGGTGGAATGCCATTTTGTGTAACATAAAGGAGGATCTCCTCTCAAGGTCCCGAATCAGGCTGCACATGACTTTCCAGAGAGCTTCATCTAAGTGATAGCAGCAACTGATGGCTGCGCACCTACCCTGTGCACTCACTGTACTATCTCATTTTGTCCTCACAGCCCCCCAGTGAGGGACAAGTTATTTGTATTGCTTTTTGCTAAGTAGGAAGTTAAAACTCAGAAATGCCAAGGTCAACCAGATGGCCAGAGTTAGAAGCAATGTGGACTGTTGGGTGATCCAGAGGCTTTTGGCCACTTCTCTACTTTGCTTCCATAATGAGGATCCCCACAGATCCTTGGGTCCCCTGATCCCAAATGCCCACATAACTCTGATGTATACCTGATTGGGAGGTACTAATTTCCATGATGCCCCACATTTTGTAGACTGGAAACCTCGGCTCAGAGAGATTTAGCTACTTGGCCAAGGTCACAGAACACATTAGTAGGGAGCCAAGACTCGAACCCAGGGTCAGGAAAAAAAGTCCTGGACCAGGGAAGGAAGAACTCAGACTTTAGCATGTCAGTGTGTGCAGCTGACTGTGTGTTCACAGGTAAAGCACATCTTCTGATTCCCTGACTGGCCTCTTTTTCTTGGACTTCAGGAGTTTTGTGTAATCTGGCAGTGTTTCCCTTTTGCTTCCACTTTGAGAATGACTGGCTTTGCCAGTCATTTTGAAGAGGCTCCTGCCAAGACTATTAGTGGGTGTTCCCACCTCTAAGGTCCAAACAAAAATGTAGATAAGTGGAAATTTACTGGAGTTTTGCTTGGTCAGACAAGAGCCCTGGTAATCTCAGATGAGGTGGAAATAAAGGAGGAATTGCTACCACAGGGTAACTAGGTGGTAAAGATTTTCCATTCTCGGGCAAAAGACCTTCTTGCAGGGGGGAGTTGACACAGCCCAAAGTTAGCTACGGCAGCACCTGACAGACTCACCCTTGACATTGCCCCTGCTCTACCACATGTGCAGTTGCCTCCAAGCAGAAATTGTAAGCTACACATAGACTTGGCACACAGTGCACTTCTTTTGAGGTGTGGTTGGAAGAGAGAATTGTTTGTGAACTTCCTGAGATGGTCATTTTCTCAGCCTTGCTTATCCTGCTGGGGAAAGTTGGAGCCCTCTCCTTCTGCATGAGATGGCTGGACTTTGATGAATACTGCTTGTCCTCACAAAACACCGCTCCTTTGACACTTCGATAGGATGTGGGAAGAGAAGGTGGCAAACAGAACTGGGCCAGACTTGTGAGAACCCCAGGCAGGCTCACAGTCCATGCCCCCTTCAAACTGGCCTTCTTCAAATATTTGCCCAGCACCCATTTAGAGGAAAAGTTGGGTGCAGCTAAGGGAAAGGAAGAAAAAGAATGTTCTCTGTGGACCTCTTCCCCATGCCATTCAGCTCTGGCCCCCAGCATGCACACTGCAGCAGCTGACTGGCATCCACTATTCAAATGTGTGCCTGGGGTCTCCTTCCCACCTCTTCTTTGAGTTTCTATATAGGTTTGTGTTCTTTACAAGCAGTCCGCATTTGCCATAATTATTCGTCAATGATTGCATGGAGGGCTGTAGCCGTTTTGGTAGACTTGCCCCTCAATCCCAGTTCCAAAGGTAAAACCCTCCCAAACATAACTGCACAGCTGCAAGGGTTTGTGTGTCTGGAGACACATACCTTGTGCATGAATCCTGAATTGTCTTCACCCAAGTAAAAACAAAGCTTTCAAAACTATATTTATTCTTAGTAAATTATAGCTGTCCTGAGTGCACCGCTTGCTCTGACCTCAGTTTTTAAAGGCTGATGCTTCACTTAGAAGATAATTTGTAAGTTTTATAAACATCAACTAGTCAAGAATTTTTTTTCTTGGTATAGATTTATTGAGAGGACATAAAAGATTTATTGTAAGAGTCCTGGGCCCCATTACCTTCATTTAGTTTTCTTGCAATAACCTATACCGCCCCTATTAACTTCAGATGAAGACGAATGCCAGATACTACAATATTATGTGTACTATGATCCCATTAGGTAAGAAATAACACGCATAGAAAAAACTTCTGAAATAGTGTATCCCGAAGCATTAACAGTGTTTATCACTGGAAGTTGGGATTACAAAAGATTTTCATTTCTTTTTTATAAGTTTCTCTGTATATCTCCGACTTCTCACTTCTCATTTCTCTTCACTCTGCTGAGTCTTATATTGCTAAACATGTATTACTTTTATAATTAATAAAAATAACAGAAAAATATGAGCAGGAAATAATTTACATCCTGAGAAAGCAAACTAATTGTGCTGATGGCCAGTTCCAAAAGCTGATGAGCCTAGAACAGCAGAGGTCACAAGCACGTGTGGGACTGGAGAATATATAAGCCCGAAAAAGGCAATCTGGAGACAGCAAGGCTGTTGGATCCCATCCCCGCATTCCTCTGGGAATGAGACTCATGGTCCCTTGCTTTTTACTTCCTCTCCTTCTGGGGCCATGATGTAATCTTGATCCTCATGTACACAGTGCCCAGGATAACTCAGTTCATTTTCTTCAAGACCGTACTCAGCTCTGAGTCCTATATTACTGTTTATAGATAAGGTGTTCTGACTCTACAGCCTTCCCACCCACAGCAGCTCAGAACCTTGGCAGCAATCTAAGCCCCACTTCTGGAGTGCCCCCATTTCAATCATAAAGCTCCACCAAACCGAGTGGCTCAGGGACTATCCCCCGTACTTGCCACCAGGAAAATCGGGACCCGTGAAAGCCTGCATGGAGGCACTGGTCCTTACCCCAACCAGGTGTCTTGCAATGGCACTCACGCTGTTACTGCCTCCTCTGTCCATCACTTACATGTCTGAACTTGGCTGGACATTCTACCAGTGCCCTGGGGGCTGTGAACCACTCAGGAATATCTAAAGGCCCCTCTACAATGGGCAAAGTAGATATATAAAGTCATGATAGACATTATACCAGGATTTCTTACCTTGGTACTATGGGGCCAGATAATTCTCTGTTGAGGAAAAGAAGGATGTAGTACAGGATATTTAGCACCAGCTCTCATCTCTACTCACTAAATGCCAAGATCACTTCTCCCCCAGTTTGACAACCAGAACTGTCTCAGACATTGCCAGCTGTCTCCTGAAGTACAAAATCACCCCATCACAGGACCACTACTTTATATATACATCCACAGATCTATTTGGATAGATGACTTTCCTCTTGTCATGCCTTTACCAGAGAGCCCTGACACAAGCTGGTAGATAAGTTATAAGACATACTCAGTCTGTACACACATTCACATCTTGTGTTTTACAGGTGCCTCAGAGAAGAAGCCTCGTGTGGTACCTCACTTTAGTAATAGTTGACATGTCAAGTGCTTACTAAGTGTTGAGCATTTAATCATATCATCTCATTCAAATATACAACAGCTTATGAAATGAGTATGATTCCCATCTGATAGACGAGAACTCTGGGTTGCAGATAGGGTAACCTAGGCAGCAGGCAGCAAAGCGGTGATGGAACTGAGCCTTGGCTCTTCATATGCTCATTGCTTCTCCATCCTGGTGCAACCTGCCCCAGAGAACAGGGAGGGAAACCAAAAGACATATCCTGGATACCCGTAACCTACAGGAACTGGTAAAATAGTTATATGTAGGCGCACGGGGCTTACCTGAAACCTGTGGGCCAAGCTCACTGTCTGATCTCATAGTAGTAGCCAGTGAGGGCTTCCAAGGAAACCTTGCAACAATTCCAGGCCAGGGAAGGGATGGATAGATGTGGGTCGTGCCTGAGGCAAAAGATGGTGGCCAACTCAGTTCTGCAACGTTAAAGGTACTCCTCTGGCTTCAGCTGGGCATGAGAGGACATGACGGTGGATGCGCTGTGTTCTGAAGATTATTCCCAGATTGGTCCCACGCACCTGCACTTCACTACCATCTCTTCCTATTCCGTCTTGACTCTTGTTTCTCATTGCTCTGACCTCAGAACCCCTATTCAGCCTTTCCATGTAGAAGCCACTCTCTCCACTGTCCAAATCTCTACTCTGTCCCCTGATATAGAGTTTAATGTTTACTGTCATCTATCAAAAATATCGATAGGCTTGTTTTCTCATCTGTTTATGAAAACCTCCCCGCCCAGGGCCTGACACGTAGTACATGCCCAACAAATATTAATCTCCTTCCACTCTAAGCAGTGGTTTCCATTTAGTTTGGCAGAAGATTCCCATGTTTGTGAATTATCATTGCAGGAGCCCCAAGACAGCAATCAACCACCCCCTGTCTGGCTGGGGCTCCAGAAAGCTCAATCCAGAGGCTTTGAATTGCACCAACTTGGAGTCCTGGTGAATATCAGTTTGTTTCAGCTTTTCGCACAGTTATTTTAAAAGCTTAACTTTTTAAAAAGCTGGTTACTTGAGAATTCAGTGAGAAGGTAGAAACATCCAGCCTAACTCTAGCCTGTCTCCTCTCCCTTCATTCAGTCACATTCCCAAACCAGCTGATAATTGGTGCTGAACAGTTATGCTTGGCTCAGGGGTGCCATGAAATGCTCTCTAGACCCAGTGGAGATTGGGAGAAAGAGCAGGGTGAGCTCATTTAGTCCCCTAACTTTCATTATTTTGTAACAGTAGGAATGTAAACTCTACTTTTGAGCTTACATCAGCTTTTGGAGGGTTTCAACAAGCTCTCCCTGATAAGACTAAAGGTTTTTCTTGTGCTTTTGGCCAGAAATAAATATTTATATCAAGAAAAGATTGCCAAGTCTTGAAAAGCATTTGAGTTATTTAATCAGTAAAAGGATTCACTGTGATTGGTGCTTGAATTAGCTAATGCATTTTAATCCTGGTTTTATCTCAAATCCATTAGATAGTCACCAACTGCAGGGAAGAATTCTGGGAATTCCTTCAATCATCTGAAAAGAATTACATTGATCCGAGGTCAAAACCTGGGAATGTACATATTTGAGTGCATGATTCTGGAACATGGGTTCATTACAGTAGATAATTGTCTCGCGAAAGGCGCCTGAAACTTACCACAGAGCTTTTCAATTCCTGGTCCCCTCCAAGAGAAGACATGCTCCCTACTGTTATCCAGCCTCACCCACGGACCATCTTGACCATTTGCCTCCAAAGTGGTCAGGTATAAAAAGACTCAGCTCCTAGTGTGCTTCAGGCTAACTATTTCTCAAAATTAGCTGTGAGATTATGACAATGTAAGATGGCTAACTAGTTTAAATTACATCTTTAAAAAAACAAGCTGGGTTGACCTTGGGTAAGCCACTTCAACAAAACCTGGGTTTGACATTTACTAGTGGTGCAACACTAATTCAATTAACGAATCTCTCTGAGCCACAGTGTCCCAAATTGTAAACAATAAATCATAATAATGTCAAAGGAAGCCATGAGTATACAGTGTCAGACAAAATCAGTATAAATATATAGATATGGACTTAGATGTATAAGTGGGTATAGGTGTTTGTGAGAATACAGATGTGTGTGTGTGTGTGTGTGTGTGTACTCTGCCCCATTGTGTGCTCTCTGTACTCGTCTTCAGGGACGCCCAGCTCTCAAGCCTTGGGTGTTTGGCAACTTAGTATAATGACACTCATTGATCCCCAAATCCCGGTTTATATCAAGCTTCTGTTCGATTATTAGATTCTTGAAGACAGATGTTTTAGATTAACCTATGTCGACTGTATGCACTGAATTCTGAAATATCTTTGGTAAAAGGCAAGGAAATGTATATTTACAGATCATCTAAAAGTTCCCTTAACTTCTACTTTCAAACTCCCACCCCTCCCTCATTCTTTCCCCTGTTGCCAACAAGCCAAGCACTGGTCTCCTAGCTCCTGGTCCCCACTCCTCTGCCCACCCAGTGCTAACAAGCAGTGAAATGGCTGCCACTGGACAGAGGAGCTGGGACTCAGTCGTCCTCAGAGTGGATTATGGCACCATAAACATCGCAGCACCACTGGCTTTGGCAGAAGTGGCGGCAAGGTTGGCATGGCCTCTGGGCCAAACGTGGCTCGGCCGAGGGGGAAGGCTTTGTGCCCTGCTTCCCAAGAGGACATTCCAGGAAGAAGTCAGATGATCTGCGTTATGGAAACCAAATGGCCCTTCTTTGTTTAGAAAGAGAGAGAAAAAGAGAAAAAAAAAAAGTCGCTCATTTTTGTGGTGAAGTGAAAACAGGCTCCAAATCAAACAATCCCTCTCCGAGCAGAAGATGCCAGCTCCCCAGAGTGGGCCCACAGCCACCGAGGCTGATAAACTGATGGAAGGCACTGTCAAGCCTGCGCTGCAGCCTCAGCAGAGTGTCCTCAGTCCTCCCAGTGAGCTTTGCCTCTGCTTCATTCCAGAAATGTTTGGTCTTCTAAGCAGGAAAGGAAAACGAAGGGAGTCGGGAGAGTCCAGTCTTGTCCTCTCACCCCCTTCCAGTGGGATGGAGGGCAGGGAAGACGCTGTTCAGAGAAAGCTCTAGAAGTAGCTTGGGCACTAACAGCCACATGGGTCTGCTGGGCCCTGGAGTCTCCCTTGTGTCTCCGACTGGGATGTCCACTCTGCATGACCGGCTCTTCCCACAGAATGCAGCCAAGTCACGAGGCCTCCTGTGGCCACTCTGTGGCTGCCCCGTGGCTCCATGGTCAGGGATATGCAGTCCCAGGTATTACTAGTTCATGTGCAGCAGAGTAAGCGATGGCCAAGAGAAAATAAATATAGTTTCTAGTCAGCCACGCCTATCCTGAGTTTGGTTTATTCTCTAATACAAGCTTTTCCTGGAATGGAGAGACTCTTGGCAAGGGAAGAATAATGGAGAATTCACATCTAGTCCTGGCTTTGCCTCTCACTTGCTGTGCAACCATGGGTCACTGTCGCCTCTCTGAGCCTCTATTTTGCATCTGGGAAATGAGCCCAACGCCCTTGCCTTGCCTTAGTTCACAAGGTTTTATAGAAGGTGATAAAGCATGGCTCTTATCAAGAGGTGGCAGCCAGACTGCCTGCGTGAGGATCTAAGCTGCCCTGGGTAACGTTGGGCAAGTTTCTTCCCCTCTCTGTGTCTGTTCCTCACCTTTAAAATGAAGGGAAGTAGGATGCCTGTGTGGCTCAGTCAGTTGAGTGTCTGACTTCGACTCAGGTCATGATCTCATGGTTCCTGAGTTCGAGCCCTGCCTCGGGCTCTGTGATGACAGATGGAACCTGGAGCCTGTTTCAGATTCTGTGTCTCCCTCTCTCTCTTCCCTAGCCCCTCCTCAAAAATAAATAAACATTTTTTTATTATAAATAAATAAATAAATAAATAAATAAATAAAATGAAGGGAAGAATATCCTTCCCTGGGAGCATGGCTAGCAGGTTAAATTCAACTATTCTGTATGCTAGAAGTGCACGGAGAGCGCTGACACACAGGATGTCGTGGGAGAGTCCCACTGCCATTATTGTCACTAGAGACTGGGAAAGACCTTGAAAATAAAAATGCTCAGTTCAGGCACTGTGTGATCCAGCACTGTCATCGTAAAGCTTCATAATTTCATTCAGCATGCCTCCGCTGCCCCAGCAACATCCCATAATCTGCAAATGCTAGTTCTGAATATGTGGGACCTCCAGTAGCTTCCTGTTGCCCCACCATGGCCCACAAGGCCTTGGCCATCTGGCCCTGCTCCCTTTTCTGCCCTCATTTTGAATCCCTGTCTCACTCAAATTCAGCAGGCTTGTTGACCTCCTTTTAGCTCTCAATGCTCCAGGCTCCTTCCTGCCCCAGGATCTTTGCAGGGCCACCTGCCTCACTCCGTGTCCTCTTCACCTGACAGTGGGTGTTCGCTTACGTGGCCTCTCCTCCGGGAAGCATTCCCTGACCTTCCTTTTCTTCTTAGTGCTCATCACAATTATAATGAATTAGTAACTTGTGTAGTTACTAGCATGTCAGCTCCTTAAGTGAGGTGCTTTCATCTGTTTTGTTCATTGCAAGGCCCAGCACTATGCCTGACATGTGGAAGATGTTTGGAAGAATATTTTTTTTAATAAAAATGAAAGCGCTTAATAGCTATCCCCCCCTGCAGCTCCTGTAAAATCCATTAAATCAGAGACCATGTTTTTCTTCTCATAGCCTGTGTCTCTAGCTCAAAGTAGGCCTTTAATAAATATTTGTTGAATGAATGAATGAATGAATGAGTGAATGAATGATTTGGAATAACCTGACTTGTCACCATTTGAAAATTTGCTTAGACATCAGAGGGGACTGTAATGTCCTGCTTCCATGGGGGCACAGTGCTCAACAGTCAGACGTGTCCTTTAAGCCCCACCCCAGGTGGCTCTGCTCCTTCAACCCAAGCATGGAGGGCACGAGCCTTCCTAATCCCCACTCAGAGTTGCGTGTCAGCACAGTCCAGTGTCATTAGACACATCAGTTTCATAACAAATGCCAATAGCAGAATGCTGTCCTTCAATGATACATGTATCCTTTTCTGTCTTCCAGGGCAGGCATGCATATTCACAGCTGATTCAAGGGACTTGTGTTATTCATCTCCATCTCACCCACGGGTCCTACCTCAATTCTTAGTACGGAGCATGCACCCTTAAATGTTGCACCATCAAGGAATGAGTACTATATACTGACTATAGTTAGGAACTTCTCAGCCCTGCTTCTGGCCCCAGAGTCTAGGACACAGTGAAGTTTTTAAAGAGCTTGAGATGAAACCTGCTTAAGATTTCCCCAGTCATCCCATAGAATAAAAGCAAGAACTTCCCACTTCCTGAGTCCCCTCACTTTCATCGATCTTTCACAGCGGCATCTGCCGAAACTTCCAACATCATCACTTCAAGTTTTTCTCCCAAAACCTCCAAAGTTCTTTTCGTGGCCAATAGACTTATGTCTGAATTCCTCAGTCTTCCTCAAAGAACTCAGACCAACACTTCTTCCTATTCTGATCCTTTCAAACCCTGCTTCCTTCCTACCCTGGAATATTTCATTTTTGCACTCTGCCTTTGCTCACACCATTTCCTCCCACCAGGAAAGCCTCTTGCTAATCTCTCACCAAAGCACATCTTGGGTTTTGTGTTTCCTGTCACCTTACCACATCACCCACCTAAAGAGGGCTCTCGGTCTTCTGAAACTAAATGATATTTTGGCTTAGCCACTTCTCATGTATGTCAGCAGGTTTTTTCTTTTTTAAAACATTGAGATATAATTGACGAATAGCATTATGTTAGTTTCAGATATACAACATAGCGATTCAATATTTGTGTAGAAGGTGAAATGATCACCACAATAAATCTAGTTAACATCCATCCCCATACATAGTTACAAGTTTTTTCTTATGATGAGAACTTTTAAGGTTTACTATCTTAGCAACATTCACGTATGCAGTACAGTGTTGTGAACTATAGCCACCATGCTGTATATTACAGTCTCATGACTTATTTGATAACTGGAAGTTTGACCACCTTCTCCCATTTTGCCCATCCCCCACCCCCCACCCCGTCAACAATCAATCTGTTCCCTGAATCTATGAGTTCATTTTTTTTCTTTTTTAGATTCGACAAAAAAAGTAAGATCATGATATTTGTTTTTCTTCATCTGACTTATTTCACTTAGCATAATGCCCTCCAGGCCCATCCATGTTGTTACAAATGGCAAGATTTACTTTATTTATGACTGAAATATATGTACATATTTTGCCATATATATATATATGCCATGTTTTCTTTAGCCATTCATCCATGGATGGACACTTAAGTTGCTTGCTTCCATGTCCTGGCTGTTGTAAACAATGCTGCGTCAGCAAACTTTCTCCATGAACTCCATGAATATGATTTCTCTCTCAAACTAGACTCAGACCTGAAGCCCCCTGGGGACCAGTCTCGTATCTTCTAGTTTCCCCTCGGTTATGCCTGGTCTATGGTAAGAGCTCAGTTTCTGTGTGTTCCCTGACGGACTCATCTGGATGTATGAGGTCAGGGACGAGTGTTCGGGCAGGATACCCTGAGTGTGTTTACTTGAGTGGGTTTTATGAGTCAAGTCTAGTTTCTGTTTCAAAGAGTTATTGTTTTTCTAATGTCTCCCAGAATTTGGCCAGTGGTCTCTAGGAGTCACTGAATATGAAATTTTAAAGTCACTTCACTCCTCTTAATCCACTGACTTCCTTTTTACAGATGAGAAGCCCTTCACTGTGGAAGATACTTATTTGCTGTGTCCAGCACCTATCTTAAAAGAAGTTGGCATGTAAGTTTGTACCAGCAACTGAACCTCACAGCCAGGGAGGAGCCAGAGAGAAGGTAGAGGGAACAGAGGGAGAAGAAAATGTCTGTCTTCATTGTCATAATGCAGCCTTTGTCTAGACTTCTCCAGGTAATGGTAATGGTGCCAATGTTTACAGTGAGCAAAGCACCAGGATAAATGTTTCACAAACGGGATCTCACTTTATCCTCCCAAGTGCCTGAAGAACCAGGTACTCACACCATCCCAGTTTTACAGATGTGGCATCTATGGCTGGGAAAATTTAAGTAGTTTGCCCAAGGTCACACTGCAGTTGGCAAACAGTCTAGATTTGAACAAAGGTGTTTCTCACTTCATGTGTGCCTCACACAACTACATTTCTAGAAAGCTCTCACACTTCCTCTCACAAACTTTACCTTGCCCTGTCATTGTAATTTCCCTGTTAGATGATTGTCTTCCCCTTAGAGATAAGGAAACTCAGAAAGGAAGCTCAAAGGGGCTAAGTGGGTCCAGAGCTGGTTGAAAATCCCAGGTTCAGACCTTCTGAGGCCAAGCTCAGTGCTCCTTCCTCTGCGCCTCCAGACATTGAGTATTCACCCAGACTGCACAGGGTTCTGTGAACTAATTTATGGTGGGAAGTCTCACGGTGGTGCGATCATAATAGGTGCTGGTGAAGTGTGATGAAAATATTCAACAGAAGGAAGAGAATTAGCACTAGCACCCCAAGCCAGAAAAGAACTATTTGGGAAAGCAGAGAAGCTGTGTTTGTCAGAGAACCCAAACTCGTTTCTCTGTAAACATGTCTGTAACAGGCTGAAGATAGAATAGTGGTCTTGAGGAAACAACACTAAACACTTTCATCTGAATTCTGCTTTCGATCATTTGTTCTAATGGTAAAGCCTCCAAGTCTGGTTGCCTAACACTGGTCTTCAAGTCCACCGATTCCACAAACTAGCCCTGTTTCCGTACTGCCAAATACAAGCAGAAAGCGAGCTCAGGTTTCAGTGAGTCTCATGGAGATGGAAGGTGGTGGAAGGTAACTTACCACTCACCTCCATGAGTTTGCCAGGATGGTAACAAACCCTCTCATCAGGGTCAGTTCCTGACAGCTCCAGTAATAACAACGCAACATGAAGTTTACAGCTTGACAAGTTTATCCCTGTAGACTCGAGCCATGTTTTGGGAATACTTCTTCCTACGACCATGTAACAGGTAAATTAAATGGCAGCAGGCTTTTCCCATGCAATGCAATTCACTGCAATGTAAGAAGGGCTGAACACAATGCCTTTACACCAGCAAAGGGTGTCCTGACATCTCTAGAAGGTTACAGTAGATGGGCCCTGGAGACCATCCTCTACATTTTACAGAAGAGACCTCTCAGGCCCCCAGGGGAAGAGACCACAGCCCCAAGGGTAGTGAGGAGCAGGGCTTCCAGGGGACCTCAGTGTCAGCTCATGAGCCCTTGCTCCTTGCACACCCCGCTGAGCATCTCTGGCTCCCTTGTCATTGCAGGAAAGCCGCGCTTCAGGTCAGCATGAACGATGGCCTCTCTTTCATCTCCAGCTCTGTTATCATCACCACTACACGCTGTGTAAGTCATCACCTTCCCTTTACTGAAGGCTTTATTGTCATTGTCATTTCCCTGGAAAGTTTCCAGTTCTGCATTCTGTGCACCAAGGTCTGATCCCAGCTCAACAGGGCCAGCTGTAGGCTGGACCCCAGGGGGTATCGGGCTTCTCCATGTTCCCCATCACTGAGCAAGGATGAGACCTAAACACACCTGCATGTCTGGATGGTAAGATAGGACCAGGTTCTGTGCAGTAGTCAGCGGGGGGGTTATCTGGGTGGACTGGGTCCAAGAAGAATTGTGCAGAAAGAAATTGGACGGACACACAAAAAGCACATCTCAGTGAGTTTTCCCCTCAAAGGGAGCAGGACAATGAGGCAGTAACTAAAAGGCAATATGGAGTATAAGGAGAGTTTTATTTAGAATGGGAGAAATTGCAGCTTGTTAATATGATGGTGGAAGTAATTCAGGAGAAAATGGAAAATTGATGAAGCAGGGTGGAGGTGTTGGGAGAGGGTGCTATGCCATAGGGATTGTGAGGCAGGTGTGGGATTGTATTCGATCAGCTCCTCAGACACTCCTTCTCTGGATCCTTAATGACAGATGGTTTTTATTTCTGGCTACATATAAAATCACCTGGAAGCCTTTTTTTTTTTTTAATGTTTTTTATTTATTTCTAGGACAGAGAGAGAGAGACAGCGTGAGCAGGGGAGGGTCAGAGAGAGAGGGAGTCACAGACTGAAACAGGCTCCAGGCTCTGAGCTGGCAGTCAGCACAGAGCCCGACGCGGGGCCCGAACCCACGAACCACGAGATCGTGACCTAAGCGAAAGTCGGACGCTTAACCGACTAAGCCACCCAGGCGCCCCACCTGGAAGGCTTTAAAAAAAAAATTAATGATGTCCCGGAGTCATGCCAAAACAACTGAAGCCAAGTCTGGAGTGGGCCCTGGCTTTGGGGGTTGCAAGGCCTCCTGGGAAGGTTCTCGTGTGCGGCCATGGGTGGGAAGCCTTGAGCCAGTGCAGCTGCCCCCTCCTGCTGTCAGTATCTCAATGCTCAGCCCATCAGAGGACTGTCAGGGCTAAGTGAGCTCTTACACAGACTTCAGCACCTAGCACGAGTAGTTCCAAAGTAACCTTTGTCTGAATATCCAGTTGTTTTAACCAAATGCATTTCTTCCATTGAACCATTCTAAAAGCTTATGTGTTTGACCTGATGGTGAACTTGGGCAGATACTGTGGTCACCTCCTGCCTGGGCACTGGAGGACCTGTCATTAGAGCCCCTCACTAATTGGGTCTTGTATCCCTAATGCTGTCACAGGTGGACAGGAACTAGCAGGCATGCACTGAAGCCAGACAAAATAAAAATGAGTCATCTCATAAATAAGCGGGAGATCCGGCCTCATGATGGACCGTATTCCCTCCCAACTTGCCCCTCTGTCTCCCCCGCCCCCACACACACATTTCCATCCTGTGTTAGGAGCAAACCAGTTTTCTTAAAAGCAGGCTAAGCCAGTGCAGTGGGTATGGAAAATGGAAAAATCTTACTTTTTTTTCAAAAAATTTTTTTGAGAGATCACAAGCTGGGGAGGGGCAGAGAAAGAGGGACAGAGGATCTGAAGTCGGCTCTGTGCTGACAGCAGCGAGCGTAACGTGGGTCTTGAACTCACGAACTATGAGACCATGATCTGAGCTGCAGTCAGACACTCAACTGGCTGAGCCACCCAGGTGCCCCAATGGAAAAGTTTTACTTGACCAAAGTAAGAAATTAGAGTTATCACAGAGAAGTGCCACCCCACCACTGAGAAATGACCGAGTCTCAGACACCCCTCAATGGAACATCAAATCTGGAGATCAAATATGAAAACTTTCTGGAGAAGCAGTGAAATTACTTCAAGTGTACCCTGCCTGCTTCTTTTAAAAATTGACCCTTCTGGAACTTGCCAACCTGCAGGAAATGATTAAAATACCCCAAACCTAACAACTCCATTCCAGATTCCTCCCTGCTTTGGAGTGATCCAGCAGTTTGGTCCTGTATTTCTCATTATGTCGGACCATACCACAGAGAAACAGCCATGCCCTTGAGGCCACAAGGGCATGAGGAGGAGGAAGGGAAACATCTCAGGACCAAACCTGCGGTGTGGCAGATACAGGACTATGACTGATGGCTTACGTCCTAGGCCTGGAAGCCAAGAAGAAAGGGTGTCCTTCCCAATGTACTGCAAAATGCAAAGAACTCAGAGCCAAGTCTCCTGTACCTTCCCATCCCGCTCCAGCCTCCATTTACACCTTATATCTCCCCTGAGTACTCATCGCTAAATTTTCTGCTCAGTTGAGGCTTGATAAACACCACCTTATCACCTCTTATGTGCTATTCCCTTTCTCACTTGAAAATACTATATGTCTACAACAAAATTATGAACACCCTGAGATTTGAGATCCAGGACCATTCATTCATTTATTCAACAAATATTCATTGATCATGTATAACCTGCCAGGCACTGTTCTGGGTCTCTAAGTTGACTTTCACTGTCAACTATTTGTGTGGCCTTGACCAAGTGATTTAGCTCCTTTGTGCATCAATTTCCTAATCTGTAAAACTGGAATAATACTACTTTATCTCTCTTAGCAGCATCATGAGCATTAATGAAAATGTGCTTGGCAGAAGGCCTGGCAGGTAGCAAGTGCTTCCTAAATGTTAGCTGCTGTTCTAGTGGAAGCTGAGTTAAAATTATTGAACTCATTGGAAATTCTCTCCAGAGGGTCGGCTCCCTCGTCAGAGTCCCCTAATAATGAAAGGACTCTTCTGAGATAAGATGGATCCCTAGGGGTATGAGTTTGTCACTCAGCCAAGCCCGGGTGATTGAAAGGGGGAAGACAAGATGGCCAAAATCATCCAGAGAAAGAAATGGACCCATCTTCAAACATAAAACCCCCATCCCCAGCAGGACCCTACACAGAAGCTCCCATTTAAGACTGAAGCCACTGCTGGTCACAGAGATGCAGGTGGAATGTGTGGTCATCCAGAATATGAAGTAAGGTCTTGGACTTGACGCTTGTTTCTTCAGCAGCTGGTTTGGAGGACAAGGTTTTTAGATCAGAAGTGATCCCCTGAGTCTGAGTAAAGGGTTAGTCCCGTCAGTGCCAGTCACTGCCTGCCCAGCCCATCACCTGGAACCAAACATAATTTTAAAATATGTAGTTGAGTCCTTTCTTTTCTCGCTTTATTTGGTGCCCATTTGGATAACCATGCCACAGTTTTCAAGATCCACAATGAATAACTTGCCCCTGCCAGGAGCAGAAATTCCATGAAGTTTTACAGGAAAGAGTTTTTTCCATCCAAGAGCTAAAAGATTCCTATACAAATGGTAAACTTTACTGAGCTCCAGGACTCTAGAAAATGGTTTAACATCCAAAGTCCTCTTTCACCAGCATGTGTAAATACACCCCCTGTCTTGTAGTCTTACCTGACCCCGTTCTTCTTCCCCAAGCTCTATCNGAGGAATCACTACTATGGTGCTGCTTTAGGGGAAATACTTAAGTTTGTCCTTTTGAGACCAGAGCAAGGAAATGTCAGCCCCTTAAAGAAGTGTCCATGAAAGAAAAGACTGTCTTCATTTAGTAAATGCCTTCAAGTATGATGATTTCCCAACCAAAGTGTATAAAAATGAGAGAATCATCCAACCAGTATTTCTTGAACTCCTGTGTGTCATCAGTGTTCCATTTACTTTTACAACATTGCTACCCTTAAGGAGTTTAAAATCCAGTTGGAGAAAGGAGCCCAACAAACATGTAAGAGAACATATGAATAAGGAACAAAAATGTGTGAGCCAGGTGTAAGTGCGATAGGATTTCGGCGTGGGGAACAAGGGGTGAATTCAGGAAGAGACACAAGGGCTTTGCGGAGGAGACAACCCAAGTGGGGATGTGAAAATGCTAATTTCAGTTCATGAAGAGGTGAGAAGAGGCCGTCCCCCAAACAGAATCCAGTCTGAGCAAGGACTAGATATGTCTATGAGCACAGTTTGTTGGTGGTTCCTCTCAGGGACCATAACTCTTTTTCTCTTTTCCTCTCATTTTGTATCAGTTTCTAGTGCCTTCCAATTTGGGGCCATTTCTCCTGGGATGCCCTCGATCACACAGCATGTACCATGAGGCCCAGCTGATGCTCTTCCCTATTAACTGTGATCAGGCTTTGATTTGTATTGGTTTCCAGCACAGTAGAGCATCACCATCTTTGAAGAAAGGAGAGAGACCGAACATAAAGTTCTAAAATCAACACTAAATCACCTGAGAACCCTGGCTTCTTTCCGCTAATTTATAAGGAAAACAGCCTGGCTTCAAGGGGCAGCAAGGTTGAGCAAATTTGAGAGGACCCGTGTCAAGTTGCTGTTTAGAGAAATTCTTTTTGAATGAAAATTAAAATGCCACAAACAGCCTTGAGAGATCACAACCAGAGCAACTGCTTTCTAATTGTAGCACAATGGAGGAATTAAGAAGACAGGATATTGAGTCAAAGTCCTAATTTCAAGTCCCAGCCCCTCCACTTTGTAGGGTGATCTTGGGCACATTTGCCTGAAATTGTCTCTGACCCCATCTGGCATGGTTGTTGCAAAGATTAAAGGCAAAGTGTGTAAGGGGGTTAAGGTCCCTGGTAGTAAGTCAAAGAATGACAGTCATTTACTAGTTTGTTGAGCTTCTCTTTCCTTGCCAAGTAAAAGTCTAATGGCCTGTCTCATTAAAAGATTTGCTGCTCATGCCCTGCAGAATATAAACAGGCAATGTTTCCCTGATGAAGAGTTATGATTCCTTTTGAGTCCATGATAAGCCTGTAATCTAGGAAGAGGCTAAGGAAAACTTTGAGGACGTCGCCTGCAGGCTAACTAGGGGAAACACCAGTAAATTTGATCTGGTGGTTAAGTCAAATAGGATTAGGTTGCAGTCTCTTCACTATTTTTGAAAAAAGATTTTCTCAGTAAACGAATCAGATAATAGTAACATAAGGGGAATATTTAGACTATTTCAAAAAATGAATTAAAACAAGTATTTACTAAGGTTTATACATTATTGCCATATAAACATTCCTATTATCATTTAAAATGTTCCATCATGCCGAGCATGTTGGGAGGCATTTTATCAGAGGAGGCAGCATTCCATGCAGAAGAGAAATACAGCTTCAGGAGGGATTTCACAACACACTGGGTCTTCCAGTGTCCCCGAAATAGCCCCAACTCACTGGGTTTGGGAGTATGGTTTGGTTTCTATGGGGATGAACAGGGTATTAACTAATTTCCCAAGGATTTTTTGAACCATTTATCCTTCAGATTTTCATGAATTCACACTGTTCTTTCTGTAGATAGTAGTATTTTTCTACTTATATTTGAGAGAGAGGGAGAGAAACCAACAATGGAGGGCCCCCACCCATGACAAAAAATTATCTAGTCCAAAATGTCAATTTAAAGAATTAGAATTTCTTGGAGGGAGCCCAGGATTCTGCATTCTTTTTTTTTTTTAAGTTTATTTATTTATTTTGTGAGAGGAGAGAGAGAGAGAGCACAAGCAGGGGAAGATCAGAAGAGAGGGAGAGAGGATCCCAAGAGGCTCTGTGCTGACAATGCAGAGCCCAATATGGGACTTGATCTCACAAACTGTGGGATCATGACCTAAGCCAAAATCAAGAGTCAAACACTTAACCAACTGAGCCACCCGGGCGCCCCCAGGATTCTGCATCCTAATAAGCTTGCCGGGTAAATCTTGAACACACAGGACTCTTACCATTATACTTACCTGACACAAATTGTCCTCCAAAGTTTAAAAAAAAAATCATTAAAATCTATTTAAGAAAAATGATGTATACTCTGATTCCCTCCCAATCCCATTCATTTAAGAATCCCAAGATTTTAAAATCAGACCCTCTCTTTTATGTTGCTTCTTTGGACAGTATTTTCTGGTATAAAAATAGGAATTTGCTGAAAAGGATAATTTTAGCTCAATGTGACCAGTCTAGGATCTTCTCCCTTTTGCAGGCACAGACTATAAAGCTTTCTCTCCAAATGCCCCTTTCCCATGTTCCAAGTCTTCCCGTTGTTTCTGCCTCTCACACTAAAGCTTACTGAGCCACAGACTTGGCTTCTTGTTTCAGGAAGAGAGAACCCAGTTAGTATCAGTATTGTTTTTAACGCATATGGCTCCCAACATCTCACGAGAAAGCGGGCCTCCAGCTGCCAAACAGAGATAGATTGTAAGTATGGAAACAAGTGGAGACTTGGAAAACAAACAAACAACAAAACAAACAAAAACCACAGACATTGGAAACAATAATTTCTCCCTCGTACAGCATAGCGCATGTGCTCCTTGAGGAAGAAAAAGCAAAGATTGTGTCTTGTTCACCATTGCAACCCAGCACCTGGCACGGTACCTACACATAGTATTCAGCAGATAGTTGGTGATTGAATGAATGAATGGATTCAGTCAAGGGTCATACTGAGATCGTGATGGTACCTGATGGTAGGACAGAAGGGGAGCCAGAACACAGCAGGATTAGAACAGGGAGCACTGGGTTGGCTGAAAAATAGTGCAAGAAAGAGGATGGCCAGCCATCCAAGGTGCACATCCAAGGAGCATGGAGAGCTTGAGCATGATTGAAGAGGAACAAATCCGCCAGCTAAGAAACTACAACCAGTCATCCTAGACAGGGCAGTAGTCAAAGGCTTCCTCAGAACAGCACCAGCTTCACTAGGAGCAGACTCTTGTCAGGGGTGCAGACCTGGAGAAGGGGTCTAGAAGTAGCCTGTTCAACTGGATTGAGATTCAGGTAGCCCTCCAGGGCATGAGGGTGTATAGCACAAGGCTGGACGCCAGGCAGAAACATAGAGACTGATACAGAATCTAGGTAACTAAATTTGCTAAGTCCAAGGAACACAGAGATATGAGACATGGGAAACAGACAAGTCTGGAAGGAGTTGCAATTTAATGTGATAACTTCTCTAATAGAGAATTGAGCAATGCCCTGTGATGGCATGAAGTAGAGCGTCGGGGGAATCCAAGAACAGAAGAGATGATAAGTGAACTAAGTCAGGAAGAGAGAGTAGGCATTTGCTAAGGCTATGGCCTAGGCAAAGGCATGCTTTGGGCCACCATGGCTGTGACTGGTTGGGATGGCGTATTAGGAGAACAGGTCAGAGATGAAACAACTAGGCCCAGTTGGAAAGGCCTTCCTTATCCACCCCATTTTAGAGTTTCTTTAATATTTAATTTAGATATTATATGTGATACAGTTTTCATGTTAACTTCCAATCTTTCCTAATTCAAGAAATAACAGCTTCTTATCTTCAGGGGGAAAAAATGTAGGTAATTGACGAAAAGCTGTGACTTGGGGAGCATTGGCATGGCCTGAGGTCGCACTGGAATACCAGAAACTTAGGCTGTGGCAGTTTGCCCAGACTGGACGCTGCCGGCAACAGCTGAGGGGTGCATGGATTGCACTGGTTGGGGCTGGCCCTGAAGCTCACAGGTGGAGGCTACAGTGGCTTTACCTAAGACAGGCTGCAGGGTGGGGGTAAGGACCACCTCCCAGAACTGTCATCAGAGTTCTGTCTAGGAGCCTTCCTGAGTTTTGTAAAACAGTGTAATTTTGTTAGTAATTGCTTTGAAGTAACTTGGGCGAATACAGATCCAGCCTGGTTTTGTAGTCATACGGCTATCTAGGTAAACAGACAGTTGGCATGGCTGTCCTTGCCAAAAATTTCTTGAATTTCACCAGCCTGGTAGGGAATGAGTCCAGCAGCCTGTGCTGAGTGGCAATCTCTCCTTCCAACATAATAAAATATTACGGCATACTCTTCAGAAAAAAAGTAGAAATCAGAGAAGACTTTTTTCTTCTATTTCTTTTCCAAGGTCAGCAACACAGTCCATCAATCAAAATAGGTAGCTATCTTCAGGGTAGATACTTCATACCAATAGCTATAAGCATGTGGGTCTCTTTAGTAAAGAAGGATGGGTAGGAAGGAGGTTGCTGGTGGCAAATGGAGCCACAGATCGGGATCAATGTGCATTAAAACAGTCATAGGCAAAATGTTAAAGAGTCAACGAACAAGAGTGAGTCCATACCCTCCAGAACCGTACGACATAGGTGCCAAGGCAGGATGTACACTCCAAGAGGTAAATGTTTTACACTTTGGGGTGCAAAAGGCAAATATCACACAGGGATCAGAAATTCCTCCGTCTGTTCCAAAGACTCACCAGCCTCCTCACAGGCCTTTGTATAAATCACTTGATACAAGCACTACATGCTTTGTAGAGTGTCTACTTACTGGACCTACTACATTATCTTACAGCTACCCAAGAATGTGTTCCCCCTACCCCGCCACCTTCTTGCAAGAGACAGCTAGACAAACGATTGTAGAAATTCAGGGAGAACAAGTAAGCAGCTTATGACTTACTCAGCCCAAAACCATTATCCCATGAGTGTCCTTTCCCCAACAAGACCCTCCCCTAACTGCTTCCCAATTTAGGAAATGGCCCCTGGAGAAGACAAGTCCCTTCCAAACACCCAATCAAGGAGGAGGGGACCAGGGCCCACACTCTGACTTTCCCTTATAGGTTTCTTCATCCTAACATTATTCTGCTTCCTGTGCATCTCACTCCCACGCCCACCTCTCTCCTTGTTCATTGAGCTACCATCTCTTCACATAGCCCCGAAGAGTAAGGCGAGACTGGATTGGAAGGGGAAATAGGAGACTGACCTTGAAGAGGGTTTGAATGACAACCAGAAGGTAGAGTTTGGACAATGAGAAGTCATTCAAAAGAAGCACAAAGCAATATTTTAGGAAGATCAATCCATCATTTATATATTCCAAGTATATTAACAAAATAGCATTAATTTGGATTACTTGATTTATAAATGTGTTCACTTGAAAAGGGAATAGGCTCTAGTTTACCTTTACATTATCTAAAAGGAAGTTTGTACCAAAAGTGGTCAACCTACAGCCCCGGGGCTGCAAGTGACTCATTAACTTAACGTTTCATACTCAGCCCTGAGGAAGGATGGCCTTTACTTTATTGTTGCTGTAATTATAGGTAGTATGTCCTTTGAAATATGTGGCTTAACAAAATGTAGGGGAAAGACTAGTTGGAGAAGAAAAGTGGGAAACAAACTTGGGATCAGATCAATGTGGTGGCTGAAATCCTGGCCCTTACACAGCTGGCCTGGTGGCACAGTAAATACCCAGAGTTAGTTTCCTTACCCTAGTGTTGTAAGATCTGTAGGAATCAGCAGTGATGTGGCTTCCAAACAGGCTCTGGCTTCTGAATTAATAGAAGTGTTGTATCCATGACTAAGAAAGTGGCAGAACCTCTCAACTTGGTAGAGGTAAAATCTCATTCGAGTATTGTATGAAATACCAAGACACTTCAAGGGAGATCCTAGAGAAACTGAATATGTGAAAAGTATTACCAAATATGGTAGGTTATGTAGAATATTCTATGGAATTGGGACTCGTTGGTCTTGAGACAAGGAAAGACTTTGGCTATTTTTAGTATTTGCAGGGCTGTCCTGAGACAGGAGTGTCTGCTTTTATTGTATAAATACAAGAACTAGAATAGGTTGATAGACAGTTTATGGCTCAGTATTTAAAATGGTCTTCTAGCTCAGAGCCTGGAGCCTGTTTCAGATTCTGTTCTCCCTCACTCTCTGACCCTCCCCTGCTCATGCTGTCTCTCTCTCTCTGTCTCTCATAAATAAATAAAACATTAAAAAAATTTTTTTAATGGTCTTTACAATTGGCTGCTTTAGGGGAGAGTGAGCTCCCTGTTACAACTGTAGTCAAGCACAGGGAACTTGACAAGCTGGCAGAATTATGTAAATGCCGTTTATGCATCAGACAGGCAGTTGGACTAGAAAAGCTCTCAGACTCCTTCCAACGCTGAGAGTCTATAATTCTAAAACTAAAAATCAGCTGGTGAAGGAGTAACATAAACATTATCAGTCCTATACAGTATAACAACTGGGTTTGGCTTTTGTATTCTGAAAATAAATACAAGATCCTTTTGTTGGCAATACCGGAGACAGTTTGTCTTAGTGCAATTCAAACTGGCCAACCTCCACCTCATACAAAAAGAGATTATACTTCAGATCAATGTGTGCTCCTGAGCTCCTGCTGAGAACATCTTGTTTTCAAATAACCTCAAAACACACCTTCTAATTTACAAACATTGATATCCTAGTCATAAGTCATTCTCATCTTTTTATTAGTTAGTCTCAGTAGAGCTGTACTTAATTTAAGGCCTTTTTCACAATGTCTAGTATTTTTTATTATTGTTGTTTTAACAAAGTGACCTGTGGTTTCTTGTACTGTCATTAAAAAGGGCAAAAGACCACAGGAATATCAGAAGGCAGAACTCACATATCGAATGTTGTTTATGAACTGAAATAAAAATAGTTTGCCAACATCTTTATTTTGATAACCCTTGTATGCATAAAAGTATCTTTTAAAATATGTCTTGGAGGATCCCAGCCAATATGTTTTTCTTGGATGTTTGAGCAATTGACTTTCAATATTTTTATCTCAAAGTATTTTAAAGAATATGTTTTCCCTAAGTTTGAAATTTCCTTGTTTTGAGAATAAATGAGGGGAAAATTTTTTCTCAATCTATGCTCTTAAGAAACTCTGAGATAAGCACATATAAGATGGTAAAATTTATTTTTAGAAATAAAAGTTAAATCCAAATGATCCATAACCAAGATAAATATAAAGGACCAAACTCAGCAGTTAAAAAACACAGATTGAAAAGTTGTATTTAAAATATATGCCACTGTACGCTGTTTACAATAAAAAATACATTCAACAAAATAATAAGGGCACAGAAAGGTTGAAAATAAAAATATGAGAAAAGCTGTATTAGGCAAATACCAATGGAAAGCTAGTGTATCTATATTAATATGAGATAAAAACAAACTTTATAGTAAAAAATTTCTTGGTATAAAGAGAACCATTACATAATGTTAAAAGGAACACTCAACATAGGAGATATAATTCTAGTCTGAGCTTAATGATATATCCTCAGCATATATAAAACAAATATTGACAGAAGTACAAAGAGAAATTGATAAACCTACCACCACAAGAGATTTAAATACAATTCAGTAATTTATAAAATTAAGCAATTCAAAGAAAAGTAATAAAATATAAATGATGGAATAATGCAATTAAACATGATCTAGTGAGCACACAGTGAGGCTACAATAAAATGTTCTATAAAGGGTCCAAAATTTTTTGGTTGCGTAAAATAGGGGCTACGCCATCACAAGATTCATGGAAAAAACCTACACCATTATTTAAACAATTCCGAGACACACTTTTTGCACATTTTAACATCTCTAAAATTAGGAAGTTTCAGATAACTCATAATGTATCATCATTTAATTGGTCATGATTTTATCTAATGGCTCATAAAATAATCAGTTTTCCTAAAAGGATACATTTTTTTTACAAATAGTTTATTGTCAAGTTGGTTTCCATATAACACCCAGTGCTCATCCCCACAAGTGCCCCCCTCCATACCTCTCTCCCCCCTCCCCCTCCACACCCATCAGTCCTCAGTGTTCTCAGCATTCAAGAGTCTCTCATGGTTTGCCTCTCTCCCTTTCTCCCACCATTTCCCCCCTTCTTCTCCCCCATGGTCCTCCATTAAGTTCTTCCTAATCCTTCTATACGTGCAAACATGATATTTGTCCTTCTCNTTTCCATTGGATACTCTTTCCTGCTTTGTCAAAGATTAGTTGGCTATACACTTTTGGGTCCACTTCTGAGTTCTCAATTCTGTTCCATTGGTCTATGTGTGTTTTTGTGCCAATACCATACTGTCTTGATGATGACAGCTTACAAGGATGCATCTTAAATTCAGTGAAATATTTCCCATCGTCTATACTGTGCCAAAAGTAAAAGAAACGTATGCTGAACAGAACTGATCAGTCACCTCCTCTCCACCATCCACCCCATCCACCATGGACAAAGAGAACTCTAGCCACTCTATCTTGGAGAGTGAAGGATAGACAGAGGGCAGGAGCTGATCACCAACCACATTACAGCCAACTTCATGAGACAACCAGTAGCACTACTGCAAGGTTTACCATATTTAGGAAAAACTCACATTTGTGGAAATACCAAACACACATCTAAATCTTTTTCTAAGTCAAAGCAAAGTCATAATGGAAATAAGGAAATACTTAAAACTAGTCAATTATGAAGACACTACATACGAAAACTTGTGAATGCAGCTAAAGTGGTTCTTAGAGGGAAATCTATGGTCTTAAATGTTTATGTTAGAAAAGAAGGGAGTTGTAAGTCAGTCAGCCAACCACTGAACTCAAGACGTTAGAGAACAACAGAGTAAACCCCTCTAAAAAATAGATAAAAGTATGAAAGTAAGAACAGAATAGAAAACAAGATAAATAGAGAAGGGGGCACTGGCTGGCGCAGTCAGTGGATGTGCAACTTTTGATTTCAGGGTTGTGAGTTTGAGCCCCACACTGAATGTAGAGATTGCTCACAAATAAAAGCTTTTTTTAAAAAGATATATAGAGAAGTAACAAAGGAAACTATTAGTTGGGGGCAAGGTAGATAAAAAAAAAAACAGACATGTGTCTGAAGAACTGTGTTATCACTGGTCAGTTCTGGATGGGGTACAGGCTACACTCACTGCTATCACAGGTTGGGTCAGCGCTGGAGGGAGATCATTAACCAAGGGAACCAAGAAAACACATGCTGATGGAGTTTATCTCTCACTTACATCTAGGACTGTGGAAGCCTTGGTACACAAAATGGATGTTATAAAATATGGTGCAATGTTTACATGTTACTCTCCACCATTCTTATCATGAGCTAAAATTTTCCAGATTACTACAAAACCCCGATTTCTGAGGCTGTTTGCCCTTCCTATCACTATGGTTTTCGAAGTTTATGGTTCTGCTTTTTCCTGGCTCTCATCTCTCAGTATTATACATGTGTCTTCTATTCTAAATGTTCCCTTGACAGTTCAAGATATCAGATATCAGACAACCAAGCTTCTATAATTTGTATGTAAAATAAGAAGTCCTAGTCTCTGAATAAGAAAAAACTTGAGAGAAAATGTGTGCCCTAAGTACACCACCTTTAGTGAATGACCGGTGTGTCCATCTGTGCCTGCTCCTGGGTTATGGAGCCTATTATTACGAGTCTTTTGAGTTGAGTGTTCTAGATTAATGAGTCCAGTTGTGAGAGGCACCGTTGTAGGAAGAAGGGCACAATTTAAAGAGGGTCCAAAAAGTGTGTACGAGTGAAAAGGAGAAGGAGAGGGAGAAAGGCAGGGAGTGGGGGAGAGAAATAGAGAGAAGAAGGAGGTGGTAGACAAAGGGGAGGAGGAAGAAGAGGAGAGGAGAAGAATGAGATGGAGAGGAGGAGTGGGGAAAGGAGGAGCAAAGGAAGGATTGATTAACAGTTTGGGAAATCGGGCCAAAAAGAAGAGAGAGCCTGAAAGGATCTCCTTTCTGCCCACACTGAAGTCATTGCTATTTCCTTAAATGATCCAAAATTGGCAAAATCCGTGGACTAGGCTATCACAAAACAGGAGGAGACAGCAGCCAAACCCAGACCATATCATCCTGGTTGGCAATTTATAGTCACATTGCACCAAATCACAAGCTGTGCCACGGTCCTCACGTGTGTCTTCTGATCAGGCAGGACGTTATTTGGGACTGACAGGACTTAGATCGCTTGCACTCCCCAAAAGCCGGCAAGCTCTTCCTTCTGCTTCCTACAGAATGATAAAGTCCCATAAGAGTGTGTAAATGCCTTTCCTTTTGCAAAGCAACCAGCTCTCACCCATTCAGTAGGAAATTCAAAGGTCGGTGATTTAATTTATATCTCCCGAAAACAAGAGTCAGCCTGTGCCACAGGCCATCCATAACTAGCATTCCTTTGCCCTTACTGTGGTTGCTAGAACAGATGTTAGCTTAGTGCCCAAAGCAGTGGGCTTAATGATTTGTTTCTTTTAAAAAAAAATTAAAAAGTATTTGAATAAGTGACAACTAAAATATTCCCGGGTTTCTTTTACACACAACCCAGTCAGGAGAACTGCTTCATTTGCAGGCCAAGGAAATATGAAAGGGAATTTATTTTAAATTTATTAAGTTGCTAAGGGAATTTATTTTACCTTCACTGCGCAAATTCATAGAATTGGAAAAAGGTATCTAAAAGCTCAAGGTTTTGAAGTACAAACTCGTACCTAAATGAATATGTAACAAATGCTGCTGATAGAATCCTGTCAACCTCAGGCGACCTTTACCCGCTAGGCTTAAAATTTGTGAACGCACTGATTCCTAATAGATAAAGATGTTTGATGATGATCAAAAATGTATATTCCATACTTCCTCACTCTAAATGAAGTGATGTCCATCCCTTCTGTGCCTTTGATCACATTTCACTTTCCTTCTGGAATGCCCTTTCCTTTTCTCCACCTACCCACATTGCACTGTGGCTTCAAGGCCTGCCAGGTACTGCCTGGACCTGCCCCAGGATGCCTCACTGACCTTGGCAAGCCTCCTGAATGCTCTCTGCTCTGAGCTCAAGCACTGTGATTTGCAGCATCATTTCAAGTTTAAGTGCACGTACCCTATACTGCTTCTTGAGCGAGGCCTGTGAACCAGTCCTCACTTAGTAACTGGACAGTAATGACATCTTCCAGGAGTGGAGGCTGACTGTGTTCATCTTTCTGTGTCTCCTGCTGCTGACGATGTGTTAGGAACTCAACAGAAAATGATTAGTTGGTTTCCAGATGCTCTGTAATTCAGTTTCGAGACCTAGTTTTGAGGAATCAATCATCATGGTCACCAATGGTAAGCATCTCTCTCTGTGAGGCACCACCCAAATCATAGGCCTGGCTTCTACCTGTCCAAGTTTATAATCTAAGACAATAGCTAACAGTATATAGTAGGTTTGCTTACTTGCTGTTAGTAGGTAATAATGGTACTAATATGGGAGGAATGACCAAAAGACCAGTTGAGCACATACATTAAATAAAGAGCTACATTAAAGGCAAGTAGACCAGTCCCTGTAATGGAACAAAAACTGAAAACAAGAAATTGGCCTTTCTTCTCCAGTGCCATCATATTTGAACATTACCAAGTAACTTTCTCTCTAATCCTATTTCAACAGCCCACTCACAGGAACTAAGGCAGTTTGAGTACTAATGAGCCACATCTTGTCTGCGTTAATCTCTAAAAACTGGTTTTGATTAACAGGCTCTATGTATTTTAGGAAGAGAAAGGAAAGTGCTGAATGAATCCAAGATAGACTTATTATCACCCTTACCATTGTGAGTGAGATGAAGTGTCTCTACTGGGTCCAGGTGACAGGAAGACCAAGATGATATTGGAAAACCTTGGTATGGAGGGTCCTTCCATGACAAAGGACCTCAGAGCTTGAGTTTGAAGGAATATAGCATCAATCTTCCCCTTAATCTCATACTAGTGATGGCTTATCTAGTGCTTCTGGTATTATTCATATAAGGCATAAAGCCATAAGATTTGTAGCAAACTAGAATTTGCACATCCAAATGATTGCTGCTCCTTCAAACTATTTACCTTGGAAAGCCGTATACTTTGTCCAACAACACTGTCACAATGCCAACTATGTTCTGCACCCCTGCTCTGAAATTACCGTAACTTCAAAGTCACTAACTTTGAATATCCTCAATAGGGAAATAGGGAAACATCATCATCTGATATGAAAACAACCTCTAATAGTTGTGGGAACTGGGTCTGGTGAATTGTAGTTTATCAAGCTGGGAGCCTCCTTGGTGAAAAGCAAAGCATGACTAAGAAGGTATAAGATTTTCTTTTCGTGGCCTACAAATTGGTTTCAGAAACAGTTCCAAGGGAGGTGTTTCAGAACAGCTTTGAGCAATGGCTGTATCATTGGAGAGTCTCCAGCATCCAAAGCCACTAGTTTAGAGGGAATTAGAATCATTTGGATGTGGGGGGTTTGCTACACTCACTATAAGAACAGCCTCATTACTTTATAGTCATACTTTAAAAAAAAATTTTTTTTAATGTTTTATTTATTTCTGAGAGAGAGAGAGAAACAGTGTGAGCAGGGGAGGGCCAGAGAAAGGGGGAGATACAGCATCTGAAACAGGCTCCAGGCTCTGAGCTAGCTGTCAGCACAGAGCCCAACACAGGGCTCGAACCCATGAACCATGAGATCATGACCTGAGCCGAAGTTGGATGCTTACCCAACTGAGCCATCCAGGCACCCCATAGTCATACTTTTTAAAAAGAGTTCCACTAGGGCTTAGGTAATTTTCACCTAATATTCTCTCTATACTGCCTACTCTGTGGGTTAAGGAATCTAGTGTCTTCAATGTCTATCAATTTTATTGCCATTTCTAGCCCAGATTACCTCTCAGGTAGCAGGAATGAAGCATAATGTTTGGTTATGTTTTACCAACATTAATATTTGATCATCTTTAATGAGGGCTATTAAATTTATCATTGGGAAACCCACTTGGGCTTCCCTTTCCTTGACACTGGTATGGACATCTGAGGGCATGTGGTTTCCCAAATACCTAACCTGGGACCACTCAGTGACACCATCGCTCCAGCTACAGCAAGCAGGAGATTGTTTACAGGAACTAATTTCATTTGCCTAGGCCAGGCCTGGGCACATCACCAGGAACGTGACATTGGGACGGAAGCAGGGGGGAATAGAAAGGGAAATCAGATCTACTGAAGGATGGCCACGTGCCAGGAGCTTTACATTTCTTATCTCATTAAGGATCAAATCAATCCTGGGAAGTAGGAATTATCTCAATTTCATATATGTAGGGAAAGGGAAGTTTAAGAGAAGTTGAGTAACTTATCTAAAGTCTACATATTAATAAGTGGAAGAATTGGGGTTTAAATAATCTTTTACTGGGGCACCTGGGTGGCTGTCACTTGGGCATACAACTCTTGATTTCGGCTCAGATTATGATTCCAGGCTCATGGGATCGAGCTCTGTGTCAAGCTCCATGCTCAGCATGGAATCTTCTTGGGATTCTCTCTCTCTCTCTCTCTCTCTCTCTCTCTCTCCCTCTCCACTGTGCCCCTCTTCCCCACTTATGCTCTCTTGCTCTCTCTCA
>NW_027530368.1:5613507-5615237 GCF_008692635.1 Crocuta crocuta | reverse complement strand
AAATCTTTTCCTGATTCCAAAACCCAAGCTCTTTGCAGTGAAGTTAGTGAGCTGTTTCCAGAGATGGGGCCATGGTCGGGGAGGGGAGCAGCCTAGGGCAACATTGGCTCCACTGCCACTTCTGCCACCCACTAGCTGTAGAAGGTGTTAGCCTGCTAAATTCTAATTTTCCTCCGTCTAATAAATACTTGAGTGACTAGTCCTGTAATGTTTGAAACGCTATAGTATGTCTCAAAATTACAAAGGTGAGTTAAGTCAGACTTGAGTCATCTAGGGGCTTACAGCTCAGTGAGAGAGACAAGGACATAATGATATAATTTCTGTAATATACAGTAGATGCTGAGGTAGACATATAAAATGAGGGCCCAGACTCAGAGTTCCTCGGTAGTATTTACTTGTCTGTGTTCCCCACTCAACTACAAGGTCTGTGATTGCAAAGTCCGTGTCCATCTTTTATGCCAGTGCCTGTAGAGGGCCTCACACAGGAGATGTTTAGTAAGTGGGCAAGGTAGGAATTAAAGGAATATTGCCTGAGCTAAGACTTGAAAGATGAGAAACAGCCACCCAAACAATGCAAGGAAGAAAAGGTGTTTCGGGGAGAAGAGAGAACAGTACAGTAAGGTGTACACAGGTTTACTTTGGTCAAAGCACAAAGTATAAGGAGGGAAGTGAAGAGGAGAGGAGGTTGGAGAAATAAGAGACACCGCTGTGAAGAGCCTTCAGGTAAGGACTCATAAAATGGATTCTGGGGATTTGATGGATGCCCTGAAATTGTCATCAACATTTGTGAGCTTGTGCATAAACGTGAATGTGTACTTTTCTGAGCAAAGGGTGTGTCACTTTCATCAAATTCTCAAAATGTTACAACCTTGTGCAGACAATGAGGAGCTGTTAGATGACTCTAGTTGCAGCTGGAGAGGATGGAATCTGGGAGAGCAAAATGGTGATAGAGAAGCCAGTGAAGAGAGAGCTGCCACTGTCCAGGAAAGAAATAGCAAGGCTCTAACCCTGATCCATGGTGTTGAGGAGGCGTAGACAGGGGCAGATCCAAGAGGGTAGGTTGGTAAGTAGTGCCATTGACCCAGGAAAGGAGAAGTAGCAGGCTTGAAGGGGAGAATGGTGAGCTCAGTTTAACTTTGAGGCAAACTGTTAACAGTTTAACTTTGAGGCTTCAGTAAGACCTGCCAGGTACTTGAACGACCCCGACTATAACACTGAAGCATGAGGACCGATCTAGACTAGAGAAAAAGATGCAAGTCCTCAGTATTGAGATGAGAGTTTAAACTCTGAAAGGAGAAGAGACAACCCGTGGAGCGTGTCACAAAGAAAACCAGCACAGAGGCGCCTGGGTGGCTCAATCAGTTAAGCGTCTGACTTCAGCTCAGGTCATGATCTCACAGTTCGTGGGTTTGAGCTCCACGTTGGGCTCTGTGCTCATAGCTCAGAGTCTGGAGCCTGCTTCAGATTCTGTGTCTCCCTCTCTCTCTCACACTCTGTCTCTGTCTGTCTCTCTCTCTCAACAATAAATAAACATTAAAAAATTAAAAACAAAAAACAAAAGAAAACCAGCACAGATCAAGAGTGCATCCACCGTTTACACAACATTGTAGATGTACTGAATGCCCCTGAATTGTACACTTGGAAATGGTAAAAGTGGCAAATTTGATGTGTATATTTTTCACCATCATTTTTCAAAGTGAATTTAAAAAGCAGACACACTTCTACCTTTT
>NW_027530368.1:5521490-5613484 GCF_008692635.1 Crocuta crocuta | reverse complement strand
GTGCATGCAAGTATGTAAGGGACTGCATACAAGGAGGAGCCGTGAGGAAGGTGGGTAAGGGATAATCAGATAGGAGGACTGAAGCTCAGGACGGTCCAGTGCTGTCACCGATGCCAGGAGAAGAGAACTCCAATAAAAATGCAGGGCAGTTTGGGTGGAGATGTTAGATAATCGCTAAGGTTGCTTCCAGAAATAACAGTTAGAATATATAAGCTATGAGAGAGAGAATCTTGGACTCTGGGGCTTGCCTCTCCGGAACGTCTCAGCAGCAATAAAATGACTTAAATTTCATCTTACAAAATAAAACTTGCCCGTGCTCCGCCAGTTTTGCCTGGGCAGGAAACAGCTCTGAGCAGCTGCTGAGAATGGTTCTATATTCCACTTCAGAGCCCTGGAATGTGACACCTCCCAAGCGCCAGCCTGTTCCCTGGGAGGGAGGAAAGGAGCCTGGAGCCAAGGGGGCTCAACAGGGCATGTAGGACCCCACCCCCCACAGCCTCCATGGGGTCTCTCATCTGGAGAGGACAAGTTTCTTTATCTCTGCACATTTCCCTCTCACCACGATGGCCTCTTCAGTATTTAGAACAAGCAGGTTGCCGTGAGATCACAAGGTCATAGACCAGAGCTGCCCCTGGAGAAAGGGTCATTTTCCCTTCAGGGCTTTCCAACAGTGCCTCAAACTCACCCTCACTCAGTACCAGAGAAAGAGGGCCAGGGGCCAGGGTGGAGGGAGGAGAGGAAGAGGGGCCACCGGGTAGCCCCTCACGCCATAGCAAGCCCACCTTGCCACGTCCTGGAGTGCCCTGTGGCATCATCACTTACCAACTGAATCCAGGGAAATAGCGTTGCCAGCTTTTAAGAAGCTTGAATGGACCATCAGCTATTTTCTTGTCATATTTTTGGCAGAGTTTGGCTCAGGGCCCTTCAATGTGGCAGAATAACCCTGCTAATTCATTCTTTCGTGTTAAATGTTTCAAAGATAGCCTAGTCTAACCACGTGGAAGGATCTGATATCTTCAGTAATTCAGTGTTAATACTCAGGATCTGGAAAACCTGGCGTAGATCGTAGAGTGACCGCAAACCCACCACCGTCACTGAAGCTCTCGCTTGGTTAATAATCCTTGTGAGCTGTTGTCAGACGTAATCGTTACCATTGCCAGGGCCATCCTGGGAGAAGTTAAAGTAATATTAGAGAGCCACTGTAGTGGGGGCAATAAAGCATGTGAACAAAGAGAATGAGACATGATATATGAACTTCAGTATTGCCTTTATTATTGTAGGCTAAAGACTGGCTGAGTGTGGCAGCAAATTGGCTGGAAACTGAAGCCCAGGATTAAATAGGTTTACCAGCCTCGTCGTGGGCAGGGGGCCTGTCCCGGGAAGACTTACAGCCAGCAGCAGAGTTACTGGGCAGCTGAAGTTTGAGCTACAAGTTGCTTATTTGAACGGGTCTCTCCTAGCGCTCCTAAGGCTCTGGGAGGGACCGTCATAATTGTGCAATTATACTTTTATGTTCTTTCTCTTAAAGAGTCCCCCACCCCCGCCAAATTGTATAATTATCAGGCCTCTTGGCAAAACCAGCTTGATATTGCAGAAGAGGAGAGAAGGCCCTGTCTCGATGGCTAGCTCACAAGTTCAGTGGGAGCCAGCCTCCCTGGAAGCTGCTCCTGGGGGCAGCATGTTCTGGGAGTGACAGGCGGAACAGATCGCGTCGTGCTTGGTTTACTCTGGCCTTCTTTACCTAATGAGGAAAGCGGAAGAGAAGGCCTGCAAGCGCAGGGAGCCCTCGACATGGGAAGACCAACAGGAGTGGGGAAGAACGCCCCCTCCTTACCTGAGACATCTCACTGGCCACATACTAACCCATGCCAAGGCAGCAGGCAGGATCCCAGTCCAAACCCAACTGTGAGATGGGGAATAGCACGAAGTTTCTTTAAGCTGAGCCCCCCACCCCGGCTCCCACTGATTCCTCTCAGTGTTATCCTCCTCTCTTTACCATGGCAACCCACAAAACAAAATAGGAAGGAGCAGCAATGCTTAATGCTCTGTCGTCTGGAGGGCTGCTTCTCTCTCATCGCAGCACCAACAGGCCCAGACCAGACCCCTCACCCCCATGCCCTGCATCAGAAATCCAAAATGCCCTACAACCTACCAAGTAAGAGATGCTTTCATTATTCAAGTTTCCACATCTATATCCTTGAAAACAATGCCTCTTTGTCTTATAAGAGATGCCTTCGTTTGGGGAGCTGGCATTGGAAGGAATTAAAGAAAGCTGTGATGCAGGGAATTTGGCCTTTCAAGCCAGGCAGCCTTCAGGGATGGTCCTGACTGGAGGAAAGGGGCAGGGCTGAGCACGGTCCGCCCTGATATTTAAGTAGGCATGAAAAAATAAAAAATAAAATAAGAAGGCATGAAGTTACTCACCAAAGGAAACTGATGATTACCCTCTCCCCCCAAACTAGAAGAGGCACCACCGTAGGCTGCCTGCATTCCCACCTGCCTTTCAGCTCTATTCACACCCCAGAACCCCCGACCTGTAATTATTGTTTTAATTAAAGGGCCCTGTTGATGTTTTACAACTTTTCACTTTTTAAATAACACAAGAATTTAACTTACGTTGAGATTTGGGCTTTTGGAAAAATCACAATGGTAGGAATCAATCTCTGGCTATTTATCTGCCTCTGTTTTTTTCTCTGACATCTTTTGAAGGTTTCTGGAAAATTATGCACAAGGGCTGCCCTGCAAGGGCAGGTGTCAGAGTCTGCCAGTTTGCAAGGCAGGTCAGCTTCCGCTCTCACTTTGTGTCATAAAGTCAGGTCCTTTCCCCTCCCCAGTGAGGACTCTCAGAGAGCGTGGAGTGTGTGCCGACATCACCCTGGAGGCTGGGACCTGTTGAAATTCTGCATTCTCAGAAGCCACCTTGCTCCTCCTGGCTATCCACAACAGAGCCTGTACAGACACAATTCCAAAACAGGGGCCACTGACCTAAATGGCCCCACTCAGCCCTGTGGTGTGGCCATCTGGGCCTGCTTGGGGAGGGGAGGGGGGGCGGTTCTCTTCAGTCTTGGCCATCTTTTGCCCTGGTGAAGGGGGAGAGCAGAGGCTGAGCCCCCACACCTGTCCTAAGTCAAGCTGAGAGAACATTTGGCCCATGACCCTCCTGGAATTATCCCACAATAAACTCTGGGGAGTAGGCCCGCAGGGCCTGCCAGCAGACAGTGAGCTGGGACACAGGAGGGAGGCCAGTGGCCCAAACCTGAGGGGGTCCAGGCAGTTGGTACCAGAGCAGAAGGACGGAGCCAGGCCCTGGGGCACCAGGCTCCACTGTGTGGGCTCTGAAACATTCCACATGCTTTGCAGCCAATGGGAGAGCCTGCTCCTTAGCACCTGAGGGGTTCTTCATTTGGGGACTTGGTAAAGATGCAAAAGAACTGGTTTAGAAGTGACTAATTTCACGAATGAAGCAAATACCATTTACTAACCAGTGCAGATGTGTATGTATTTGTATACTATATATTGATACCTATTCAACAGGTTATATCGGACCATCCTCACGTATGTTGTCAGTCCCTCAACAAGGTTACCAAATGAAACTGCAAGCCAAGCCTATAAGGGGAAGGCGGGCCCACCCTACCGTGGCCTCCGTCTCTTTCTCACTGCACTCTGAAATGCAGTTTCTCCCACGTGACACCCAGATCTATGCTGGGCCATGTGGGTGAAGCTTCCTTGGAGCAGATGCAACAATTACAAATGTGGTGTCGAGCTCTCACGCAGCCACTTAAGGTTTAGTCTTTAAAGTATGGATATTTCTTGGGGCTGCTGGTTGAGTCAGTCAGTTAAGCGTCTGACTTCAGCTCAGGTCATTATCTCTCAGTTTGTAAGTTCAAGCCCCAGGTCAGGTTCTGTGCTGACAGCTCAGAGCCTAGAGCCTCCTTCAGATTCTGTGTTTCCCTCTCTCTGCCCCTCCCCTGCTTGCGCTTTCTCTCCCCCACCACCACCTCTCTCTCTCAAAAATAAACCTTAAAAAAAAAGAATGATACTGCATTCTTAAATAAGTATTTAAAGTACGGATATTTCTTAAGTGAATTTTTATCAATCTGACATTACATTGTAATAGGTAAGTGGGAGGGGAGTGAGGTTCTAAAATCAGACCATGAAGGTTCTATTCCAGTTTTGCAACATTAAAGTGTGGGCATATAAACGTCTATAAGTGGTACGTATGTGGAAGGTCTAGGGTAAGGTCTTCACTGAGTTTCCATTTTCCTGAGCTGCAAAAAGGGAGTAACGATTGCTACAAGACTGCTTTCACAAGGCTCATTTAATTAAATGAGATAATACCTAATATTATCTTGACATAATGCCAGCAACGTAGGCAGCACACAATAATGGCGGACTATTGTTAGTAAAATCAGTGCTGAACTTGTCCATGAAAACATAAACATTTCCGAAGGGTGACCCTGTAAAATGTCGTCCTGAAAGAATTGGGTGGCACTGCAGCAGCCCTCCACCTGGGCCTTTGACCCCCAATCTCTCCCTCCTTGAGGCCATACTCCAGAATGTCGAAAGTACTTGCTTCCCAAGAAACAAATCTGATAACGGGGCGCCGGAGTCCCCGTTGGCTCAGAATAGAAGCCGTGCTCCTCCGCTCAGCTTACACAGCCCCTTACAGTGATGACCCCACTTCCCTTCCAATCCCACCCAATGCCTTTCTCTGCAGGAATGCCAGCTTCTCCTGCACCTGCAGGCCCAGAGCTCAGCGCCACGTCCCCTCTGAAGTGGTACCTCCAAGCACTCAGTTCTTAGCACTTGCTGGGAGCAATAGACTGCTGGTTACACCTGTGAAGTGTGGCACCAAACAGCCCAGATTCGATTCTGGTTTCTTCCTATGACCTAGGGCAAGTTTATTCAATTGTCCTTTCCTTAGTATTTTTATCTATAAGGTGTGAGAAATAATATTTTTAAATCCATTTGGTTGTTAATGAGAATTAAGTGACGTAACATACAGAAGGCATGTTAGTCCATATAGTTAGTTCCTGACACATAGTAAGTGCTCAGTGAGTATTAGCTGTGCTAATAGTAATTATCATCATCATCATCATCATTCCACCAGAGTGTAAATTCTTTTTTTTGTAATATTTATTTATTTATTTTGAGAGAGAGAGAGAAAGACTAGGGGAGGGGCAGAGAGAGGGAGAGAGAGAATCCCAAGTAGGCTCTGCACTATCAGCACAGAGCAGATGAACTGTGAGATTGTGACCTGAGCCAAAACCATGAGTTGGATGCTTAATCAACTGGGGCACCCAGGTGCCCCCAGAATGTAAATTCCTTAAGAATAGAGACTGTCTATATTGTTCACTGCCTGACACATGAAAGGTGCTGAGTGTACAGCTGGTAAGTAACACCCAGCCCTTGGTATGTGGTTCGCTGTTTACAGAACTCCCTCAGCAGTCTGTGAGCGGACCATGAGTCTAATCAGTCCTGCATCTCTGAGGTCTGCTCAGTGGGCACAGAACAGATCCTCAATAAACGTTTGCTGAATGAATATGTGAAGGAAACTTCAAGATTACATGTACATGTTATATCCCAGGAAAATATTGGCTCCAGATCTACGTTTATCAAAAATTCATACCCTAAGTTTGATGGTGACCCTGTTGCACTTGGTGTATGTGTATGGTTGCAGGAAGATTTTGAAAAGCAGGCAGTGTGTCTGGGGGCTACTTCTGGGCCTGTCTCCAGAACAGGACAAAGTTCCTCTGGGAGCTCCTGGTCCTGTGCATCCTCATTAACCCCCCTGCCCCTTGCCCCTTCTTGAGCCCCACAGCCATGCTTCTCCTTTGCTACAGCCGGTGAGAGCTGTGGCTGGTAAGGGGCAGACCAAGCCTGGCTGGAGGGAAGCCGGACACAGGTGTGTCTCAATCCAGGAAGCTTTCCCCCAGAATGGAAGCCTTCTCTCTTTCCTTATGGGCCAGGTCGTTCTCCCTCCCTGCTTCACAGGAAACCTTCTCCTTCTTCCAGAAGGAAGTATAAACATTTCCCCACAGTATCTGAGCTTTTCTGCTTTCAGTTCCTCTGTGTAAAGTGAAAACAAAATCAAGAGGGGGGACAGATTGAGTATGATGTGAGTAAATGCAGTCTGTATGTCGTCCTTACTAAATTATAACTCAATACCAAAAGACTGCTGTTTTATGAGCCTTGCAGTAACCAAAACTATTTATTATTCTAAGTGCAAGCAGATTTATGATCTGAAACGCCCACCGTGTTTGCTGTCTTGAGGAAATGGGAGGGGGGGGCGACATACAGTGCAGCGTTTGACATGATAGCTTTCATGCCAGCTGCCCGGCCATGTCTCCTGGCCCCTGAGGTAGCTCATCTGTCTTCCCGCCAGTGCGGTGGGGCAGCTGAGGGTTAGTATTTCCATTTATGGGTGTAGAACTTAGAGACTGAGGTTAACAGAGTTGTCCTTGACTAACAGTAAGTTTGGGAAACACACATGATTTCTTTGTGTCCTTGCCGAGAGCATCCCTCTCTGCCACAGTTCATGCGTAAGTGTTGTGGGTCCAACAGCATCCCCTCTACCATGGCCATGTCCCTCCTCCAGCCCCTGTGCTCTCTCCCCACCCACTACCCAGCCCCGCACCTGTGAAGATGCACCTCCCTCAGGGGCAATCTGGCATTCCCACGCCTTGGCTGGGAGGGGCCAGGGTGTTTAGTTCCCTGGCTTTTTGGTCAAAGACATTCCAGGGAGTAAGAGCTACCTTTAAACAGCTTCCAGTAGCCTCCGCCAAGCACTCAGACTGGGAGTCAGTCGAGTCCCAATTCTGCCATTAACCTGCTGTACTGCCCTGAACAGGCCACCCAACCTCACTCCTTATAAATGGGCTGGGAAGTGGGGGGGAGGGGGGAAGATTTGAGAATCTGGTCATGCCGTCAGTGGTGTCCCCTGAAGACACAGGCCCTGAACATGATGAGTGTAATTTCAAGAGGGTCACTATCTTCCATCCCCTTCAGCCCCTCTGTGTACCCCAAAGGTCCATCAGCCCTGGGTAAGAACCTCTAGGCCAGTGAGCTTGGATGCCAAAGGGGAGCCCCAAGTATAGATTTTTAAAGAGCAACTTCAGTAATTTATCTTCTTACTACAAACTGTTTTTGTTTTTTTTTTAAAAAAAGAAAACAATTGGGGTGCCTGGGTGGTTCAGTCAGTTAAGCATCTGACGGGCTCAGGTCATGATCTCACAGTTCGGTAATTCAAGCTCCATGTCTGGCTCTGTGCTGACAGCTCAGAGCCTGGAGCCTGCTTCAGATTCTGTGTCTCCCTCTCTTTGCCCCTCCCCCCCCACTCTCTCTCTGTCTCTCTCTCAAAAATAAACATTTAAAAAAAATTATAAGTAAAAAGATTTTTTAAAAAGAAAATTATCATAAACCCACTGCCTGCAAAATCACTACAGACTCAGTCTTTCTGTGTATATATAAATCCATATGTGTCAGAAATGTTTTCACATGTCATTTATTATTTGAAAACAAAACAATGTCTAAACAGTAATTAATTGCATGGGAGTTCTAAGATGTATTGTTAGCCATTCTCTAATTGAAAACAGCATTTAGGTTGTTTTCCATAGTGATCATTATTCTCAGTTGCCGTCATCTGTGCAAACATACCTGATTATTTAAAGTGGGATTTCCAGCTTTACTCAGAAAGGGTACCATGACAATTAATACCTACAGCAATTTGCTCTTCAACCTGCCCAGCCCCACCCGACCCTCAAAAGATTGTGCCCATTTCCACTCCCAGCAGCTGGGAGTGAGTGTGGGTGGAGGGGGCTTTAATCTGCTTCCTTGAACCAGCCGCCCTAGAATACTGACACTGAGTGGGATCTCTGCTAAAAGTCACCAACCATCTCAGGCCACGGCAACCGTGTCTATTTGCAGGACCGGCCTAGGCACGTTTTGAAGTGGGTAAAATTTGCCTTTGGTGCCTTCCACACTCCCTGGCCCGAACTTGACAGCCGCTTGATCTGACAGCAGGGTTGACTCAGCCACCACTCCCCTTGCCTCCCGGGTTCTGTATCAGCTGCTCCACTCCCCACGCCTGGAATCCATCCGCCCTTTTTCTTGTACTATCAGCTGGCTCTGGACTTGGCCTCATGGATCGGTTCCGGGCATCTCTGTGAACCGGCTGGGGGGAGCAGGCTGAATCCTGAGCAGAACTGCCCATAGTGCAGGGCGGGTGGTGGCGGCAGCAGCAGACCCCGGGAGTAAGAGGGTGTCACCAGCCAGAGGGCGGTTTGGCCAGAGGCAAGGGCAGTCGTCGGCCACCTCAAAGCCTAGTTACCTGGGCAACCGCCTGCCCAGGCTCTTGCAGGGTTGGTCTTTCAGAATGCTGTTCAAAGAGGGGGCGCCTGGGTGGCTCAGTCAGTTGAGCCTTGGAGCCTCTGGCTTGATTTTGGCTCAGGTCATGATCTCACCGTTTGTGGGATGGAGCCCCGAGTCGGGCTCTGTGCTGACAGTGTGCAGATGCTTGGGATCCTCTCTCTGCCCCTCCCCCTCTCGCTCTCTCTGTCTCTCTCAAAATAAATAAACTTTAAATTATATATAATGTCGTCGAAAGAGAGGAGCAGGGCCTTCTGAGAAGACAAATCCATTTCTCGTGAGAATCGGCTGTGTGGAGCATGTTGTCCAGAATGCTTGGCAGAGTTTCAACCATTTTTTTTTCAAACTGTGCTTTTCTCTGGGCCTTAAGTCTGCATATTGGTGACGGGAGTGTGGGGAAGGAGAGGCGGCACACGTGGCCGACGCTGCTGACCATCCTCTTTCTTGGCCCCTCAGTCTGATGGCTCCATCCTGGCGATTGCTCTGCTGATCCTGTTCCTGCTCCTGGCCCTGGCTCTCCTCTGGTGGTTCTGGCCCCTCTGCTGCACTGTGGTAAGTGCCCCTTTTCCTCACTCCTCATCTCAGGCCTCATGCAGACGGTGACGCAAGGTTTAACAGGACCATCAGTAGGAGACGGTGATAAAAATCTATGTAAAGATTAAGGACGCATTTTGCATTGTTTATATAATTTGTACAAAGTTGGCAGAAACTAACGTTGCTCGATGGAACCGCAAGTCATTGGGAACCGGTGTGGGCAGGGGGTGAGACTGCCAGCGGGCACAGCCTTCAGGTAGTGCCGCCCAGGTGGCCGCTCTGGTTCCGGCACTCAGGAAGGACCCACAGAATACTGTAGATGACGAGTGTTATTTGGCATGTATCACACACACACACACACACAGACACATGTACACACACATGCATGTTGAATTGCACCAGCTGATGCACTTTCAAGACCACCCTGGCCTTCGCAACCAGTTTGCCCATCTGAGACAGAGTGCCTTTGACCTCTTTATTTTTCATAAGAATGAGTGTCGCCCACATTTATTTCATTACTCTTAGCTAACATTTACAGGACACATCTACCCTGTGCCCAGCACTTGTCTGGCCACTTCGGCTACAAGATCAGTAAAAGTCTGCCTCCTCCCCATCACGCTCTTCAGGAGCCACCATGTGGCTCTGGCCGGTGTCTCCCCAAATAGCTTCAGGCCTGGAATAACCCACCATCACCTGCTGTGCCCAAAGGAGGAAATGTGCCTGCTTATCAATGTTTGTTCCCTGGCCCCTAGACGAGGTGAAGCCCAAACAAAGTAATAACCCAGTGAAGGAAAACACCATTTGCTTCGGCGCGCCCGCTCCCAGCCCACGCCAGGCCTTTATGCAGACTCAGAGCGCGCGCTGTAAGCCCAGGAGAGTGGAAGTGAGCGCTGCTCGGCTGCCAGGCACCTGCCATCCCCTGTCTGAGTTCTTCCCCGGAGGCTCCGGCAAGGGAGGCGGTGACCCTCTCCAGGCAAGAATTTGCCCTCATTTGCTCTCTGGGCATTCCGTACACAGCACAAGGGAACTCACATCTGTGTGTGGAACAGAGATCAACAAGGGCCCAAAACTCAGAGTGCTGGGTGGGAAAAGGCCAGGAGAGAGCTTCAAACGACATTTGAAAAAGGTGGTGAAGGAAGGAGATGAGAAGGTTGACCAGGATGTGCATCCACGTGGCAGGGACTTCTGGAAAGAAAGAGGCTCTTGCACCAGCAGAGGAAAGAGATGACTGTCAGTAGATCAGAACATGCGTGTGCAGGAGGGACCCGGGGCAGACGCAAGTCTCCGGTCAGCTGGTGCAAGCCGGACCGGACTGACTCACCGCGACTGTGCACATTCTTCCCCCAGCAGCCCCAAAAGTGAAACAGTGTTTTCAGTACTAAAGGCTGCACAACCATTTAATTTTGAGGTGGGGGGGGAGGGAACCATGAGTCAGCCGGGGTGCTTTCTATGGTGATTCAAAAACAATTTTCAAGTCTGAAATTCTGAGGGGGGAAAACCTCCCTCAGTAGGGTTCTTAAAGAAGGGGGTGGCCAGGGCCGGCAGTAGTGGTGGCGGCCGGCAGTGAACACTAGACCTTCTACTGTAGGCATCACCCTGTTCACCCAGTCCCTTTCATTATTAAAACCAGTTAGTCCTGGGTGGGGACACCTAGGAACAACAGAACAGCTAGCAATGCTCCATCGCTTATTAGCGGTGTGATCCCAGGCAAGTTACCTAACCTCTCTGAACCTGTTTCCTCATTGTATAATGAGGAGGATAAGAACAATGACCTCATGAGGAGATGGTGAAGATTAAAGGAGTCATATATATATATACTGTTTAGAACATTACCTTTGCACATAGTAAATGCTGTGTATTATTATCAATATTTTAAAAATATTCACTATAATAGGAATATACTACTGTATTCCATGGCACTGCATTTATATTGGTGCAAAATGTCCCTTTCTGATGTATAACATTGCATAAGTTTAAGGTGTACAACATAATGATCTGATATTGCAAAATGTTTACTATAATGCGTCTGATTAACATCCATCACCTCACAGTGTCACAAATTCTTTTCCCTGTGATGAGAACTGTAAGATTTTCTCCCTTAGCAGCTCTTAGCAGCTGTCAAATATACCATACCGTATTGTTAGCTATGGTCACCATACTGTACATTACACCTCCAGATTTTATTTATCTTATACTGGGATGTTTGTACCTTTTGACCCCCTCACCCAGTTCCCCACCTCTCCAACCCCACCCCTGGCAACCACAAATCCGATCTGTTTCTATGAGTTTGGGTTTTTTTTAGATTACACATACAAGTGGCATCACACAGTATTTGTCTTTCTCCATTTGACTTACTTCATTTAGCATAATGCCCTCACGTTATACCCAAGCTATTGCAAATGGCAGGAGTTCCTTCCTTTTTGTGGCTGAATAATATTCCATTATATATGTGTACCACAGTTTCTTTACCCATTCATCTATCACTGGACACTTGTTGTTGCTATGTCTTGGCTAATGTAAATATTGCTGCAATGAACATGGAGGCTCAGATACTTCTTCAAGATAATGATTTTATTTCCTTTGGAGATATACCCAGAAGTGGGATTGCTGGATCCTATGGGAGTTCAATTTTTAATTTTTTAAGGAGCCCCCATACTCCAATTTCCATTCTTGACCGCAGTGTACAAGGGTTCCCTTTTCTCCACGTCCTCACCAGTGTTTGTTATCTTTGGTCTTTTTGATGCTATCTGACCATTGTAACTGGTGTGAGGTGATATCTCATTGTGGTTTTAATTTCCAGATAAATGTCTCTGAATTAATGTCTTTCCTTACTGGAAGCAGTGTCACCCAAGGCCAGATTGTTTTGCAATATTCAAAATATTTTTCAATGAATTTTTCTGGTCAAGCCCATGTTGCTTTGGAGAGCAGCCAAAATGTCTTAATGTGATCTGATTTTGTAAGTCCCGAAGGATTTCGTTACAAGGGAAGATCTTGGAGATTAATTTTCCTGTTTATGATATGGATAAAAACTGCCCTCACCCCTATTTCTGAAAGCTGGCCAGGGCTCTGATGCTTGGTGTGCCCCCAAAAACTACGTGTTGAGCAGTGGCTTTCTTGGAGAGTGATGAGATCCGAGGCAACAGGATAAGGTCATGTGTTGTCTAAAGGGAGTATGCAGGAAGGAGGGCAAACATCACCTCCCACCCCATTCCAGAACCCCGGTTCAGAAGATGCAGGAAGTTTCTCTCCCTTGAGGGACAGCGCCCCAGCCACAGTTCGGGGACTAGCGGAGGGCCTCCTTGTAAATGATGGTCCTGAAAGCTTCCTCCGTCACTCCCCCTGCCTTGTCCCAAGAGCAGGAAACACCCCGTGACCAGGTACTAAAGGGGCATCGTGACGATGGGAAACAGCCAGGGAGCAGAAGGGTCTGGTGAAATGGGAGGTACAAGAGGTTTGTCTCTGCTGCAAAGTTTTCTCCAGGAGTGCTATAGAAACCATTTAACAGCCTGCAAGGCTTTCCATCCCCTCTGAGCCAAATACTAACCCTCTAGTGGCTGGATATGGGGCAGCGGTGGGGGGTAGTCCACAAAATCCTGGAGGGTGGCTGGGGGTAGAAGGGCAGGCATTCGGGTTGCTATTTACTGATCATAAAGAGCATTTTAAAATGTAGTGAGCGGTATGACCAGACATAGTGGTTACCATCAGGCCTGCCCTCTGCCTCAGCATCCTTGCTTCTTGCCGGCCTTGTCTGGCAGAAGAAATGTGAAGGGTGACCAGCGCTGCCCATTGTACTTTGTCTTTCCTAAAGGACCCCGGTCCCTCTGGGCTCTTGTCTTCCAGCTAGAGGAAACCCGGGGTGACTTCCTGCCCACACCGCACACTATAGTCTATCCGTCATGACTAATGGAGAGAGAGGTAACTGGCCAAGTAGATCCTGAATCAAAACTTTTTAGTGTTTTCCCAATCAGCCCTCAGAATCCCCAGGTATAAACCTTTGGCTTCTAAGATTTCTACATTTATTCACTGGCCCAAAACCACCCACACTGAAAGGGAAAGAGGCATTGGACTATATATACCCTGGACTTATTTGCATTTTCAAAAAGGGAATTGAAGGGTCAATATTTTACCAGAAAGAAATAAAGCCCTGCCTCAGCTTCACAAGGGGCATTGCGGAACCCTTTAAATCATGCAGTAGCCACTCCATCTACTCGTACGTTTGGCCCAATGTTACTGAAATCTCTAAGTTAAACTTTAAAAAGAAGATTAAGAAATCTCAATGAGAAGAGAATCATGGGAAAAAATAGCTGAAATAGAAGAGTAAATGTTTTCAATGGCTTGAATGTGTAGCGAGAAAAGGTCAGCAATGAATCAGTGATATGAGAGCACTAAACTATCCTAGAAAATTCAGGCAGTCCTGCATTTCATAAATTACATGGATGTTGCAATGTAATGTTTTATATGTATCAAATTACATAACAAAAGACATCTATATAAGTTTCTTTCTTTTTTTTTAATTTTATTTCTGAAAGAGAGAGAATGTGTGAGCAGGGGAGGGTCAGAGAGAGAGGGAGACACAGAATCTGAAACAGGCTCCAGGCTCTGAGCTGTCGGTCAGCACAGAGCCCAACACGGGGCTCAAACCCACGAACCATGAGGTCATGACCTGAGCCAAAGTTGGACACTTAACCGACTGAGCCACCCAGGTGCTCCTCAGTTTCTTAAATAAGATGTAGAAATGTGCCCACTTCCTACTGGGAGATTAATGGTATATCAGGAATCCCAAGTAAAAAGATCTTGACTCATTTTGCCAGGTGAAAAATTCTGGTGAAGCAGCTGGCTGGTGCGTTCTGTAGAGGATATGACTCCTGATCTCAGGGTTGTTAGTTTGGGCCCCATGTTGGGTGTAGAGATTACTTAAAAATAAAATCTTAAAGGGGCACTGAGGTGGCTCAGTCAGTTAAGCATCTGACTTTTGATTTCAGCTCGGGTCATGATCTCACGGTTTGTGGGATTAGGCCCCACATCAGGCTCTATGCTGACAGTGTAGAGCCTGCATGGGATTCTCTCTCTCCCTCTCTCTCTCTCTCTGCACCTCCCCCACTCTTGCTCACTCCCATATGCTCTCTCTCTCAAAATAAATAAAAGAGCATTTTTTAAAAAATAAAATAATAAAATTTTAGGGGTGCTTTGGTGGCTAGTTGGCAGAGCATCTGAGTTTTACTTTTGGCTCAAGTCATGATCTCGATTCATGAGATCGAGCCCCTCTTTGGGCTCTGTGCTGACAATGCAGAGCCTGGTTAGGATTCTCTCCCTCTCTCTCTGCCCCTCCCCCATTTACACACTCTCTCTCAAAATAAACAAACTTTAAAAAATAATAAAATAAAATAAAATCTTTAAAAAACTTCTGGAGATTGGTTGCACAACAATGTGAATTTACTTAACACTACTGAACCGTACACTTAAAAATGGTTAAGATAATAAGTTTTAGGTTATGTGTTTTTTTAATCACAGGTAGAAAGAAAAAAGAGATTCCCTGCTATAAAGTTACAATTTTTCTGATCTTCTGAAATCTAACTAATTAAACAATTCTATTTAGGTGAAATCAAGTCATTATATTTCTGTTCCTATAAAGGCAAATATTTTTATTCAGTTTGTGGGGAAACAATAGTGTGCATGCATCCAGAATTTTTCCCCTATATAAGCAAAATTCTCTGTTTTGTTTTTAATGGCTTTGTAGGTATATTATGAACAATTTTAAAAAATTTTTGTGATGTTTATTTTTGAGAGAGAAAGAGAGTGTGTGAGCTGGGGAAGGACAGAGAGGGAGAGAGTCATAGAATTCGAAGGAGGCTCCAGGCTCTGAGCTGTCAGCACAGAGCCCGACTCAGGGCTCGAACCATGAACCGTGAGATCATGACCTGAGCCAAAGTCGAACGCTTAACTGACTGAGCCCCCCAGGCACCCCTTTATGAACAATTTTTAAATCACTATAAAAAAGATCATATTTCATTCACTTTATTAAATTTCAAGAACACTTTAACAAAGTCCCTTGGACATCTCCAGTGACAACTTGCAAGGGACAAGAATTAATCAAGAACTTGATATGCCTTATTGAAATAAAAATAAAGTCTTCAAATAATGCTTTCCACACCTTAAAGCATAACATTTAATTTGTAGGGCCAAGCAGCCAAGCTTAACATCAGCAAAGGGATTTCCTGATAGTTTGTTGCATAGAAACCTGACTGGTGCCAACAGCCGTGCATCTCGGGCCTAGACTCACCCTGCTCTCTAGGTCCCTTTCCAGCCTCCACCCGCTGCCATCTGGACACTCCTCACTCTGCAGCTTACAAGAGCATACAGATCTCTGTCACAGCCTGCCCTCACCCCTGCAGCTCTATACCACACACCACACACACCCAGTCTGTTGTCATCTCTGCCTTGCTTCGTGGCTTCCCTCATCCCTGCCAGGCTGGCCTTGTGACTTGCCTTATAACCCAGCCACTGCCATCCTCATGCTTGCTGGGTGAAATGAAAAGAGGTGAGCTGTCCTTACAGACAACTGGGTTCCAATAGGTATCTTCCTCTCCACTTACAGGATTGGGCAAATCCTTCCACCTTAACTTTCCTGCTTGTAAAATTTAAAAACTGGAACCGTATTGTCTCTAAAGTGGCTTCTTTATATTCTTACCTCCTGTAAGTAAATCTGTTCCTCCCTTTCGGGATTCCCTGGCCTGTGGTTCTCAAACCTGAGTACACATCAAAACGACCAGAGGATCGTATGATGTAAGTAATCAGGGACAGCATGGCCAAACTACATCCGTGGAACTATAGTACCTACAAGATGTGAATAGGTATGCTTCGGAACAGGAGTATTTAGACAGTAAGCCTGAAGACACTATTAAACTATATTGAATAACTGTCTTCACTGCAGGACTTCTCAGAGTGTTTCATAAGATAATTTGCGTTGTGGATCTCCAAACTTATTTTGACCCTGGAACCCTTCCTTAGCCTATCCCTATCCCCCCACCCTTCCAAATACTTACTAACGTACTAACACTTGGAAGGGCACTAGTATTCTACCAAATACTGTCTGGGAAACACAGTCCTAGAGGATGTTCAAGCAGCATAAAAGAGCAGATTCCTAGCTCTGCGGGGCCGCCTCTTTCCTGGCCTGCTCGGATCCTGTAGGCACCACTCGCTGCTGGAATCACCTTGCACATAACTCAGGCAGACCAGACACTCCTCCAAGCCTCAGAGAATCTGAATTCATGGATTTCTTTTCACTTAATAGAGTTTTGTGGTGATGGTGACATATCATCTAATGGAGAGTATACACAGGTGTTCTTTTAAGTTACCACGTAACCCACATAGTCCTGATTGACTAATGTTAAAATGCCTACCACTCACTAGTCTCAGTTTAATTATCAAGACATTTGCCCTTTTAAGGCAAATTAGGGAGATGAGTCTTAAGAGAGATGAGTTGGGGGTGCCTGGGTGGCTCAGCTGGTTAAGCATCTGACCTCAGCTCAGGTCATGATCTCATGGCTTGTGAGTTCGAGCCCCACATTGGGCTCTGTGCTGACAGCTCAGAGCCCGGAACCTGCTTCAGATTCTATGTCTTCCTCTCTTTCTCTCTCTCTCTCTCTCTCTCTCCTCCTCCTCATCATCAAAAATAGATAAACATTAAGAAAAAATTTTGGGGGGGCACCTGGGTGGCTCAGTAAGTTAAGCGTCTGACTTCAGCTCAGGTCATGATCTCACGGTCTGTGGGTTCGAGCCCCACGTCGGGCTCTGTGCTGACAGCGAGCTCATAGCCTGGAGCCTGCTTCAGATTCTGTGTCTCCCTCTCTCTCTCTGACCGTCCCCTGCTCATGCTGTCTCTCTCTCTCTCAAAAGTAAATAAAATATTTAAAAAAAAGAAAAAAAAATTTTTTTTGAGAGAGAGAAACGAGTTGGGAGTTCCAACCAAATGAGTTGGAAGTTTGAGTTCCAAATACAAAAAAAAGGAAAAAATTGACCTCATTTCTTTGAAAATTTCTTGTACTACATTCTAGATTAACACCCTTGACACTAGCTTTGCTAAACAATAGGGTAAAATTACTGGGTCCAGGCAGTCCTTGGACAGCAGTAACCCACTCCAATCAGCTGTGAAGTTTCTATTACATGTATGTTGTTCATATAGTAGAAAGATTGACTTCTCTGCCATTAGCTAGCAAATCCTCTTTCCTCAATGTTTTCCACATCAGGTTGCCCTTTTTCCCTTGTTTTTTTAACTTTAATTAGAAGAATAGTTATTATAAAGTTTGGGTATCAGAATGGAAGTCTAGAATTTAAAGCATGAGAGCAAGCATCCCCTTCTATCTGTGAAATTGGTCAGATGGCTTTCAGAGCTTGACTGTATACATAGCTCTGTTCTGATAGCTTCTCCTCACCCAGAACCTATAAGGCCAAGAGACAGCAGAAGAGTTAGTGCTAAGAGATCAACCCAGAAGTCTCAAGATAAGCGGTGTTTTAAATCTAAGGACCCAAAGAACTTTAGCCATCTACATACAATGTTTATTTGAGCTAACCCCTCTGAGCATGCAAGAAGCAATCATTTGTGAAAAATAAATTACCCTTAATGGTGATATAGTGAGAACTACATAGCAAAACATAGAAAAATATTCCTAGAAAAAATATAATAAAAGTTGTTTCAAATACATATCCAGGCTCATCAGAAAACAGAGGACATTTCCAGGATCTGGAAATTAGATGGTTTGCTGACCCTAAAGTAGTGACAGTCCTAGAAGGGGAAGATGTTCTGATCTCCATAACCTAGACGTTTGGTTGAATAGACTTACATAAAAGTTTGGGAGTCAGAATGGAGTCTTCTGCCTAAAGCTGGAAACTTGTATATAAGGCTAGGCCATGGGCTTGGTGAGTGTGTATATGTATGTATATGTATGTCTCTAAGAACTCAAAACCATAATCTCTCAGTTTCAGAGTTCAAATGTGTCTTATCTGTGGTTCTGTAAATTGCAAGCTGAGAAAAGTTGTCAGTTTGGAAGTGCTTAGGAATCTGCAGAAGGAAATTCGAATCCTCTGTGGCAGGTTGATCCCTCAAGGCAATCCTCATAGGATTCCCATAGGTAAATGCAAACTACCCATGAGCTCACAATCCCAAATTACCAAATACCCAAGGAATATTCTTACTCAGATTCCTTGAGGCTTTATAATACACATGGAAAGCACAAAGAGCAGAAATCAGATAAGGAAGTCAGGCCCAGTTAGCGGTTCCTTTGTTCTCTCCAAAGTTAACAATGGTTAATTAAGTACCAGGTACATGGAAAGTTCTCTAAATACCACCATTTCTCCTATAACATGTGTTCCTAAAAATATCACTGCATTATGGAATTTGGGCCGCATGAAAATAACAGGACTAATGGGGGAAGTGACTTCAGAGGAGAGCATTCAAAACTGTGTAGTCTAATAAAAAGATGCACTTTAAAAAATGAATAATAAACCCAACAAAATTCCACTATTTTAAGCATCTTAGATTCTTCATTCAGATTATGCTACAGTAAATATACCACTTTGCCTTGATTTGTAAAAATAAACTCATGAAGTCTCCCAGTGCGTGTGAGTATGATGTAGCACTGTGGCTTTGAGTTATGGAGGCAGAACGGAAGGAAGGACATTCTTGGGACAAAGTGTCACGACACCAGAGGTGGACGGCTGTGACTCACTGTCTTGTTATTCCTTCTGCACCAGTTTAAAATAGAGGAGTCCAGCTTTTGTTGTTTTGCCAGGTTCTTCTTTTCATAACAAAAAAGACAATTTCTGTGGTTTCAAGTCAGACCTAATACCATGAAAGTACTGTTCTGCTGCTCACGATGTGATAACCTTTTCTTCAATCTATGGCACGTGCCTCTAATCCTCTTTAAAGCAAATGATGGCTCCCATTGAGTTCCATTCTCCTTTCTTTTGGTTCCTCAGTGTGGCCCCTGACAAAGCTCAGTGTGGGCACCTTTACTCATGTTGGTCACAGGATGCCCCATCTTCTCTCATCTCCTCACAAGCTTCTCCTCCACACGCTTAAGCCTCTCCTCCTTCATCCAATCCCTGGATTCTTCTGACCAGGACACACACGGGTGTTGAGGATGCTATATTAAACGCTTTGGTGAGGAAAAGTATATAAGCTCAGGAGCAAATATAATTTGCATTGAACAAAGGTAAATGGAAGTGAGAGCGCAGATCCGGTGTGTAGCGGTTTGTGTGTCCCTCCCAGGCCACTGCTGGAAGCTGGACAGCATCTTCACATTCACCTGATGCTACTCAGTGGCACCAAATAGAATCCCCTCACACTTTACTATGTTTAATGTTATGTTAGGTGATTTTTACGACACAAAAAAACTAACATAGGGGCACCTGTGTGGCTCAGTCAGTTGGGCGTCCAACTTCGGCTCAGGATATGATCTCACAGTTTGTGGGTTCAAGGCCTGTGTCAGGTTCTGTGCGGACAGCACAGAGCTTGGAGCCTGCTTTGGATTCTGTGTCTCCCTCTCTCTCTGCCCCTCCCCTGCTCATGCTGTCTCTATCTCTCAAACATAAATAAACATTAAAAACCTAATATATATATTATATAATGAAATATACATATATCCTCCTTTACCTCATTAAAAGTCTGATTTTGAGGTACACTGATCTCATAGCTTACTGATTTTATGCCAGGTTTACCTACCACCTATGAACAGACTCACATATGACATATCTGTATTGTAACAAAAGAGACTGCATGTGTCACCATCAAATTTTCCGGAAGCCTTAATAGAAATTGAGTTTGGGACACTATGCTTGGAAAGTGGATTCTTTAACTACAGGCAAGTGAATTTACTTGCAGGCTGGAGCTAGGGAATAGAATGGGGGTATAGATGTAGCCAATAAAGTACTGTAATTAATATAAATCCAAGCTATGACCCTAATGAGAGCCTCATGATGCGTCCAAGTGTCACAACCTATTCTCAGCAATTGGCACTGTTAGCATATTAGCTGCAAAAGAAGCATTTATATGGACAGTTGAGAGACCAGTCCTGAATCTTGAATCACTGAAGTGCTTATCTGAGAAGTAAGGAAGTTTAGAATGATGAGGAATTATTTCTTTACCTTTTCCTCAGAGGAATGCATACCCATTCTTCCCAGAACTAGTGACTGAGTAACAAGCACTGGGCTATGTGCCAGGAGATAAAAGATGGCCAAGAACCCCATGCCTTCTAGGGGCTGAGAGTCCAGTGCAGAAGAAAGATGCAAAGATGAACAGTTCAGTGAGTTAACTGCTGGCAGTGCAGACCGCGAAAGCTACGATCTGTGTCCCTAACTCCCAGGGAACTATGTGGCTGGGACTGCTCCAGGGCTGGGTCCAAGAATCCAGGCCCTGGCAGCTCTGCAGGAAGATGAGCACAAATGCCACTAGAGGAAACAAGAGAGTGCCTGCAGGCAGAGCTGAGAGATTCTTCCAGAAAGTTCCATATCTTCCCCAACGTGCTGATAAATGGGCTCCAAAGATCCCATAGTTTCTGACAATAGGACAGGGACACGATAATTTGTAGACTGAAATATTTTCAAAGCCAGTGTTTCTAATCAGCCATAAGCAACTCTCAACAGGTATGTCTGACCTGAAGCAACAGCATACCCCTGCATACCTAACGTGAGATCATGACCTGAGCTGAAGTCGGACACTTAACCTGAGGCCGGCGCTGTTAGAACTAAGCTAATTCATAATTCGCAGTGTGGTCCATGGACCGGGCACATGAGCATCATTTGAGAATTCGTTAGAAATGCAAAGACCCTGCTCCAGACCAACTGACGAGAAACTGCAGAGCGCAACGCAGAAATCTATGTTTTAAGAAGCCCTCCAGGTGACTCTGATACTCAGTGAAATTTAAAATTGAGCTCATTCAAATTAGAGGACATGTTCCTAATTTTGTTAACAGAGTAGTATTTTTTAAGCAGTTCTCTTGAACTTGATCTGGACAACCCAAGTGGTTGTGTATCAAGGAAGTGTCTCCTTGGCAACAAGAGAACCACACCTTCAGTGTAGAGGGGGTTGCGGGAGATGCTTCTTGTCCAGCTTGTGTAAGGACTGAGCCCCTAAGCACAATTTATGGAGAAAGGGAACCCAAAATGAAGTCCTGTTTTGTCCCACTTCTCGAGGCATGAGATGAACATCTGTCTAAAATGGGCTTGTACAGCTTAGCCTACAGCCAGCTTGCTGCCACAGGGAGAAGAGACAGGAAAGACAAGAAGGAGAAATGTGAAGTGGTGGTGGGGACAGAGTAGGGGACCACACGGGAATAGCCAGGCCTGGCATCCTCATGAGCATGTTGAGCTGACTCACAGCTTTAAGTGGAACATCTGGTGAGCCAGTGTGGCTCTCATCTGGGAGAAGGAAGAGGTGCCTGTGTGTACAACTGGGTAGATTACATTCTGCATTCCACCACACAGGACGGTAGCAGTGAAGTTAGCAAAGGCAAACAAAGTGGAAATGATCAAAACATACAAATTAGGAGCAAAACTTGAATACTTCTGGAGGGAAAAAAAACAAGCAAAATAAACTCAGTAGGTGCTTTATTTCATGTTTACATTTTCTAAAATTAGTTTTAAATTTTTTTTTAATTTTTAATTTTTTTGAGAGACAGAGCATGAGCATGAATGGGGGAGGGGCAGAGAGAGAGGGAGACACAGAATCTGAAGTAGGCACCAGGCTCTGAGCTGTCAGCACAGAGCCGGATGCGGGACTCGAACTCATGAACCCATGAGATCATGACCTGAGCTGAAATCGGATGCTTAACCAACTAAGCCACCCAGGCACCCCTAAAATTAGTTTTAAAAGAGAGCATTACAGAGACCTAAACAGTTGAACTTGACTCACAAGACCAGAGTAAGTTTCCCAGGTATCAAATAGGACCTGAGTATATATGATCTTCCTACTGTTTTCATACCATGCCAGCTCTACCTCCACACCTTCATCATTACCATTTCCAATAGCCAGACTCAGGGGTGCACACAACACTTAAATTTGTTCTGACACAGTAAGAAGTTGCCAGTAAGATTTCAGTTTAATAAGTTTCTACCTGGTCTTTTCTTTCTTTATCACACAATAGCCTTTGTCAAATCCAACCCTATCTCATGTCTACCTAAACAAACATGACTAAAACTGTTAAGAGAAGGAGGGGGCATTTCTCCCAATTCACAGCAGAGACAGTTTCAAGAAATTCTCAGATAGCAAAGAAACACTAATAGAATTCATAAGTCCGTGTTCCATCTCATTTTTCTTATCCCCTTTACCTCATGCAGAATTTACATCACCACAGAAGGATCTCTAGGGCAGTTCTCCCAAGGAAGCAATGGTCACCTTCTGCCCATTCAAAATATCCAAGCTAAAGATGGTAGCAGGGTGGAGAAGTGCTACCGGCCTCTGGAGGAGAAGCATGAAAAATGTCCCCAGGTTTTCCCCCAGTGCTGCCGTTCAGTTTTACCACGTTATCCCAGAAATATGTCTATTGGGTATTCTCCTTTGAAGCATTTTATTAAGGAGCTCTTCAACCTTACCATCTTCTGTGTGTCCCTCCTAATGGGGAAAGACCTGATGCGCCCACTCACAATGAAGAGGAATCACCCAGAACCTTCTAAGAAGGGAAGTGGGTCAAATCAAGCCTACTCTTGGCTATGCTTAGCACTGGTTCTGACTTGCATTCTAGTTAGAAATAAACACTTTCTAGTCACACTAGTTGGAAGCAAAGAATTGTTGAATTAATCTGTTAATTATAATTAAAAGTACTACAAAAGACACTGGGCTATGTGAGATCCCATAGAGGAGAGCTTGAGGGATAGCAAGCATTTAGGCTGCAAGTGAGAAGCAACGGGGTACATGGGAGGAGCAAGAAGGTGACCAAGACGCTGAAGCTCAGAAAGTGAAGGGGAGAGTGAAGAGGGATGAAGTGGAGGGGTGGGGGCCACATCACAACAGCCTGGTGGAGGTGGGGCCATTTGAGTTTTATCCAGTGGGCCCTGGGCCACTGTGCAGCAAGGCTGTGGTGGTACCACAGGCTCAAGAGTGACGCAGCGTGTTGCCCAGCTGCTCTTCTAGGCATGGGCTCTGGTCGTCCGCAGGGAGAGGTGGAGAGGGCCTATGTGCAGAGCACTCCTTTGGGTGACCTATGTGCCGGTCTTGGCACGGGGCTTTGGCTCACTCACAGACAGTCCTTCCAGCTTCATGGCTTGGAATAATCATGTCATGACTTCAACCTCGCCTGTCTGGGTCAGGCTTTGAAACGCTCTCCTGCTTTCCTGTGGCAAGCTGCTCCCTGTCCCCGGGGAGGAGGCTGGGTGGTGGTGGAGCTTGAAGCGCTGGGAAGACGTCTTCCTCATTCCCGCTTAATATAGCCAGACACCCAAGCAGTAAGACCAGATTGCAGGTGCCTAATCCTGTTTACCTGAACATGGTGGCATTTTTCCAGAAGCTCGGGTGCCCATTTACAGTGCGTTAGCATGGAATCTGATTACAGATAATACTTAATTAATTTTATATTTTGGCATTGTGTTGTGGGTCCGCCTTTGCACATTGTGAGATGTAGAATTCAAGAAATACTTAGTGACATTGAATGGCAACCACAGTTGGGTTGGTCCTAGTGATAGGCCACTTGGTGCTGCACATCCTGATTGTTGTCATGTGCCTACATGTATATGGTTGCTCACCACCTGGTTGCTCTCAAGCCCCCTGACCACTGTCAGCCTCCTGTCTCACTCATTTCATGAAGCTCTGGCCTCGGAGCTGCTCCATCTGGAAACCACCATACATAGTCATTTAGTATATGCAGGGAGTCAAATGAAACCTTGCTTAATAAAGGGGCAATAATGGCAAGAGACAGAGAAATGAGAAAGGAAAGAAAGGAAAAGGGGATTAATAATGCACGCACCATTTATTAAACACCCACTCTGTACCAGATGTTTTACAAACATTATTGCTCATCATGACACTACAAGGTTACATTACTCCCATTTAACAGATTAGGTCAGTAGGGCTCAGGGAGGTTCAAGGACTTGTCACATCTTCACAGTCAGAAAAGGGCAGGTCTGGGGTTCACACTGGACAACTACACAGCATTCCATGCAGTGAGGGAGGGGGCTGGTAGCACTGGGAAGACAGAAGCCCGGCTGTTCTGCACAGAGCCTCTGTATACCCAGCATACTTGCCATGCACACTGCCCACAGCACTCTTGTCAACATCCGCCCGTGTTTCCCAAATATCCTGCCCTCCCTCTGCCTTCCCTCCTAACCCTGCCCTAAGAGAAGAGATGCATTCCAGATTGCTGTCCCCAGCTCCTCACTCCTCCCTCCAATTTCCGGGCATTTCCTGTTTTAAAATCATCACTGTCTCTGGGACAAGGGGAAGTCAGTGATGGCCCTCCCCCAGAGATTTCCTTTAGGAATTCAGAGCCAGTGTCGAGTGGGTGAGCAAAATCACGGCTTCATGCTTTCCAAAGACTTTCATCAGGCTTCCCACAGTGGCCAGGAAGTGGGGGCAGATGCCATGGTAGCTTGAAACCCCCAGAGCCCTTAATCTCTGCCTCTTAATTAATTGAACACCATCCTTTTAGATGGCAGGAGTCTTCATTCCCTGGCTGGTGTTTCTACCACCTCAAGTCAGTAGCCTGTCTCAACATGCAGAGATGACATGACAGATAATGGTAGTGTGGGTGAGAGCAGTGGGGATCAGAGCCCAAATGAGGTCCCCAAATAATCATCAAATCAAAGGAGACATGTGCTCGGGACAGAAAGGTGAGGAAGGCCTTGATGCCTAGTAAGCAGCCAAGTCAGCAACCAGGATCCGTGCACAAAGTGGTCCAGGCAGCCCTAACACTAGAACATCAAGAGATATACAATAAGTCTGTATTTACCAGAATTGTCTAAGGAGAAAACTGTATATGGGGGACTCAAAATTCTAATAAGCATGGGGTGAGAGGAGGGAGCCCCAGGGGACATGGCCAAGCTGCTTTGTTAAAGACTCTAAATATAATTAACTGCAGGGGGTTTCCTTTTATGCACAGGCTGGGCAAACTGGGGACAAGCAGGAGGAGAAGATGCTCACTGTGACCCAACCATCCTCCTCCCATGTGTCGGTCATCCTCACATTGGTTAGAAAGGGTTCCAGAGTGCTCTCCCTGCCCAGACTGTCCACATATCTCTCTTCAGCCCTGATGTTGGGGAAGTTGCAGAATACAGTCTTATAACATTGTAATGTAAATCTTTGTACCCCTTAAACGTCAAGGCCCCCAAAAGAAATCCTTGGCTATCCCTCCTTTGCTGCCCTCTTTTGGGAGTAGGTCTGGCCATCATATTCTCCCTCCTGGGATAGGTACCATTTGGGGCCCATGACAGTTAACATGAGACTGCCAGTAGCTTGAGTGTGGTCCATTCCTGACTCATCGCTGCAGCACTATCTTGAATTCTGTTGGGTGTAGCTCTTTGTTAAATGCGTAGTGGTTTGGATGGGTAGATAGATGACTTGATGCAGGAATGACTGGATGAATAAATGAGTGAATAAATTTGCAAGATAGCAAAGATGGGATAAGAGATGAAACTTACTTGTGGAACATTTTTTCTCTATATAAAACAGACACAATTGAAAATGGAACCCTCAGTCTGGATCATGCTCTAACTAACTGAGCTATTCTGGCCAGAAAGACACATCATGGCACTGATTAAGCCTTTCTTGCTTGGGCCCAGTGTGGTGGTAATTATGGCCATACTACCAAGGCATTTCTTGAGGACAGGCCTCTTGGAGAGCAGGTGGCCAAACATTTCCACTGACTTGTTCTCTCTCTCTCTTTTTTTTTCCCTTTGCAGATTATCAAGGAGGTCCCTCCACCCCCTGCTGAGGAGAGTGAGGTAAGTGACCAGAGCAGGGTGCAGCTGGATGGACAGGGTGGTGGAGTCGAGCAGAGAACTGGCCGAGCTGACCCAGGACTCAGGCCCCTGCAGCACGGTGTTAAGTCAGGCCCAGGCTCCCAGGGCATCTGAGGTGGCAGGGAGGGAAGTTTTTGGTCCTTTCTGAACCAAGGTTGAACAAACTGAACTGACCAAGAAACTGAACTGAACTGCAGCCACATACAAAATAGTTTGGGAGGGTTTTCTACCTGCAAAGAGAAAATCTGAGGTGCAAATATAAATATTTTTATCAATACAACTTTTCCCTTTAAAACAGACCTTTTAGGTTTCTCTTTTCCCTGCAGAGACTATGCTTCATGTATGGAGATCGGGGCAAATTTGATACATTCTCCAAACAATTAGTGATTCAAGGAATAGCCTGATGCTGAAGTATTCCGTTTTTTCTTTAATGTAACACAATGCCTAAAGATTGGCCAGGCAGTAATAAAAATATATGGGGGGCGGGGTGGGGGGGGCGCACAGGGGAGTTGGAAGCGGATATGTTAATATCCTGGCCGGCTCTCAAATCCTCATCATTTGAAAGGAGGAAAAACATCTTAGACTCCACCATAAATTGGCCAGTAAGCAGTTCTGGTGCAAGCGTGGCCTGGGGTAGAATATGGTGGAGGCATTAAAGGCTAATGGTGAGAAGGAGAATCCCTGGGCAGGAATGCCTGGCCAGTGGCTTTCCTGATCCTCTGATCACTCTCAGAGCAACAGGCCTCCTTGGATGCATCACTCACCAATTTAGAAACCAGGGTACAGGTCTGAAAACTGAGTGGGATCAAAAGATATAGAGGTGAAGATTCAAGGTTATGGTCTTCAATCCCTAAGGTCTATTGTATGCAAACTGAGTACTGCCCCCTCACCATTCCTCTAACCAATGCCTTAGTCAAGTTTCCTGCATACAGACAGAATAATGATTGAAGTTAACCTTCCATGAGTCTGTTATATCCTGAACCATATGCATGTAAGCCAAGAGCTTTAATAGCTGCAATCAATTAAAGCACATATTGTTGGAATGCTCACTTTCTGCCCAGAAATCAAGGGAGGAAATTACATTGCTGTGCAGAGAGGGAGGATAAAACCCTCTTTACATCCACAAAAGCCTTTTCTTAATCCTTCAAGAGAAAGCACCGTGGCTAGTTCCATGGGTTCCAATTTGGCTGTGTTTCTGTTATGTGCAGCTGTCTCTTATATTCCCAAAGGAAAATAGGGCAAGAAGCTTTAGCTTGATGAAGTTGCTCTGTTTGCCCTGAGGTGAAGAATGTTCCCTCCCCTTATTATGTTCAGTTAAAGGAGTTGTTGCCCTTTTTTCTGGTGCTGACTCTGCATTTGCTTTTGCATCTGCTTTGGAAGCAGCCACTGTGGTCAGAATGCACCCGGGGACATAGGTACACAACCGTGGGGTGTGGTTTACCCAAAACCACCTAGTTTCATCTAATATTTCTATAGAAGTCATAGTTTTACCTGAAGAAGGCAGACCTGGTTTCTGAAACAGAAGGACAATCCCAGGATACTTGAGATCTGAAGGGTTGTGTTAGGTATCAAGGAACTTCCAGGCTGGCTGAGGCAGGCTACAGGCTGTGCAGATCACTTAGCATGCGTGTTGGCCCAGACAGTTCCTTGGCCTTGTGAATTAAGCAGCCCTAATCTCCTTCCTACTTATGTTTCAGCAGAAAAAAAAATAAAGAATGAAAGAAATCCCACAGGAACAGATAACATAATTTAGCCCTACAAAGTATCTGACACAGTGCCCTGAAAATCATAGTCTGAATCTAGACTTCTAGAACCCTCTCCATCCAGCTCCCTGCATTCAAATCCTACCAGTCCTTCAGGTACAGCTCATGTGCTATTATCTCCACAAAACACACTATGATTCCTCCCATCAGGACTCATTTCTCATTTCTCCCTTCTCCGCATGCCCAGAGAATTTTATTGGCCTTTTCTTCTGCATCAAAGTTTAAGTTCATTAGCTACTTGAAGGTCAGGCTCTATATCTCATTAATCTTGGATTTATCCCCAAAGAGCTTAACACAGTGTCTAACACTCAATTAATAGCTCTCTGAGGTCAAACACTCTGCCATATATGTTAACAAGTTCAGTATTAATTATCTAAGCTTTCGTCAGTTCTGTAAGCCTCATATCCTAAGGGAGACACATCTTCTAGTTAAATAGCTAAACTTGGAATGAACACAACTTTATAACAAGCTCTCAGTGGTCCTCTTTAATAGGGAACATCAAAATGCATAATATTTAAAAAGGCGTGACTTTTCAAGATTCCATGCAACCAACAGTGAGACATTTGTATATAGAGAGGACAAAGAAAAATTTGGAGACCTCAACAAAAGCAAGAAGGCTCAATTTTAACACCTAAGATGGGTATTTCCTGGGTTGAGAATCTTCTCTATTTGGCAGCGGAGTGAGGATTCCTCACAAAGCCTCTAGCTGCTCCCAAATACTGGCAGTTTAAGGGGGAATCCAGTAATGGAGTATTTCATCTCATTATTCTGTTCTCAAATCACCTTCCATGGTTTTTCTGTTTGGGAGCGAGAGGGATGCATATCGAAGGCATTGACAGTGGGTGGGCATACAATTAACAATAAGCACCTGGCCTTGAATAATGAACTTATTTCTAGGTTCATTATCATGCTCACTCATCCTAACAATTTCTCTGTGGCAAGAACTTTTTAGATGGGAAAACCGAGATATGGAAAAATTATACAACTTGTCTAGGATCAGACAAGTCGAACTCCTTCACAGCTAGGTCTACACAGACAGCCAGAGTAGACTCCCACTCTGAAAGGGGGAAGGGCCAAGCTACGGCTAGGCATCTTCTTTCCCGTGGTCATCAAGTACACACTCACATGCACACACACACACACACACACACACACACACATGCCCCAAGCAGAAGTCCTAGAACAAGCCCAGAATTCAATATTCTGTATTTCAATAGTTTGAAAAAGGCACATCACTACTAAAAATGTAAATACACTATCCTTCATTGAAGAACACAAGATAATCATGGTGCTGTCCTTAGTCATTGTGTGTATGTGAAGAGATAGGATATGGGGTCATGACATGTTAAACGCAACTCAGAAGGGAAAATCCCAAGTCAGTTGGGATTTTTTTGGATTTACATAGAGAAGTGTTGTTGGATTGTTCTGACTTGCCAAATGCACTCCTAGGAATTCATCTCCAAGACTGCCATTGAGGGTGACTTCTCTGGCTTATCCCCAAAGGCTTCAGATGAGACAGGACAGCTAGTTCTACTTCAGGGTCTGCCCTCCAGAGCCTCATGGGCCTGGGAGTTTCAGTGGCCTTGGTCCTTTACTCATGTCATCACCCTCACCAAACATATCCCTCTATGAATGTGGACAATCTTGTTGACAGCTGTATTCCTTCCATTGTCTTTATTTTTCTCAAAATATAACACTGTGCTGGCAAGCAGTGGGGGCTCCACTACAGTTGCTTGAGTGAGTAAATGAAGGAATAGACAAGGGGCCCTTATTGGTGGCTATATAGGGCTTATCATAAGGGTTTAAGATGTGTTACAAGTCAATGAAATGTGAAATGAAACCGTTTCCTTGGGCTCGATGCTGTTTCAGATCCGTTCCCCTTTCCATAGATCATTCCCACTGGTATGTGCAGTGCAGTGAATTGAGGGTTGAGAGTTTGTTTGGCCCAGGATAGAGCAGTGAATTCCATGGGGAAATCAAGGAGCTCTTCACAGAATAGGTTACATGCCAGCGATATTCTAAAAGATGAGAAGAAGTAGAGGCAGGATGTTCCAAGCATATGGAGCCACGAATTGTTGAAGCATGTGCTTGTATCTAAGCCTGGCATGACTAGAAAGATGGCAAAATTCAGCGTCCGAGGGCAGCACAGGACAAATCCAATTACGGGCTAACCAAACGTGTGTGTCAGACTCAGTGGTCTAGAGCTGTTTCTTCTTGGAGCAGGGCTTCCTGAGGACGAGCAGGTCAGAAGGGGCCTCTACCATCTGAGTAATGGTGCTGCCACGTTTACCCAAACATCAGTCTACAACAGGCCCCAACTACATGTCTGGGGCCACCGCATCCTTTAACATTTATACATAACTTCCCCTGGTGGGAAACTGGCATCCCTCCCTGATCTCTGCGGTTTCTCCAGGCACCACTGACTCCTGCTTCTTGCTTAGGCCATATCTCATCTTCATTTGCTAAACACCATCTTGCAAACCTGGTTCCTACGTTCCCCCCACGGCATCACTGGCACAAGACCATCCGTAGAGGGGCCTTAAAAGGTTTAAAAGTACAAGGGTGAGTTGCAACACAGTTCATCTTCCGTGTCATTCCTGCTTCCGGGAGGATCTTGAGGCCCTCTTCGCAGGTGGACCCTGGCAGTTTGCTGGCAGCTCAGCTCGACTCTCTTGTGCCCATCTGCTGGCAGCCCACAAACCCTCCATCCCTACTACTTGCACAAAGCAAGATGGCTGATCCCCTCAGTCCTCCAGTAATCACCGGATTTGTGTGCCGGAAGTTCTTCCTCGCCCTGCTAACATCCTTGAAGGCGGTGTGAGAGGGGTTCCCCCAGAGAGACTTGATACTTCATTCGAGGTAGAGATTCACTACAGGTGCTGCCAACTTTCTTAGTGACATTGCTGGGGACTGTGATTCTACTCCCCGGTTTGGGGGCAGATGAAAAGACACATCAAAGATTCCCTTCTCTTCTGACGATTGCAAAACCTTCCCGTCTCTAGAATGTGTAAACAGAGCCGTGGTAACTGCAGGGGAAATTCTGACTCTCCCGTTGATCAAACCCTGGTCCTTTGTGTTGTCTTTGCTGTTGTTGTTTGAGTTTGGCAGGCAAGCCCGGGTCAGGGGATTACACGGCAGGCGTGGTGGAGCAGATTGAAGTCCCGGCATTTCCTGTTGTGGGAAGGCCAGCCCCTGCTGCACATGCTCAGGAGAGGGCAGAGCAGAGCCTGCAGCAAGTCCGTGGCGGGAGGGAGGGCGTGAAGAAGGGCAGCTCTGTGTGCAAATAGGGAGGGGATCCAGGCATCAGGGAACAGGACCAGAACTTCAATTCCACTGGTCCCTTAATGTTCCTGGATCTGACTGTCCTCTCCTGTGCAATGAAAAGGCCCCAGTAAATGGTCTCTGATATTTGTACTCCCGTTCTTTAAAAAACTAGGAGACTCATGAAACCATTTCAGTTCCCTGCTGAATAAGTCAGCTTTATTCCTGGAGTTTCTTATGCCCTTGGTGCTGCTATGTTCAGTTTTGGGTGATATAATTTCATTTGTCTCCTTTGGGAAAGAAACTGCACTAGACCAGCAGTGAAGCCACATTTCATATATGAGACACGGACACAAACATACACCCACCTCCAGGGGTACTTGAACCGTGTGTGTAAGATATGTAAGGCTCTTGATTTAACATCCTATGCCTTCTGAGATTCTGTCATAAGGTAAAATACTGTGAACGTACTATTTGGGGCTCTTTGGTGTTATTTTATTATTTTATCATGCGCTACAGTCATAAATCTTCAAAATTAGCAGATACTAGGGGGAAGAAGTAGAAAAGTAGCATTTATTTGATACCACCAAATGGTTGGAAAAGCAAAACCCAAAGGACAAAACCCAGAACTTTGCCAACACTGAGAAACAAATGGGAGTGAGGCTACCTGGGCTCAAAGGCAGCTCTGTCACCTACAAACTGGATGACCTGAGACACTTAACCTCCCTATTCCTCTAAAGTGGACATAATAGCACCACCTACCATGCCGCCCACTGTGAGATTAAAAGGTTAATGCATGTCAAGCACTTGGAAGAGTGACTGGCACATACATGGTAAAGACTTCATAAATTCAACTAGTTATTGTGAATTCGGTATCTGGTTATTGCACCTCCTGTGCACCAGCTCCTAGACCTAGAATACGAGGGTCAACAGAATCCACTCTGCGTTCAAGACCCACTGTCCCACGGTGAAGAAGGACAGATCTGTTTTAAAGAGACAGAGAGACCAACCCAAGTATCAGCTGCCAAGATGTTGCAAGTCCTCTGGTCTGCTGTGATCATGTCCTTCAAGATATATAAATTTTTTAAATAGAAACCTTCCCGTCCCAAGCACAGCAAGTCACCTAGACAGTCTCCATGTGTTACTGTTGTGCTTTGTCACCTCTGGGTCTGTACTGCTGACCACTTGTCCTTGCTTGGTTCCTTGCCTCCTGTGTGGGATCCCCTTTCCAGCCTCTGATAGAATTGGCCCTACCTAGGACTCCAGTCCAAGTCCTTGACTCTCCAACCTTGACCAACAGAGGCTGTGGGAAGCAGGCGTGTGCTGAGCAATTTCAGCCTCTTGGGGTTATTCTTCTGCTTTGCAGACTCCTTTTTACAGCTTCCTTTCTTTACCCAGGTGGGAAATCATGCTACGACCCCACCCCCACCCCGTCACCCATCCATGACTGTAGATGGTAGAGATTTTTCTCCCCTCAACACGAATAATTACAGTGCCAAGATAAGGAGCAGTTTGGGCAACTATCCTCTTTTCCATCCATCAAGTTACAAGTTCCTCTTGTTTCCTCCCTTCATCTTAAAAAATGCAGTAAGCGCTAACTTCCTGTCACTGAACTAAGTGGCAGACACTGAGTTAACCGCTTTATTTGAATCATTTCATTTAATTTGTTTGTAAATTCGACAGATAGCTCTTGGGCCTCTTACATACTAGGTGCCATATGAAAAGCTGAAAATGCAATGGTAAACATGACGAGTAAACAGAGACTTCCATGGAACTTACACTCCATCCTGGAGAAACCAATAGCAAATAAATATCAAGCCACAGAAGGATCCATAACTGAAACTGAAATAGACCAGTGGTATGAGGAGACTGAGGCTGCTTTAGAGGGATGTCCAGGGGAGTCCTCTCGGAGTGGTAGGAAGGATGCAGCCATGAGAAGAGCAGGGGATGGGGAAGTGGGGCGTTCCTGGGGAAGTGGGGCGTTCCTGGGTCTGGGGACGGCTTGTGCACAGGCCTCGAGGCAGGAATGTGCTGTCTTTGAGGGACAGAGACAGGACAAGCTGGCCAGAGTACAGGGAGATGGAGTGTGGTAAGAAGGCTGGAGAGCCAAGGCCCGAGCTCACAGGGCAGGGCTGGGTTTGGCTTTTCCTCTGCTGCTTTGTGGAGAACGGGTTGTAGGCAGAGGAGGCGCACAGCAGGGAAGCCAGTCAGGCGGCTACTGCAGTATCCTGTAGAAAGCGTAGGGGGCTTGGGACCAGGGTGGTGGGGTGGGGTGGAGGTGGAGAAGTCACAGATGTGGGGGCTTCTACAAGTAAGGTCAACAGAATTTGCTGGCAAATTGAGATGAGGTGGAGGAGAGAGAGGATTCAAGGGGGACTCCAGGCAGTGGGGAAGACTGCAGGAGGAACAGGTTGAAGATGAGGAAATGACTGGGAGACTCTACTTTGACATGGTACTATTGAGATGGTTATTAGTCCCCTGAGAAGAGATGGTGATGTCAAGTCAACAGTTGAGTTCGGAGGAGACGGGGATAAAGACAGAAACACAAGTCATCAGCATGTAGATGGGATTAGGTGAAACACCCTATAAAAGAGTAGACATGCAGAAGGAAACGGGTCCCAGGATTTTGCTACAACCTAACAAGGTAGTAGTGCTCCCCCCCACCCCCTTTACTGATAAGGAAGATAAACTCAGGTAGCTTAAGTGGCTTGCCCCAAGGTAGGCCCAGGAAACTCTGGGGTTTAACCCAGGCAGTCGATTCCCATCCACTTTGCTGAAGTGTGGTGTTTTGCTTCCTTCACATATGACAATCTCTTTGCAGGAAGAAGATGATGATGGTCTGCCCAAGAAGAAGTGGCCTACCGTAGATGCCTCTTACTATGGTGGGCGAGGCGTTGGAGGCATTAAAAGGATGGAGGTAAGAACACAGCTTCATGTACTCACATCTATGTGGCAACTACTCCGTGATGGGAAAGAGATAAAACTAGTGAAAGCTCATACTTGAGGTCTGGTGGGTTTTGGATTATAAGGCATCAGATGGAGAGATGGCAGCTACACCCCTTAAACTGTGCACCCCCATATCTTGCCCACCATTTACAGTAATTTGCTTATCTGCTCAAACACTTTAGTGGTTTCCTCTCCCACTGGAATATAGTCCAAGGTTCTTTCCTGGGCCTGCAGGACCTTTGCACATGCTGTCCGCACAGTCTGGACAGTTCTCCCCCTAAACATCCATCTGTGTGACTTGCTCTCCTTGCCTCTTCAAACCTTCCTCTTTCCTTTCCCACACCCTTCTCTTCCCTGGCCCTAAAAACCCAAAGGAACTGAGGAGTGGGTAGCACTCACATTGCACATCACACACGTATATACGATGCCCATCTCCAGGGGCATTATACTTTATTTTGTCATTTTGTTCTATTATACGTTATTTATTTTAGGTTCGTTGGGGAGAAAAGGGTTCCACAGAAGAAGGTGCTAAGTTGGAAAAGGCAAAGAATGCGAGAGTCAAGATGCCAGAGCAGGAGTATGAATTCCCGGAACCTCGAAATCTCAACAACAACATGCGTCGGCCCTCTTCCCCCCGGAAGTGGTACTCGCCAATCAAGGTGTGTCTCTTTCTACTCAGAAACCCATCATCTCTCCTGTTAAAACACTCACCTAGTAACAGTCAGACTCTTTTGACATGATAAAATATCAAGCCAAATCCCAGATTATCACAAAGGAACAAATTTCTTAAATCATGGACTTAAAAGTACAGGTACTTATTTTCTCTATTTCCACCTTATCAAAGTTGAAACTAGGCTTTTTAAAATCACCATGGCTGGGGCACCTGGGCAGCTCCATTGGTTAAGTGTCTGACCTTTGGATTGGGCTCAGGTCATGATCTTACAGTTGGTGAGATCAAGCCTGGTATGGGGCTTTGTGCTGACAACATGGAGCCTGCTTGGGATTCTCTCTCTCTCTCTCTTTCTCTCTCTCTCTCTCTGCTGCTCCCCCACTCACACTCGCTCTCTCTCAAAATAAACATTTTTTATTTTATTTTATTTTTAAAAATTTTTTAAATGTTTATTCATTTCCACAAGAGAGACAGAACACGAGTGGGGGAGGGGCAGAGACAGAGAGAGGGAGACACAGAATCTGAAGCAGGCTCCAGGTTCTGAGCTGTCAACACAGAGCCCAATGTGGGGCTTGAACTCACCAACTGCAAGGTCATGACCTGAGCCAAAGTCGGACGGTTAACCGACCAGTCCACGCAGACGCCCGAATAAACATTTTTAAAAATCACCATGGCAGGGGTGCCTGGGTGGCTCTTCAGATTCTGAAGAGTCTGGGAGCCTGCTTCAGATTCTGTCTCTCTCTCTCTCTCTGCCTCTTCCCTGTTTGTGCTCTGTCTCTCTCTCTCTCAAAAATAAATAAACATTAAAAAAATTTTTTTTCTTAAGTCATCATGGCAAACTAGTAGAATGCAAGCAGACGATGAGTCAAGACTGGGGTAGTAACCCCAGAAGATCACATAAATTCCTGTAACATTTCTCGACTTCATTGGGAGACAGTTCCACTATCTAACAAAAATGGCAGCACTCCCCTTGATGCCCTATCTCTCTTCCTCTTGCCATAACACAAGCCCGTTCCCCTTCTCCAGGCTTCCCGCCAGTGTGTCATGTGTTGGCCATGGATCTAGGGCTCAGCTTTCCTGACTGAGAGCAAAACCACACCCCCTTTTGTTTTCCCTACTCTCTCTTCCCCTCTATAGCTTCAGAGCTTAAACCTCTTTGGCTTATTAGGAATTCCAGCCATAGAAGGTCTGTCTCTCGACTGCAAACAGAAACTGGGCCAATTCCAAGGCCTCAAGCCGAAAGACCTAGTTTAAGAGCCAGCTCGCATCACACACATGCCCCCACACGGCCTTACCCTTCTTCCACTAAGAGCAAAAATAATATTCATCATTCACTAAGTTATTTCTAATTTTAAAGCAGCAGTTTTCCAATGAAATTAAAAAAATAACCATTTTTTTATTGTTTATTTATTTTTGAGAGAGAGAGAGACAGAGTATGAGCAAGGGAGAGGCAGAGACACAGAAGCTGAAGCAGGCTCCAGGCTCTGAGCTGTCAGCACAGCGCACGACATGGGGCTTGAACTCACAAACCGCAAGATCATGACCTGAGCCAAAGTCAGATGCTTAACTGCCTGAGCCACCCAGGTGCCCCCAAAAGAAATAACCATTTTAAACAACGGAGTGACATTTCATTGATAGTTGTGTCTTCTCAGCCAAGCTAGCTTGTGCTCACACTGTCTGCAGTGTATTTTCATTTTGGTTTGCTGTGTTTAAAGCAAAGAGATTCTTTTTTAAGATAAGTGCTCCCACCCCCTCTCTCCTCACCCCACCCCAGCCAATGGCTTGAACTCTGGAAAGATGTGGGCAAGATGTAGCTTGCTTGACTAACAGCTGGCTGCTTCTAATTATTTTCTAATGCAGAACATGCAGTGGCATGCATGCATGTGCAGACAGGAAGGAGCCAAATAGAACCTCAGAGATGAAGAAGAAAGGGAATTTTCTATTATGTCGTTTTTTAGGCATCTGTACCTTGTGACTAACATGACATAGTTGGTTCCCACCTGGTTTTCTTTTTTAATTTTTTTAATTTTTTTTATTTATTTCTGAGAGAGAAAGAGAGACAGCATGAGCAGGGGGAGGGTCAGAGAGAGAGGAAGATACAGAATCTGAAGCAGGCTCCAAGCTCTGAGCTGTCAGCACAGAGCCCAACGCGGGGCTCGAACCCACAAACTGTGGGATCATGACCTGAGCAGAAGTCTTGGACACTTAAACGACTGACCCACCCAGGCACCCCTCCAGGTTTTCATTTCTGTAATCTTGGACTTTGAAAGAAATTAATTCTGTGTGAAGAGTCCAATTTCTGCTTGAGGGAATGTTATTTCTCCACCAACTGGTGGTTTAGGACTGAGTTTTATGAACTAAATAGGGATATAAACAACTAGATGTATACATCTAAAATCGTTCCCAACACACATTCAGAATTAGTATCAACGAGCATTTGTTGTGTACCTAGTATGTGCTGGGTACTGCCAGATACTAAGTATACAGAGGTTCTCAACCCTGGCTGAATATCAGAATTACCTTGAGAGCTTTAAAAATACAGATTCCCAGGCCGAATGACTTAGTCCCACAAAAGGCTTTCACAGGCACACGGGCTGTCACAACTTGCTCGCTTTTTCTCATCCAGTGAAACTTCTTCCCCCCCAGTACCTCCCTTTGTAACATCCAAACTCCCTAAGCCACACCCCTCTGTGGCCCCCCAAGTACCCTTACCTCCACAGCCTCTGCTCGTGAGCCTCCTCTGTAGTCATCGTGTCCCACTGCTGGTTCTCCTAGTGCGGTCCCTGGACCACCAGCATCAGCATCCCCCAGGGACTTGTTGGAAATGCACATTCTCAGATGCACTGAATTAACAACCTCAGGGCTGGGGCCCAGCCATCTGGGATTGAACAAGCCCAGTTAAGAAATTGTCCGCAAAGGTTCCAGCCCGGCTTCCATATAGGAGGTCTCCTGAGGGCAGGAGCCTTGGCACCTAGCCAAAGATTATGACCATACCTCTGCGATTTGTCAGAAGTCTCCGCAAGGAGGCACATGTTAGGTTCCGTGTTTCTATCATGGACGCAACTGCCAGATTAATGTTAAGTGGTTGGGAATCTGAGTGTCAAGGAGGCCCCAGACGGCCAGATGGAAAAGACCTGTGATCTTGGTGGACGGGCCCAGCCCCTCAGCAGTACTGCCTTGCTCTGACATGGGAAAGGTCACTGCCTTCCTGCTGGTGGAGCAGTTCAAGCAACACCTGCTCAGCAACCTCTGTACAATAGCCCCCTCCTGTGAGTCTTCTCTCCACCAGATTTGACCCCCGGAAGGCACCACTTCTGCTTAACTCATCTTTGAACCTGCAGTAAACAGCACTGTACATGGCACAGCATAGGGACTCTACCGTCTCTTGTTAAAGAGCTGACACGTAGGTTTAATTATAAAACCACTCCCAGAGTGTCCTGACAGTTAGGCTATCTCCTGTGACGCTCACTGATCACCTTGGTACCATCAGTCCGAAGAAAGTGACATTCTTCTTGCCATCCCTTGGAGGGGAGGAGAGAGAAAGAGGCCACCTTATGTGTTTATGGGCCAGGTAGTTGAGGGAAGGGCGAGAACAAGGAGGTTTCAGAATAGAAGCACAGAAGGGAATTCAGAAGTAAAACTGTATACTGTCTCCCCAGAAGAAGGGCAGACTTGCTACCAGAACTTCAGCATCCGGACTGTTTAACAAGTTCCGTGCTCCATGATGAGCCTCATCTTAGCTGCGGTGCCTGCGGATGTCACTGGGCCTTGGGAAAACATTTAGCCTCACGCGGTGCTGTAAACTCTGCTTCCCTTTCCCGAACCCTCTCGCTGGATTTGTCCATCTGTTCAGGAAACAGAAGCACACTCAAGAGGGTTGAACTTTTGGTGAGGGCAGGGTTAGCCCACAGAACCCACAGAGATGGCCAGGCATTCAGGGACTGGCAACCAGTGGGAGCTGTTACCCCCGCTGGGCCTGAAGGACGGGAGATGGTGTCATTGGAGCCAGTGGCCCGAAGAGGCCACCCAGTGGGGGCTGTGACCATAGCGAGGGAATCAGCAATCTAAATCTGCCCTACTGCCTGTTTTTATATGGCCCACAAACGAAGAGTGGTTTCTATTGTTTTTAAATGGTTTTGTAAGTTCCTATATAATACCTTAGAGTTGGCCTCAAGCTACAAAGCTTAAAATATTTACTCTATGGCCCTTTTCAGAAAATGTTGACACATCCCTGTCCTATAAGAATACAGCCACCAAAGAAGGCAGGGGGTCAGGGAGGGAACAGAAGGAATAAATGCCCCACCTTCTCCGTCATCTTGCCCTCATCTCCTCCTGGTGTTACCTATCGGCCAAACCAAAGGGCAACCAGGTGGTGTTTTCTGTAGAGGTCAGGCCTCTAGGGCGTAGAGCTAGGAAGACAGAGAAAGGCAGAGAGTGGATGGGGGGCGGGCAACTCATGCAGAATGACCAGTCCACTCTCTCCCCCACTATAAATAGGGAGAACACTCCCACCTAGTGTAAAACTTTCAAGAGACACCGGGAAGACGTTCCCCAGTGAAAGTAGTCCGAATCATACACATCTTTAACTGTATTGCATCTGACTCACTTTTTCTTGCATGTCATGAAATCGATATGAGAAGCAGAGAGGCAGGTGAGCGCATGTGCTAAGCGACCCCAGTGGGAACTCATCAAGGGAAGAAGTCCACATCGGGCCACTTTACCCCATTCCCCAGCCTGATTTAGGGCACTGGCCGCAGCAACCGCACTTCACCCCTTCCTCATTCCAGGCTCATGACCAGGAAATTTTCCGATATTTGGCCTTAATTTTCCTCTGCTCAGTTTTCACCCCCTGGATTTACAGTACCCCATGCTTCTCATTAAATTGGGACTGACCATTTCAGAGAAGTGAAGTAATGCCCAGATATATGGCCTCCAGATAGATTAAAACCAGGACTGTTTTCAGGTTTGCTGGAAGGCTTGCAGCCTTTAGAGAAGCCATTTTCTCCTTTTCCAGTAGCTCCTCCACATGACTGAAAATGGCAGAAGTGACAGCTGAAGGACAAAATCTAGACCGTGGATGGCCAGGCAGACTGGCTGTTCTTTGCAAGAGAGCCAGACCATGAAGGGGCAGGGTTAGGTCATACTCATTGTGGGGCAGGGGGAGGGGGGGAGTCTTCTGTTCATTTTCTGTCAGGCCAACCTTCATCCCTGGCCTACAGCACCTTGACCTTGTAATCAAGCAGCATTCAGTCGTGAAACCGTACTGGATGAAGCTGCACGGAGCCCAGCAAGACACACCAAAGCCTTAAGTATTGTCAGATGGGCTGTTGATGTTAAACAGACTTTTTTTGTCCCTCTCTGGCTACTTTTTTTAATGGCTCCAAACTTTTTTTAAACAGAGACCAAAACTAAAAAAGAACAAGACGAAAATCATCCTGTGTGAGTGTGTGCAAGTATGTGTGTGTGTTTGTGTTTCCAACGTTATGCATTAATTCATTTCATTTGAGAAGCATGGGCCACAATATTTACCATGGACTTTAAGGTGTAAAAATTCAAATGTTGGTCTCTAACAGCTCTGTTGTTGAACTGCCCTCAAAATTCTCGACCTCTGACTAACTTCCAAGCAGCTAAGGCAGACAACCTAGAAGAGAAGACACAGCTGCTGCTTGGCCAAACTTTTAAAAGAGGAGAGAAAGAGGAAGCTCAGCCACAAACCCCAGGCACCAGGATGCTCTGAATGAGGGCCGCATAAACATTCCCCACCCTGCCTTATTGTTTAGGAAGAAACAAAATGGGGAGTTGACATAGAACTCCCAGTTTGCCTGCCTTTGTGGATTGGAAGGTAGTCTGAGCCTGAGGTAGTGTGGAAGGCTGAAATTGGTGAACTTCTTATTTTATAGTAAAAATGTATCCATATCCTATGAAAGAAAGCTATATTTAAATGCTGTGTAATATACTCTGACAGAAGGTCGCAAGGTTAATACGAAAGTCTTTGTTTCCAGCTTCAAAGAAGCAGTTGGGGGTTTCTCCTAGGGAGGGAGGGCCAGGGTCTTGAAATGGGTCCTATGCAGAGGCCTGTGCATGATGGACACTCAGAGCTGAGATAAATAAAGAGTCAACTCAAAGGCTTCTCCCCCCCGCCCCCCAGGACTTTGGTAGATCCCAGGAACCGGTTAGAAAAAAACCCCTGACGCCCTTCACACCCTGAAGAGATATTATCAAAAAGCTCATTAGCTGCTGTCTTGAAATGACAGGTTTCTGCCTCCATGTAGAAAAATAAAGGCACCAGCAGCCTTTGTTAGGCGCTTCTCTTTGACCTTAGAGGGTAATTTTGTATCCTCTTCTTGGTTGTAAACACACTTATTCTAAAACTTACTTCAGCTCTTGCATAAAAAGCTATAAAAAGCTGAGGAGGGAGCAGAAGGAGAGGTTGAGTGTATGGATCACCCAGATGGTGTCCTATGCCACAGAGGTGGGACTTTGAACTCATTTGTGGGACCGTCAGAACTCAGAACACTGAGGAAACAACTGGAATTAACTAACTAGTCTCACCTTGGCCAGAGGAACCCAAAGACCGCAGCTCTCACCTGGGTGAAACACATACTGCAGGCTGGGCACAATTCCAGAGGCTTCCCACAAACTTGCTCCTTTATTTTACAACAACCCTCAAAAGTAGAAACGACTACTACTCCCATTTACAAATGGAAAAACTAAGGCACAGAGAGATTAGGTAACTTGCCTAAATTCATCCTGCTAGTAAGATGTTTCCTGGTTTATGTTATTAACTGCAAAGCATCCATCCAAGCTAGCAATGAAATCTATCATTAATCAAACAGGAGAGAGGACTGGGCTGGTGGGGGAGGCGCGGGGGAGGAGGGGGTTCCTGGAGGTAAAGAACCAGTCAGGAAACTGTTCACAGGATGAGTGACAGATGATGAGGGCCTGGGCCAGGCAGTAGCCATGGAGACGGGGGCAGAATGGACAGAAAGCAGTGATAGGAGAGCTGTGACAGAGAGAAAGTCAACAAGACATGGTTGGAGTTGAATATGAGGAGGTGGAGAGGGCGAGGAGGTGACAGTGATTCTCTGGTGTCCAGCTTGCCCGTGTGGACGTCAGCGGTGCCAGGACTGAGGCAGGGTATGCAAAAGGAGGAACGGGTCGGGGAAAAGATAGTTCCGTTTTCAATACCTGTGATACTTCTGCATGACCAAGATTTGGTAGGTGATTGGATTTGGAGCTCAAGAAAGGACCAAACTGAAGGTAGAGTTTGTGAACCGTCAGCAGACAGATGGAAGTTGACCCCAGATGCTAGGTGAGAGCCTCCGGGGTGGAGCACTCAGCCTGAGGGAGAGGCTGGAAGAAGGCTGAGGGGAGGAGCAGGTAGAGGCTGAAACCCCTATCTGGGGAGGAAGGAAGGAGCAGACAGAGGCTGATGGCACTGAGGCCAAGGGAAAGTGCAAAGAAAGGAGAAGCCCAGCGCATCAGATCCAAGAATCAGGTAAAATGAAACACAGCGGTGGCCAAGGCACTTGGCAGTTGGGATCCGTGGGGTGGCCTTAGCAGGTGCAGCTTTGGGGAAATGTTGTGGCCACCAAACACTGCAAGAGAGGCCAGCCCATGGCATGCTGGAGGGGAGTGAGAAGTGTGGCCTGAAGGAAAGGGGCAGGGGTTGGCGGAGCAAAGAATGAAGGATGGGTAGATACATGCTTGTCAAGCTCACATTATGGTATTTGTTGGAGGCCGGCTCCGACAGGTCCAGGGGTCCCTGAAGGATGGACAGTGTCGGCGAGAGAGAGAGTGAGAGAGCACCGAGATTCTTTCTGATCACCAGGCAGGCATCTCTATCCTGTTGGTTTTGGTGTCTTTATTTAAAGGTTCAGTAACGACATGAGGTCAGAGAAAGGAATTTTTACAATGGGAAGCCTTTTGCGATAACAAGTTTTTGATATTCTGTAGAATTATCCCAGTCTTAGTGAATTTACAACCAAGGAATTAACAGGATGCTCTTAGTGAAAAACAGGATAATATTTAAGTTGTATATAGATAAGCTAGGAGTCATTCCATCTGGCTCTCAAGAGGATGAATGTTTTGAACTGGTTTGTTTGTGGAGACCTATTTGATGCTGAATGTGTGAACACCGTGGGGGCCCTAAATGTGTTAACCTTTTGCTTTTGGGTTAGGTGTTAACTACTCTTATCTATCCTCATCCCAGCTGCCAGTAGGGGAGGGTGTTTGTGGAATGTAGGCCTTGGGGAAGGGACTGCCATACATCACCAGTTAGAAGAAGGTGTAAGTGTTAACTTAAGTTCTGCCCCCATTTGCTCCTTAACTCTAAATTAGGCTCTTTGTCTTGGGGCCAGGCTCGATTGTCTTTGATATGCAAGGCCCATAGGAAGAGGCTTTTGACAATCATCCACAGAGCTTTTATCTAAAATCTCTTTTGTAAAGGCAGGAATATACTTTTCCTTATGAGGTATCTGTGTTCAGAATATAGGTCTGATATAGAATACTGTGAGGCCTGGTCAATACCAGCAGGCTTATTTCCAACATGAGCCAGTAGTAGCAGAAAGAGATACCAGTTTTCGTTTCTCATGGCTAGAGCTGCAAACACTGCCATTTCCTTGCTGTGACTGCCATCCAGAGAGGCCGGTGGGGCTCCCGGCAGGGATTATTCTTACACTCTATATTCCATTCTTTTCCATCTTTCTACAGACCCTCCGAATGATCATTTTTATGACTTTACCATGATCATAGGTGACATTTAATGAATATTCTTTATGAGCTAAGTATCTAACTTCAGTATCTGATTGGGGAGACACCTAATAGGGTAGATAGTACCATTGTGTCCATTTTAAAGATGAGAAAAGTGAGGCCTAGAGAGATGAAACAGCTTGTCCACGCCTGCAGAACTGGGAGGGCCAGACCCCAAATACAAACTCAGGCAGTCTGAATCGTCACTTTGGACTTGAATATCACGCTATGACCTGTTGCCACAAGAAAACCTAACTTACTACCGATTCTCGTGGTGTTATACGCATCCAGGTGGTCTGTGCTCTTTTGCCCTTTCTGTAGCTTTAGCTTTAAGTTTCTGCAAATATTCTTCCTGCTCCATCTTATTGCTCCTCATTTGTCAAGCAGTTGAGTGATTAGCACACAGAACGCTGTGGGTGGGCTGATTTACAAGGACAAATACTGAGAGTCCCCAAAAGAGGGAAAGAAAAAAAGGCATTTGTCCAGGAAATCCACCTGGTTTTATCCTGAAATATAAATGCTTATCCCAAAGAGCCTTCAAGGAAAACATTTAACTGATGATTGAAATGGTTTCATGCAGAAAAACGTGCTGAACCCAGCAGCCATCCCCTCCAGCTTTCTAAAGTCATTTCAAAATGTTTTTAGAGGCTTTCGTAAATACTTTGCCAAAAGAGATGAAAAACATAACACTTAGCAAGACAAAGTTTAACCCACAGAATTTGAGCAACAGTTGATAGAAGTTCAAGAGCACACTTTGTTTGAATCTAACCCACCAGAAAACAATGTCAGAACATGAAGTCTTCGAGATGATGTTCTTAAATTGATGCTTCCGCTACAAAAGCTTTGTGTCAAGGAACTTGAAGTCTCTGGACTTGCCCAGCCCCTCAGCACCATCCTTCAGAGGCCTCTTCCAGATCAGTGTCTTCAAACATGCCTCACTGAGGCCCAGTAGGAAATACAGTTTGGCTCAGTATATACGTATATGTGCATTGAATGTGTACTAAAACACTCATCCATACACACATTTAACTGATAACAACCTTGTCACAAAATAATAGCTATCTTCGTCATGTGTAAGTGACTCAAATATTTTCTTTCCTATTCTATTTTATTTCTTAAGAACTCTGGCCCTGATACACAAAATTGTTTCATGAGGGACTGAAAAGTTGCAACCTACCATTTAGAAACCCTATTTATTCTAAGAGCGCCTGGGTGGCTTAGTCAGTTAAGTGTCTGATGATCTCATGATCTCATGGTTCATGTGTTCAAGCCCCACATCGGGCTCTGTGCTGACAGCTCGGAGCCTGGAGCCTGCTTCGGATTCTGTGTCTGCCTCTCTCTCTGCCCCTCCCCCGCTTACGCTCTATCTAAAAATGAATAAACATTAAAAAGAATTTTAGGAACTCTATTGTTAAAGGATCTAAGTTCAAGTACTCCAGACAGAAGTTCTGCACAAGGAATATAACAGAAAGTATATGAGCTCTGGAATTCCACAGCCATGGGGTCCAATCACACCTCCAATTTACAAGCTGTGTGCTTTAGGCAAGTTAGTTGTTAGTCTGACCTTCCATTTCCTGTCCATAATCCTTTGGGAGTTTGGGAGAAGACACATGTGAAAGCACCTAGCCCAGCACTTAGTAGCACTGAATGCATGCATTCATCCAACCGGTATTTACTAAGCACCAGATGCTTTCCTAGGGCTGGGTGTACAGCAGCTAACAACCCAGTGACACCTCTGCTTTCATGGAGTTGGCATTCCAGGAGGCAGAAACAGACAATAGGCAAATAAACATAGACTATGTCAGGGATTAATAAAGGCTATATTCGTTTCCTATTGCTGCTGTAGCAAACTATCACTAACTTAGTGACTTAAAACAACACAAATTTATTATTTTACAGTTCTGGAGGTCAAAGTAGGTCTCACTGAGCTCAAATCAAGGCAAGCCCAGGGCTGCGTCTCTTTTGGAGGCTTTAGGAGAGAATCTGACTCCTTGTCTTTTCCAGAGACTAGAAGCTGCCCACACTCATTGGTTTATGGCCCCCTCCACTCCCCAAAGCCAACAACCATGGGTTGAATCTTGCTCACGTGGAATCCCTCTGACTCTGTGTCTGTCCGCACAACTTCTCTGCCCCCCCTGCCTCCCTCCATCAAGGACCCACATATAGGGTCCTTATATAAGGTCCACCAGTATAATCCAGAATAATCTCCCCATCTCAAGATCCTGTACTTAATCACATCTGCAAAGTCATTTGCCATGGCAGGCAACATATTAAGGGTTAACACTAAGAGCAGAGCTCAATAAATGTCATTGTTTCATTTTAGTATCTGTGGCAGGGGGAAGGAGCCTCCATTCAGCACGTCTAGGGGACGGAAATGGCCGGAGGCATTAGACTCCCTTCATCGTACGCTGTGAAAACTTCACTCACAGACTCACCCTTCTCAGATTCAACCAATTACCTACAATTCCAAAGGGGTTGTGATTTTGGGAATTCTGAGATTTGTGGTAATCTGTCCCTTGAGACTGGGATTCCTAAGCAAGTCATAGATGCTCAGTGAGCCCAGGGATCTGCATCCCAGGGGCCTTTAATGGGTCTTGCCCCATCAACGTTTCTGTTTAGTAGTTGTCCTGAATTTATCATCATTGTTTCATATGTGAACTCTGGGCATGAAGTGGGAAGAAGAGGCTTTAGTGGAAGTTGAAAAGGCTGACTTTGGTGTGAGGGCGTGCCCAGAAATGTGGTAAGAGCAAAAGCTAAGAGCCCGAATGGACTTGTCTGCGTTTGCAAGTTGGGGACGGCACCGAAGTCTCAGGTATATCCTGCATGCGCATCAGGGTCCTGTTACATGTCTCTCCTTCTACATCCCTGCAGCTCCCATTTTGAATTTTGGGCCTGGAGGGTCACTTATCCTGTTACTACCACAGTGTCGGTTCACATGACTGAAGAAAGTATGGAAAGTTCTCCATGTCTGTGTTGGCCACTGCTTTGGTTTCATTTGTAATCTTGATGCATTTGGTGTTTTGTTTTGTTCTGTTTTTTCAGGGAAAACTGGATGCCTTGTGGGTCCTACTAAGGAAAGGATATGATCGTGTGTCTGTGATGCGTCCACAGCCCGGAGACACGGTAGGATTCATTAATGGTGTCATACACACAGTGTTTCTCTCTCTCACTCTGACTTTGATGAGCTAGAATAACTCCAGGTGTATCAATCCAGCTGTTATTTCCTGTTGTGACAAATCAGATACTGATTGTCAAAATTCTGGGTTCTTTGCAAGACCTTGAGTGTTGACTTGCTTTTCTGGAAAGGATTTTGACAGAAACAGGTTGCGTTAAACTTCCTAGGACTTAAGCTTCTTATGTTATAGGTACAGGGAGTGAGAGAGGCAGAGCTGGCCCTTCCCTAGGCTGTGCCAGGAGAGAGGCCTGCTGCCCCCCAGCAGTGGTGACCAACAAGATGCCAGAGCCAAAAGATGGGGCAAGGGAAAGGGGGCCGCAGAAAATCCACCCTCTTCTAGCAGGTGTCAGGCCCAACCAGTCCAAGACCTCAGGAGGTCCTTCTACCCTGATAAGGACTTGCCCCAAAACTGTCAGGCCAAACTTAGAGTGGCCAAACTTAGAGTGTCTCCAACTAAAAGGAAGCAGAAAAGGAAGAGTCAGCAGAGGCAACTAGGAACCATCTAGTCCATCTCCATTTTGTGAATGAGAAAATGAAGGACGGGAGAAGCTGAATAACTTGTTCTGTTCCCAGAGTAACAGTGCTGGAAACAAATTGCATTCTGCTGAAATCACATCGTTGTTCTGTCTTCTCATAAGAGCTAGTTTCTCTTCCCTAAATTTTACAAAACAAAGCTTGGGACTTAATCCTCCCTCAACTACCAAAAAACTGCGTCTTCCATCCACTTCTCTGGATGCCAGGCACATTAACCCAAAAGCAAAATAAAGATGTCTGATTTGAAACTCCTTCCAAATCAGGTAGAGAACTTCTTTCTTGGCAGGAAATTCCAGGCAAGTTACTTAACCTCTCTGAACTCCATCTTTATAAAGTAGATAATGCTGTGGCTGCTTGGAGAAGGCAATATTTGGAATGAATCTGGCCCAGTGTTGATCACCTAGGAATGCTCAGGCAGTGGTGATTATCATGATTATGTACTTCATGCTTTCCTACTGCCTGTGAAGGGCTGATACAAAAATTAAAAGCATATTGCAACCGACGTGTATCAGGTAAGCTCACTGCTTTACTTACCCTGCCCACTGTTCAACACAGCATAGCTCGTAAAACACAAGAGCACAGCCTGTTAGGCAGGCCCCTCTTCCTTTGCACCCGATGACAATGGGTGGTTTGTGGCTGAGGGGATTTGGTCTAAAGTTTCATAGCCTGTGCAATAGCTTTCCTGTCCACAGGTTGTGGCAGAAAGAAACCAGGTCATATATATGCGGGGCTGACTTGGCCCTCATGGCACAGGGAATTTGTATTTTGTCTGTGGAAGTCAACAAGAACACACTGCAATGGCAGGTTTTAAAGTACAAACTCTACTTAACAAAAATGAACCCAGGCCATCAGCTTTGTACTCAGGGTGGTATTTGGCCTTATAAGTTATACATCAGGTTTCTGTGGGAAATTAAGAAATTTTTTAGCATACATGAGACTCATCTAATAGATAAAAAAAAAAAAGATACCCTAAACTCAGGTTCGGCCATACTGTTTTCCTGTGTCAGACTGTGTGGGTCAGGTGTACAAGCATGTGTTTTTCAGAGCACCTGAAAAACATTGCCACTAAAATTTGTTAACATTCCAGTCTCCACTGACCAGATTGGCAGAAACAAATTCAGAAGCTGAGTCAACCTGAGAAGGAGTAGGGGATGTTATCGTGGATAAGATACAGGAACCAACACTGTTTGCATGGAAAGGCTAAATGGATAAATCCAAGAACAATGGAATGCAAATCGATGGAATGTCCTCCAATGAGTCACACCTAAACTGAATCTCTTACTAATTTTGACCAAAAGTTTCTATTAACGCTTGAAGATGTTCTCTACACTTTTGAGAAACACAATACCACCCTGAATTTTCATCCTCTGATCACACAAAATAATAGACTTGAAGTACAAAAGGTCTATGAATTAGGATACATGTGACCATATGCTCAGCACTGTCACAAGTTACGATCGTCCAGCCTGCTTTTAAATGGGCTGGCTTTATAGAAATCCTGATAAAATGCTAAGACACATGGGAGAAACAGATGCAGAGAACTGTCCTTGTAGGTCACAACAATGGCCACAGACATCTTGATGTATATGGGGATACATGACAAAGGTCAGAGATTAAGAAGGAACAGGCATTCAAAGCTGCCTTGTGGCAACTCAGGAAAGAGTTCCGGGCGAGGGAGGACTATGTCATGGCTGCGTCTACATGCGTATCCTTTCTTGTTCTGCATAACTGGAGGAGACTCCTTACGGATCTCCATCACTTGCATGGCAATGACTCTGTAAGAATTCCTCAGTACTGATTTATGGGGCTGACCACATTTTCCATAAACTCAAAATGACTACATCCAGGCATGTGCTCGTGAACAAGAGTCACAGGTTCTGAATTTTTCCTTTAAAACAAAAACAAAAATAAAAATCACCTAATTACATTCTCAGTTACATTCTGAATGGTTTCAAACACATGTTGACCTCACAGAAACCTGGCAGTGCTCGCTTCTCCGTTCCTGTGTGCCCCATCCTCCCCACAGTTAACCCACCCGAGCCCTACAGATGCAGACAGGGGCCCACCAACAGAGCCTTTGAGGCTGCCTGCCGAAAGGGCTGAGCGGCTCCAGCCTCTACCACAGAGTTGAGGGCTGAGGTGAGGGGAGGGGGGCCGAGCCCAGAGCCACACCCTTCCCTGGGACTGGCGCCCACCTCCTCAGAGCGGTCCAAGCCCCAAGTCAGGGAAAAATGTGAATAGGCCCACAGCAGGAGACACCACCCTGTCTTCCTTTTGCTTCCTGGGGTGGGCTCACAGTCCATTGTTCCTTGGTACCCACCAGGAAATCTCTGAGCCAACATCCAACGTCAAGTGCCAGAAGAAACCAAACCACTTAAATAGCTAGCCAGCAACACATCTGATCTATAATGTAAAGAGTGTGCTAAGCATTTGCTGAAACCATCCCCTGCTTCCAGGATATAGCTACGCTATGCTCTTTCTAAAACACACATGTGAACGTGGCATTCTGAGGCTTCAGACTTGAAAAGACCAGGAAAAAGCCCCCCCACAACTAGCTTGATTTAGAAAGGCTCCCCTAATTTTAAACAGAGACGTAAGGAAGCTTCAGAAATCAGGGTTCGTGGAACCCAGTGGTTTTCAACCTGGTTGCACATTGTGATAACCTGAAGAGCATTCAAACGCTGATACCGGGATCCCCTCCCCAAGGGTTCTGTTTCATTTGTCTGGGATGAAGTCTGGACATCGGGGATTTTAGAGGCTCCCCAGGTGGTTCTAATGGCAACCAGGATTGAGAGTCAGTGATCTGGTCCAATTCCCTGTTTTTCATCCAAGACTGAATCTTCTCTTTCCTTCTCCATCGATTTGGAGGCAACGGTCCACACTGCTCCAGAGACCCGACGCCTGTGTCTCACAGGCGTAAGCGAAATGGATGTTACCATGTGCGTGGGCTTCCACCAGTTCCTTTCCTTCCAGGAAGATGGCTAACACAGATTCGGGTGGCTATCTTATTGTTACTGCTTGGGGGGAAAGGATGGAGAAAAGGAAACGTAACTCTGCCTCACATGTTGTTTTCTCTTTTTCCCTGGATAGAATTCAGTCAATATATTGACCAGTCTAAACCCTCTCCAGTTGTTTTTACCTCAGCTTGAGCCATCCCCCTTCACGTGCTCTGGGAGGGACCGGCAGGAGTTGGATGTCTTCTTTGTTTTCAGCTGCCCGGTTTCTCCCAGATCTGACATCAGGAGGCCGGTACATTCCATGACTATCAGCAAGAACAAAAAACTAAGGCACATTCTGAGCTTGTTTTGCAAGGCTGGGCCTCCTTGCAGTCAGAAGAGACCCAGGAAAAGCACACACATAAATGTACATAAACAACGTTTGAAACTTGTTTGAAACTTATTTGAAGCTCGGCCCCAGAGGTTGTGAAATCCTCTCCTGGAGCTCCAGCCTTGGGCTGCTGTCTGTGCCGCGGCTTCCAGGAAGGGAGCTAGGCCGGTCACGTGGGCACCGTGTCTCCCTGCTGTCACTGAAGCCGGAGCGAGCTGGGCAGGTTATCTCTGAGGGCAGAGAGTGTGCTCAGCCCAGTCCTTTGAAAGCAGATGAGCTTCCCGTAACATAGGCAACTCAGAGAAAAGTGTCTGCATTCTGTTTCTCTCTTTCTCTTTTCTCCATTTTCCACATTCCCTGCATTACCTCTTTCTTCTTCCCTCTTTAACTTGGCTGCCTTCCCTCAAACACTCTTTGATCAAACATCTATTGTACTCCCACTAGGAGCCCATCACCGGGCCAGTACTAGGGATACCGATTAGAATAGGACTGAATTCTGGCTTCCTGGAGTTGAACGTAGGACGTGGAAGAGAAGAAAGGGTCAAGTATTGTATTAACTGCAGACGGTTATAGAAGCACAGACCCATTCACAGCAACTTTGGGAATGACGTTGATCTCTGTTTACAGAGCAGAACCTGAGGCTTAGAGTAGGTTATTAACTTTCCGGAGGGCACACTGCTGCTAAGGGGCAGAGGAGGGGCTTGAATTCGGGACTGTCGGAAACTAGGGATTCCTCAAGTCCTTTATGCATTTGACAGATACTTGTTGAGCACCTTCTGTGAGATGAGCACTGTGTGTGAGCTGGCTGCTCACTTGCAGCGTCCTTGCTCTTGAAGATCAGGGACAAATGGTCAAGTCCCCAAACATGGCCCATGTGAAAGGCTGTGTGATGGAAATGAGCACATGAGGTGTGAGGGGTACACCTCACGTGGGTGTGAGGGATACACCCAGGAAGGGCATTTCACCAGACTGGAATAAAAACCGAATTCTAGAAGTGACATTGAAGCTGAGAGTGGGAGAGTTAAAAACAGAGAGTTATCCTAGTGAGAAGGACCCCAGGGTGGCCCTGTGGCACCTGCTGGGAGACCCCAAGAGTGGGGTACGTTGGAGGACAGAGTGTGAGACAGTGACAGCAGGCCGCGTGGGGCACTTGTCATGGGAGCCCACTCTGAGGACAGTGGAGAATTACACAAGGGTTTTAAGCGGCGAAGCGATCGGATTTATGTTTTAGAAAAGTCCCACTGGCTGCAGCATGGAGATGGGAGCAGTGAGGGACGCTGGACAGAAGCAGTGGTGGGCAGGGAGGAGAGCCTGGATTCCAGAGGTGCTGAAGAAACAGAATGACTGGATTTGGTAACTGGCTGGGTGTGGAGGATGAGAGAGAGGAAAGTGTCAGGAAGGACCCCCCAGAGGGTGGTCTGAGCCGGCAGTGATGCCACCAGGATGAGGGCAGGAAGACGAGCATTGGGGGCAAAGAGGAGGACTTAGCCTCATAAGCCTCATAAACCTCATAAGACTCTTAGCAAGTCTGAGGCACTGTGGGAGCATCTCTAAGCAGAGATGGCCAGGCCCGCGGCCAGGAGGTGCTCGTTCTCAGGGTCACGCACGGGCAGGGCTGGCACCTGCTGGGACCCGAGAGTGAGCGCCTTCTTCAAGTCTGCACCCTAGACGCCCCACCGGCCTGACGCCGGCCCCCGCCTATGTCGGAGCAGTTCTGTTTGGTGACAGTTCGGAGCTGGAGGCAAAGATTTGGGAAGCGTCAGCATGGCAGTTGTGACCCGTGTGAGTAGGTGGGGAACTGGGGAACGGTGAACCCCCAGGGTCAGGTCCTTTAAGTCAGGGTGGGGAAAGAAAAAGGGAACAAGAAAGAAACTAAGAAAGACCAGCCAGAGAAAGAAAAGGTGCAACAGGAGAGTTTGGGCCATGGAAACTGAGAAAAGAAGATACATCACTGAGGAGGTCAGTGTCAAGGGCTGTAAAATTTAGACACAAGCTGGCACCGGTTCTTTAATTACACAAGGTTATGGTGCAGTATGACAGGCCCCAAGAGGAAGAGGTTGAAGAGAAGAGCTCATTGATGGAGTGCGGGAGCCCTTAGGAGCAGGGCTTAGAGGACCTGGAGCCCCGGAAGTGCCACTCTTCCATGTGAGCTGGGTAGCGGAGCCCAGGCGGGCTCTCAGGTGTGGGTGAGAGGGCAGGAAGCCGCAGCACCCATTTGGTGACTTCTGTGTCCCCCCCATGATGCTAGTGGAGAGTCAGGACGGAGCTCCTGAGAAGGTTGGATGAGGCAGAAGCAGCCACACCTTTGGAATCCCATCGCTCCTGTGGGTCAGCGCTCTCTCTAGTTCAGGGTGGACGTCTCCACCGCGTTCAAGAAACATGAGTAATTGTGGATGCAGTGTTACAAGCAGTTCACTTCAAAACTCCACCCCCAAGCAAACCCCCTTTCTGGTCTCTTGAATATATTGCTGTAGGTTTTTTTTCTCAGAAGCAGAATGGAAATGGAAATAATGACCTAATTTACCCACAACACTTAAAGAGCAGTACTAAGTGCTTTGGGGCTTTTTGTTTTGTTTCCTCACTGGAGGTCACCCACTGCTCTAAGGAGTCAAAACCGTAATATCTAACCACTGCCAACAAACTAGTTTCATAGCAGTTTACAATCAGCTACATTATAAATTACTAAAGAATGGGACCCTTGTCATATATAAATACTGTGACATAGCACCATGTCCCATAGAAGAGGCATCAGTAAGTATTCTTGATCAGGATTAGCATAAAGCAGTAATTCTGGAACTACTCCATTGCTCTACCATGTACCAGCTGGTGACTATTTCACATCACTTTTTAAGATCAGTTCCATTTTGGGGCGCCTGGGTGGCTTAGTCGGTTAAGCGTCCGACTTTCGTTTAGGTCATGATCTCGCGGTTCGTGGGTTCGAGCCCCGCGTCGGGCTCTGTGCTGACTGCCAGCTCAGAGCCTGGAGCCTGTTTCCGTCTGGGACTCCCTCTCTCTCTGACCCTCCCCTGCTCATGCTGTCTCTCTCTCTCTCTCCTAGAAATAAATAAAACATAAAAAAAAAAAAAAGACCAGTTTCATTTTTCCAAGGAATTGTTTGCAGGGGGCACAAGTGCCTAGTTATGCAGGCTGTGCCCGTGATGGAGGGCCAGCCCGTGCACAGCCGGACAGACAAGCTCCCTGGAACAGACGTGCATTCCACCTCAGACAGAAAGGCCTTTTCCTGAATCACGCAAAGGCACCGTGTGGGTTAGCGGCGGCCCCCACCATCAGAAACAGAAAGCAATTAATTTCCTCCCAAGCATTGCTTTAGATAAACACTGGAAAATGTTGCTCAGTCCAGTGGGTTCTCCCAATATGATCATCCGCTGTAACATTTTTTTCACCATTTCTTACACTCACCAAAAAGTGTTTGCTTAGTTAATAGTCTTTGCCCTACCTTATCTTTTCTCTTTATTCAGTTGTGATCACACTGTGTATGATTTAGTATCGAATTCTTTCCTTTAAATTTATGCTGTAAGCATAAGGGGGAATTAATTTTTTAAATCACTTCGTTTCATAGGCAATTCAAATAATTGAAAACTTTTATGTGTGCTGATAAGACATTCCTCCCTGAATATTGGCAGTTTTAAAGCAGATGATGCATGTCTGTGTCGAAAAATAACCATTCCCATTTGAGCTGCTTGTTGCTGAGACCACAGGGCCAACTGGCTTATGTGCTGGCACATGGGATTTCTAACACACACCCAAACAAGCTGGTGAAGCTTGATAATGTGGGCATCCAGAATAAAAAGGTTGGTTGACATTCTATAGGAAGTTCACCTAGATCCTGCAGTTCTTTTTTTTTTTTTTAAGATTTTATTTTTAAGTAATCTCTACCGACTGAGCCAGTCAGGCACCCCAAGCCTGCAGTTCTTATCAGTCATTTCCCTTTTGCAGAGAAACCTTTTGCATTTCAAACTCCTAACTTCAATTTTCCTCTTAATTTGCTTCATTGTGTCTCTGATCAATTCCTCCATTCTGACAACACTCTCTGTTGAAAATAAAATGGAAGCACCTGGGGGCGGGGGGGCTCAGTCTTTTGAGCATTCTGCTCTTGGTTTCAGGTCATGATCTCACTGTTCATGAGTTCGAGCCCCAAGTCAGGCTCTGTGTTGATGGTGCAGAGCCTGCTTGGAATTCTCTCTCTCCCCCTCTACCTCTCCCCCACTCACGCTTACTCTCTGTCTCTCTCTCTCTCTCTCTCTCTCTCTCTCTCCCTCTGTCTCAAAATAAATAAAACCTTTAAAAAAAAGGAAAATCCATGAACTGGAAATGTTTACTCAGTTCACTAAGTATGATCATTACCAGCAAATGGCTGCTGAGGCGCCATGAAGGGCACTGTGGAAAAGGCGGACAAGCGTGAGACATGGTCGTGACATCAAAGACTGGTTCAGGAGATGAACAGATGGTGGCCAAGGTCACTCCCTTGGCAAACCAAGAGAGAGCTGAAGGAAATGAGAGCAACAGAGAAAGGGCAATCACTGGCAGCCTAAGGGGACAGGAGGCCTCCTCCCGGAGACTGGTAGGACTTGCCCTTGGTATTGGAGGCAAGCTGGGACTTAGTCAAGCAGACAGGATATAGAAGGGCTGAGGTCGCAGGTCTCCAGAACCGGGATACAGGCCATAAGTGCCCTATGGCCAACAGTGAGGACACATCTCAGGCTGGAGTGCAGAGAGTTCATGGTCCCCCTAAGGCTACAGGCTGCACATGAATGAGATTTCACCACCTTGATGGGCAGACTAAAAATTGTGGACCTAATTCTATAACCACTGCAAGCTAATCCTCATCTGGGATAAATATTATGGTGCCAAAGTATATTGTATTTCAAGACATTTTATCTAATACAAGTTTAACTAGAGATTAATGGCATTTTTAATTTAAATATAAAATTTGGCCACAGACATCTTGTCTTATAGAACAGCCAGATGAAAATTGTTCTACCAAAGCTCAGCAACAGTCGGTCTAATATGTTGGGAACCAGTAAATAGGCTATCGCAATGAGCCAAGCAGGGATCATGAGGCTTGAATTTAGATGGTGACACAGGGAATGAAAAGACATAGGTGGCACTGTCTCAAACCGGCTGCAGCACTGCATGGAGAAAGGGATCAAAAATTTTAGCATGGGGCGAGGGGGCGCCTGGGTGGCTCAGTCAGTTGAATGTCCAACTTTGGCTCAGGTCATGATCTCATAGTTCATGAGTTTGAGCGCCACATCGGGCGCTGTGCTGACACAAGTTAAATCCTTGTAATCTTAGGCGAGTTACTCACCTTCACCAAGCTTCAATTCCCTCCTTCATAAACATGATCTAACAATCCCTACCACTTCAGGTGTTGTCAGGATTAAATACAATGACAAATGTAAAGAATTCAAGTAGATGGGAGTTCGTTTTCCTCCCTTCCTTCTCCCTGAAAATTGCAATTAATTTCAGAGAAGTTTGTTACATCTCAACACGAATAAAAACTTTTCAAAATTAGTCTCCTATGTTTACATCAGCATTGACAAAGCAAATCAAGGTTATCTACAAACTGAAGTCTTTATGTGAAGGTCAGTTTTCTAACACAACAATTTTTTTTTTTTTTTCTCATTTAGAGAGAAAGCATGAGTCAGGGCGAGAGGCAGATGGAGGGAGGCAGGAAAGGAGGGGGAGAGAGAGAGAGAGAGAGAGAGAGAGAATGAATCTTAAGTAGGTTCCACGCTGAGCACCCAGGCTCAGTCCCACAACCCTGGGATCATGACCTGAGTCAAAATCAAGAGTCCACTTGGTTCAACTGAGTGAACCACCCAGGCATCCCAACAGACAGTCATTTCATATTGGTTGTTTTTTTTTTTTTACATTGAGGACGCTCAAACTTTCTGTGTTTGACACCAGCCTATAAGTGCCCAACACGTCTGGAAAGAAAGTTCTATTTGCTGGCCACTGACTCCTGACCTTTTTCAACTTTTGTAAGAGTTGGGGCTCCTGGGTGTCTCAGTCAATTAAGTGTCCAACTTCGACTCAGGTCATGATCTCACTGTTTGTGAGTCCAAGCCCCGCATTGGGCTCTGTGCTGACAGCTCAGAGCCTAGAGCCTGCTTCAGATTCTGTGTCCCTCTCTCTTTCTGCCCCTCCCCAACTTGCATTCTGTCTCTCTCTCTCTCAAAAATAAATAAACATTAAAAAAAAAAACTGAAAAAAAAAACTTTTGTAAGAGTAGATCATTTAAGGAAAAGAAAAGCAAAGCAAATTATAGGAAATGTTCCTAGAGGGTGTGATTTATTTTGGCAGAGCACCTTCCCTGGATATTCGAATTCTCAGTAGTATTTATCCAGTTCTCACCCTTGGAAATCTTTCCTTCACTGTCTCATTGGAGAGGGATATGAGTACTTAGAATTCTTGGCTCACTTTCTTGAATGTGAAAAAGTTCAAGACACCCTATGTCCACAGCGAAAACCAAACTGTGCCCAAAACCTGCAGTTAACTTTTTTCAGAGAAGTCAAATCCATAGTTGATGCTGCAAAATATATCATCAAATATACATCTTAAGGGGTTTTTTTTTTTTTGCACCAACTTCCTTCCCCACAGTAGGAGGTCTTTCTAAATAAATAGATGGGAAGGCCGCTGATGTGGTCGAGGACTCTCCCGCCTCCCTCTGCCTCTTTTGCAGTCCCCCACAACTTAACCTTCCTTTCTACACACACACACACACACACACACACACACACACACACATCAACATCATCATCAACATCATCATCATCATCATCATCATTTTATAGATTCTCTTAGGACTTTCATGTTTGAACCACCTCATCTCCCAGATAGTTGCAGCAACAGAAGCTCACATCCTGGTATCAAGCTGCAAATAGCAAACAGAGGAGAAGTAAATACTAGAGGCTGAACAAGACAGGCCTGGGTGATAAAGACACCCCTGTTCAAATTCTCTGACCTCATTGTTTCCTTCCAAACAGAATCAGGATTGAGGGGGGCAGGGCTTGGTTCTAGGGTCAGAATTGCACCCAAGTACATAACATTTCAGGAAGTTTGCTACTTTTCTCAAACACGATGTTTATGTCTGGCCACTCGGCTGCCACGAGCCTGTCCCTCCAGCTGAGGGCATTGGGAAAGATCATCTCTAGGGAGAGTCTGTGACTCTGCAATAGGCTTCGGTTGCAAATCATCCTAACCCCAGCTGATGAGGAATTGTGTTCTGGCTAGAAGTGTGGCTTGAATCATAGATGACAAAAGCTGACCCAAGAGATAGCCTTCCAGAATTCACAGTGTGGAGAGGAGCCAGCCTCCTGTGGAACATCCAGCACTCCCAAGTACATTTGCTCAGTTTCTCCCTCCACCACCTTCCCTCATCTCCTTTTTGGATACTGGGAAGATGAGGCTTGGATAATAAGGTCCCTGCTCTGTTCAAGGTCACAAAGGGGGTTAGTGGAAGGGGCAAGATGAGACCCCACCAGCCCTATGCTGCCTGGCTGTCCCGTGTCCTCACCCCAGGCCGGGAGAGGAGGGTAGGGTTCGTGAGTGGGCTTGATCTCTTGAAGAGAAGGTAGGACAAGACCTAGTTTGGGAAAGCAGAGCGAATCCGTGCCACCCAACCACCTCCTTTTCTGTCCTCCTCCCTTGCCCACCTCCCAACACCTTTCCATTTGCATCCTGCCCAAGACGAGACGTCACTACCAGTGTCATCCCAACCTGGCCTGCTTTCCTGCACAGTGTGCCGTGCTCCCAAATTACCTCATGTTCTTTGCGCTTCCTGCTTCCCCCTCTCCCTGTCTCCCCTTAACCACCAACACCATGTCTAGCACAGAGTGCACCCACTCATCCCACAATTAGGTCTGGAACTCCTGCTCTATAGCAGGCACCAAGCTCCACAGCAGGGATTTCGCGTGAACGAGGTGGAGTCCTGACTACTACAGAGCAGTCAGAAAAGCACTAAGTTGTACTCGATGTGATAAGTGGTGTGGAAGGGGACAGTTGGGGATTCCATGCGAGCACAGAGCAGGGAGAGGTAACCCAGCCTAGGGGATCGGGGAAGACTTACAAAAGCACAGACCATTTGACTGAGACCTGAAGAACGAGCTTTCCCAGGGAAGAAAGGGAAAGGACCTCCTGGTTGGGCGGAACAGCATGGGTGAAGAGGAGGCCCAGGCTGACCTTGGAGAGAGGAAGCGGAAAGCGGTTCCACCCACCTCAGGCTCTGGCTTCCCCACTTCCTCAGACTCTCCCCTCAGCCCCATCTGGCCCCTCCTAGCTCTGCATTCACAGCTACTGCCGCAAAGTTCAGTGCCATTTTCGTTTAAAGTCAGTGCTGACTTTCTTTCCTGGACAAGCTGTGATTGGAGGAAAGACACCATAGCTTTTTTCCCCCCCACTTTCTCTCATAGCACTGAGGATGTCTCACTTTGTCTTCTTGTCCCAGAGATGATGACTTTCTGCAACCCTTAGGTGGTCACAGCTGTTTGTCAACTTTTATGATGTCCCCTTTGTAGGCAGCTGCATTTGTATTTTCATAGTGGGCAAAGATGTTTCGATAAACCAAACCCTCTACCTTTTAATGAAAAGTGAAGGTTCACACTGTCTTCTAGGAGCATTTTCCAGTAAAATGAAGCTTAATAAGGGTTATTAAAACATTGAGCTTTCATTACAATTGCTATTCATGTTTTTGTCACTGTCCTTTATTAACAACATTGACTTCTTAAAAAGTTTAGTAGAGCGGCGCCTGGGTGGCTTAGTTGGTTAACCCATGATCTCGCGGATCGTGGGTTCGAGCCCCGCGTCGGGCTCTGCTGACTGGCAGCTCAGAGCCTGGAGCCTGTTTCAGAATCTGTATCTCCCTCTCTCTCTGACCCTCCCCTGCTCACGCTGTCTCTCTCTCTCTCCTAGAAATAAATAAAAAAAATATATTAAAAAAAAGTTTAGTAGAAAAACAACTCTCTGACTTTACTAGTCTCACTTTACAGATTCGTTCTTATGATATTTGCTTAACGTTTTAGTGTTTTTCCATTTTTCCTCTTGGGCTAATACCACTGAGAGCAAAGTCATGTTCAGAGTCCACGATGCTAGCAGAGTTAGCTCCTGCCATGCTTACTCCTCTAGTGCTCGGCACCTCTGTGCCTTCTTGTGTTTCCTCCCAACATCTGCACTGGGAGGCCTCACTGAATAGCGTGGCCTTAGAGGCTGACGCCTAGGCACTGGCATACCCACTTTTCAAGGACTCCGACCTGAATACAAGCCCTGAATGGGAGTGAATCTTGAGTAAGCTTTTCCACATTCTCTACCGCTCACTAAAGGTAATTTGTAATGGCAAACTCTTAAATGGCACAGAGTATGGAAAACTGGACATCATAACAGACATCTATTCGCCTTAGTGGTACAACTAATAACAGTGAGACCACTGGAAATTCCATTGTGGAATCATCCCCGTTGCTACACATGATAGTGTACCCCTTCTTTCTCTTTCTAGCAAGGAAAGCAGTTCTGATTAAGAAAGGTGGAGTTTCTTAGACATGGAAGTAGAGAGAAATAGTACACTCTACTACAGAGCAGTCAGAAAAGGACTAAGTTATACTCGATGTGATAAGTGGTGTGGAAGGGGACAGTTGGGGATTCCATGCGAGCACAGAGCAGGGAGAGGTAACCCAGCCTAGGGGATCGGGGAAGACTTACAAAAGCACAGACCATTTGACTGTGACCTGAAGAATGAGCTTTCCCAGGGAAGAAAGGGAAAGGACCTCCTGGATGGGAGGAACAGCATGTGTGAAGCCCCAGGTAGGAGAGGAACAGAAAGCTTACCAGAATCTACAAAGCCATTGCCTCAAGGCCCTCACCATGTCTACAGACCAAGGTGTGGTTCTCCAGAGATGGCCAAGTCACCTTCTGTGCTTGTAAACAATAAGCCTCCCTCTAAATGAGGACTAATTCCATGAGAACTCCCCAGAGCCCATGGTTCCCACTGCAGCCCCTCAGCAGCACTACCTTGTTCTACACCAGATCCTCTGTTGGTGGCCTAACGTTACAGACATGTTTGCTAATGGATCAAAGCAGAATCTCTCGGCAAAACTGGGCCTTCCATGTAATTAGCATCAAGCAAACAACCCACATGTCTGCCCTCCACACCAGGCTGCTCATAAGCAACGTGGATAGAGGCTTCTGAAAGGTTTAACCTGCCCATGTGAAAATTCCAGTCTCATCCAGCAGTACAGCTGTGCTTTCAGCTTGCTGTAGACTCTAATGCTGGAATGAGTCGTCTGTCCCTCAGAGGATCATCCACAGCCAGGCTTTGATGCCTATCCTTTATAAAACTCACCCAATCCATATTTAAACAGTCCCAGACGATTAATAATAGACTTCTATGTCAAAGGAGAACAATAATCCTTGGACAATTTTATTCTGTAACAATCTTCTTGCTCTCTCCAGCCCATTCTGCTGATGATAGGTTTAGTTCTAATCCATTTCCAAGTTGACTTTTTTTAAATGGCAACAATCTGATTAGTGAAATTCTCTAGCTTTGTAAACCATGGAACAAACAGTCCCTCCCTGAAGAAACACAGCTTCTCATAAATCTTCCCCAGAAATACCAGAGTTAGAGGAGAGAAACACAATTTGATTTTAAATGAGTAATCTTCCCAACTGTCACTTCCAGAAGATAGATACATAGATGATAGATAGACAAACAGATGCAGTTTCAAATATAGTTTTACATGCCTTTAAAAGTCCCTGGATATCAGAAGATAAAAGAGTACAAAATATCTTTTTAGGAACATTTATATTGATTACATGTTGAAATGATAGCCTTCTAGACATATTGGGTTAATTAAATAAACTATATTTTTAAAATTAATTTCACCTGTTTCTTTTCACTTTTCACAAATGTGGCTATGAGAACACTGAAAGTTGCACATGTGGTTCACACTCTGTTTCTTCTGGACAGCATTGGTCTGGAGGACTGGCGTGGAAAACAGTTATAAAGAGGGGGGTGACATGACTTCAAAGGGGCCTTAAGTCCTCCAACCACCTGTATTTTGTGGGCACAATGAAATTTTCAGAAATTATGGGCATCTGCCTGCCTTTCCTGGTTTTCTGCTAGGTCAGCTGTGACTTTGCCTTTCTGGCCAGTTCCTGTCCCAAACTTCATGTTCTTAGCCAGAAGTCTTACGTCCTCCAGACCAGCATGTTAGGGTTTTGTTTGATGCAAACAAGCATTTAAGGAGGCCTCTCTACTGCCTCTTTTCTCCACTATCATCACAGGGAAGAAAGGGCTTGCAGCATTTAAAACTCTGTTCTAAGTATGTGTACGTTTATGGGATTATCTTCTCTAGCTTTGAGAAATTCCTAGAAAGCAAATATTATCCCCATTTTACCAAAAAGGAAACTGATGCAACTTGAGCAGTAATGATAACTAGTACTTTCCAAGAGCCTTATAATTTGCAGTTATTCTTTAGTATATTTTCTCTGATAACCCTTTGATGTAGGTGTTCTCATTCCCACTTTACAGAGGAGGAAATTCTCTTTACAGAGGACTCAAGACCTTAGGCTCTACAACTGATAAATGAGAAAACTAGCATTTACTCATTCCACATGGATTTATTTGTCATTCTAAGCCCTGGTGAACCAGGGCAGCCACAGTCCTCACATGGCATTTACACTGAGATTCCCAGCACCCCAGTGTTCTATTAAGAACTAAATCACAGGGGTGTCTGGGTGGCTCAGTCGGTTAAGCATCTGACTTCAGCTCAGGTCATGATCTCACAGCTTGTGAGTTTGAGCCCCACGTCAGGGTCTGTGCTGACAGCTTGGAGCCTGGAGTCTGTTTAAAAAAAAAAAAAAAAGGACTAAATTACAGTTGTCTCCCCACCTTAACCCCAGGGGATATGTCCCAAGGCCCCCCATAGGTGCCTAAAACCCAAGAGTACTCTATATACACTCCGTGTATATGTGCTTTTTCTTAAACTTAACATACCTATAATAAAGTTTAATTTATAAATTAAGCACAATGAAAGATAAATAACAATAATAAAATAAAACAATTTTAACAATATATTGTAATAAAAGTTATGTGACTGGTCTCTTTCTCTCTCTCCAAATACCCTATCATACCGCACTTACCCTTCTTGTGATGACATCAGAGGATAAAATGCCTGTGTGATGAGCTGAAGGGAAGTGAATGACACAGGCATTGTGACGTAGTGTTAGGCTACTACTGACCTTCTGACAGCACATCAGAAGGTGTGCTTTTGGAGCAGTGATTGATGGTGGGGTGGGGGTGGAGGAACTGAAACCGTGGAAAGTGAAATCACAGAAAAGGGGGCACTACTGGAGGATGGCGGGATAGAAGGAGAATGGGTATCTTGCCTGCATGGTCAGAAAAGCCGTGTCTTTGAAGAGGTTGACATTGAAGGTGAGACCTGAATGACAAGAAGGAACTGGCCACGTCAAGATCAGAGGACAAACGATTAATGCAAAACCTGCAAGGCTAGAGAGAGTGTGGCACGTCAGAGAAAGTCAGAGGCTAGTGCCAGTCAAGTGTAGTGGGAGACAGATGGGCGGGAAGGCCAAAGAGGGAGGCAGGGCCATGGCAAGCAGGGCTTGTAAACCAAGGAAAGGCATCTGGATTTTACACTGGGTGTATCATGAAGGCTTCATGGTGTTGAGGATTAGCGGAGGAGGGACGTGATCTAATTCGTATTCTGCAAAGACTGCCCATACTGCTGTGGGAAGAATCAGTCGTAGGAAGACCAGAATGGAAGCCAGGAGACCAGTGAGGAGGTTGTTGCAACAGTCCTGGGTGAGAGGCAGCAATGGTGCCCTAGAAAAGACGGAGTGGAAGTGAGCAGGAGTGGATGGATTCTGGAAGTATGGTGGAGATACAGCTGATAATACTGGTTGATGGATATTTTATCTTTCTCTTGACCCGATGGTCCATCCAGTGCTCCCACACGTCCCAACCTCCTGAGGCTCTCTTCCTTACAGTCTCTGCTCTGGGAAATCTAATCCCTGTTCCCCCAGTTGTGGCCTCTCACAAATGCCTGAAAGCAGAATGAAACTCCAGCAGATTGCAATTATCTATTATCTATCACCCCACTTTTTTTGCTGTGTTAATTCATTGTCCTGCCTTGCTATTAGCCTCTTCATTGTTCATACTGACCTTTAGAAACGCATCCATGATGAATAATGAGGACTTGCTATATTCCAGAACCACTTCAATGGAAATAAAGTGAAGTGATTCTATTCTTTCTATCTCTTTTCGGGGCTAGCAGGAGAGTGAATCCCTTGCACATTCACTTGCCCTGCTCCCACTGGGAGGCTGAAAAGCAGAAGAAGGTAATGTCATATATGCCAGTCAGCAGCAAAGGTACGACGCACCTGGGGGCACAGCACAGGGTAAGCACTGCTGAGTTGAGACAGAGAGGAAGGGGAAGGGAAATTGTATTTAAGAACCGAGCGATGCATCATAAAGTGATTGTTTGTCGGCTGCTGATAGTAAGATGGAGAAGAACGAGACTGTGGGTGGAAAGGGCAAGCCAGAGGCCAGGATCAGTCCGAAAAGACTGTAGAGAAGAGAGATGACTTCAGCTTTTCCTTAAAGGATGCTCAGGCTTTTGCTCAACAAGGAAAAGCAGGAAGGACATTAGATCCCAAAAAATTGTCAGTCAGCAAGTTTCTGTGTGCATGCATATGTATCTGCAACTCCTCACGCCAGTGAAAACATTTTCTTGGCTTGTGCATTGAGTTTTCATTGATACCCTAGGGCAATAAATGCTCTCAGTGGTTAAGGAATGAAAACTCACCCTTCTTCACCTACACAACACAGTCTCTTCCCAGGAAAACAGAGGGGGTCAACCACTGCGGTAGCAGGTGTCTGGCACATCTGCATACACTCCACACCCACCTCTCAGATGAGAGGGAGTTTTTATTCCTTCACAGCAATGAACTTCACTCCCTCTGAAACCTTCACTGGCTCCCACCCTCTGCCCACACAAGGTGTGTTTTTGCTGAATGCTTATTCCACAACTATTCATAGGATCAAATAAGTTTGGAAAATGCTGTGCTTAACAATGTTAAACAGGGTGACTTTCCTCTGTAGGACATTTAACAAGCCAGTGTGCATTATTATCATGCAGGATTTCCCAAGCCTATGAATGACTGATCTGTTTTTATAGTACATCACTTGGGACTGATGCCCTTCAGAAGACACTCTGGGAAATAGTGTGCTAATCAGAATTTAGTCCATCACCTTCCGCAGTCAGTGAGGCCCTGCCTGCTTCTCCACAAGTCCTGACAAAGCAAACTGCCCACTGAGGCACTGTTTCAGCTGACGTGCCTTATGCATCCCCACCTAAGAGCTTCACCAGTGCCGTGTGCTGGCCTAAATTATCCTGGCCCTTCCTCTCCTCTCCTTGTGACTCAACTCAAGTCCTGTCCTCTCTAGAAAGCTTCACCGGCCCCTTCCAGGACATGGAGATGCCTCCTGCCTGTGAACCCCATCAACTGCTTCATGTCCCATAGATCTAGCATCTCATAGCTGGTTTCTACCCCTTTCTATCTCTCGTACCTTGTACATGGGGGGTATTAAAGAAGAGGAGAAGCAGGAAGGAGCTAGAAGAAGAGGAGAAGCACAAGGAAAGAGGTCAGGGAGGAGGACAAGAAGGAGGTCGAGGAAGAGCAGAGAAGAGCACAGAGGTGACAAAGTGAAAGAGAATTCCATAGGACCTTAGGCCAGTGAGTGCAGGTGGAAGGGACTACTCCATGGAAAAGAAGATCTGTAAAGTCCTCTTCTATGACCCAGGGGCATGGATCTGGTCCCAGGCCCCACTCATAGGGCATCAGCTCTGACCGGAGGTGCTGTGTCTGAGAATGGCACCCATTGTGGCTGTTTAACTTAACCTGTGTTTAATAATAATAATAATAATAACACCATATATAAATGCACTATTAAGAAAACATCTATGTATTTCTTTGCTTTTGTAAGCAACATAATACAGTATACAATACACATTTAGTACTAAAAAGCCAAATAAATAACCTTCAAAGTAAAAATTACATGATCCTAAAGCTATTGTTTCTGCTAAAGCCAGTGCCTTCCTTTTACACAGGAGAGCCTAAAACCTGCAGAGCAGCCTGAACTGGGGCTTAATCTTTGAATTTGTAGACCAGCACACTCACTACCTAGGCTGTTTTAAGCTCTGCTTCCCATGGCTGAAGAGTCTGTGACCTTTCTCTGGGCCAAATGGCCACCTGCCAGAGATAGAGACCTAAGAACCATTCCCACGTCTGCTTCATGCTTCTAAGTCACACAAAAATGGCCACTCATTTAACAAACCTGCTTTCCTAAACCAGACATTCTCTTCTTTACCCCTGTACACTTAGAAAATGCCAAACACAATGGTGTATGTTGCAAATAAGGTTAAGTGGGCATCTTCCAAAAAGAGCCAATTCTTTGTAGGTTGTCCATCCATTTCCATGGACTTAGTTACCTTCTGCAAAGGCCAGGGGCCTTGGAGGGTTCCGCCCTGGAAAAGCTCATCCTATGGAAGCATAGCTTGGCGGGTTTACCGGACCCCGTCTCCAACACTCTGTTAAATGCCCAGATGTATTTCTTTTATGCTTGTGCATAAATTCCATTTCAGAGTGTCAAGGCAACACCTAAATCAGTCTCCCAAATGTGGTTTGTGGAAAGAGCCTAAATGCCAAGAGGCCTGGGTTCCAGTCAACATTTCCTCTGACTTTTACAAGTTGTGAGCAGATGACCATGGCCCAAGTGCCAGCAGCCATGGGACGTGGGCGGGGGCACTGAACCCCAAACATAGTGGGCCAGTGCGGGGCGTGGGAGAGCGGTCGACCCAGCTCCTCTGGTCCCTCCACGGGTCCCCAGAGGACCCAGTCAGGCGGGGCTCTACTAGGGCAGGATTGAGGCCAGAGCTAGAGCAGTCTCCACAGTAAGTCACAGCCAGCCATGGAGGAGAAAAAGAGTTGAATGTGTGTGAGGAACTGCGTGTCTGTAAGAGCCTACTCCCAGAGAGCATTTCTGTGCTGTGAGGAAGAAGGAAAAAGGACGCTGGAGTCCTCAGGTTCAAGGAAAGCAAGCCACCCCCCACCCTGTGGGGTAGATTAGCTCCTTGTTACCAGCACCACATAACTGTGATTCTCTCCTCTGAGCCCTGCTACCCTGGTATGTGGAACAAGAAGACTTGTAACATGATCAAAATAAAAATTCCCTTTGTATTTGCTTGTAAACTTCATTCAAGGAGAGATTTGTCTCCAGCCATCAGATACAAACTTGGCAGGCACCACAACTGTTCAGCCCACTTAGGTTTCAGACAGGTCCGCAATCAAAAACACTCTAAATTCAGTAGTTAGAAAGTCGAATCTGAGATTAATCAAGGCCTGAAACCTGACTTAGCATTAAATCTTCCCTCCTCCCCCGGCTGGGCTGGACTCCCATTGGAAAGGAGGCCTATGGGTGTCTCTCTGTTTCTCCACTTTGCTCATCTCTTCCCAGCCCCCATCCCAGCTTGTTGGCTACTTTACATCTCCTCAGCAGGGACAGGTGAGCAGAGGTAGGGGGAAGTAGCCTCTCCTTGAACTGGGACCATCAAGCTGGCTTTGTGCTCTGTGGGCCCAGCACGGGTTTAATGTCAACTTGTTTCTCCTGCAGGGTGTTCTCTGGAGCTTCCTTCTGGATCCTCTCTCCTGCAGTTTCCTTGACATGGGCAGATGTCTCTTTATTCTCAATGTCTGCTTATGGCTGCTTCCCCAACCTCTGCATGTGGTGGTCACTTCTATCTTCTTGCTGCTAAAGTCCCTCTCTTCTGCTCGATGGCTTTGGACAGGATCCAAGAAGACCCCACATCGACCTCCTCCCACACACACACGGCCACCTCTGCTCCACAGGAGAGGCACACACCACACGTGGCCAGGCGAACCCTGTCTCAGCTGTCTCTATCGAGTTCCCGCAGGCTGCTCCCGCTTTCTCAGATATGAGATCTCTGTGTTCACTCTGGGCTCAGCCTCATTCACTTCCCTGGGCTGGAGGGGAAGCCCATGGAAGTCTGCCCTCCCCAAGCCCCTCTGCCTGGTGGGGCTGCCGCTGGGGACTCACAGCACAGGGGCAGCTCTCTCCAAGAAGTACCTCTACCCATCCTCCCACCTGACCCCTTTTATATCTTTCCTCTGGCTGAGGGGTACAAGCATCATGGGGCCAGGTGACAGACGTTGCCTTGTAAATCTGCTTTGGGCAATTAAGTTCCTCATCAGAATTGTTTGCACCTTGGAGCCTAGTCAAAACTTCCGTTTTAACGTTCATTAGACACTTATGTCAGATTTTTAATTATGTGCTCATTTAAATATAAGCCCCATGGGGGCTTGATTTGCTGGTGATTTGCTGCTATATAATAGGCACTTGATGAATAACTGTTGAATTAATAAATTAATTTTTAAACAAAGTTAGCTGTCTCCCCCCAGACTGTAAGCTTTATGAGCATAGGGACTGCAATGATTTTTACTCAGTTTTTATCCCCACTGTTTAGTAGAGTGCTGGCCAATAGTAGATAATTTAAAAACAGTCTTGAATGAACTAACAAACCTGGTGCAAGCCCATATTTCTCTAAGCAAGATTCACACAGGCTCCACTGGCTGGCCCAGAGCATCTCTCTGTCCCTTCCTCAAAGTCTTCACATGGCCACGTGGCTTAAAACTCGATCAGTCAGAAATCCTCTCTGCCATCCAAGTCGTCCTTAGCAACATAGCGGCTAAACGGAAGCCATCGGTCATTTACATTTAATTTGCTACAAGGAGCTTCCAGGAACCTAGCTGTGGGGGACCTGAGAGAGACTAAGAGGGAGCACTCCCAAGAAAGGAGATGCTGGCCTAGAGGTGAGGACTCCCTGGAGACTCGCCAGGGAGACTGAGGACTAGGAGGTGAAAAGCAAATGGGAAATAAAGCCAATATTTTTTTGGAGACTGCTTTTAGCATTCCCTCCTCTTCCAGTACAATTTTTAAAAACCACTGAATTTGGGGGTGGGGGGGATGCCTGGTTAGCTCAGTCTGTTAAGCATACGACTTCGGCTCAGGTCATGATCTCGTGGATAATTGCTTCAAACCCTGCATCGGGCTCTGTGCTGACAGCTGGGAGCCTGGAGCCTGCTTCGGATTCTGTGTCTCCTTCTCTCTCTCTGTCCCTCCCCTACTCGTGCCCTGTCTCTGTTTCTCTCTCTCTCTCTCTCAAAAAAAATAAATAAACATTAAAAAATTGTTTAAAGATAAAAATTTTTAGAGCTAAAAGGAATCTCAGGTATCCTCAGAGTCTGCCGTTTTCAGGCATTTTTGAGCCAGAAAGAGAACTCCTTCTTTCAATGAAATTGTACCAGATCCCCAGTATGAAAAACAGGTAAGAGAGATGATCTGGTTCTAGATGAGCAGTGGGCAGGAAACCAAAGACACACATGCAATTTCCCCAAAGTAGGTCTTGGTACCTCCCCCTCAGAACACCTAAGTGCTCTTGAAACACAGTGTGTCCTCACATGGTACAAGGCCTGTTCTCGCCCTGGATCGTCACCGTGACTGTGAGGCCAGGCACCAGAGGCCAAAATAAAGGGACAGTATTAGACCCAACTTCTCTTTCCCTTTGTCAAGAATCAAGAACCAGACCTGCTGTTCCCTCCACTTCCCAACTCTTCATCTCTTCTGTAAATGTTTGCTAAATCAAAGAAAGAGCCCTTTCACAGGGCCACTGAAGACCTCCCAGGAGTTTAATAAAACCAACAAATATTTACTGAGTGCTTGCTATACCCTTGACCCTGTGTTTGGCCCTTGGAACAAATGCCCACTGTTACAGTAATCAACACTCTGAACCTTCTCAGAACCATCTCAGGCATCTAAACATCCAACCCACATCTGTCCATCTTTTCTCTAAATGTGCTGTGAAACATCGTGTGAAATGATTTGCTGAAATGAGATAAACTCCATCTGTCAGCCCCCATCTACAAATCTAGTAGGACTTGCAAAAATAAATGAGGTTTGGCACGGTTCGCTCTCTGCAAACCTTTGCTCACAGGGATGACCACCGTTTCCTGTCTTGGGAACTTAGAAGCCATCTGTGTAATAATCCGCTCCAACTTCCTGCCAAGTTCTGACGTCCCTCTCACCAGTCAGCAGTTCTCACCAGAAATGCTCAGGGCCTCAGGGCCTCCCATCCCTGCCGCTGGCCCATGTCCAGGTCACAGAAGTGGCTCCCTTGTTCCTCTTCATGTAACAAGACTACAATGTGAAGCGTGGGGAGTTCGGTTCAGTGTAACTGTTTCTGTATCAGCTCAGGATCGCTCAACACAAGAACAGACTTCACCGGGAAGCACACTAGCTTTGAAATCCAGCTCTATCACACACGGTGCCATTTTGGCTAGTTACCCTCCCTCTCTGAACCCGCAAAATAGTACATGAGAAGGATGGAGGATTGGCCGCAATATCATATATGAAGTGCTTAGCACAGTGTTTAGCACATGTAATTATTGTCACTATAAGAAAATGACCTATTATAGGTCAGGGATGGAGACCAGGCAAGTTACAGGCCCAGAAGAAGGGTGCATGTGGGAGGGGCATATTCACAGGTACTCAGTTTACATATTTTTCTACAATTAGTAAATCTACAGAAAAGACCCTCTTCCCTATGAAGCTTGGAGTCTCATAAAGAACAAATGATGAAAAATGTCTGTCCCCTTTTAATGAATGACATGGTTGTGAATTTACTGTCCTTAGGTCAGACGGAACTCCTCAAAGACTGGCCCCAGGCTGGTTCCTGGAGCTGCTGTTCAGAAGGGCACATAGGTTAGTTCAAGGGCAAGTTCTTCAGGTGGCTCCTAAACACTCAGAGACCTCAGTACAAGGGATCCAGTGTCTTAAGCACTCCTAAGGAGACACAGAGGAGCAGGGTGGAGGCCCCCTCAAAAGAATGTCAACCCAAGAGGTTAAAGCTATCACAGTCCATGCTCGCAGCCTTCATGGGAAAACTGCAGAAGAGACAGGCTCTGTGCCTTTGTTTTTTACAATTAAGTTGGCAGGATTCAGCTAGAGTGGATTTTAGAAGTTCGGGGTCTGTCTCTAAAGCTCATTTATTTTTAAAAGTACTTGAACAAAAGGCTATAGTAGTAGATGACAGCTGGGAATTTTAAATTTCATTTTCAGTTCTGAAAAAAATAAGAGGGTTGGGTATCCATTTATATTTTCATACTGTGGATAAGTCAGTAAAGGAGGTTTCTTTGTGTTTGTTGGTCTAAAATATCATCAATTCAGGGCACCATAGTCATGGATTCAAACTGCTTAGAAAACCCAGGAGAAGCAGCCTTCCTCACTGGTCGCCATGAAAGTGATGTGTGGAGGGTAAGAGCAGCAGCTCCTGGGGAAGATCCTCTGAAAGGCAAGAGTGCTGCCAGGTCCCTTGTTCATAAAGCTCCTCCTATTCCAGACCACCTGGGGGAGCCTGCAACTCTACCACTTCCGGCCTTGACTTTGACCAACTTTGTCAGGAGTCCGAAATCACAACAGGAACAAAACCATGACAGCCAGGAGCCCAGCACCAACGGGGGAAGCCCAGCCAGGAATTGCTGGGTGCTGTGACTTACAGCGGTATAGTGAGAGGCTAGCAGGAAAGCAGGGCGCTGCCCCACCTAGACTCACCACCTCACTGAGAAGGGGGCTCTCAAGGCAGAAGGGATATAAATGGTCCCAAAGGCTGGAGAGCTTGGTCTAAAAGGCTCAGGTCCAATTAAAACAAGCCTGGAGCCTTAACAGCTGCCCAATTTTGACATCAGAAACCCATTCTTAGTTTTGCTAATGGCTGTAATATACAAAGTTTATGTTTTTATTTCATGGACTTAATTAATGCTTTAAAGAATTAAACCAGGAAGGCCCAAGACCACAACTTCCTCATCTGCCATGGATGGGCTACTTTTCCCAGAGCCTGCCTCTTACTGAGAAGTCCTCCAGTTCCTTCTTAGGGTTGTGGTAGCCCTACTATGAGATTGGAGGCATGGTCAGAGTGTGCATGAGCCCCTACTGTGATCAGAAAACTTCCCTGTGCATATGTATCTCCTCCAAATACCTACCAGACATTCTCTAAAAGAAGGGCTCATCTCTTTGACTTAAGGACTTGAGCCTAGCTAACACTCCAGTGTCCACCAGCCGGAGAAACACACACACACACACACACACACACACCACTGAAGAAAATTAGGGTATCAGTCTCCTTTAACCGAGTGGCAGAGTAAATCTTGTTCTTTTATTCATTCACCATTTTTATATTGCTAATAATAGAATCCTTTACCATGAGCCAGGCACTATGCTATCTGCTTAAAAAATTTCATGATCTTCATGTATCACAAAACTTTCTGATTATAAGTACTTTCAGAGTATATTGAAGTGACAGATCCCCTTGGTGATCCTGATGCAGTAGGTCCAGGGTTGGTCTTGGGCATTTGTGTTTTTAACAAGGAGGCCAGGTGATGCTTATGATCAAGTAGCTCTCCTGGGAGGCTTCTCAGCTTGTCCAACGTGCCTTCTTGACTGAGGCGCCCCCAGTTTCCCAGCAGGTGTGATCTCATCACTGCAGAGCAAAATAAAGAAGGCTGGTCAGCTGAGGGACAGGCGCATACCTCCCAACATGGCCTGAAAATCCAATGGCTTTCCTTGGGCGGTCACACAACAGACATGTGTTGACCAGACAGCCTGAAACTCCCGAATCTTCTTTCCCCAGCCTGGGACTGGGCTGGGAGTCCTCGATAACACTATCAATTTTCTTTACCTAAATGGCAGACCTGGCTTTTAATCCTAAATAAAGACTGGTCTTGTTTAATCCAACCTCTGGCTCCAGCTTGTCCAGTTCTCTGCAGCATCCTGACTCCGTTCTCCCCTGCATCAGGCTCCTCTCACCGCCAGGAGTCGTCAGTACATATGGTAGAAAGTGCCCATGTACCCTGTTGTCCATCTGAGACAGGAGCTGAACTTGGCCGCAGTCACCTCCACCATCAGGAGCCTGTCCAAAAGCTATCCATCCTGTGTATTTTTTGAACAGGCTTTAGCTATTAAAAACCAAAGTAGCACTCTGTAAGGAAATTTTTCATGGAGACAAACTAATCCAAACTGTACAGGCTACCTTTTTTGCATCTTATTAAATTCTCAGCGTTAGAGCCATGATTTAAGGAAACGAGAGGCCAACTCACTTGAAGTCTGTTTTGGTTAACGTTTATGTTGTTGATGGTCCCACCTATCAAAAAGGCAAAGAAATGTCTATGGAGGGAGCCAAGACAGTCTCATGGCTACAAAGAAACCTTGGAGCCACGCCCTAACCTTCCTCTTTTGTGGCTCAGTTTTTCCAGCCACGTAAGGAAGTGATGATTCCTGCCACCTTCTCCTCATGAGGAGCTCCTGAGGTAGCTGTACACAAGGCTGTGCTAGTCTTTGCCTTTCTGGGGCAAAATACAACGGTTGCCTTTTGTAGTATGGTTCCCCGAAACTGGGTTTCTTCATCCACCAAGTGTTACCACTGGCGTCTGGAATGATGAGAAATGTCTCAATGTAGATTAACAGGGAATTGAAGGACACTTTTCCCGCACATTGTTGATAAAGCAACAAGTCATTGGGTCTGAAATCTTTACATCTGAAACGCTAGGAAAATTACAGCTTGTGTGTGTAACAGAAAAGGCCTTTTTGAATTATATAACATTTATAAATTATAATAATTGCTCTTAAAGCAAGTCTGTGTATATTGTTCTTTATTTCTTTAAAACAACTTTTCAACATGCCTCAACTTCCATTGAATGTACTGCTTAGCATGAATTTGTGTAGCAAGCATGTAACTCTCCTCTGATGGAAGGTGAGGCTGGGGTCCATTGGCTTCTCTATGAGCAGAGACTGTAAGAGGCCGATCCTAGCTAACTAAAACTGAAAGATGGAGCAGGGGACCCCTGGAGGTCCCTACACTCCAATGATTCCTCTCCTCTATATCAAATCTCTTAAAGAGCTCATCTTTACCTCCAATACAAAGAGTGATTTCATTTGCTATGTCTTTGGAATACAGCTTATATGAACCATCATAACAAAATGAAGATCGGTTAAATCTATTAAATAAAAATCATTCAAGGAATATAGGAGATGGATGGAATGCCACAGGAGACTTAAACAATATTTATTCATTTATACACTGAGAAGCAGAAACACTTGGAAAAACACAGTGTGGGGCTTTTAAATAACATCACACATTTACAATAGCTGCTTGTTGACCAAGAGCTATAAAGAAACCCACCCCCAATTACAGAGGACCAGAAGCCAGTGGACACTCTCCCACAAAATAGTCTCTTCCATTGAGAGACCTACTTAAAGTACCTTTCCAAAACTAGCCATGCAATTTCATGCATCTAAAGCATAGTGAAATCTCACATTAGGAGATATCAGAGTCTGGGGATTTCATTAGCCCTGGTACCCAAATGAAAGATTATTTCTTTTAAATTCTCTAGATAAAGCCCCATCTTTTTCTTATATCATAATTCAACTTTTACATTTTTTAAGTTTATTTATTTATTTTGAGAGAGACAGAGCAAGCAGGAGAGAGGGAGAGAGAGAATCCCAGGCAGGCTCCACACTTTCAGCACAGAGCCCAGTGCAGGGCTTGAACCCACAAACTGTAAGACCATGACCTGAGCCAAAACCAAGAGTCAGATGCTTAACTGACTGAGCCACCCAGGTGCCCATCATAATTCAACTTTTAATGTGTGTGAGAGTAAAAATGGGACCTATAAATAAAGTAGAAGACATTCAGTGGGGTCTCAGTTCTAATCCCAGGACAGCGCATCCAAGAGAAACTGTCAGTGAGTCAGTTACATTTTGCCTGGACTCAGTTTCCCATCTAGAAGAAAAAAGGAGGAGGAGGAGAGGAGCTGATCCTTGGCTTCCTCGCATCACCCTAAATTAGTGGATCCAATGAAATGTGAAAAATAGTGAAATGTGGAAATAAACAAACCCCAAATGTTAATAGTTGTCATGTTAGAATAGTGAGCCCAGGGTTTTCTTTTCTCTTTTTCTCCAAAAAACGTTAATGCCCTAAATTGCTTTTATTTAACGAGAGAAATAATAATGTAAGAAAAGAGGAAGAAAGAAGCAGATGTGAGATTTAAGGCGTGATTGTAGAACTGGATCTGTGATGTCTGACCGAGGCTCCCCGGTGGGTAGAAAAATGTTCTGTCTGATTACATCAGAGTGAGGAGGTATGAGCGGTCGGTCACACCAGGACACAGTGGTTCTCAGCTGTAGTCACCTCTGCTTATAGTACATCGAGCCTCCAGCACCACCTTTGTTCCCATGGCCCAGGTCTCTTGGGACACTCATTTCAAGGTTACTGTCATTAAAACTCATTCTCTGGTCTTCTTGTCACTCTATTTGTCTAGGGTCTCCAGAGCCCCACTCAGAGCTATGGGATGAAATCCAATCTTCATTCAGTTCATAATTTTTTTTTACCCAGGGACAGAGCATGATGAGGTAATATTTTCTGGCATGCTAGCCCAAGACCTGAACATTTAAAAGTGAAAAATATTGAGAGCTTAAGAAGCCAGTGTCCAGTATTCTTTCAATGGTCTTGAGTGGACAGTAATGTTTTCCCAGATGTGAATTCCAGAGTGACAGAACCATCATTGTCCCCGTCTGCCCCCATTGCAAAATGAGAGTTAGTCATTCTCTGTAACAGTAGCAATGGACTCTAGTAATGAACAAACAACCCAAGAAAACTGTCTTTTCCCCCAGAGTCTATTTAGTGGGCTATTCTAATATCACTCAGAACAACAACAAGCTGGAAGGGAGTAGGGAATGACCCTGAAATCACTAGATGGTGAGAAAGAGGATGAAGAGTGAAAAGATGCCTATGTAGGCCAGTAAATGCCCTGCTTCAAAGTTTCAGTAAAAGGGCTTGCGTTCCATTCTTCTAGAAAGTGCCTACAATGCCACACCATTAACTTGGGTGCTCTCTCCACAAGAACATAAGGATTGTCAGATGTCCTGGCACAATCCTACATAGCAATCCTCAGATGCATACACCTCTTCCTTCATGGCCTGTTCCTCCCTTCTGGAAACATGTAGCTGTGACAGCTTTGAGAACATCATTTTCCTCTGAAAATTGACACAAGGGGTGGAGGAGTTCAACCCCAATCCCTTTGATGAAAGTATTCGTAAAATATTAATAACTTTGTGACTAGTCCATATTATACTTATTATATGTGACTATTATATGTGACTAACATAGGAACAGAAATCTCCTTGGAGAGTAAACCGGTCTCTCTTGGGTCTTTGAACAAATCTGGGGAGGTAAGCACTAGATCGAACGATGCATGGACATCTCTTTGTCTCCATTGTCTGTGATTCTCCCCGCTGAGGTGGATGAACTTATGTGCTAACTTCCCTCATGTGCGCACTCCTCTTTAAGTGCTCTGTGGCACACATACATCCTTTGCCTCCTGTCCATTCCCATCACTGGGTCGCTTTCTCTGCCACCCCCAGATTTAACGATCCTGAGTGGCCTTTCCTTGGCCTCAAAAGGATGGCTCGTTGTGCTGGGCGCCAGCGTTGAAGGGATTCTCCCCCAACAGAATTTGGCATTTTAAGAGGGCTCTCCATGGGATGCCCACAGAGGACCCCTAATGTTGAGAACAGGAGACCCAGTGGCAGGCTGGACATGTCTGGGGTGGAAGGTAGGAAGAGGATGTCTCAAGGCAGGGTGGAGTTCTATTCAGCCAACTCCCAGAGGCATCCACATCCTACATGGGCAAAGCAAAGGGGAGAGGCTGGGGGAGCGAGCTGAGCCAAGAAAGAACAATGAGTTGGGAGAACCTAACAACACAGGCCTCCGCTCTGTCTCCAACTTTGCAATGTGGTCTGTAACCCCTGTCAGACAGCTTATTTATTGAACCCCTAGCAAATGTCTGATGCTATTCCAGAAGCTTGTTTTAGACCAAATAATATGACAAGGTCTCTGTCCTCAAAGAAAGAAAGCTGGAAAACATGGAGGGACCGGGTAGAAGTCACAATGGCCAAAAAGAGGGCAAGGATTATTGCAATTGCTACTGGGCTTTATGCTGATTCTTATTTTACCACTTCACAGCTGAGGCTCCCAGAAAAGCAGATAAGCTGTGGAGAACTGTGGTGTGTCTCCAGACGGCCTCACCACTGCATTCCTCTGCCTTGGTCCCAGCCACATCTGTCAGCCTCAAGAATCCTCTTCCTCCATGAACTGGGAGGGGGTGGTAAGCATGGCAGTAGAAGGGGGAGTGGGCCAAACCACTATACCCCCCACACATTGCAGGGTCTTTGGAGACAGAACAAAGATGGCTCTTACTCAGAATGAGGTCACCTTTCTTTTCTCTGGACTGTCTGGATTCACAGGGTTTATTTGAGTTCTCTGCTTGAATTCACTCGAGCTGATCACTATGAGCAGGCCTGGAACCCAGCTAGGAGATGCCCCTCCAGGTAGACACACACAGAGAGTCTGTCACCTGGAGGTTGGGGAGGTACGAAGGGACATGATTCAGAAGCAGCAGCATTAAGGGGAGAGCACAGCAGCCTCAGAGTTGAAACCTGTCCCTGTCCTTTTCCATTTGTGTGGCCTTGGTGTTCGCCTTTGAGAGCCTCCATCTCTTTGTCTTTGAAATACGGATAGTAATACCTATCTTACAAGGTTGTGATGAGGTTTTAGGATAACACAGATAAGGCTTGGATACATCATGGCTATTCTAGTTATAACAGTGACTACCATGTGCCCATTAGATAGGCTTTTAAGAGGCACCTGGGTGGTTCAGTGGGTTGAACGTCTGATTCATGGTTTTGGCTCAGGTCATGATCTTGCAGTTCGTGAGATTGAGCCCTGTGTCAGGCTCCACACTGACCATGTGGAGCCTGTTTGACATTCTCCCTCTTTCTCTCTGCCCCTCCCCCACTTGTGCTCACTCGCTCTCTCTCAAATAAATAAACACTTTTTTTAAAAAAAATATAGGCGTTTAAGCTTGTTCACAGGATGCAAATAGGATCATAACATTCACAGGGCTTAACGCAGTATTTGACAAATGTTGCCCTGTGCTCCTGGAAGCGGGACCTGCCTCTTCATTGCCGTATTCTACAAAGGTCAGCAGCCCTCTGTGTGCCAGGCCCTGGGTGGTGAGGTGAATTCAATGGTCCACAAAGGGCTTGCAGTATCGTGGCAAAGAGAAAGACAAATAGACAAATTATGACAAAGGTTGAAGAGGAAAAGGGCAGGAAACTGTGAGAGAGATTACCAGGTGGGCCTGAATGAGATAGGATGCAGGCAGGCAAGACCTCTGCAAAGAAGTGACTAACCGGAAACATGAGTTATGAGTAGCATTTAGCGAAGTGAAGTTTGGAGGTAGCACGTTCCGGCAAGTGTAGATGCAAAGGTCATGAAGCACACATGACCATGGTTTTGAAAGGAAGCTGCAGGGCTGGCAAGTGAGGAGAAGGAGGGAGCCTGGCAGGGAGTAAGGCTGATTATTCAGCGCCTTGTCAGCCATGTTGGCATCTGGGATCTCAGCAGTAGGATGGACTGGAACGGGAGGCCAGCAAGGCCTCAGACGGGATAGCCAGGAGACAGCAGATGATGGCAGATGGCCCAGCTGGAAGAACAGCATCTTTACCTTGTGCTCATGTGCAGTATGGACCAGAGCTCCTTGGAAAACATGCCTTTCTCACACTCCTTAGAGGTGAAGAACTTGGTGTTAAATGTAAAGGCTGCATCTTGGAGACCTTCATGTCCACACCTCTTACTGAGTCAGGAGGTGAAGGCTCTATTTCCTGTGGTCCATGCAGGCTCCTCATCCCCAGCTCTCAATCCTTCCAAATCAGGTGAGCAGGAATATGGCTTCTTTCCGTGTGGCAACTTACATTCCCAAACTGCCCTCGCCACATGGATGTGTGCAGCCTTTCCGAGTTAGATTTAAGTTGAAGTAATAGTCAAGGGGGCACAAGGCACATTAACCAAAAGCCCGGCTTGTCCGTGTTGTCTCAGAAGCAGCCTCATTCCTGTCAGATGAATGAGGACCTGCTCCAGCCCAGTCCGAGCCCACCCCACATGGTTCAGGGCCTGGTGAAAGGCTGGTGGACTGGGGAAGACATGGAGCAGGTCACGAAGCCAGGGGTGGCAATGCTCAAGGTGGTTTCCAGGGTCTCATCGACACACAGGAAGGGCAGAATCTGGGGCCCACGACAGCGTTCAAGAAGTGAGAAACGTTACCACCCAGAAGCAACAACGTAAGCAGTTGGGAGGAAAACTGAGAAGAATTCTGAAGTCAGGCCCAGCAGGCCCCTGGAGTGACTCGTGCTGTCCTGATTCAGGCTTTGCAACCAGGAGGGAGCATTTAATAGATGGAAGTGAAGCGGGGACACCACTCACGGTCTATCCAAGTGGAGGCCTCTGCTGAGTCCACTTTTTCTGAACAAGTGAGATTAACTGGTCATTCACAACATCTTTTATTTACAGTTAAGGTACTGAGAACCCCAAAAGTTTTGCCATATTTGATAGTCTGCCTCTTTCCAAATGACTCAAGGTGTATTTTTTTTCCTCTTAAAGATTTCTCCTATGTTGTCACTAAATATCAACCTAAGAGACCATTTCTTTCAGAACCCTACAGAACATAAGCTCAGCGCAGGCTGGGGGGAATTATCACAAGCATTTCATTAGTGTAGCCTGAATTCGTGAGGCTACATGTTTCCAAAATGGAAAGGAGGCGTTTTGATACTGGGTCATGGTCCCACTTCAGATCCAACTCTACATGGTCTCGTAATTAGGAAGAATATCGGGTCCCAGTGGAGGCCTGAAACCAATTTTGAGGTTGGATAACTTAAATTAATACTTTATACTCCTAAATGAAACCCAGATTTTGAGTGCTATAAATTTTCCATTTTTCTGTCTGGCCAGTCTCAAACAGCAGCCATGATACTTCAGGGTTTTGACTACTGTCTTCCTCTGGTTTTGATTTGAGAGGTCCTCTGGCAGGACCATAGTAGCCCTTACCTGAAGAGCAGATGAGTCCAGGAAAATTGAGGAGGCTTCTCCAAGCGAGCTGGGTAGAGATCAGCCTATGTAAATTTAGAGTAGGTACCCAACTACATGGTCAAAATTTAAGGGGCCCAGCCAGCTCCCAGAAAATCAACCGGCTAGCCTGTCGTAGCACCCCAAATGCCCAATACTGGGGAAACTCCTTTAGAATAACACACTGTGTTCAGGAGGTTCCTTTTAGGAAGAGTATTATTTAGGTTAGAGATTCAGCTGATCTAGCAAAATCTCAAAATAATATAGGTTTGAACAGGATAAAACTTTTTGCCTCATACACATAACCCTCTGGGGAGAAGCTGTCCAGGGTCAGTATGATAGCTCCAATGCTGTTGGCCAAGCCATCTCTGTCAGTTTATCTTCTGGCACCAATTTTTTAAAATTTTTTAAATTTTTTAAACATTTTTAATGTTTATTTATTTATTTATTTATTTATTTCTGAGAGAGAGAGAGACAGTGTGAGCAGGAGAGGGTCAGAGACAGAGGGAGACACACAACCCGAAGCAGGCCCAAGGCTTTGAGCTAGCTGTCAGCATAAAGCCCCACGTGGGGCTCAAACCCACAAACCGTGAGATCATGACCTGAGCCAAAGTTGGACGCTTAACCGACTGAGCCACCCAGGCGCTCCTATTTTAATTTCTTTTAATGTTTATTTATTTTTTGAGAGAGAGAGACAGAGAGTGTATGAGTGGGGGAGGGGCAGAGAGAGGAGACACAGAATCCAAAGCAGGTTCCAGGCTCTGAGCTGTCAGCACAGAGCCCAACGCAGGGCTTGAACTCACGAACTGTGAGATCATGAACTGAGCCAAAGTCGGACACTTAGCTGACTGAGCCACCCAGGCGTCCCTGGCACCAATTTTTAAGGCAAATGCCCCAACATAAATGATATGATTGTATTAATGATAGTTCTAAGTAGTCAGAGCCATTTAACTGGGGGACAGGGACAGGGCAGTAAAAAATTTCTCAAGAGTATTCACTGGGAGAGAAGACTGAATAAAATTAGTTCGTCCTGGGTCAGACTTCCACTTACTCAGCATGAACATGCCGCAGTGTTTTTTTAAATCTTAGAAAAGTACATTAAAGCAACATTATTGCTCAGATTCATCCAAAATGTCCCTTGAAGCCAGGCTCTTTGGAGATGTCACCGCTATGCTGCTTAGCAGGACCCATGGGTCTTAAAGTGGACCCTATCACCAAGGCAGAGAGCAAAATGAGAAACAGTATTTAGAGTATGCTACACTGGCTCAGACCTTTCAGACCTACTTCCTCCTGAGCCAACAAACATTTTCAACAAATTCTACCTCCCAAGTGTACTCTCCGTGGTATCTCTGCGTACGTCTCCGTCTTGCTATCCTAAAAGGACTGAAGTTTTTGAGCCAGTCCCCGCCAACTGCACTTTGGCCACCTGATCACTTTTCCTGGATATCCTGTCTCCAATTCTATTTTGTCTTTATTTATTTATTTTTTTTTAATTTGTCAGATCTGGACAGATGCGGACAAACGTGCCATGGTTTTATATAATGATGAGACTTGAAAGAGAGGGTATTTAAGCATCAGAGCATGAAGGTTCACTTGTAAAAAAAACAATTCCTTATGGCACCCGTGTGTGTTTCTGTCTTTGTCAGCTGCAGTGGTTCATCAGACTCTAAAGACTGTCAGGTCTGAAGGGCAATTGAACATCTATGTTTCACTTGACTGCACAATCCGGCCGACTTTCTGACCTGGAGCCACTCACTGGCAGAGAGGGTGCCTCAGGCCCAGCTCACACGAGTGCACTTGCAAGTGTGGACACAGGCAAAGTCTTCTCATTATTGCAACATCTTTCCCAGTCCTCCCCCAGTTCAGCTTTTACTCCTCACCATCGCAGCCTACGTTTCATAATTAATAGCACAGAGTGATAGCAAGAAGCAGAAGGGGAAATGTGTGACGGTTGCCTTTGAGGTACTCTCTTTCTCTCATCCAGTGATCTTCTCTTTCTTCAGGGGGCTTTTGGATTCTAGCAACGTGATGGTCCAGCCGAGCAGGCAATAAGGAAAGCACAGGTCTGGATCCTTATCAGCAGCTTTGGGAAGGGTGCCAAGTTAAGAGTCCACAAAAAGGAGGAGAAACCTACAACACCTCCTCTTTTCAGCTCACAAACCAGGAATGACCCCCCTAGACAAAGACATGAGTCGCTGCTTGTGTCCATATTCCTCCGCAACAAGCCACTCCAAAACACAGTGGCTTAAAACAACAATTTGCTGTTTTCTCTCACAGTTCTGTGGGTTGACGAGGATCAGCTGTATAATCTCATTTGGCATCTCTGATGAAGTTGCAGTCAGAGAGCGGCTAGGGCTGGAGTCATCAGAAGGTTGATTGGGCTGGACATTGGAGAAGTTGCTTCCCTCACTTGTCTGTCCTCGGTGTTCCTCCACGTGCAGTAGAGTAGAACAGAGTAGCCTCAGGGCACCAAAATCAGGAAGTAGAAAATTCCAGCCCTCTTTTTATTTTTTTAATGTTTATTTCTTTTTGAGAGAGGGGGAGGGTCAGAGAGACAAGGAGGATCCGAAGCAGGGTCTGCGCTGACAGCAGAGAACCTGATGTGGAGGTTGAATTCACGAATCGTGAGATCATGACCTGAGTTAAAGTCGGACACTTCAGTGACTGAGCCACCCAGGCGCCACATTTGTTGAAAATTCCAGGACTCTTAATGTCAGGCACAAAACTAGCACATCACTTCTATCCTAGTCCATTATTCAAAACTCTTACAAGCCAACCCAGAGCCAAGGAAGTAGAGAAATAGACTCCTCACGCAGAAGAGAAGGAATTAATGGCAGCCATCTTTTCAGAACAAGCTACTACTAAACAGGAAGAGAGAAATTTTTAGAACAAAAGAAATTCTCTGCCTCAGTTTCTCTGAAGGAGGTCCACTCCCTGCTGCTCTTGAGTGGCCTGGTGAGTAAACAGCAAAGTAAAATTTGAGCAAATATAATTGTTTAAAATATCAACAGGGAGTAATTAATAAACCCTTAGACTTTACTAGATCGAGCAGATTAAATAAACAAATAAGCAATATAAAGGCTTTACTCTAATAAAAAATGATTAATGAATATTTACTTAACAGTGCAGCCATCAAATTAAGAACTCACATTATTTTTAAACTTTGTAAAAATTGACTATAACTTAGGCAACAAAGAAAACCTGAAAAAGAGAAAAAGTATAATTTTTACAGGCCACATTTCCCACCACAACACATACCAAAAAAAAAGAAAAAAAGAAAAAGAAAAAGTCTGGAAAGTAACAAGAAGAGATTAAACATTTTCTTTAAAAAGCACTTAGAAGTTTTAAAACACTCATAAATTACTATTGAGTCTAAGAGGAAATCAAAACTACAGTTATTGAGGTTCTAGAAAATAATGACAGTTGGAACAGCACAATAAAAGCTTATGGGATTTGAAAAACTCATAGCCTTAAATTTTTTCATTATTAAGCCAGAAAAATGAAAATAAATGAGCTAAGTATCCAGTTAAAAATTAGAAAAGAATATGGAACAAATCTATAGAAAGCAGAAACAAGGAATCTATGAATATAAGAACAAATTGATGAAAATAAAGCAAAATCTGTAGAACTGAGAAATAAGTCTTAAAATATTTTTGGAAATGCTAGTATCATTGGAAAATCCTTGAAAGTCAAAAAAAAAAGTCAGAACTTGCAAATATATACAATATTAGTGATTACAAAAGTGATATCACCACAAATAGATTTAACTATGAGAATTTCCTTTGTGGAAAGCACAGTCCTATGCAAATGCTTTAAAAATCTTGATAAAATGCAAATTAAAATAGGCGGCTCAGTCAGTTGAGCACCCATCTCTTGATTTCGGCTCAGGTATGATCCCAGGGTCATGGATCGAGCCCCACCTTAGACTCCAAGCTGAGTGTGGACCCTGCTTAAGATTCTCTCTTTCTCTCTCTCTCTCTCTCTTCCTCCTTCCCACCCTCCCTCTGCCCCTCTCCCCCATTTGCATGCTCTCTTTCTCTAAAAAAAAAATCTTGATAAAATGAATGGTTTTCTAAAAAAGGATAAATTATGGAAATGAACTCAGAAAGGGTACAAAACCTGAGCAGGTTAATACCTGTAGCAAAATCTTTTAAAGTCATCAAAGAACTGCAGTCTAGAAAAACAGCATGTCCAGGGGTGCCTGAGTGGTTCAGGTGGGTGAGCATCTAACTTCGGGTCAGGTCATGAGCTCACAGTTTGTGGGTTCAAGCCCCACATCAGGTTCTGTGCTGACATCTCAGAGCCTGGAGCCTGCTTCGGATTCTGTATCTCCCTCTCTCTCTGCCCCTCCCCAACTCGCACTCTGTCTCTCTCTCTCTCAAAAATAAATAATAAACATTTTTTTACAAAGGAAAGAAAAACAGCACATCCAGAACGATTTTGAGAGAATTTTCTCATGTTTTTAATGAACAAAGAATTCTTACGCTATTTCAGAAATATAGAATATATTAAAAAATGAAAATCCCCTCCATTTTTTTGTAAAGGTAGTGTAATCTTGATGACAAAAATAGCACACAACAAAAGAATAATGGAATCTCACATATGAAATCTCACATGTGAAACTGAATACAAAAATCCCATGTTAAAGGTTAACTGTTGATTCTAGAACTTATCAGAATTTATTATAGCTGTGTTAGGGAAAATTAGAGGTTAGATGGACTCTTAGTGCCCAATAAAGGTTTAATAACTGTATTTGGTACTTCCATGTGATAGAAGATTATACAACCATTGCAAATCATATTGAAAATGGCAGGGAAGAAGTGGTCACAGCAGAGTATGTTAAAACTTTGGTGCAGAATGATCCCATTTTTGTAAATACATGCACCAGTGTGTGTGTGTGTGTGTGTGTGTGTGTGTGTGTGTGGCCTGAAAGGAAGAGCACAAATGGTAACTCTCTGAGCGTTAGAACTTAAAATTCTTCTCTCCTCCTCTTCTTTCTTCCTTCTTTTGTACATTTTCCAAATTTTTCACAAAGAAAATATGTAACTTTATAATCAGCTGAAAAGCAGGGAATTTTATTCTGAAATAAGTCTTATCTCAGTAGTAATCCTTAACAAGTCCTGTGTTTGCACATGTCCCACTAAAGATGAACCATTTTTTATTTCTTCATTTTTCTAGTTTCCTCTTGTTACCAAATATTTCCCTTCTGCTTTCATCTTCCCCTCGGTTTTGGCATCCAAAGAGGTTACTATGGAAAGCGTGCCAGCACGTGTGTCAGCAAAATGAATCAAACAACTGAAAGAATTGACCTTGGATCCTTTTGCATGAACAGCACATAAAAGGCAGGCTGCTGTGTGAGATTTATAGGCAGGGCCAGTTTGAGGTGGAGGAAGGGCAGTTAAAAAGGGCTCTGGCATCACCACTCACAACACACCCTTCCCTTTGGCCCCGGCTCCCACTTAGGGGAAGGGGAAAGAAGCAAGACAGGTGTCTCTGTGCCATTTTGTCCCTGTCACGGGCCCGCATGAATGAATGCTGTCAAACAAAAAGCCAAAGTATGGTGGCTTTGTTTCAAATGATGGACCAAAGCTGAAGTGTAGGGTTCAAAGAAAGAGGAGGAAATAGGATGGCAGAAGGAAACGCAAAGGGAGCAGGGGCCTGTGCGTGCCGAGGAACTTGGCGATTTTCCTACAGAAAGCGGGGAGGCATTGAAGAGTTAATGCAGGAAGGCAACTTTGAATGTGCATCTATGTGTGTATAAATGTTTACGTATATAGGCGTATGTACATCTTATATACATGTGCAAACATTTTATGTGGGATAAATTTTACATGGGAACCAAAATATAACTGGAAAAGAAAAAGGCTGAAAACAGGAAGGCCAGTTTATATTTAGTGGCTCAAGTTGTAGAAGACTGAGTGACAGCGAGGGTTGGGAGAAGTGAGTGGATATGAAGGATCTTTTTTTTCTTCTATTTAAAATTTTGATTTAAATTCTAGTTAGTTAACATACAGTATAATATTGGTTTCAGGAGCAGATCATGGATCTTTTAGATGTAGAATCAAAACTCTGCTTTTCTCTGACTTTTTAAAAGATAGCCTTCCCCCAGTACCTACTTTCATCCCCTCTATGCAACAAATCACCCCTAACTGACTGCCTCAGCTAGTAACTCAGTTATAATTCCAAACTCAGACGAGAGAATCTGATTGGCCTAGCTCAGATTAGGTGCCTACCTCTGGTCCAATCAATGATGGCCAAGGCCAGTGTCACAGAATGCAAATATGGTTGCTAGGGTTCATTTTGTGGGATTAACAGACTGATATCTCTCTCCACATGTGGACTATATCCTTCAACAGAGCAGGGACTGTTTTTGGTTCCTTATCACTGAATTCAGCACCTTATAAGGTATCCAGGATGTAACCAGCACTCAAAAACCATTTGTATTTGTCAAAAGGATGAATGTATAAATAACAAATGGAGAGAAACATAGATGGGATAGAAGGCACTATTAAGTCATCCAATCCAGCCCTCCATCCATTCATTACTCATGTGTCTCATTTATCACTAGAGCACCAACTTCAGCAGGATTACGTCAATTGCCTTCAATACACCAGTGAGCTTTTGTGGTCTAGTCTAAAGACCAACCCCCATTTGCAAGCGTGACTTAAGTGAGAAACTATGCTCTTAATTCTAAACAACTGACTTAAAACAAACTGTAGAAACCCAACCCATTTGTAACTTGAAAAATACCTCCATACAAGACAATCAATGGAAGAACTAAGCTGGAGAGAAAAGGTATTTGTCAGAAGAAACTTGGCATACATGTGATTTTTTTTTCCATCTGATTCTTTTAGTATTCTTCCTCTGGAATCCAATTTCCTTAAGTGACCTCTGTTCGTAGGAAACTATTTGGTTTAATCTCTGGGAGCCATGGCATATTTTTAACCATCTCTAAAGGCCAGTTCTGTCTCCAGTGAGTATGTCTGATACCCAAACAGATGTTTTATAACACTCAGCGCACATGAGCTCACCACTGGCAAGTCTTTTGCACACAATCAGCCCACAGCTCTTCTCAGTCTCCCCTTTCATACCACAAACCCAAATTCAGGACTCATGGACAAGCTTGCGTGCTTACCACAGTAACCAAAGAGCAGAAGATGGAAAGCCCAATTGTGAATTTTCAACTTATTAATATTTTATCAGTCTAATGATGAACCAAAAACTATGCAATACAAAGAGGTAGCCAAATTCAGGAGTATAAAAAGACTTGCAAACTGGCTGCCCCAAAAGAATTCAGATTCAAGTATCTGAGTAAAAGGCTCAAAAGCAACTCAAATTTTGATGGAGTTACAAACTATGTTAACATTTCTAGTGTGGAAATCAAGGAGAGCACATAGGACTATTGCCACCCCTTCCCCAAAAGCCTAGAAGATGCCCAAAGAGACCACGAGGGGGTGACTAAGGAGACCTAAATAAACCATCACAAGCTCATGGGCCTTTTGATCCTTTGAGAACCTAGACCTGCAGGGAAAAATCTGAGCTTTCTAAGAAGGCTTGGGCCACCTCAGAAACCCTTGGAGATATAAGCAGTACTTGTTGAGCTCCAACTTAAACTTGAACCTATAAAAACTCAAGAGGAGAAGACCCAGAGGCTGCCTCAGAGGCACTCATCCACAAGTTGGGAGCTATATTTAAAATGGCAGCTTAAAATGACAGTTATGTCAAGAGCTGATGGACTGTGGCCAAGAGCTACCTTGTGTGATACCATCCACAAGTGATCAAGAAAATATTTGCAAAGAAGGAAGAAGGAAAATATTTCCATTTTTAGTCTATATTCAGGATGATAGAGGGAAGACAGGATAAGTGCCTAAGGCAAGCAGAGCTGGGTTTAGTCCCACTTTGACCATTTACTGCCATATCGTCTTGGGTGCCATATTTCAATAAGCCTGAGCCCTCAGGTCTCACTTCTGTACAGTGAAAATAATGAATAAAAATGACATGCCTGGACAAGTCTAATACTCCTCTCAACACCATTAGATTCAGTCATATCAAAATGGAACTTTCCAGCCTAGGAGAAAAGCCACTCAGTATCCTGCTAAGCCACCACTGAGCAGGAGATATTGCTGCATTTTCTTCTTTGAATTTAACCAGAGTATTTTGTTGCTAACGTGTGAAAATAATTGGCACTCATAACTTTGTAAATGACCAAGCCGGGGTAAACTGAGGTCAAAGCCAAATATTGGATCTGAATCAAACCACCCAAAAGCAATACTGCAGAGAATTTAACGGGGTTACAAAGACCAGTGTACGGACTGAGAGCTCCGGTCGTCCTAGCAACCTTTTAAGCAAACACTGGTGCAGATTTGCTGGCATATATGACACCGAGAACATCTGGTCTTTCTATCATCCTCTCACAAGCAAAATATGATGTCGTGTAAACTGATCTTTAGGCCAATTATATGGTCTAAGTGTTACAGTGTTTGTGTTGGCTCCTCTGGCTTCAGGTTTTAAGAACTTAATTTGTAGCCACACCCCTCCCTGAAGTCCTAATTACATCTTACTGTAACTGACCCCAAGGATTTGTTTATGCCAAGTCTGCACCTTCCTTCAGGACAGTAAGTATGTGTAAATGCATCATCAGTCAACTGTGTGTGCAAAGCATGGTGGGAGGTCCTATAAGAATCAGTTACAGGAGTTTCGTGCAATGAGAAGGTAGAGAGAGTACATAAGAGAGCAGGCTCTGGGGACTGCTCTGGTCACATGCTCAATGCTACATTTTTCCTCTGTATACCAGCTTTGTTATGGAAGCCAGGTGTGGAGTATGGAGGCTCTAGTCTGCAGCTCACTTAGAAGGCACTAAACTAGGAGTCAGAAAACCTGATACTACCTCCCACTGGCCTTCCTACCCTAGACAAGGTCATTATTGTGTCTGAGCATCTGTTTCTCCATCTAGGCTCAACTTCTTTTACAAACTCCATGTGGCAGGCACTGTTCCAAGGCCTTCATCAACACTGATTAAGTTAATCCTCATAATGACTCTAAGTGGCAGGCAGTATTATTATCCCCACCCAATGTCACACAGTGGGTGCATGACAGAGATTGTGAGCTTGCCGCTCACCCTGCCCCAGCTGCTTCCTAAGAGCTCTGGGCTTCTGTGCTCAGCTCTAATGGACTAGGGTCTCTAACGAACCATAGCCCCGTGCTCTGGAACAGGAGACCTGTGGGTGCACCTGGACTGTTACTGACCACAGGAAAGGGGCTTCTTGCCTCTCTCCCTCCCCAGCCCACCCCATCCTTCTGTTGCTGTGACCAAGAGGCCATGGCAGCAGCTGATGGGGCTGACCTAGGAAGGTCTTTCTCCCACCTCGCTCCAACCCTCACCCCCACAGCCGTCAGATAGATGTGAGGGACCATCTTTTATTCTTTGGATCCTTTCACGCCTTTTTGAAGACATCTGGGGATCCTACTCTGGGTTATGAACAGAAGTATTGGTAGAAGAAGGCTGGGAGCTCCTGATCTTGTCTCTGGACAAAACAGCCTCTGGTAAATATGTTAGCATTACAGTGTATGAAATAAGTAAATAGGCCTCTGAATTAACATGGTTCCTCTCTCTACCGCAGCCCCCTACCCCATCACCGACCCCTAAATGGAGGAAGGAAGCCATGGGATGGCCAGCCCTTAGGGAAATCTGAAGCCTTATGGGGACTTGACCCCAGGCACCAGCAGCACCATCTTCAGGACCAGAATTTTCCTTCATCTTTAGAGGAAATGAATCTCTTGAGTTTCTTTGTCTGACTTAGCATGTCTAGGAACAAAGGGCAGAATATGTAGTACAGTAAATCCCAACTCTGAGTTGTCCATTACAGGAATTTAACACAGATGGTAATCATTAAGGCTTTAACATTCTTGAAGGAAAGAGCTTTATCCAGAATTATAAATAAACTATTCCCAAGGCTTAGATTTATAAAGCTGTGCTAAAAAACAAAAATCAAGTGAATAAAATTTAAAGATCTTATTGGCTTTATTTAACAATTCATGAATCAGGCTGTATCACATCTAGCAAACAGAAAGGAACTCCGAGAAGCTGTACAAAATGGGAGACTTTTATAGGCAGAAGGGGGCAGGGAAAGGGAAAGAGTGAGTTACCTCATCTTTCTTTCGGGGACAAAGGGGTCTATCAGGCAGATTACCTCATTAATGCTAACCAGGAAATTTCAGATTGACGGGTTTAAGATTACATTTCTGGGAAAGTTTGAAACTGTAATTAGGCTAGATACTGAGTTCTGGTTTGCTGGCATAGGGCTTAGCACAGGTAACTCCATTTGGGGCCCGTTATTTCTCTTTTTTTTTTTAACAGCTGTTAGAGAGGGTTGCTCGGACAACTGGGAATTTACAGCACTGGGTTACAAAGTCTATGTAACTTGTGAAAGTTTGGCATTGATCTGGGAATTCTGGGTAATGCCAAGAGAAGATGGGAACTTCTTTTCTGCAGTTAGTGGGCACCAGTCAGAACCTAACAAGGTTAGGTCCTGGTTTAAGCTCATGAAATGGAAACTCCAGGGAAATAGGGTACCAGCATCTAAATATGACATCGTAATCCCTAAACCAGTAGTGGAGCAACAGCATGCAAAACTAGGATGCTGCCTTCCAGAAGTCTCTCATCTTTGCAGGAAGGCAAGGCATTTGCCAATCAAACAACTAGAGTTGGTAGGTTTCTGTGTGTGGCATAGACTGTAACTAGAGAATGCAGGGACGGAAGCAAAGGATACATGGAGGCTGGAGTCATCGGGGAAAGATGTGTGGAGGGAAGGGACTGACATAGGACTTGGATGAGTGGGGTGTGCACATGTAAGGCAAGAGTTTCTCAGCCTCCACACCTCCCACAAACATGCATTGCATCCCTGCTGTGACTCTGGGTCTGAGCCAAGTCTCAAATTACACACTTGTGTCTCCTACAGGTGATTGTGCATTAAATTCCAGACTCGCCCTCTTCATTCCCCCTGGGCCTTCTTCCAAAAGCCTCAAAAGGGAAACTCCAGCCTGTCTGGACAAATCCCATCTGGGGCAGGTGCCACAGGATGGGCATCCATCCTGGAGGGTGAAGCCAGGGAAAAAACCCACATGCCAGCCCCAGCCCCAGTGTAGCACTGTATCAGGTTAGGATGAGCAGGAGAGGGAGAGGGGGACATGGCAGCCTCAAAGGCATGAACCCCCCCGCCCCCCCAGCCTCCGTGTGGCGAGATTCTGCAGGCATCCAGGACATATGGTTGACGGGACAATAAGATGCCCTGCAGGCACAGGAAATTTGAGGGGAAGCTAGGACCCCACAAGGATGGTCCACATCCTGCCCAGGCAGTACAGGAGGGTCTGATGGGAAAAGTGAAGGGAGCACAGGCACCAGAAGGAGAACGTCATCTGTTGGGAGTGCAGGGCGCACAGGACTAACTTTGAAGCACCAAGAGGCGACATCACAGAGGAGAAAGGGCTACATCAGGCTGGCTGCAGATTTTAGACTCTCTAAAGGCTGCTGTAGGGGCTCGAGGAGGAAAGTAGAATTCAAGGTAGATGTCTGCTTGGCAATAAAATGTCCCCAGAACCGAAGGGTGCCTGAGCAGGTGCAGCAGTATCTGGAAGAAGAGGGACTGCCACAGCCAGAGCAAGGGCAGGATACTTTGTTCATTACAGAGCTCTGGGGAAGGCAGGGGCATGGAAGGCAAAGCTGTACCAGCTGGTGTCTTATTCACATCAGTAGGGAGAGCTTCCTCCTTAATTCACTACCCAGAACCAATGGTTGAAGGGAGCAGACGTTGATGAGGAGAGGCAAATGCATGAGCGCCCCTGAGAATCACCCCAGTTTGCCATATTTGTGACAATGCAGGTCATGGATTGATTCAGCACCCTTGAAGTACAGTAGAGGAGAAGCTCATGTTGCTAACCTTCTACTGCCTCCAGGAGTGTAACTGAAATCAGTTGAAACAAGTTCCCTTCATTTAAAAAAAAAATTAGGGAACGCTCCATAGAAGACATTAGAATGTAGCAGGAAGAATAGAGGTTCTGGAGCCTACTGGGGATTCCAGTCACCAACCCCACCTCTTCCTGGTTGTGTGGCCTTGGGAAAATGATGTAATCTTTTTGAGCCTCAGTTTCCTCATCTATGAAATGGAACATCTGATAAAAGTACCTGGCTGGAAAGGCTGGTGAAGAGATTAAATTTGATGACCTCTGTACATAGCTTGACCCCATGCATCCCATCCAGTTAAGGTCAGTCCCCTCTTCTTCTTCCTCTTTGAGAGAGAGATTCCAATAAAATGAATTTTGACAAACAATTTTACACACAATGAGCCCAGAAAAAAGAAATGAGTTTATTTGTTGTCAAGTTCTGTGCTGTGCCAGTAGAGCACCGCCATAAACATCGTGTCTGCTTTCTCCATATTTCTTTCAAGCTGCCCACCATGCTTCCCATCTGCCTTGCTGTAAACAGCAAGCATCAGCTCACATCTTTCTCTCTGATTCTCTTACAGGGGCGCTGTATCAACTTCACCAGAGTCAAGAACAATCAGCCGGCCAAGTACCCCCTCAACAACGCCTACCACACCACCTCG
>NW_027530368.1:5475020-5521356 GCF_008692635.1 Crocuta crocuta | reverse complement strand
CCTCCCATTCCCTCCCCACCTTCTACCCTTCCCCCTCCTCCTCAGGCTCCACCTCCAAACAGGGCACCACCCCCCTCCCGACCTCCTCCCAGGCCTTCTGTCTAGAACCCAAAGTTCATGCTCTGGGCTCTTAGAAACTTTGGGGAGGAGGCTCCTCTGTGGTGTTAGAATAAGTCTTTCCAGTTAGGGGAGGCTTCCGCTTTGGAAATGAGTGGTGATAAAGCCCACTGATCTTCACACACCTTAAAAATTGGTTTGTAATGCCAATACATCGACAATTGTGATCAGCAGAAAGAAACAGAAATTTTTGAGATGCCTCTAAACAAATAATGAGGCAACTACAGTCACAATTATAGCCAGCCAGCCATCACCTCTAGAAGGTTCCAGAGACAGTGAAACTGCTGACATGCTCTAAATGGGATTGTGTCTCATGGAGACCAATAAGAAAATCATTTCTCTGAGGGTGAAATGCAGAGTCAGGTGGATGAGAAATAACATTGCTGGGTTTCGAAATGCTGCCTTCCCTCCCCCAATCCACCTCCATCACTTGACCCCCTGGACCCTTGGCATAGGAACCAAGGAATCCTCACCCAAGAAAGTGAAAACCCTTTGCCTACAACTTTGGGAAAAGCTTGGGTCTCCATTGTGGCAAGAAACTCAACCTCAGACAAGTATCTGACAGGTATCTGAACAAAAGCATGTTCGTCTGGGATTTGCAGAGGAATAAAAACATATGCCTTATTTTCCTTTCAAATTCTCCCAGTTTCCAAGTGAGGGAGAGAGCAGGTGTTTACAGATGGAAAAAGGTATGTTGCCACGTTGCTGTGTAAGTGAAATCAGGTGTGTGCATTGACAGGCGAGTACTGATGAGAGCATCAGACAGTTTCTAAACCCACAGGCCGTCAGCAGCTAGGGGTGGCTGGCTTTGGCCCGACACAGTCCCCTAAATCAATAGACATGGCATTGTTGAAGAGCAATCTGTTAATGATTCATCTTAAAAATCAAGATTGGGCTTCAGTTTAAATCACTTAAGATATGAAGAAGTGACTGATCCCATTTTCTAGAGACAAGCATGAGTTGATCTTCCCAAAATAGCATCACTAGCACCTACCATACAATTTTGCTGGGGTTTTTTTTCTTTCTTTTTTAGTAAAGTTGTATATGGGAGATTTCTAATACAACTGAGAGACAAGGGTCGTAACATAGTATGGAAACCATCCCCACGTTCTTTAATTAACTGCAAAACAAGCCATGTATGTGTAGATGCAAATATGTTTCTCCTTGGCTTTTCAACATACTCATAAATGTCAGCTGTCAACCCTGAAGGAATACACTAGATATTCTGCCTGAAATTCCCACGAGACCTGGGATCCACCCCATTCCTCCAAGTCTATCTGAATCTGTTGTCATTGGTAAACCCTATAATCACTTTCTAAACATTGGGCTTCATCAACCAGGGTAAAAACAGAGGGCCATTGTTCAGGGCCTCCTGTACCATCCCATTCAAAATTATCTTCCCCTCCAGCTTTCCACGGGTACTGAAATTCCTCTCCCAAAGTGCTCAAAGTCTTAAATCTTTTCTGGAACAAAGCAGAACATAAAGTAAATATAAACCTAGCACTTTGGGTTATGGTCTCCAAGGATCCTTTAAGAATCCATTAAGCCAGACTGAATCTTGCACCTTACTTAGAGACATAAGGACCTGGCACGCATTCCATAAAAACCAATTCTTTTAGCCATGGCAGACATTACTTATCAATCACAGCACCATCCATAAAGCCCAACAATTTCTTCACAATCCTCTGATCACAACTCCAAAGAGTTGCCATTCATCAGTCAGAATTGAGAGGGAGATGAGTCCTACTTAACATCCCCACTTTAGAAAACAGAAAGAAACTAGAATTGCATGGAGGAATGAGGAACCCTTGGGCATAAAAGATGCAACCAGGGGAAAACAGATCTAGGCAGAGTGCCTTAGTGGGGGACCACAGGCACTAAATCTTCAGTGCTAATGCCAAACTGACACTTCTCCAGGCATACTTCAGACCAGCCCTTCTCCCAACCTGCCACTTCCTAAGAATCTCCCAGCCATCTCCTAGAGCTAAAATCAGAGATGGTTTCCAGGACTTATGAAAGCAATCTCCCTTTGCCATCCCCTCAACCCAGCCTGTATTGTCTATTTTTAGAACACTAGGCTGCTTCTTTAGTATAGTCCCTCATGAAGCAGAGGCCAGAATGTCTCAGCCAACTGCAGTGACATTGCTGGACTCCAGAAAACCATTCCATGGGAGAATGGGTTCCCTAGGCTCACAGTGTAGAGACGTTGAGCCCATGGCAACTGTTTTGACTGCTGGCAGTACAAAACAGTCCACCCCACACCACTAGCCCCATGACTCACTGCGTCCATAAGAAAGTTCAAGCCAAGATGCTGACATCATACAAGATGGCGGACATTATGTGAAAATGCAACATTCAGGATCTCAACAGCACATCAGTCGGAAGCCCTGTGCAGTTTCCACGATGCTTTGGTGAACTTTTTGATGAATAGGGAACTGCAAATATATGATGATTCTGAGGAAGATTAGTAGGGTTTGTCCTTGAAACTGACTCATCATATCATCCCTACTCTTTTAGAATTACAGTTGAGAAGGTGGAACTTCTAGACTGTATGAACAAGGCAATAGTAGGCTAGTACAGACAAGAAAATCCTTTAACTGGTTTATAAAATCTATCAGTACTTGTATCATTCCCTGTCAAAGGCAGCAGACATATGATTGTGATCAGGAAACTGCACAAAACTATTGTTTCAACCCCATGTTATTGTCCTTGTGAAGTTTTTTTTTTTTAATAAAAGCCAACTTTTTGTTGTATATATTCGTATTCCATGTGTTAGATGGAAGCATTTCCTATCCAGTGTGAATAAAAAAGAACAGTTGTAGTAAATTATTATAAAGCCAGTGATATTTCATGGCAGGTTATTCTACCAAGCTGTGCTTGTTGGTTTTTCCCATGACTGTATTGCTTTTTGAAATGTACAAATAGTTACCGAAATGACGAGACCCTTGTTTGCACAGCATTAATAAGAACCTTGAGTTCTGTGGTCCCTTCTTTTGAAGACCAGCTCATAAGCAGTTTCTAGCCTGGAGCTTTGCACGTACTCCAGTGAGACTGGAAAAGCTCTCACTTTTACCAAGATCAAGAACAGAGCTGGTGGACAAATTAATTAATATTCTTGGATATCTGGCCATGGGTAACTTCATTGTAAATATCACTAAAATGGGCAGAGATGATTTTAATGCCTCTGAAACACGAGAGTCCAAACACTGTCAGAAGAGAAAAGCCTACCAAAGAACTAGGAAAAAAATAATTATTCTTCTGAGATAGTGAGCAAGTTTCAGCCCAGTGCCAACTCAGTAAAAACAATTTAATGCTGTGTAAAATGGGTTGAATTCGCTTGCAAACTATATGAAGATATATGCAGTAAAAAGCCTGTTAATGCACACAGATGAGAATGAGGTGTTCTAGTCAATTGCCTTTTCTAGTTATCTGTGCTCTACTATATTATCATACTTGGATAACCAATTTAAAACAATTAGAATATGATGTTTTAAATACACTTAACATTAAACTCTTCCTCTAATTCTTTCTTCTTTCTGTGATAATTCAGAAGACAGTTATGGGTCTTCAGTGAGTCATTGTTATAAAAAAAAAATGAGTTATCACTGTCCCATGCTATAAGAGACTGGGCTAACCTGCACAATGACAAACTCTGGAAGTTGCTTTTTTTAAAAAAATAATAATAAAATCCTAAAATCATCTCTTTTACTGGTTATTTGTCTCTTTGTTATAAAAATAAAGTGTAGACTGTTCAACTACTTAACATCTTGATGATAATAAAATGACTGTTGTTATGCAAATTATATTTCTGAAATCATTATTATATTTCCACGAAGTTCTTTACTGTCTTGATTATTGTGATTTTTTTTCCTCTTAGCTATCCAACATTCAAAATATTCTTTACTTCTTTTTTTTTAATGTGTATTTATTTTTGAGAGAGAGAGAGAGAGGGGGCGAGAGGGGTGGGGCAGAGAGAGAGAGGGGAACAGAGGATCCAAGGAGGACTCTGTCCTGACAGCAGAGAGCCCAGCATGGGGCTCAAACTCACAAACCCTGAGATCATGACCTGGGCTGGAAATCAGACATTATCTGACTGAGCCACCCAGGCACCCCTACTTTATTTCTAGTAACAGTTTTAAACGTTAAAAAGGAATCCAAGCCAAATGAAAGTGTAAAAAGTGGAGACGAAGAAGCACACAGAAAAAAATGTACTGGGTCAGTCAGGATTGTGTCTAGCTGCCTGTAACAAGATTTGTGGCCATGGCCGATTTGATTCTCCGAGCAAGGACTCCAGAGGTTTGCAGATGCTCAAGAAACCAGGCAGCATTACAGATAGTGCTGCAGTAAATACCTTTCCTTCCGTATACATCTCAAAATATTTTTTATTATATCTGCAATTCTGATACAAACCACTTGTTTCTTAGCATCTTCAATTCAGCTCCTTCATTTAACTTTTTGTGTATGTAACAGTGTCTCTTGCTAGTTCCTGAATTTTTTTTTTTATAAGTCCTCTTTCAGCCCTGAATTCATCTTAATTGGAATAAAACCATCTGCAAACAGAAAACCATCCCACAACTTTTTCCAAGATTGCAATAGTATTTACTTTTTCATAGCTTTTTGGGCACATGCACATTTTAAAATTACATTCTTAATCATTAAATGGTTTTGAGATAACCGGCTAGCAATTTGGAAGGAAAAAGAAAACTTGGAGCCCTACCTTACTCCTTAACACCAAAATTAACTTCAGCTGTATTTAATTTAAGTGTAACAAATAAAATAAGGAAAGTACTAGAAGTGGAAAAAATGTTTACTGTATGATATGAAGGATTTTTAAATCCTGTATATTGCCTACGTTACCAACCAACTTTCTCATGAAATCGCTTCAACTCCCCTGAGGAATGCTCCACTGCAGTAAGCTGCACAAACAACAGAAATAAGGTCATTGATCAGGTGCTGACTGTGAACTTAAGCAGATCTACAATTTTTCATCGCTAAATCCAAAGTTCTGCCCTCAGATAAATGTTTCTCTGGAGCCTCATTTAGGTAGAGAACAACCAATACAACACTCTGTCCCTCTAAATACATTGCAAACAAGGTCTAAGTGCTTCAATTACCAAACACTGGGTATAAGGCTATAGAGTTGGCATCCGCAAAACAGATGAGTTTACTCTGATTACAACTGTTGTGTTACTTTAGTCTGATTACAGCTGTATTGTGTTGGCTTGAACCACCACATCCTCATCAAATTTATACCTAAACAAATTAGAAGCCTTATAATTCCACCGGGTGTAATCTCTGATTCTTCCCTTTTTTATGCAACATTCAAATGGTCAATTATATAGATTCTTCATCTCTACTAAAAATGGGACCATTTTAATTGTTGGAGGTCAAAACTGTGCAACATCTCCTTTATTTAGTTTTAAATATCATTTCACAATATATTTACAAGACAGCAGCTAACAAAGCTCTGCCTAAGTCACTTGAGAGCTCAAAACAAAGTTCTGTTAAAAGATGTTCAATTAATTGTGTACATTCAGTACCTTAACTGGCATCTTTAGTTGCTAGTTGCTTATAAACATTAAAATAAATGCAATTTGTAAAAGACATTCTTCTTTGTGTAGGGAAGTGGTTTGCATTCTTGCAAAACATTTTAAAGTTTATTTATTTATTATTTTTGAGAGAGAGAGAGAGAGAGAGACAACACGAGTAGGGGAGCAGCAAGAGGGGTCCAGAGGATCTGAAGGGGGCTCTATACTGACAGCAGAGAGTGGGATACGGGGCTTGAACTCATGAACCATGAGATTATGACCTGAGCCGAAATCAAGAGTCAGATGCTTAACTGAGCCACCTAGGTGCCCTGCGAAACATTTTATTTTTTTTCTTAAAGACTTTATTGTCAAGTTGGTTTTCATATAACACCTAGTGTTCATCCAGACAAGTGCCCTCCTCCATGCCCATCACCCCCTTTCCCCTCTCCCCCACACCCATCAGCCCTCAGTTTGTTCTCAGCCTGCAAAACATTTTAAAAGTACAAGAAATGTGGGGTATGAGTGCTAAGAGCCCAGAAAACATTCATTTTCTTCTGAGAGAGAAGTCATAAGACAGACCACCTCTAGGCCATGCATCACTAGTTCCTTTCAAAAATTCACCCCCAAGAGCCATGGAAGCATTACAGCTCTCTATCTTCACATTTTTAAAAAAAATACAAACATTTTAACCTTCCCCTCCCTCTGAGCCACCCCAACTCTGCAGGATACGGACCACTTGTCTTTTTGCTTCGTTTTACTCTTGAAAATACTTACAGGACACCTATAGATTCTCTAAGAGACTGGCTTGAAATTAATGATAATCTTCATTTCCAACCAAGATCTTATAGAAACGGGTAATCATTCCACATGAATGCACAAAGCGCTTCATAGATGAGGTGATGCAGAAGCACTGACATTCATCTGAACTTGCAGGAAAGGGCTCTTCCCCAGCTGGGGTGGATTCCAAAAAGGAACCCACCCGTCTCTGCTGCGGATGGTCCACAGAGGTATTCAAAGGTCAGGCTCCAAGGGGTGGAAGGGAAGACAAGAGGAGCCAATTCCAGACAAGAGAGGCAAGAAGGAGGAGGTAGCGAATGAGGCTGCATACTTTCTGGCAATCCAACACCTAGAATTAAGTAGGGTACAGATAAACTAGGGTTTGGGAGGTTAGCTCGGCTACATGTCCCCCTGGCTAAAGACATCAGGCATGGTAATATAGTCACTAGCATATAACAAAACCAGGGCGCCTGGGAGGCTCAGTCAGTTAAGTGTCCCAACTCTTGGTTTCGGTTCAGGTCATGATCTCACGATTCTTCAGTTCAAGCCCCATCACGGGCTCTATGCAGACAGCGCAGAGCCTGCTTGCGATTCTCTCTCTCCCTCTCTCTGCTCCTCCCTGACTGGCGCTGTCTCTGTCTCTCTCAAATAAAACTTAAAAAAAAAAAAAAAAGAACCAAGGGACTATTTTTCTGGTGACAATAACCATACTTTTGAGTACGCCTTGGCTGAGAACAGTACTGACAGCTGATGACCTTGAGCTGAGAGAAAGTACAGACACCAGACATTGTTTACTTCCTTTCCTTTCAAATGGTCGTATAAAACCTCAGGTGAATAAACCCATGCTTAAGGGGAGAGGTGTAGGTTTAAGTCATCTCTTTAGAAGATAAATCTTCTTTCCTGCTTCAAACAAGCATGTAAGCTTTTGCTACAGATACTCCTTTCTAATGCCTCTGCTGATTGCTTTTTCTCCTCTCTGTGCAGACAGACCTGGGTGTAGTGATCACCTCTCGGTGCTCACGCAGACACATGGTCAGGGTCTGTTTAACACATGTTCAACGTCTGTGCTTTTGCTTCCTATGTTTCATTAAAGCTGAACAGACTTTCAGACCCATTTACGTTTGTATCTCCTCCAAGGATGTAATCGCTGCTATGAGGAATATGACCTGCCAAGCTCCAAGAGAATTTGATTCCAGCCCGACCCTTGTCAGGTATTTCCAAGGGCCCCCAAAACTACCAAAACGAATGCTCACTCTGAACAGGCCCCACCCCACCCCGAGGTTACTTGCTGAGACTGTTGTTCCTTATAGCATTTTGATGTTCAACTCTTTGTATAGGTTTCTCAATATTTGCTTTTAGGGGGTTCCTAAAAGATAATTATCTTTATTTAATTTTGAACCATTAGTAAACAAGAAGAGATCCTGTCCAGCACTATGTTCAGGGTATATTTTCTTGTTTTTAATTAATAGTAACTGGTAATTGATTTTTAAAAATAACTTTAATTCCCTTAGCAAGTTAGGAATGGGGAAGAAAAAAAAAGCTTCCTTAACCTGATCAAAGGTACCCTCCAGAGACCTGCACAAACATTATACTTGTCAAAACGCTAGGAGTATTCCCTTCAAAATAAAAAAGAAGAAAGGATTCTAACCATTATCATTATTGTTCACCTTTGGTTCTAGCCAGTGCAATAATGCAAACAAAATTAAAAAGCAATTATAAATATCAGGAAGTAAAAAACTGTCATTATTTTTGGACAATATAATTGGCTACCTAAGAATTCCATGACAATCAACTTAAAACTGATTAGAACTAGTAAAAAAAGGCCAGTGAGCTGGCCAGGTACATGATCAGCACCATCACTGACCATGACCAGTTAGAAAACTATCCATTCATAATGGAAAAAAAAATACCAATTTTACNTTTTACATGTTTATATTTTTAAATTATATATAAATTCTATATAGTCATATTATATACTTATATTTTATATGTAAATTATACAAATACATAAACTAACTAGAAACAAACCTACTGAAAAATGTAAGAAACCTATAGAAAGACAACTATAAAATTTATGAACTCTTCTTACTAGATGGAGAGTGGTACTGCATTCCTGAATGGGAAGACTTAAGACTGAAAAGACATAAGTTCTCTCACAAATAATCTACAAATCCAAATGATGGCCAATAAATCACCTAGCAAGATTTTGAAAATTTTGTTAAGTTTTAATTAGAAAAGAAAATGGACAATATAGACAGTATATGGTAATACAACAGAACAATTTTCAGAAACAGATCTATAAATATATGGAAGTTTATTTTATGATAACGGTAGAATATCCAAGGACTAATTCTTTTATTTTTTTCTGAGAGAGAGAGAGAGAGAGAGCGTGAGCAGGGGAGGGTCAGAGAGAGAGGGAGACACAGAGTCTGAAACAGGCTCCAGGCTCTGAGCTGACAGTCAGCACAGAGCCCAACGCGGGGCTCGAACCCACAAACCGTGAGATCATAACCTGAGCCGAAGTCGATCATAACGCTTAACCGACTGAGCCACCCAGGGGCCCCAACCAAGGACTAATTCTTTAATAAAGGGCTATCGAATTGGGAAGAGAAGATGAAATTTCTATCTCTGCTGCATAGGAAAATAGATTTAAAAGAGAATACAAGAGAAGTACTTCTAATTAATAGTGACTGTGCCCTGAGAAGAACTGTCCTGTGAATGAAAGGTTCTTTTAATCTTACCAGTTAGACAGGTCTCAACTCCTAGGAAAAAGCGAAAAAAGGGTAGAGAGAAAAATGGAAGGGCAGGAGTTGTCAAGGTGAGAGTAAGAAAGAAAAAGCAACAGGGATCTCTCACCCCCACACTCAGGCACTATACTAGAACATAGATTGGTGTAGCCTCTCAGGTAACAATTCTATACAATTGGTGCCTGTCACATGGTAGTTAACCAATGTTACTTAAATAAACATATAAATGAAGAATCTCAATATGTCTAAATGTTTATGCAAATCAACAATAGAAATGGAAATTGTATCTGAGACAATGTTTTCTTTCAAGAACCAGAGGTAATAAGCAAGTTCTCATTTCCCCATTGCCTTTGAGCAAATATTCAAAGCATGGACTCTCACTGGGTGGTATTGAATGAATTCCTATAAAAATTCATTAACTTCATCAGCTTACTGGATTGTTTTTCAATGCATACAACATTCTTCCACATTCTATGTCAGTTGAGGTCAAGTCCTTTTTTGCAGTTGGTCTGGGAGGAAAAATAAGAGTAGATGCCAGGAACTTAGGACAGGTGCCAGAAGGAACGAAAAAAAAAAAAGGCGCCAGCCCTGGCAGTCACCAGAAGAATTCACTCCAATTTGCCTCGTTTGTTTATCAGATGTCCTGTCTTAGGACCGGATTCCCTGCCATTCTACAAATGCATAGATCAAGACCCAACAATTGTGTAATAACTCATTGAGGAAACAGCAAGAATCCAGAATCAGCAGTCAAGTTGTTGTGATCCTCATGAATGCACCCATCAGTAAAGCAGCTGTTTATTTGTAGCTTTATCTTCTGATATTTCACAATTACCTGAAAGGGCTTTGTTGAGCCCAGGGTAAGGAGATCTCCTCACCTTGGCCAGCTGAGCACACCATCTATTAAGTTCAGTCTCAACAATTGCTAATGCTGCTGCCTCTAGAACAGAAACTGATATTCACTTTTTTCTTTTTTTTTTTTTTAATCAAAAGATTTTGTCTTTTCAGAAGAGTTTTAGGTTTACAGGAAAATTGACCAGAGACTGTGGAGAATTCCCACATATCCCCTCTTTGCTGCACGCAGTTCTCCCTATTATTAACATCTTGCCTTAGTGTGGTACATTTGTTGTAATTGATAAATCAGTATTAGAGTCTGAGTAGACTCTGAGTAAATGTTAGAGTCTACTCTTTGTGTTACAAATGCACCTTTATCCACCACACATCGTACAGTATCAGGCGGAATATATATGGTGGTTCCATCAGCATACAAATCCTCTGTGCTTCACCTCCTCATCCTGCTTCCTCTCTCCTCTTGAATCCCTGAAAACCTCTGACAGTTATACTGTCTTCATAGTCTTGCCTTTTCCAGAATATCATATAGCTGGACTCATACGGTGCACAGACTTTTCAGATTGGCTTCTTTCCCATAGCAGTATGCATTTAAGCTTCCTCCATGTCTTTTCATTGTTTCATAGCTCACCTTTTCATTGCTGAGTAATATTCCATTGTCTGGCTGTTTATCCATTCACCTACTGAAGGACACTGACATTCACTTTCTGACTGATTTGAACAGCTCATAGAGAGGAATCAGTGGTGTGGCTTTATGTAGACCATAAACTACCTAAGATTGTATGTGCGTGTGTGTGTGTGTGTCTGTGTGTGTGTGTGTCTGTGTGTGTGTGTGTGTCTGTGTTTAAAAGATACAGGTTGGAGGAAAAGGAAAGTTATCCATTATTTCAACAGCAACACAAAGCCTCTTAAACATCTTTGTTTATTTTCTCTCAGTCCTTTATCTCTCTCTCTCTCTCTATATATATATATGCCCATTTTAAAATATTGAAATCGTGGCTGGCTGGCTGTCTCAGTCAGTAGACCACAGCAACTCTTAATCTCAGGTTCATGAGTTCGAGCCCTATGTTGGATATGGAGACTACTTAAAATAATAATAATAATAATAATAATAAGTAAAATATTGAAATAATACTATAAATACATTTTTAACCTGTTTTTCTTAGTATTATAAAAATGTGTAGTGGATAGTAGGATACTCTGCCCAGATCCCCTCCTCAAGGCTGACAAATGACATACCCACCCCCAGTTCCTGGGAATATCAGCTACTGTCCATAGTATTTGGTATTCCCCAGTTTCACTGCTATTTGCCTAAGGACAATTTTGTTTCTATTGCTGTAAATTTATTGGGCTTCCTGAATCTAAATAAAGTATGCATGTATGTATTCATCAATATGAATCGTTTTCAGCCATTATTCCTTCAAAAACTGCCTTTCTTCCTTTCTCTCTCCTTTCCTTAGAGACTGAGATATATGTTAGACCTTCTCAGCCTGTCCCCCATATCTCTTAACCTATCTTTCATATTTTCTACCTCTTTATCTCTCTGTTAGGCATTCTAGACCATTTCTTCAGATCTCTGTTCCTGTTCATCAGTGTATCACCTATATCTAATTTTCTCTTTAAATCCTCATTTTAGACATATCAGATAAAGGGTTAGTATCCAAAATCTATAAGGAACTCACCAAACTCCACACCTGAAAAACAAACAATCCAGTGAAGAAATGGGCAGAAGATTATGAACAGACACTTCTCCAAAGAGGACACCCAGATGGCCAACAGACACATGAAGTGATGCTCAGTGTCCCTCCTCATCAGGGAAACACAAATCAAAACCACACGGACNTGGGCATGGAGGAGGGTACTTGTGGGGATGAGCACTGGGTGTTATATGGAAACCAACTTGCCAATAAACTATTAAAAAATAAATAAATACATAAATAAATAAATAAATCCTCATTTTAGGTTTTTTAATTTCAATTTTTACATTTGTCTTTTATTAAAAGTTCTTTTTTGTTGGTTTTCAAGTGTGCCTGTTCATCTTTTATAATCGCTGTACCTTACCAGTTTTCTCTCTTTAAACATATTAAACATGATTAATTTACATTTTGTATCCAATAATTCCCATATCTGAAAGCTTTGCTGGCCTGATTCTGTGGTTTGTTGTTCCTGCTGAGTTTTGTGTATGGTGCCCTGTCTCCTTAAATGCTTTTTGACTTTGACTCTGAGCCCACATTCCTCAGAACTTTATTCATGGAAAACTCTGAGGTTTGTGTTGTGACTGCATTTCACCAAAGAAAATTTATGTTTGCGTCTTCCAAATATCTGGAATCATTACCAATCCAGAACTGTTTTAAAATAAATTCTAACGTAAAGGTATTCAGAATCATGCAGGTAGTGACAATTTGGGTTACAAATTTGAGTTAGTGCCAGCCTGTGGTTAAGAATTCTCAATACAAAATTTTCTCCCTTAACCCAACTCTGGCAAGCAAACTATTCCTTGCTATTCCTAGGAGGGATGGTAGAGTGAGGTAGAATATATTTCTAGTTCATTCGTACACTAAGTTGCCCGCTTGTTACGCTGGCTTTTGGCTTTTGTCTTCTGTTCGCTCAACCAACATGTGATCATCAAAATGAAAGCTGGTCCTTGAAGAAATGACTTATTCCAGGGTTGGTACACAAAAAAAGTGCAAGATAAGCCTGGAACATAGATATGCAATAAAGTAAATGAGGGAGAGAAACTGAGAGAGAGAGAAAGGGAGAGGGAGACAGAGAGAGAGATCTTCCCCCCCCCAAAAAAAGAAAAAAAATCTTCCTCAAAATAGATGTCCACAAATAAATGCCAACTACAGAAAGAATGATATAATTAGACAGTTGGCATTTTGGCAACCACAATAATAACGATTATTTCAAGCAAGAATGATAAATAGATATTGAAACTAATGAGCAAGAGTATGATTTGGAAACAGGATATTTAGTCTCAAAATACATCATCAGACATTCTTAGTAATTACAAATATATAGTAACTTTATCATGGAGAAACGTAACAGATACCACCTTCAAAAAGTAATCACAGATGAAAAACAGATCATGAGCTTCTGTATAGGATGTACTGAGGACACATCATTTCCGTGATATTCTTGCCATAATGTATAAGCGAAATCGAATCATGAGGAAATATCAGACAGACAGAAATTGAGGGAAATTCTACAAAATAGCTGCCCTGTGCTCTTCAGAAATGTCCAAGACCAAGGAAAGACAAAGAGAGACTATAGAACTATTGTAGATTAAGGAGAGTAATGAGATAAGAAAAGAGACGCAGCCTGTGATACTCGGTTGGAAAATGGACCAGAAGCTTTTTGTTGTTGTTATTATTATAAAGGACATTATTGGGACAACTGGAAAAAAATTGAACGAGGTTGGTATATTAGATAATAGTATTTTATTCGTGTTAATTTTATGAATTTGATAACTATACTATAGTTACATAAGAAAATGTCCCTGTTTTTAGGGGAGGTAATACATACATATGCATGTATGTATATGTGTATATGTATGTATACACATACCAATATATATGTATATGTGTGTGTATATACAGAGTGTGCATATATATATATATATATATACACACACACAGATGGATAATAGATATAAATACAGATGCAGATATAGATGTAGATATAGGTATACAGAAAGGGAAGAGAGAATAAAGCAAACGTGGTAAAACATTAACCACACGAACACATAGGAACCTGATGAAAAACATACTCCAGGATTCTTTGTACCATTATACTATTTGGAACATTTTTCTAAATCTAAAATTATTTCAAAATACAAGTTAAAGACATGAAAGCTGATTTGGACAGAGTTTAGCGCCAGGATTGTAATCAGATCTGGCCCTGGTCTCCAGTCTTGCCCGCCTCCCAGAGCAAGGCTGAGCCAGAGCGGAGGAAGACTAAGGACAACCTGAATTTTACAAAGTCAGAATCAGGAGCTGGAGAATGATGTGGACTGAGTGAGCTATGAGGCAAGGGACAGTGAGGGGTGCAGGCAGATGTGCCACCAATACCTGGTACTTATTAACAGCAACAGAATCACAAGGATATGCTGACTACAAACAACAGATTAACAGAGTGCTTGGAGAAACAATAGTCTGTACAATCATTTCTAAACTATCCAGTTTCTTACATTAACTTCAGATTTCAGGGGGAAAAAAGCAAATAAATCAGTCGCAGTTTAATGTGAACTCATTTGATTCATGAAGACTTGTTGAAACTCTCCCAACACATATTGGTCTAAATCCTTAAGAACTTTGCTGTCTAGTACAGTAATCATTAGACCCATGGAACTATTCTAACTTAAATTATTTTTAAGAATTAAAGAAAACTTAAAATTCAGTTCATTAGTCATACCAGCCACTTTTCAAGTGCTCAATGGCCACATCTGACTACTGACTAAGAGCTTCTGTACTGGGCAGCATAGCTATAGAACATTTCCATCATTGCAGAAAATTCTGGACATCCTGGAATTCCGCAGAAAACATGATACATCACTGTTCTACAAGTGAAGAACTTCACTGATGAAGATGGCTGTGATTTTTCTTTATTTCATTGTCTTTGACTCATGGAAAATATCAGGCAAAACATGAGAAAAAAAACTTCAAAAACCTTTAAACATTCCACTTCCCATAGGATTTAATATTAGGAGAGTTCTTTCTGCCACATGGGAGAAACTCATTGAGAAGAAGTGGAAAAAACCCTGAGACTGTGGCAAGCATTGTCCAGAAGATTCTGGTGCTCCTGTGTCCTCTGACTTGGTTGATCCATATTTCCCCCCACCTTCTGCACCCACCTCTGCACTGTGGAAAATGTTGTTCATGGTTCATTCACTACACAGAATGGTTTGGCAAGAAAGACTTGAGCAAGACAAACTACCCATAATAAAGCCTGAAATATTATCAAAGGAAGTAAGGAAATTGACTTAAACACTCCAATTAGGGAGCTAAGGAGTTAGAACCCTGACTTAACAGAACTGGAAGGGAATTGTGAAACACTGAACTTTCAGAGGATATGATCCCTTCATGTCAGACCAGCAATGGATGATTGCTCAATGCATAAAAATATAAACAGTTGCATAGTAATAATAAACATCAACCTCAAATAGTAGTTATTTCTAAAAAGAGGGAGGAGAAAAAAACATCAGAAAGGGAGATAGAGAGAGCTTTAACTGGATTTGTTAATATTTTCTTTTAAAAATCTGATGCAGGGGTGGCTTAAGGTTAAAGTCTTATAGAGCTATCATATGGTATTATTGGAATGTTCCTGTGTGTTTGAAGTATTTCATAACAAAAGAAAAGTTTAATAAAATAAATTCTACTTCTCCCACTTAGTATTTGTGTGATCCTGAGTTTCCTTTTTTTCTAGTTGCAAGTGAGATCAATATAATATCTACTAGATGGGCTGTTGTGAGGGGTTCAGGAGACCCTCAGAAAATGATCAAGACACGTGTGTGGAGTCTGGCAGGAGGCCTCGGGAGGGGCCGGGCACCAGGATGTGTGGTGCTCCAGACCAGCCAATCGGGCATGTGGCATGGAGTCGTCACGCTCTGCTCCAAAATGTGGGACTAGAGGTGGCCCATTTTCCTTTGGACTGGAACAGATTGGAGGAATGAAGTCGGGTCCTGACGTTCCAGTGAAAACAGAAAGGAGGTTTGGATTTGTAAGCCTCTCTGCTTACTTTGGCTGCCCACGCTTACTGTTTCCACATCTGTCCTGGGGTCAGGGGAAGCCAAATATATGGATGTAAACGTACACATCAGCATTTCAGGGACCCAGATTCAACGCCATGGATCTATAAGGGCAGCGACAGGCAGCCACCTGAGTAACTAGAGGCTGGAAATAGCTGAGAGAAGAGGGGCCAGTTTGGAATCATTCCCGACTCTCCCTCAGCCACCCTCTATGGTGCCCTCGGTCCTTGAACTCTAGTCAAGTGCCCTCTCTCCGCCCCAACTGAATGCTATCCTCCCTTTCCTTTGTTCCCCCCTGGAGTCCTCATTTCTGGAAAAACCTCTCTCCATCCCTGCTTCACCCTGACCACTTCCCCCTGCCCTTCGGAGATCTGACTCTGCCCTAAGGCTGCCTCCCTGACAGCCCTGGCCCCGCACACCAAAGCTGCCCAGAGGCGGTTCTAGAATCTTCCTAACTTCTCCCACCACCCCACACCCCTCCACCTCTTCTTAAGGATGTCCTCAACCAGCTTTTTAGGCACAGTCCTCATAAATTCTTATGCTTCACAGGACTCTGCCCATGGCTTTCTTTGTACCACGTATTCTCTCCATATCCATTCCCATGATCTCAATTTTCCTTATGGGTTAGTGGCTCCTAAATCTGTAGTGCCAATACAGATGTCTCCCATTCCAGATCCATCTTTCCAACCACTTCTGGACATGATTACCAGGATATGATACAGTTGCCTCAATGGCACATCCTCTTCCTCTTCCGTCTCCAAAGTGTGCTTTTCTTAAACACCAGTGTCTCAGCCACCTAATCCTGACCCCCCATCACCTCCTAATTCCCACATCTAGTTAGTGACCAAGTTCTGTTGATTTTTCTTCAGGAATAAATAATAACCTCTTCCATTGCAGTCCCATGTCCCTTCTAAATTCAGGAGCCATCATCCATTCCCTGATACATAGTGCAACCATCCCCTAATTTGCTCTCTGGTTCTCTCTCTTTGCCTTCCAAACAGGGGCTCCAGAGTTATGTCTCTAAAAGACAACATTGATCATGTCTCACCCCTACCTTAGGGCCTGTTTGTAAAAACAAGCCCAAACTCCTTAACAAACCCCTTGATCATCTAAACCTTAAACAAAAAGAGTGAGTTCTGCCAGGGATCCAACCCCAGCTACCCCACTTACTAGCTGAGGGACCTTAAGGTCATGGGAACCTGTGCCTCAGTTTCCTCATGTGTAAATGTGTGTGATAATTGTACATATAAGACATGTTAGCTGCCATTGTTAACTTTGTAGTCTCACTTCTCATCACTCCTGCACAAGCACCTATGCTCTATCCAGTTACACGGAATTATCAGATGTTCCCTGATAGCACTAAGCTCTGTCATGACTCCAGATACCTCTTATCCCTCTTCCCAGAATGGCTTCCCTCTCCCTTGTCAATCTGGGGAACTATTATTTAAGCTTAAATATTATTTCCTCTGTGAAACCTTCCATGATTTCATCTTCCTCTATTATCTGTTACATGTCTCTATCATAGCACTCACCATAAAATCTAATTCTTTCGTCTCTACTCAACCCTTATCCCACTACTGACAAGAAAGGACTATGACTAATTCATCTCTGTTTCTCCAGCACTTACAAAACCACATACGTACCAGAGACTCATTAATTGCAAGAATGACTTAAAAGTGAGGAACCTGGGCCCCAGAAAAATGAATTGTTTAGTTCACTCCTCTCAGTGGTTCTCCAGCCTTCTACATAATAGCAATGCCACAGTGAGAAGAGATGAAGTAGCGTAAAAATGCACTGAGCTATGTAACTGGAACCCAGATCTGTCTATGAATCCAAGATCCATCGAAACTAACAGGATTTCCAATCAAGATAGCATACTACTAACTTTCATTCCCTTGAAAGACCTTATTAAAATGACAGTAAAAATGTTCAAAAGTCCATCACACTAAAGAGAGTGGAAATATCCATCAATGGACAATGGATTTCAATACATTTCTGAAAGAAAACAAATACATGAGGAGCTGGCAAAGGATGAATCAAGATGGAGGATGCTATTGTCTACAAGACCCATGGAGGGGATGGAGCTGAAGATTGAGATCCCTGCCCTGAACAGCCTCAGAGAGGGTCTCAACTCAGAAATGCCACGTGTTAGAGAATGGGAGTAAGATGAAGGGGTAAAAACAAGGAGATTAATGGAAAGTCTGTATACAAAAGAGTTGCCCCCCAGCTCGTGCAGAACTAGCAGACTTGTATTCTTGAATCACCCCCTCTTTACTCCAAACAAACATAACAGAGGGTTCTCCCCTTTAAAGAGTAGTCAAACTGGGAAAGGCTAGGATGGCCAGCATAGAGCATTTGGAGTCTCCTTGGTAAGATCCAACGTCCTGCCCACTCTCCTTCTGTAAACAAAGCCTACCAGTTGAAAAGCTCCTCCCACACACACAGACTTCCCAATCGCCTTTTTCTATTACCTCATCCTTGAACATAACTAAAACCTCACTAGACTTTTGAGAGAAGCCTAGACTGTGAGAAAGACCAACATAAACGTTAAGATATGGGTAATTCAGAGACATGATCTCTAATTAGTATCCTCAGTAATATTTGTGACATCACATAAAATAACAAGATATTATGAATAAAGGAAACAATACAAAAAGAAATGTAAAAATCATCAAAATGGTTGCAAAATAAAGTGAAGAAAAATCTCCTAGCAAAGAAAATAAAAGTAAAGGAAAATATTATATAAAAGAAAAAAGGGGCGGGGCGCCTGGGTGGCTTAGTCGGTTAAGCGTCCGACTTTCGCTTAGGTCATGATCTCGCGGTTCGTGGGTTCGGGCCCCGCGTCGGGCTCTGTGCTGACTGCCAGCTCAGAGCCGGGAGCCTGTTTCCGTCTGTGACTCCCTCTCTCTCTGACCCTCCCCTGCTCATGCTGTCTCTCTCTCTCCTAGAAATAAATAAAAACATTTTAAAAAAAAAGAAAGAAAAGAAAAAAGGGGCGCCTGGGTGGCTCAATCAGTTAGGTGTCTGACTCTTGGTTTCGGCTCAGGTCCTGATCTCAGAGTTTGTGAGTTTGAGCCCTACATTGGGCTCCGTGCTGACAGCATGGAGCCTGCATGGGATTCTCTCTCTCTTCCTCTCTCTCTCTACCCCTATCCCGCTTACTCTCTCTCTCTCAAAATAAATAAACAAACTTAAAAAAATAAAACTCATAGAAGATCAACTCATCCGAGCCAATGAAAAAGAGAGAGAGTATAGGAAACAGAAAGGGAGTAGAAGTATTTTTAAAATAGTAGCCCAATCTCCCAGATTTGAAGGATACAGGTCTTTAGATTGAAAGGTCAACCAAATGCAGTGCCAAAAAGGAAAAAGAGAGCGTAATAGACAGAGGTGAAATTTCAAGACCCCCAAGGATAAAAAGAATAATCCTAAAAGCCTCTAGAAAGGAAAAATAAAACTGTCCCTGGGGGAACAGGATCCAGACTGGCGTCAGAGATTACATCAGAGATAAGGGATTCTAGGAAACACTGACACAAAGCCTTCAAATTTCTGAGAAAAAAATTAGTTTCAACATAGAATTATATGCCCTGCCAAACTATCATTAAAATATAAAATTAAAACAAAGATATTTTGAGACCTTCAAGGAAAGAAAATTTTACTACCTTTCTACTAATATGCTTGGGGATGTGCTCCGGCAAAAAAGAGAGAGCGAAAGAGTAAAATGAGAAAGAAGACAACATAGGGACCTGGAAACAGGAGATTCATCCAGGAGGTTGAGGATCCAAGATAAAAACTATTTAGCATAGTGAGAAAGAAATTAGTCCGGATTCAAGCAAGACAGCAGAGGCCCCAGAGAATGAAAATCAAGGAAAAGGGTGGATTTATACATATATTATTCTTGATTAGTTAGAAGAACTTAAGCTTGTAATTCAGAAAGACAATGCAAGAAGAAAAGAAAGTTCATTGAAAGTTCCAGGAAAAAAATAAAACTGAACAAAAAAAATATATAAAATACAATCATAATGGTCTAGTTGAATATGCAATAAAAATATGTACATACTTATAAACAATTTTTATTATTTTTAACGTTTGGATCAACATATAGGCAAAGTATAAAAATTAATGATGCTTATAGTTATGAATATATTAAAATATGTGAATACATTAAAAATACAAAGGGAAAGGGGCACCTGGGTGGCTCAGTCAGTTAAGTGTCCAGCTTCAGCTCAGGTTATGATTTCACTTGAACCATGGGTTCGAGTCCCGCATCGGGCTCTGTGCTGACAGCTCAGAGCCTAGACCCTGCTTCAGATTCTGAGTCTCCCTCTCTCTCTGACCCTCCCTCACTCATGCCTCTCTCTCTCTCTCTCTCTCTCAAAAATAAGCATAAAAATTTAAAAAAATAAGTAAAGGGAAAAATGCAAAGGAAAAATTATAGATGACAAGCTGACACGCTGAGAGATTTAAGTGAAGGAGAGAGGTAAATGAAGAAGAGAAACAAATCCACACACACACACACACACACACACACTAAGAGATGCCATCTATAATTGATAGAACGAGACAGAACAAGAAATAAAAAGGTGACCAAAGTCTTTAAAGTCACAAAGATAATGAAGGAACTAAAAATAGTGCTATAACTATGTAACTGAGTTCAATTTTCATCTATTATTGCAAGAAGACACTAATAATGTCTAAACTTAATAAAGCAAAAAGTGATAAGTAGATATTAAGTAGATGCTCTGATGAAATATGGCAGATTGACTACATGTATTAGCCTCCACTGGCTCCCAAAACCCACTACAGATATAGTAAAAGAAGTTTTAAGGCATAAATGCACGAAGAAAAATACACTGAAATGTTCTAAAATTGAGGTGATGGATGTATTAGTCTGTGAATATATTAAATCCACTGAATTATACACTTTTCTTGAGAGAGTGCATGTACCAAGCAGGGGAGGGGAGAGGAAGGGGAGAGGGAGATAAATAAGCAGGCTCCACGTCTAATGGGGCTTACTTTGGGGCTCGATCTCACAACCAACTGTGACATCATGACCTGAGCCAAAATCAAGAGTCAGTTGCTTAACCAGCTGAGCTGCCCGTATGCCCCCATTGAATTGTACACTTTAGATGGGTGAATTGTATGTAATGTTAATTATATTTCAAGAAATTTTATTTTAAAACAAGAGAATAGATGATGAGAAAATAGCGACCAATTTTCAGAAATTGGATAGCAGATGGATGAGTGATAAATAACCCAAGGTTTGCCTTAAAGAAAACAAAATTGTATTCCAAGACCACAATGGAGACAGCCTCAAAACAATTTACACTATGGATTTCTCAAAGATCTCGAAGTCAGCCATGCCAGATACTGGAAGTAGGGGTGAGGGAGGGAAAAAAATGGAAGGCTGACAAACTAAGAAGCCCTCCTCCATGCCACACAACTGAGCTGCTGCCCATGGAGTTTTTGTCCTAATACTAATGTAAACACAGAAAACTGAGCTAACCAAAATATTAATAACACTGTATTAGAAAGACGGGAGATGGGAATTGTGCATGTAGAATGGCAGGGGCCACGATAAGTGGTATGAAAGGTTAAAACCTCATTTTTTTAAGTCAGTAGTAAATGACTGGGCGCCTGGGTGACTCAGTTGGTTAAGCATCCAACTTCAGCTCAGGTCATGATCTCACGACTCATGAGTTTGAGCCCCTCATCGGGCTCTGTGCTGACAGCTCAGAGCCTGGAGCCTGCTTCCAATTCTGTGTCTCCCTCTCTCTCTGCCCCTCCCCTGCTCACACTCTGTCTCTCTTTCTCTCTCAAAAATAAACATTAAAAAAAATTTAATAGTAAATAACTAAAACTGAATAATCAAGAAATATTGCAAGCAAATCAGTTTAGAAATGTGGAGGAAAATATCACACTAATTGAAAGACGTCGCCTCCGTGAAATGGGAACGTGGTTGGTGTGGGGGAGGTAGTCAGGAGACTGCTTTTCTTGGAAGTATTTATTGTCCTCCCTTTTCTTCACAGCTTTATTGAGATATAATTAACATGCCCTAAAGTTCTTCCATTTAAAGTGCACAATTCAATGGGTTTTAGGGTATTTACAGTTGTGCAACTATCACCACATTCTAATTTTAGATCATTGTCTTCATCTCAAAAAGAAACTTGTACCACTATTTTAATAACAAGCCTTGTAGAACTATTTCACCCGTTAAACCTTGATAAAATAAAATAAAATAAAAACTAAACTTAAAAAAGAAACAAAGCAAACAGATAAGCGTGGTTTCCTGTGGGAAGCAGGGCTCCGGGTGGGTGGCCGTGGCCTGAGAGGCAAGAGCTTTCCATTGTTGGTTTTCTGTAACATTGTCTGCTTTTTTATTTTAAGAGCACATGTGTATTGTTTTGATTTTATCATTTTCTTTCAAAGTTACAGCAATTCCTTAAGCACAATGGAAAGAGAGAGATTACATTCCAGGCAGCAGGTGAGGCCTTTCAGAAGCCCTGTGAGGTGAGAACTGTCCCTCTGGCATCACTGCCGACTTGAGCAGAAAGGGACAGCACTGAGTGGCTATTTGGGGACCAAGGCTGCACAGCATAACACCTGCGGGCTGGGTGGCCACAGACTGGAAAACGGGGCTGTCACCGCAACAGAGGTGCTTGTCAGAGTTCCCTGGGGCCGGGGTCTAGGTGAGTCTGTCTTTGGAGAGGAGGTGGCAGAGGACCGTGCCCCAGAACACTTGAATGTGTGGCCTCCACCATCAGACCCCCAGGCCAGAGCTTGTGATGTGGGAAGTGAACATCTGCCTTCCAGGAGGAAAGAGAAATGTGGCATCTGACATCTCAGCCACAGTCTTCTCTCCCCAAAGGGCAGTTTTCACTCCTCTTGAGAGTAGGTCCTTTTTAAGATTTGCATTTTCCTACCCCTTTCAAAAAAATAAAGAGAGACCAAAGAATGGCGCTGGCCACACAGGCACTGTTCTCGCCTCTGCCTTAAGTTCTGCTTCTCATCTGGCTGCTGAGAGAGGTGGCCATTACTCTGCCAGCAAACTGTCTCCGGGAAGAAAGGAATGGAAAATGTGAGGATATTTTCTTCCCAAATCCCAAAGAATCCTCACCTCAGCATAACCAATGAGAATTAGCTAGCTACCCAATGAACCACACTGGAAGAAAAAAAAAAGAAAGAACAGAGTCTTAATTCCTCAGTGCCTGAAAGCATCTGAATTTATAGCAGGTCTCTCTTCCTGGACCCCAAGATGCTGCCGTGTAAGGGGACGGCTTTCCCAAACAGGACTGAAGGACTAAATCTCTTGGGTGAGGACCCCTCTTGCAGGCGGGGCCTGGGTGGAGAGAGAGGACCAGCCATACCAGAAATGACAAGGAATTTGACTTAGACTTGAAGTTGGAGGTGGTAAACTGCTCATAACCTCCAACCTATGACCAAGCCTGCCCAGTCACGATCACTTCTCACTTGCTCCTAAGTATAAACCCCACTACCCCTGTTCCCAGGCAGTGCAGCCTTTGGGAACCCACCAGGTCTATAACACATATGCCCCAGAAAAGTTTAACTCATTGATTTTTTTTTTTAAACCAGGATGCCTGAGTGAAAACTCTGTTATAAGAATGGGACATAGAACAGATAAGTTTTGGGGCACCTGGCTGGCTCAGTCAGTTAGGCGTCTGACTTCAGCTCAGGTCGTGAAATCATGGTTTGTGGGTTCGAGATCCACGTCAGGCTCTGTGCTGACAGCTCAGCCTGGGGCCTGCTTCAGGTCTGTGTCTCCCTCTCTTTCTGCCCCTCCCCCACGCGTGCTCTGACTCTCTCAAAAATAAATAAACCTTTAAAAAACTTTCAAAAAATAACAGATAAGTTTTTACTGGGGAAAAAAGGAAAACAGCGGGTAAGAGTCCTTATTAGGAGGGCAGCCCTGATGAGATATGGGTTCTAGCTGTGGGCAATACTCAGTGGACTAGAGAGCAAGAAGGAAAATGGAGCATAAGTGATACAATACAATAAGTATGTGATAGGGAAAATATGAGGAAAGTAAAATGATGTACTAATTCATAGATTATTTTTCCTTTATTTCATTTTAATTACTGACAGCCATTTTATCTTAAATATGGTTCTTGAAAATAAGAAATTTATATGCAATGCAAATATGCCACTAAAGGATTAAACACCATGAATAAGTAGGATTTATCCCTGGGATGCAAGGATGTTTCATCATACACAAATCGATAAATGTGATACATCATATAAAAGGAATGAAGGATACAGGGTGCCTGGGTGGCTCAGTCCATTAAGCATCAGACTTTGGCTCAGGTTATGATCTCATGGTTCGTGGGTTTGAGCCCCACATCGGGCTCTCTGCTGTCAGCACAGAGCCTGCTTCAGATCTTCTGTCCCCTTCTCCCTCAGCCTCTCCCCCACTCATATTCCCACGCTCTCTCGCTCTCTTTCTCTCCCTTCTCCCTCTCTCTCAATAAATAAATAAACTTAAAAAATAATAAAAAAATAAAAATAAAAGAATGAAGGATAAAAAGCATATGATCATCTCAATACATGTAGACAAAACATTTGTCAAAATATAGCATACTCTCATGATAAAAACTCTCAACAAACTGGGTATTGAAGGAACATATCTCAACATAATAAAGGCCATACATGACAAGCACGCAGCCTACATCATACTCAATGGTGAGAGGTTGAAAGCTTTTCCTCTAAGATCAGAAACAACACAAGGGTACTCACTCACATCACTCATATTCAACATAGCACTGGAAGTGCTAGCCAGAGAAATTAAGCAAGAGTGAGAAATAAAAGTCATCCACATTAAAATGGAAGTGAAATTGTCTCTGCAAATGATATGATCTTATGTTTAGAAAATCCTAAGGAATCTACAAAATCAACATACAGAGGTCAAATTCATTTTTACCACTACCAATGAAATATCTGAAAAAGAAATAAAGAAAACAATCCCATTCTCAATAGCACCAACAAAAATGAAATGCTGAGGAATAAATTTAACCAAGGAATAAATTTAACCAAAAAATTTAACCAAATGAAATGCTGAGAGATCTATAGAATGAAAACTATAAGACTTTAATAAGAGAAATTGAAGAAGACACCAATGCATAAAAAGATGTTATATGTTCATGGATCAGACAAATTAATATTGTTAAAATGTCTATACTGCCAAAAGCCATCAGTAGATTCAATACAATCCCTATCAAAATTCCAATGGTATTTTTCACAGAAAGAGAAAAAAAAAATCCTAAAATTCAAATGGACCCACAAAAGGCCATGAATAGTAAAAGCAACCTTGAGAAAGAATAATAAAGCTGGAGGGGGGCGCCAGGGTGGCTTAGTCGGTTGAGCGTTCGACTTTCGCTCAGGTCATGATCTCGCGGTTCGTGGGTTCGAGCCCCGCATCGGGCTCTGTGCTGACTGCCAGCTCAGAGCCTGGAGCCTGTTTCAGTCTGTGACTCCCTCTCTCTCTGACCCTCCCCTGCTCACGCTGTCTCTCTCTCCTAGAAATAAATAAAAAACATTAAAAAAAAAAATAAAGCTGGAGGCATAACACTGTCTGATTTCAAAACTATATTGCAAAGCTATAGGAATCAAAACAGTAAGGTTCTGGCCTAAAAAAAAACGAAACACAGACCAATGGAAAAGAATTGCAACCCCAGAAATAAGTCCTAACCTAACAGTCAGCTAATATTTGACAAAGGAGCCAAGAATACTCAGTGGGGAAAGAATAGCCTCTTCAATGAATGGTGCTGGAAAAACTGAATAATCATATGAAGAAAAATGAGATTGGACCCTTATCTTATACCACTCACAAAAAATTAACTCAAATGGACTAAAGACTTAAACATAATACCTCAAACCATAAAACTACTAGAAGAAAACATAGGGAAAAGCTCCTGGATGTTGGTTTTAGCAACACTTTTTTGGCTATGACATCAAAAGCACAAGTAACAAAAGCAAAAATAAATAAATGGACCTACATTATAAAACACATCTGCAGAGCAAAAGACACATCAACAAAATGAAAAAGCAACATACAGAATGGAAGAAAAATATATTGCAAACTGCAAATTATGTATCTGATAAGGAATTAATATCCAAAACATATAAGGAACTCCTATAACTCCTAGAAAAAATAATTCAATTCAAAAGTGGACAGAGGAAATGAACATTTTTTTCAAAGCAGACATCCAAATGACCAAGAGTTACATGAAAAGATACTCAACATCACTAATCACCAGGGAAATGTAAATCAAAACCACAATGAGATATCATCTCACACCTGTCACAATGGCTGTTATCAAAAAGGCAAGAAGCAACACATGTTGTCAAGGATGTGGAGTAAAGGGAACTCTTGTGCACTGTTAGTGGAAATACAAATTGGTGCAACCAGAATAGAAAACAATATGGAGGTTCTTCAAAAAGATTAAAAAATAGGGCTACTATATAATCCAGTAATCCTAATGCTGGGTATATATCTAAAGGAAATGAAATCATAATCTCAAAGAAATATCTCCACTCCATGTTCATTCCAGCATTCTTCACAATAGCAAAACATGAAAACAACCTAAGTGCCCATCTACAACCAAAAGATAAAAAAGATGTGGTACATATTTACATGGAATATTATTCAGTAAAGAATAAGAAAGAAGGAAATCTTGCCATATGCAACAACACAGATGGAGCAAAATCTTCTCACCCAGACCCTATGTCTTCTTCTTCCCTCTCACTCCAGTGATAACCATTATCCCATTTATCATTCCCATGCATATTGTGGAATCTGTAAACTTATAATATTGTTTCACACTTTTTTTGAGAGAAAGGAAATGCATGCATGAGAGGGGGTGGGGGAGAGAAAGAGTGAGAGTGAGAGAGATCAAGAGAGAGGAGAGAGGGAAGAGAGAGAGAGAACAAGAGAGAGAATGTGATGTGAGCACAGAGCCTGATGCAGGGCTCAATCTCACAAAGCATGAGATCATGACCTGAGCTGAAATCAAGAGTGGGAGACTTTTTTTAAAATGTTTATTTATTTTTGAGACAGAGAGAGACAGAACATGAGCAAGGGAGGGGCAGAGAGAGGGAGACACAGAATCCGAAAGAGACTCTGAGCTGTCAGCACAGAGCCAGCTGTGGGGCTCAAACCCACGAACCGTGAGATCATGACCTGAGCCGAAGTCAGACGCTCAACCGACTGGGCCACCAAGGTGCCCCAAAAGTGAGAGGCTTAATAGACTGAGCCACCCAGGTGCCTTCTCACATTTTTAATGTATATAAAACAGTAGCTTTTGGAATTCTTTACCATACTCATTGTAAGAAATGCATTTTGCATTTTGGTAAACATGCATTTGCACACACATGTATATGTATCCATATATTCCTGTATGTGTGCATGCAGATATAATATGAAACAACACTGTCATGGAAATACTGTTTAACTACTTCTAACATATTCAGATATTTTCTTTCTATTCTAACTTTCTTTTGTAATGCTGGCAGTGACCCACTAAACTGATTTCACAACTTATGGATGAGTCATAATCAACAGTTTGAAAAAATAATAGGATGTCATTGTAATGTCATCTTACAGCTTATTTTCTCACTTCTCATTATTTTTTGAGAGTTAAAACCATCTTGACATAGGAGATCTAGTTCATCATTTTTACCTACGTAAGCTCTATGCCCAACATTGGGGCTTGAATTCACAACCACAAGAGCGAGAGTCATGTGCCCTACCAACTGAGCCAAAAAGGCACTTCTCAAAACTTTATTCTGTTTATGGATGATTAGATTGATTCTCTATTTTCTCTATTCCAAAGTGTCCTGCAGTGAACTTACTTACACATAAACACCAAAGTTTGTCTAGAATACATAAGTGGAGATGAAAATGCTTAAGTCAAAGGCTTGCATCTCTTTAACTATAATAGATACTGTAAAATTTTCCTAGAAATTGGTGTATGAATTCACATTGCCATTATTAAAGACTTTCTATTTCTCCCCATCCTAACTACCACTTAGTGTGATCAGACTTTGCATTTCTGTCAATCTGATGATATTGTGAAATTATTTATTTTATTTTGCAATCACTTTATTAACTGACAAAGTAAGATTCTTTTCATATCATCAGCATCCACTCTATTTTCCTTTCTATAACAATTTTATTGCCTGTTTCCTTATTACTAATTTTCAATACATTTTGTATATTCTACACACTAATTATTTATTAGCTGTAGATGTTGCAAATTTCTCGCATTTTCATGCAAGTTTATCAAAATTTTCTCCGTAACTTTTTTGCCGGTTTTGTCTTGTTTAATAACATTCTGCATACCCTGAAGTTATAAAGATATTTTTCTACATTTTCTTATTAAAATCTTAAGTCTTACATTCCACATTTATATTTTAATCCAGCTAGACCTATGTGTCTGAAACGATGCTCAACCATCAGGAAAATACAAATCAAAGCCACACTGAGATACCACCTCACACCAGTCAGTGGCTAAAATGAACAGTTCAGGAAGCAATAGATGCTGATGAGGATGTGGAGAAACGGGCACCCTCTTGCACTGTTGGTGGGAATGCAAACTGGTGCAGCCCCTCTGGAAAACAGTGTGGAGATTCCTCAAAAAATTAAAAATAGAACTACCTTATAATTCAGCAGTAGCACTACCAGGAATTTACCCAAGGGATACAAGAGTGCTGATGCATAGGGGCACACATACCCCAATGTTCATAGCAGTGCTCTCAACAATAGCCAAATTATGGAAAGAGCCCAAATGTCCATCAACTGACGAATGGATCAAGAAGATGTGGTTTATACACATAATGGAATCCTACTTGGCAATGAGAAAGAATGAAATCCTGCCATTTGCAGCAACGTGGATGGAACTGGAAGGTATAATGCTGACTGAAATAAGTCAGTCAGAGAAGAACAGATATCATATGTTTTCACTCATATGTAGACCTTAAGAAACTTAACAGAAGACCATGGGGGAAGGGAAGGAGAAAAAATATTTACAAACAGAAAGGGAGGGAGGCAAACCACAAGAAACTCTTAACACAGGGAACAAACTGAGGGTTGATGGTCGGGAGAGGAAGGGAAAATGGGTGATGAGCATTGAGGAGGGCACTTGTTGAGATGAGTACTGAGTGTTGTGTATAAGCGATGAACCACAGGAATCTACCCCAAAAATCAGGAGCACACTTTACACACTGTATGTTAGCCAATTTGACAATAAATTATATTAAAAAAATAAAGAATATGTGTATGGTAAGGTAGGAATCCTATTTCATATTTTTTCATAGTTTATTGTCCAAGACAATTTATTAAATAGTTCATTCTTTACCTGCTGCTGTGTAAGGCTAACTCGCATAAGCCAAGTCCCTGATATACATGAGTCTGTTTCTACACTCTCTATTCTGTTCCATTGGTAGATTTCTCTATCCTTATGCCAGTATCACACTGTTTATTTTATTTTATTTTTTAATTGTTTTTAATGTTTTATTTATTTTTTTGAGAGAGACAGAGACAGCATGAGCAGGGGAGGGTCAGAGAGAGAGGGAGACAGAGAATCTGAAGACAGCCTCCAGGCTCTAAGCTAGCTGTTAGCACAGAGCCTGACGCAGGGCTCGAACCCACAAACCATGATATCATGACCTGAGCTGAAGTCGGACGCTTAACCACCTGAGCCACCCAGGCGCCCCCAGTATCACACTGTTTAAATCACTATATAACTTTGCATAAGTTTTTTAAAATTGGGAGAATAAATCTCTTATCATTACCATAATTTAAAATTTTTTGGATATTTTTGGCCTTCCTTCTTTTATTTAAATTTTTGGATCTATTCTGTCAAGCTCTATGACAAACTCTCTTGGTAATTTTTATTGGAACAAAATTAACTTATTTACTTTGGACAAAATATTGACATCTTTTATGCCACCAAGTCTTTCTATCCATGAGTATGGTATTTTGTCTCTAACTTCTTAGGTCTTATTTTATGTCTTTCAATAAATTATTTTGATTTTTCTGTAACAGTTTTATATTCTTTTATTAAATTTATTTATTTCTAAGAGCTCATATTTTTTTTGTTGCTGCTGTTATTATATTATAAATAGTATTTTTAATTAAATTTTTTAAATTTTGTTACCAATGATTTTGTGTATCAGTCTTGCTCCCAGTGATCTTAGCTCTCATTATTTCTAATATTTTGCCTATAAGTTCTCATGGATGTTCCATGTTGGCCATCATATAATCTCAAACAATAACGGGTTTTTTTTCCCCTTTCCCTCTTTCTTCTTTGTTCTACAACCAAAATAATCCCAACCAAGCTCAGGGCACTAACCAGAGAGTGGACTGTACTGTCTCAAGCAATATTGTAGTAGAATGTGAGCTGGTAGGGGAGGTGAAGCTACCACTGATTCGTTACACGGATGGTTGCTGATTATCAGGTATGTCTAGTACCCATTTTCTCTACCATGAATCGAATTGAACAATTATACAATTTTTTAAAGAACAACACACTAAAATAGATATATAAATGAAAATAAATAAATAAAAATTACTTTTTTCCTATCTCATGATTCCACTCCGATTCCCCATTCATTCTCTCCTACTGTATGTTCTTTTGGGGCTGCTCATAGGAATCCTACAGGCCCAGCATTTCCAGGTCTTTCCAGTATCATGTCTTTATAATAGAAAGATTATTTTGGTGTCCTAGGCTACCAAACTTCATGTCTGCATTCTTATCCTCATGATAATCCTAACGCTACTAGCACATTTTCCAAGAGTATATAGACCATGCTAACCCCCAGTGGGATGAAATATGCCATGACAAGAATGTACGCCTCCTGTTTTCTCTTTCCAAGTCCTGGCTTTTAGACTTTTTTTGTACTTTTTGGTTTTGTTTCGGGTTTTTTTTCAGGGGGGAGGCAGGTCAGAGGATGCCGTTGTGTTTTATTGTTTTGCTGGCTGGTTAGTGGCAACCTGTTTTCCTCAGCTTAAAACTACTTATTTTCGAATGTGAACATGAACACTGATATGTTTTATTATCAGTGTTACTCCCATTCTTTCTCATTAGTGTTAATACTTCCACTGTGGCTTCTATTTTTCCCTTTTATCTGTTGAACTGTTGAGAAACCCTTGTATGTGTGGTCTCTTTCAGAGTCTATGATGTCAAGTTTGGGGTTGCTGATCTTCTGGCTCATTCTGCCTGCAAGTTCTTGTTTATAGTGGATCTCCCAATAGCTGTTTTGTAATTTTTTACCAAAAGCTCATCTTCAACTGAGCTTGATTTTTCAATGGAAATCTCTGATGACCAGCGTGATTTTCTGTCTGCTTCTGCATGTGACCTAGCAGTAACATAACCGGGATGACTTTTTATGTGCATCTCTTAATTTAGCATGTCCACAATTCATGGATGGTACACACTTGGTCTCCAGAACCTCTCAAAGCACAACTGTGGGATTTCATTTTTTTCTCAGAAGGCTTTTATTTTTTCTACTCAGAACCCAGGCAGAGGCAAACTTTCCTGGCTTCTTCCTGATTCAATGGCTGGATTTTTTTTTTTTTTCTAGTCCTCCTTTCATGGAGAGTTCAGCCCTGCAACTGCCCCACCTTTTTGCTTTCTTGTTCAGGCCTCCACATGGCACTGGCCCAAGCCCTTCACTCTCATCTCTGCATGGGCCCTACCCCAGCCTAATAAGAGCAAAGACAGACACACCCACACCCCCGGCTTGCTGTGGCGCCACTCACCACTTCCGGCTCTGTTTTTCTATTCCCTCTTCATTTCCAGCAGCTGAACTAATTTGGTTTTTGTTTTATCCTATTTCTCTACGTAGTAGGAAGGATTCCACATCAGCCCTCTCCTGAGTCCCCTTTTCCTTCGCAGAGGCCCAGAAACCAACCAAGCCTCAAAACCTCTTAGAGAGACCAGAAGCAGATGCCTCTGGGGTCTAGGGTAAATCCTACCTGTGAGAGTATCTCCGCCAGAATTTGGCCAGCATCTTTTTGGGAAAAAGGGTCTGGGCTTGTCTGATTACTGACTGGACGTTTTCGGCTTAACAACCACCTTTCTGTTCTTGTGCTGGAACGAAATCGGAACGCTGCTTCTTCTGCCAATTTCAGAGAGTGAGATCATCCTTACAAAGTCCTTGGGGAGACATTAAGTAAGGAATCCTTTACAAAAGAAATGCATGTGGCATCTGAGACTTGATGAAGGACTGTCGTCTTGAGAAGCAGACCCAACGGGTCTCTGTGTTATTGTTATTGTTGTTGCTTTGGGAAGGAGGCTCCCCAAGTTTTTGTGGTTTTTTTAAGTTTATTTATTTATTTTGAGAGAGTGTGTGTGTTCATGTGCGTGTGAGTAGGGGAGGGGCAGAGAGAGAGGGAGACAGAGAATCTGAAGCAGGCACTACACTGTTAGCACAGAGCCCAATGTGGGGCTTGAACCCACAACCATGAAATCATGACCTGAGTCTAAACCAAGAGTGGAACGCTTAACCGACTAAGCCACCCAGGTGCCCCTTTGTTTTTATTTTTTAAAGAAAAATAACAATAAACCAGGGAGCTTGGCTCTTCATGGAGGGAGGACATATGTTCATGGGTCAATAGGCTAACGGGTCACAGCAAAGTACTCTGAAGCATTCAAAATGATCTCTTTCAAGCAGTATTGTTGTGGGAGTCAAGATGAAAGTCAGCAAGTATCTCAGGAAAGGAACGTCATGAAAAACATACCCCAGCTTTTAAAGTCCATTACAGAGACAACCCTCTTACCAACATTCCCAGTGATGCGTTTCTTCCAAGGGACAAGAAGGTTTAAAGCCCAGTGTGCACCACACCTATGCACCCAGGCTTGAGAGTAATCAGCCAGAGACTAAATGTGAAGAAATCTCCTTAACAGAACTTCTGGCCTTCAGCCTTACTGATGTCTTCCTCTCATGGTATTTCCTCCACTCCTGTTCTTCAAAGCTCAATACCCTCCTTAGAGTCAGAACTGGCTCCAGGGGAAAGTTTGAGTAATCAGTCATCCATACCTTAGTGGGAATTTAACCCAATGTATTATCCTTCTAGAGATGCTGTCTTTTGGAAATTATCATCTCAGTGAGATAAAAATTCTCCTGAAATTATATGATGCAGTATGAGGAATCAGACGAAACCCTCCAACTCCAAATCCCAACCTCTTTCCAAACCTTGCCACTATGCCAGAAAGAATAGGTTGGNCACTGTTATGTGGAAACTAATTTGACAATAAACTATTTGTAAAAAAAAAAAAAAAGAAAGAAAGAATAGGTTGGAGTGTCTTCTCTGAACTATGAGGCTCAGGCAGGCCTATAATCATGAACTTTCTCTGCCTCAGGAAACTGCAGCTCTGGGCAGATATTGGTGATGAACATTCACAGGCTTAATTTCTACCAACTCCTCCACTGAACACACATACCCACCAGTCAGATCCATCTGCCAGAGCCATAGAGAAAAATAGGAATGATGAGAAAACTCATTTACTTTTTCTTAGGGAGTTCCACCTCATGGTGAAGTATCTTTGGGGAGCCATCAGCTAGTTGTCAGCATCCTAGAGAAACAACCAAAGGAATTTTCCTGAAACAATTATATTCACATCAATCCACAGCCTCATGCACTAAATTCTTTTGAGGGTGTTAATCTCATTAGGAGCCTCTTATATAAACTTGCTCATACACCATCCACAATTTCTGCTCAAGGGTGAGTCTGTGGGCCATGTTTGTAACACTTAACAGGTGGGCCAGAGCTGACTGAAACATGAGTGGAGACCTGGTTCAGGAGAAACCAACCCACTGGCAGGGCTGAGTCAATCAGATTCTCCCTTTCAAAAGAGAGGCCCACAACTAAGATGAAGGCAGCCACTGGATCTGGAATTCCAGACCCGCCAGAGTTCTGCCACGGTGACCTGCGCCAAATGCAAGATGCAGGCAGATGCCCACAGGTCTGAGAGGGGGGGCTGCAGTCTAAGGTCAGCCTGAGCCAGCAAGCCAACTGCTGGGAGACCCATGTGCTCCACCCTGAACCCAGACACCATGTTGGAACAGAGAGGGAAAGGAGGTGAATTCTGAAAGACAGGTAATTACCCCACAAAGACAAGAGCCCTCACAAACACAGTGCGTCCACTGTGGAATGCTGTGGCAGAAGCCTCGTGAGAGGGGAGAATGGGCAAATGCGTAAAGGGTGCCCACATGGTGAAGAGACCAGGGAGGGATCACAGAACATGGAAAAGGCCCCCTGGCTGCTACCTCTTTGTTCATTTTTCTCCAAATGTTTCTGGTTTCTCTCCTAACAGCTTTTACTAAACTTCTTCCCCATCCCTTTCCCATCACTTTAAGATGGAGATCTGATTCCTTGTCATTAAAAAATCAAAGCACCCAAGAGGAGGTACATCAATGCTTCTCGCCCCTGCACAAAGTCCCTGTTTCATCACTCATCCATCCTTTCCTCCTTATCTGAGGAAATATAACTCCTCCTTTACAAATCTGAATCTCTCACATTGTGCATTGATCCTGAGGCCTCAGACCTCTGGGACCACTCCCTCCATCGCCCACTCTCCCATGCACCATCCATCTCTCCCTCTCTGACAGCACCTCCCTGTCTGCCTGTAAGTGTGCCGCGGGGTCTCTCCCTTCCTCAGATCCAGGATTCCCTCTGCTGACTGCATGGCTTCCCTCAGTCTCCTCAGAGCTGAACTTTCTATGCTTCCCCAAATCTCCTTCAACCTTCAACTTACTATGCCCCTCATATTCGGGAAATGGCTCTGGGGAAACCAGGAGAGCTCTCCACTTCCTCTTGCAACATCTGGCCCTGCTGATCCGACCCTCCATATTGGTTATGGTCCAGATGGGATATGGAGGGTACATGAGCTTGGTTGCTTTTCTCAAACCAGCACACTCCTCCAGCAGGAGTCGCGAGGGTGCAATATACTGGAGCCAGTTACAGAAGAGAGCTACCAGAGCGAGCGGCTGCGGAGAGGGCCGCGGGCGGCAGCAGAGGCCTGTGATGGAGGGCGAGAGCCCAGCAAATACACTCTCCAAAGTCTTCTCCTTCCTACCAGCCTCCTGCCTGCCACCCCTAAGGCCCCCTTGCCAAGGTGTGGCAGGCACTCCTCCCGACTTCTCACTTGGTTTCCGTCCTCCAACCTAGTTGTACTCCTAATATTCTAACCACTCCTGGTCAGTCCTCACTCATCTCTTTTCTTCCACCATCTTAAATGTCCTGTCTCAGATCCTGTGCCTGTTCTTTCTTCTCTTCACAAACTCACTCTCTCCCTCTTCCCCTTCTCTCCCCCTTTCTCCCTCTCCCTCCCTCCATCCCTCTCTCTCTCTCTGTCTCTCTCCCTCTTTCTTTCTCTCTCTCCTGCTATCTTTAAGCAATTTCATTGCCCACGAGACACTCACCACAGCCTCCAAGATGGTGCTGACCTCTCGCTGACCTCTCGCTGACCTCTCATTGACTGCTAACCTCACTAGTCGGCACACAATTACACATAGGAAAAACGCGAGTGCCCTCAACACCACACATTCAAAACAAAATTCATTCTCTTGTCCCTCAGACTCTTGTCCACGTTCCCCTCTTCAATAACCACAGACACCTTGACTTCTTTGCGTTTACAAACTTTTGCTACTCCCCACGTGGTCCAAATGCTGTGGTACTGATGGCCCCTGGGAGCTCATTAGAAACACAGAACTTCAGGCCCTGGCTGCGCTGGATGACTCGTAATGAACTCTTCAACAAGAGACCAAGGTGGCCAATATTCCCAGTATGATTTAGAAGCGCTAGTTTACAGCACGTGTTCAGCCATTCCTCCTTCCTCGTAACACTGGGCTGCCCTATACCAACCCAGAGGTGTGGCGTTCAGGTTCAGAAGACTCTGCAGCATGCAGGAACCCCTCTACCCATCACCGCTCTGGGCTCTGTCCTAGAAGAAAGCCTTCAGGAGGATGGTGTGCTGACAGACTTCCTATTGTTTTAAAAAACCTTACCTGTCCCCCCAGGCCTTCCTGCCTGTATCCTGGGAGGAGTCTGAAAGGCACCCAGAAAAAGGAAAAAAGAGAGAGAGAGAGAGAGAGAAGAGATTTGGGGTTTCTAAAATGAGAAGCCCATATGTCTAAAAAAGCCCCAGGTGACGTTTGTCATGGGATACCATGTAGAATACATGACACTCTACTCAATTTTATCAGGATTTTTAATTCTGAGCCTCAGTTTCCTCATCTATAAAATGAGATTATAGTAACTCCTTTATAATGTTTCCAGAAGGACTAAAAGAGGCAAAACATGTAAAATATTCCCTCCACATGGAAGGTCATCAAATATTCACCGAATGAAGAAAGGAAGTTAATTAACCTATCAAGGCCTCTGGGGTGCCTGGGTGGCTCAGTCGGTTAAGGCTCAGGTCATGATCTCATGGTTTCATGCGTTCAAGCCCCACATCAGTCTCCAAGCTGAGAGTGCCGAGCCTGCTTGGAATTCCTTTCTCTCTCTCTCTCTCTCTCTCTCTCTGCCCCTCCATTTGCACTGTCTCTGTCTCTCTCAAACTAAATAAACTGTAAAAAAAAGTATAAAACAAAATATAACAAGGCCTCCGTTTACTCAAACGTAAAAGGAAGAATACAATACCCTCCCCCAGTCCCCACGCATACTCACATGCATGCACAAGCATGCACTTCGACAGGCATGCACAACCCACATGGGTGTGCACACACATATGTAGGCACGTGCACTCACACACGTGTACTTGCATGCACTCATACATGCGCATGTACACATGCCTACACACAGAACAGCCGCAGGAACTCTGGCCACTTTCCCCTGATGTCTCCCCCATAGCCTCCTGTTCTCCAGATTCACACACGGGGATGACCACAGAGCATCTACTGGACTACCTACCGCTATCCCACTCCTCCAGCCCTCCTTCCACAGTGGACACAGTGATCATTCCAGAATACAAGCCTGAATTTTTATCCCTGCTCACAGCCTTCACTCTAGAGCCAGGCCAAACCCCCTCTACATCCCCAAATGTGCTGTGCGGTGTCAGGCCTCTGGGCTTTCGTACACATTACGTTTTCTCTTTTGAAAATCTTGTGCTCCAGGGAGCTAACTCCTACTTGTCAAGACTCAACTTCAGCATGGCCTCCTCTGGCTTCCCCTGCTGCCTCCCACCAGAGGTGGCCTCTCAAGGCCCCAAGCACCCGTAGCAAGGGATGCGAAGCTCTGATATCACACTGCCCTTCTCTCCTTAGACTGTGAGGTCTCCGCCAGGGCACCCCACCATCTCTGACTGTTTCCAGTGCTCACCATCCCAAAGCAGGGAGCACGGTGGGTGCCCAGTAAACGCTGGTTATTAAGTGCTGGTCCCTGGAGAACGTAAGGAACACTCCTCCTCAGCCCAGCCCACCCCTCACAACCCATCACAGTCCCAGGAGACCCGACTTCCACCAGAAGAAGCACACAGCCTCTTGTTCCCGGTGACTAGGGACGAGGTGACTAGGCACTAGGGCACAGTAGGCCTTATCCCCTGAGTTGGAAGTGCAGAGCTGGGGACAGAATCCACAGAATGAAACTTGTAAGAGGCCAACCCTGTGTCTGCACCACTGCACCCGCACTGCCTTGTCCAGTCCCCAGGCTCCGCCTCCCGGCAGCTCTTACACACATTTCCCTCGGCTTCCTTCAAAGCAGAAAAACAACCACCCTTTCCAAAAGGCAGGAATGTTGGGGGAGGTGGGAGTTGCTTGCCCAGAAATAAAGATCCAGATTTCCTTTCCCAGCTGGAGAGATTTCTCTGGACTGGGCATCACCATGAGGGCAGCACACCCCCAGGTCCCCAGGACAGCGAATCTGACCAAGAGGCCCCACGAATGCCCACATCACAGGGGACCCTGTGGTCAAGGACGTGTGAAAGGAGACGTGTGGAATGTGACTGGAAATGAGTTCTGCCACAGCACTGCTGCCTGAGGGAGAGGACAGTCCTGCCCCTCACCCTCCTCTGTAACAGGTGCCATCTCTGCAGAGGTCACAGGCACATCAAATTTACATTAGTTCAGGGAAAGCCTGCCGTGGACAGGTGCAGTGCAAGGAGCTTGGGAGGCTCAACGTATGAGACCTGACCGGACCTCTGCCCTCAAATATCACTGAGCTCCACCCTGGGCAGGTACCAACGCAGGTCTGAAGGAATCAGACAGCAGTTCTTGCCCTGGAGGAGCTAACATTTCGTTGGAGGCAGGGCACAAGGCCCACACAGAAAATAAAGAACCTCACAAGGCAGGATGTACTAGGAGCTAACCTGGTGGCGTGGACATGGACAGAGTTCTCCATGAGAGAACTGAAGTTCTCTGGAACTTCAGAGAAGAGATGGAAAAAGCTATGTGGAAAGGAAACATCAGGAAGGTTCGTGAAGGAACACCTGAAGGATGGGTGGACAAGGTGGGGAGGACATTTCAGATGGGGAACAGCTCAGGCAAAGGCACAGAGAACGATCTGTCATTGTGCGTCTGCAGCAAAGGCGGGTTTCTGCTCATTACGTTGGCTATGGGTTACTTTGACTGATGATTCACTTTGAAATCCGCCCTTGCAGGGCTCTACGCTGCCTAGGATCCTGGGCGGGTCAAGCCATCTTCCTACCCAGCCATGCAAACAAACCACAGAGCAGAGCCAAACCACAAGGAGACAAGGAGAGGAAAAGTCCGCTTTGGCGAGCGAGTCAGACAAGGGGAGGAAAGTCCGCTTGGGAACAAGCACGCTCTACTTCCTTAAAAGTCCAAGGAGGAAACCTTGTCCTTCCAGTTTGTCTACGACACCATCTGTGCTTAAAAACGTTGAAATTGGGGGCGCCTGGGTGGCTTAGTCGGTTAAGCGTCCGACTTTCGNTTGACGCTAGTGGGAGAGATACCTGCGGAGATGCAGGGAGAGCTGCTCAAAGATTTGTCAGCTTATTTATCCACCTAGTCTTTCACTGGTGTCACTGATCCATCGGTGTTCCCTGCAAGATGAAGTACCCTGAGCTCTGCGGTGGGCAGCTTCCAAAATGGCTCCCAATGACCCCCACCTCCTGGAATCGGTGCTCTGCTGTAGCCCCTCCTCTCAAATGTGGGCTGGGCTACATTTTCATACTTCTTTTTTATTTTTTTTGTTTTGTTTCATTTTAAAGTTTATTTTTAGTTATTTTGAGAGACAAAACACCAGCAGGGAAGGGGGCAGAGGGAGGGAGGCTCCCAAGCAGGCTCTGCACTGTCAATGCTGGGCCGATGTGGGGTTCAAAACCATGAACAGTGAGATCATGACCTGAGTGGAAGTCAGGTGCTTAACTGACTGAGCCACCCAGGCACTCCTCATACTTCTAATTAGGAGAAAATAGTGGGAAGTGATAGGATATCACTTCTGAGATTATACTTTGTCTTGCTCACACTTTCTCTGGCTCCTCTAGCTTGCTTGCTCTGATGAAGGCAGCTGCCACACTATGAGCTGCCCGCAGAGACCCACATGGCAAGGACCTGCTAGTGGCCTCTGGGCAACAGCCATCAAGGAGCTGAATCCTGGCAACCACCACCGACTGCACTTGGAAGAAGATCCTGCCCAACTGAGCCTAGAGGTGCCTCTGGCCCCAGCAGAGACCTCAGCTGAAGCTTATGGGGCCCTGAGCCTGAGGACCCATTCATGCCATTCTTGACTCACAAAAACTGTGAGATAATAAATATTCTTGTTTTGCACCACTACATTTCGGAGTCAGTTGTTACAAAACAACAGATAACAAAATCACTTTCCAATCAGGTATTTGGTGGTTATTAATAAGATCATATGTGTGCCTGAGCAGATACAACCAGATACAACTAGAAATGTCCCCTGAAGCTAAATCTTTTCCCCGAAAATCAAGGTTAATTAGCATGTCTCCCAGTAAAGTTGGTGCACAGTTTTCAGATTGTTCAACTTGAAAATTAACTTGAGTGTGTAGAAATGGGATGGGGAAAGCACGGGGCTTTACATTATGCTGGCTCTTTTATATGTAGGCAGACACCGAACGTCCCTTTGGAGATGATCTTCCTTCTCGTAGGAGGCAGCAAGCCACCTATTTCCAGAGCGCAGGCACCTGCAGACTCAGGCAGAACATATTCAACACGTCTAACGGCAGGTATGGGCATGAGCGCTGACTGGGACAGGCAATGGCTGACTAATCACATCCCAGGTAAGCCCCTGGTCCTGAGGAAGGGTATGCCAGAACTCTGGGAGGCTTGACAAGGCTTTCCCCTCTCTGACATTCTGTGACAGGCAGCATTCTGGAAAAAAGGAGTGCTGAGTGCCAAAGAAGAGCCCAGCTGGCTTGTCCCAAACCTGACGACATGGAAAGGATGGTTTTCTCTGAAGACCACATTGGGGAAGGACACCAAGGGGCTCCACAGAGGAACTCACCAGAAGGAAGAGAGGAAGAAGTTGTTTGTGTGCTTATTTGAATGTCTGTCTGTTGGAGGGGAGGTCGTCTGGCCTGAAGGAGCTAAGGGTCATAGAGGAGGCAGGGAGCTCCAGTCCCTTCTGTCAAGGCATGCACAGTTTTGCAGGTCAGCAACTAAGCTTGTGAGTGTGTTCCCACAGGGCTAAAACTTAGAGCCCAGCATGGGACCTCAAGAGTTCAGTTCTGAGCAGATTTGGGAGGTGAGATCTCCAAATTAAAATATCCAGCACCTGAGGAAATGGGTCTTGAAGTCAAGAGAGCTCAAAACTGGAGATAAGGATGTTTTTATTGTGGTAATATGTACACCACACAAAATTTACCACTTTAGCCATTTTTAAGAGGACAATTCAATAGCATCAAGCATATTCACACTGTTTTGCAACTGTCACCGCCATCCGTCTGCAGAACTCTTTTCAGCTTGCAAAACTGAAGCTCTGTGCCCATTAAATGATAACTTCCCACCCCTCCCTCTCCCTTGCCCTTAGTAACTACTCCATCCTATTCTACCTTCTGTCTGTGCGAATTTGCCTATTGTAGGATCCTCATGTAAGTGCACTCATGCAAAATTTATCCTTTTGTGTCTTTCTTTCACTTAACATAATGTCTTCAAGGTTTATTCATGTTGTAGCATGATCAGAATTTCATTCCTTTCCAAGATTTATTCTGTGGCACCTGAGTGGCTCAGTCAGTTGAGCATCTGGCTCTTGATTTTGGCTCAGATCATGATCTTAGGGTTCATGGGATTGAGCCCCACTTGAGATTCTCTTTCTGCCTCTCTCTCTGCCCCTTCCCTACTTGTGAGCACATTCTCTCTCTCAAAATAAACATTAAAAAAAAAGAGATTTATTACTATTATATTGTACATATATAGCTGACGCTTGAACAACACTGGGGTGAGTGATAGTAATGACTCCCTGCATACAAAAAAAAAAAAATCCACATATAACATTTACTCCCCAAAAACGTAACTACTACTAGTCTACTGATGGCCAGAAGCTTTACTGATCACATTAACAATCAATTAACACACGTTTTGTATATGTATTACAAACTGTATTCTTATAATAAAGTAAGCTAGAGAATATTTTAAAAATCATGAGAGGGGCGCCTGGGTGGCTTAGTCGGTTAAGCGTCCGACTTTCGCTTAGGTCATGATCTCGCGGTTCGTGGGTTCGAGCCCCGCGTCGGGCTCTGTGCTGACCGCCAGCTCAGAGCCTGGAGCCTATTTCAGAGTCTGTATCTCCCTCTCTCTCTGACCCTCCCCTGCTCATGCTGTCTCTCTCTCTCCTAGAAATAAATTAAAATATTTAAAAAAAAATCATGAGAAACTTCATTTATAGTACTGTATTATATTTATTAAAAAAAAAAAAAAACTGGGGCACCTGGTAGCTCAGTTGGTTAATTTTTTAAGTGGATAAATTGTGCATAAATAACACTGTGATAAAAAAAATAATTAAAATGATAAAGTGCTCCTTCTTTTATAAAAATATTAAGGAAAGTAAAACTTTGTTGTCATTTCTCAAGACGTATTTTGGAAAATAAAAAGGTGGCAACCTTATACGCATCCCAATATTTTTTGAAAATTTTCAGGGCTGAAAATCTGACAAACCTGTGCATTATCTATAGCTATATATAAATCACTCCAAAATTCAGCAGTTTACACTAATAAACACTTATAATTTGATAGTTCCTGTGAGCTGGGAATCTGGATGGGCTTCACAGGGCCCTCTGGCTCAGTGTATCGCAAGGTGTCTGCTGGACTGTAGTCTCATCTGAAGGCCTGACTGAGGGAAGGTTCACTTCCAGGATGACTCTCATGGCTCTTGGCAGGACTCAGTTCCTCTCAGGCTGTTGGACTACGGAAATCTGTTCTTTGCTCTGTGAGCCTCTCCACAGGGCAGCTCACAACATGGCTGCCAGTTTCTAGGAGAGCAAGCAAGTGAAGGACCAAGAGAGGGCAGGACAGAACCAGAGGCTTTTTAAAGGCTGCCTTCCACAGCCATCAGTGGGAATATGGGGGAGCCACGTTTGTTGGGGCAGCAAACCTCCTCCAGGGCGACAGGAGAAAGTCTGGGAGCTGCTACCCCTACTTGTGTAGATATGCTGATGGAAGCTGAGGGGGGGTTGTTCTATTTTCTCCCCAAGTTAGGGCAGCAGCTAAGAAGACAGGGCAGCTAGTACAGGAGGAGGGTGGAAGGGAATGGAGAGCTTTAAAATAGCTGGTGTGGGGAAGGCAGGACAGACATGAGCACGGAACGGCACGTGGTACTCCAGCTGGGACCTGAGCCTGGAAGCTTTAGACTCTGGATAAGCTACACCCCAAGCTCCAGACAGTTTGTGTCCAAAGGAGGATTCCATACTGAAATCCACTCCTGAGGCTGATTTGCCTTCTTCTGAGAAAACCACCTTGTGTGCAGCCAAGGCCCATACATGATCCCTGAGGGGAAGCATGCAGCCACCAGGAACCTGCATGTGGATGTTCTGGGCAAACGTGAGCTTCATCTGCTGCCGAGGGGCTGTGCTCTTGACGTCCTCCGTAGGCGGATATGGCCACGCGGCTGCCAGTGAGCTGCGGCCCTGCGGTGCCCATGCTGCAGGGCCACCCAGCCTGGGGGCTGCCGGCCCTCTGCCCGACTAGATGAGCAACTCCTCTGTCAGAAGTCCTGGGGAAGGCAGATCCGCGTGCAGGAAGTGAGAGGATCTGAGCCCCAAACTGCAGCGAAAAGGCATTTCCTCTTCTCTCTGGGCCTGGAGACTGAGTAAGGTCTATCCCAAAGGTGAATTCAAGGGTCCACATTCCCTCCTGCTTGAAAGCCTGGGTGCAGCAAAGGCAGATAGGGCTGCCTCTTTGGAAAAAAGAGGGAGGCCCATGCTCCTGAGGACAGGCTGGTGGCCCTAAAGAGCTACCGCGTCTGGTGGAGGGACATGCAGGACACTCTACATCTCACTGCCCTCCGCTTGTCCAGGCCTCCAGTACAGCCTTATGCAACACTTCAGCCTGATCTCAGCTGCATTGCTGGGCATAAACAGAAAGGCTTACCGACCTGCAGGGAATAGCAGAAGAGAGAGCAGTGTCCCATTTCCCAGGCCCAGGCAGCCTCGTACACACTGACGAAGTGTTGAGGCAGAGCCAGGACCGCTCTTACACAGCAGCACACCGACTGAAGCTCAGGAGAGGCCAGGCATGCTGTGGGGATGGAGGGCCGTGAAGTTGACTGAAACATGGTTTTACACTAGCAGGGAACCTGCTGTGAGCCATACATTCTGGTCAAACAACGGCAAGCCTTTCGGGCATTTTGCGATTCAAGACCAAGGCATGGTTGACCCATTTGTACCTACAGCTGGGTGTGGCCGGCACTCCTGGCCCAGGTCCTTTCAGATCACGTCTCAGCTGGGCCTTGGCCAAGCCAACTCCTCCAAGCCAACCATAAAGATGAGCCTAGGAGCTGGCCACCTCAGAGGCTGCACATCTGCCCTTCTCTCCACCAGGGCCATTGCTCACTGAGGCAGAAGCAGGCATTAAGTGAGACCTAGGGTCCCAAGGCTACCTCCCCATCTAGTAATCAGAATTGTTTCGAATAAGCAGACCCAACTTCTTACCCAAGGCAAATCCCGTTCACTTTGGACCCTTGTTGTAGCTACAGACAGAGGCTGTGGAATTGCAGAAAATTTCTGGACGTAGGAGACTCCATTTTGAGCTCCGTTTTCTTTTCCAACTAATGAACTCTTGAACTGGGCCAGAAGTGGCAATAGCTTTACAAGCAGTCGCTCATACTATTTAAACAGAGCCAGACGCCTGGGTGGCTCAGTGGGTTAGGCATCTGACTCTTGATTTTGGCTCACATCATGATCTCATGGTTTGGGAGTTCGAGCCCTGCATCAGTCTCTGCACTGACACTGCAGAGTCAGCTTGGGATTCTCTGTCTCCCTCTCTCTCTGCCCCTCCCCTGTTTGTGAGCACTCTCTCTCTCTCTCTCAAAATAAATAAACATAAAAAAAATTTCAACAGAGCAACTGGCATTTGGGTCATATGAGAACACTAACGTTAATTAATACCAGGGATAGTTTCATTTGATAGCACCAATAATAAAATAATCAATAAGATAGTAGTCAGAAATGGCTTAACCAGTCAGTACCAGATTAGAAGGGTTTTTTCTTTTCTTCCTTTTCCAAATCATGTAATTACTTCTTCCTTCTTTCTCTTAAAAAAACAAATCTGGGGCGCCTGGGTGGCTTAGTCGGTTAAGCGTCTGACTTTCGCTTAGGTCATGATCTGACGATTCGTGGGTTCGAGCCCCGCGTCGGGCTCTGTGCTGACTGCCAGCTCAGAGCCTGGAGCCTGTTTCAGAGTCTGTATCTCCCTCTCTCTCTGACCCTCCCCAGCTCACGCTGTCTCTCTCTCTCTCTCTCTCCTAGAATTAAATAAAAATATTTAAAAAAAACAAAAAAAACAAAAAAACACCAAATCCTGCTCTCCCCCCATGAGCACTTTTCTGGTTACTCCAGAATTTGTGCTCCCCAAACTGCAATTCTGAGACCCAAAATAAAGGCCTTTGTTCTTTTTCAGTTTTGCCTCCCTCCCCCCTTTTTTTTTTTCAGTTGGCAAGACAAAGGTGCTCTGGTCACACCACAGCCCAGGACCTGAGGCACACAGCACGCTGACCTTGGGGACACCAACATTCTTTTCTTGTCCCCCCTGTAGCTGTGGACTGAAAAATCAGCTCAGCCTTGCTGTGTTCCTTGTGCCAAAGGAGTAGCAGCCAAAGAGAAAACAGGGACGAGAGAATAATTTTGAGCACGCTGCTTACAGACAGATTCACTTTCTTGCTTTCAAAACCTGAGCTATAAAACCCCCAGAAAACTGCAATGTGCAATCAAATCGCAAACGCTCATACTTCTGGCTGGGGGAGGTAGTTGTGTCGGCTTCCTGAATCGTCTTCTCAAAACCGGCTTCCTAAGGATTTAAAACGGTGGGCACGACATGGGCTTTGGCCACCAACAAGTAGTAAAGAGACAGGGTCTGGGGCTGGGCACAACTGGAGGAAGGCTTTTTGTGTGTAAACGCAGCACCTAATTTAAGGCACGCACCTGAGTGGTCATCCACCAGCCAGAGCCCACTTCTCTGCTGCTCCTTGTTGGGCAAGAAGCCAGGACTTCAGGCCCAGCTGTCCCAGGCAACAGCCATTTCCTGCATCCAGTCAAGGGGGGCAGAAAGAAACCACAGAACTCTAAAGGGCAGAGAGAAAGTTTTCAGTCTAGGGGCCATTGCCCTGCAGACACCCGCTCACTTAACCCTGCCCTGACCCTGGGTAGGAGGCGGGATGGCCTCATTTTACACGGGGATATTTATCTCTGTGTTCGGAGCACTCTTGGGGCTTTTCTGAGCGAGTAGCGGGGAGAGAACTGGTCCAAAGCGATACCGTGCCTGCCCGGCCACTGTGGCGGACTGGGGCCTCAAAGAAACACACCGGTATCAGCGGCCTCTGCCCCTTTGGAGTCCCCACACGCCCCCTTGTGGTCACTGCGCGCCCCTGCAGCTTCTGTCGCTCGGTCACAGTCCCCGTTATCCCGGCCACACCCGGGGGTGCCGGAGACAGAAGTGGCCCGGCGGGAGGCCCCGTCAGCCGCCCTCCCGGAGGCAGGTCTGGGCCGCCTGCGGCACAGGTGGAGGCGGCGGCTGCGCGGGAGGAGTCGCGGGGCGACCTCTGCCCCTCCCCTCCAGAACCGAAATCCGGGACGCCCGGCGCCCGCGGGGCCTGAGAAGTGCCTGACGCCTGGCGGCTGCTCCCTAGTTTCCCGGGAGGACGAGAGGGAGGCCGCGGGGCGTGAGCGCAGGGAGCGGGGGGAGGAAGGGGCGCGAGGGCTCGGAGGGCGCCCCTAGGCGGCCCTNGGAAGGAAGGGGCCGGAGAGGGAGGAAGAGCCTTGCCTGGTGGCTGCGTTTGTCTCCTTCGTCCCGACTCCTCGGTACTTTGCACGCTTGCGCTGAGACAGCCTGGGGAGGCAGTGCCCCCTGGTGGCCTCTGGCCGTCATGGCAACTGTCTTCGTCCTGGGCACCACTCTGGTTTCCCCCAGGTTTATTCTGTCCTCCCGCGCGC
>NW_027530368.1:5395264-5474907 GCF_008692635.1 Crocuta crocuta | reverse complement strand
CACAATAAAATCACAAAATAGCTTGTTTATGGTTCGACGCCATCTGCAGAATTGTGGATACTGTAGACCCCGATAGGTTCCAACCAATTAGTTCAACAAACCCCAGGGAGTCTGGGCCACCTTGTGACATACGCTGACCCTTTCTTTCTCTGCCCACTGCTTCCCCTCTATTCCTGATACTCATCTTGACCCCCAACATGGCCCCTGGCGGAGGCCCTCAGGGATAAAGCTCTGGTGCTCTGTACCCCCTGAACTCAGACTTACTCGAAGTTGCCCTTTCTCTCTCACCTTAAGTGACTTCCTTAGGAACCCTCTTGGAATTAGCCCATCAATGTTATCCCACCGCCTCTCACGGGTCTCAAATTAGAATATCAAAACTGAAACCCTTGCTATATTGGCAAGGTACCTTTTTTCTATTTTAACATTTTAAACCAACAGTGCTCTTGGTACTATTTTTTACTGAGAAAGTGTTAATTGGTGATAAACGGGAAAAGCAGAGAATGAAGACATCTGGATCCCAGCACTGGTGGTCACCAACCGACTCTGTGATTCTGGAGGTCTCTTTGTGCCTGGCCGATCACCTGTTAAAATGGCAGGTAGTGAGTACAGAAGCCTGGAATGGTAGGGCCTTGTGGTGTTCATGTGGGGAGCGGGGAATGGACATACCTGGAGAAGGAGCTTGAAAAGGAGATGGTAGAGCCAAGGATGACAGAGGGGACATCATGGTGTTGTTTCAGCCCCACCCACTCCAGGCATTAAGTCCTGTAGTCCATCGAGGATCTGGGACAGTGAAGTGACCAGGGAGGTGCTCATGAAGCCAGCCATGGCCCTCAGGAGAGGGCACAATAGGTATGGCAGGCATGCAGCCCAGAGCCGGCAGAAGACATGAATGAATTTGTTCCCAAACACATGAATAAAACTCCTGAGAACTTTCAGAAATACTTGTGTCATTTGGGGAGGGGGGGAAGGCTGGACACTGAAGTCCTATAGTTGTATGGGGCCCTGAAGTTGAGGAAATAAAACTTAATGGATGGACCCCAGATCAGCTGCTCCTGGGAATACCCAGCGAACAGAGTCGGGTTTCCTCTGGATCACCAGAATCTTGGTGCCATGCATATATGCATCATGTGCTTTGGTGCCCTTGGAATAGAGCCAGTTTATTCATTAGGAAATGTTGGAAGGGGCATCAGTAGAGAAGTCTGGTGCCCATAGTTGGACAGGGCTCCTCAGTGCTCCCTGCTGGTTTTGGAGACCTAGAAGGCAGAGATGAGGCAAAAACTGAAGAGACCCCCCTGCCTCTAAACAGGTCCAGAGATGTGTCCAGATATTCAGGAGGGAGAAAAATGCAAGAGATTTACCCAAGCTTGTGGAGATTCCTAATCACTCCATGTTCCTTTAAAAAAGGATGCCTGAAAGGGGGAGAAGAAGGGCGGAAATGGTGGGGGAAAGGGAGAGAGGCAAACCATGAGAGACTCTTGAATGCTGACAAAAACTGAGGACTGATGGATGTGGGGGGGAGGGGGGATGGGCATGGAGGAGGACACTTGTGGGGATGAGCACTGGGTGTTATGTGGAAACTAATTTGACAATAAACTATTTGTAAAAACAAACAAACAAACAAACAAAAAAACAAAAACAAAAAAAATAAATAAAAAAGGATGCCTGAAGCACTCTTTAAGTTCCCTACCTCATGCCTTGAGTTTCTAGGACTGAGTCTTCCTGGAGACTGTGGGAAGCAAACAATGTCAGATGTGACAGAATCAGGGACCCTCTGGAGATAGGAGCATGCAAGTTGGATCCAGCAGTTCCTGAGGCCCACTAGATCCAGCTTGCCTTTCCATTGACATGCTCCAGTAAATCCACTTTTGTGCTTCAGTGCAAGAGAGTATAATTTTTCTTTACTCATAACCAAATGAGTCCTCTTACAATATAAAAGCTTGCTCAGACTTCACAAATGATTGGATATGGGCCAACAAGAGGGCAAAATCTCAGGCAATGACAGTATGAAGCATGATTGACTGGGGGGACCCCAGTGCTTTTAAGAGAGACAGACAAATTCGGTAATTGGAGTACGAGTCTGTGCTTCTGAATTCTCAGCATAGGCTGGTCCAATAGACTAGATCACGAAAGGTCTGTTTTACACTTTCACATGGCAGGTTAGTCTCTCTTCCAATCACTAAACATCTCCCACCCTTGCACTTCAGATATCAGTCCTCCACACCTAATTTTGAAGTGTATTGGGTGCCTGAAACACACACACACACACACACACACACACACACCCTAATGAAATTCTACCTACGTCCAAATGACATGAACTAGCTACACACAAAGAGCAGAGGCCCCTGTGGATTGAGGATTATTAAAGTTAAAGTATGTTTGTCAGGAAAAACCTTTGTTTATATAAACAGCAGAAGTACCACCATGGTAACCCTGCTTGGTTTGCCCTGCAGCCCATAAAGGCCTCCCCACCAAATCCCCGCCTCCTTTTTCACTGCTAGCCTACATTTTTTAAAAACATCTCCAGCCAAAATTCCATGATCTGCCTGCTTGGTTTCCAGGCTCAGAAAATATCATTTAAAAAGTGCTGGAGAACTGGCTGAAACCACTGCCAAAGCTTCTAAATGAAAGCTCATTTCTCACACACATTCTCTCACACACAGATGCATTTTGTTTGCCAACTACAGTATGCTTTTCCTTTTTTATGCAACCCAAGTTTCCTTGGGCCCCACAGGCCTGCTGGGCCAATGAAATAACCTTAACATATGGCCAGCAGTAACCCACATTTGCTCTGGGTTTTTCTCCCACCTGCTCACAGAGGGTTTTGGCCTGGAAGGAAGTGTTCCTGAGAAAGAGGTGTACTTCAATGTGGCCCCTGCGTGAAAGCCACTGCTAGACAATGCAGTGCAGCCCATCTCTTCGGTGGCATCCACAGGGCTCCCCCATCACCTCTATACTCTGCCCGAAAATCAGGCCACTCGGTGATGTGTGGTGAAGCTGCGGAGAACCCCTTATTTTCCATTGTATTCTTCGCAACTAATGGGCCCCAAACCAGGCTGCTGTGCTCACTGCCTTATTGCCTGGTTGACATTTTGAGCAGAAGATGGCTCTGCTCTCCCAACCTCATGTCCAGGGGCTGGTCCAAGTGGTGGCACCTGGCTCTTCTCCAGCAGCTAAGCTCAAAGTCATCCTGTCTAATCCACAGGCCTTCGCCTGAATAGGCCCAGCCCACCCATTCAGGCATGTCCATTCAGGCATGTCCAAACACATCTGACCCACATATACCCGAGTGGAGATCCCTGATCTATCTGATGAGAGATACCATTATGAATGCAGCAGTGACAGCCACCCTCTGGTCCCCCACCTGAGGCAGAAGATCTAGGTTCAAGCACTAGGGAAAGTAATGCTCTACTCCAAAGAGAAAAGTAAATTGACATCAGATCATTTTCCAAAAGCTTTTCCCACTTCTTCACATTTGCCACATTGCATTCTACATTCCAATTTCCAAAAGGACAGGGGCATTAATAATATAAGAGAAAGAAATAAAATTAACTGGAATCAAGAACTTTATCATTTTGAAGCCTGAGATTTATGGCTGAGCACCAGGTATGGCTTTTCCCCAAAATGTTCTCCTCAAGATACCAGAGAAACCAGGCCTGCAAGGATACGGTGATGTCGCAATAAATCGAGTTAAAGTCATTTATTAAGTTTGGTCAAATGCTGGGGTGTTTTTTCTTGGCTTGCTGTAGTTTTTGTTTACTTTTTAAAGTTCTTAATTTAATATAGAATGCATAGTTCCTTCTCTCTCGATTACATATTTCCCATTCACATTTCTGGTAAGTTTCACCTTCCATATGCTACATACATTACATATGTTACACATAATACAGGATTAAAAGTCCTTTCATACACATTCTCTAGAGTAGCAAGTGTTTAAGAGCTTCAGGGCCCCAGTTCATTCTCAACTCAGGCTTCAATTCACACATTTCCAACTCAACCCAGGGTAGGTGGGAGCCAAAAATGACTTTTAGAGAAGGACAAATTGGCTTCCCCTGGTGTATTTCAGTCCAAGCATCACACCAAGAAAATGATGCCTCTGCTTAGTTCTAGCACCAGTTGAGGAGCAGGAAGTGAAGCTACACAAATTTCTGCATAAATCAGGTGTTTTGCATCACTACTTTCTTCAAAGTGTAAATATTGATACCAATTCCCATGTGTTTGGGGGTCTTCCCCACACTACTGACGTGGGGAACAAAGGCAATAGGAAATGTAGATAACAGTAAATTTCCTTATAACCTGCAGCCCACTGACAGATACCTGAGATAGGCAGAGTATGTCCTTCTTCCAGGAATTCTCAACTGTCTTAATGTTAATGCTTTGCTAGATGGAAAAACAACTTTAGCTTGACAATAGCTAGGCCTTCAGGATTCTGAGTCTTCTTTAGTATATGAAAGTCCTTTTGGGAACTTCCCCTTATCTTTACTTCTGCCAACTCCCAAGTGTGTAATCAGTCACGCATCACAATCCCAGGGCAGCTCTTTCTGCCCTTGGGTCCTGTCCCTGTGCTTTAATAAAACCATCCTTTTTGGCTAGTATCCAATATCTATAAGGAACTCATCAAACTCCACACCCAAAAAACAAATAATCCAGTGAAGAAATGGGCAGTAGACATGAACAGACACTTCTCCAAAGAGGACATCCAGATGGCCAACAGAGCACAGAAACAATGCTCAGTGTCCCTCCTCATCAGGGAAATACAAATCAAAACGACACTGAGATACCACCTCACGCTGGTCAGAGTGGCTAAAATGAACAAAGCAGGAGACTCTAGATGCTGGCGAGGATGTGGAGAAATGGGCACCCTCCTACGCTGTTGGTGAGAATGTAAACTGGTGCAACCCCTCTGGAAAACAGTATGGAGGTTCCTCAAAAATTTAACAATAGAACTCCCCTATGACCCAGCAATAGCACTGCTAGGAATTTACCCAAGGGATACAGGAGTGCTGATGAATAGGGGCACATGTACCCCAATGTTCATAGCAGCACTCTCAACAATAGCCAAACATGGAAAGAACCTAAGTGTCCATCGAATGATGAATGGACCAAGAAGGTGTGTATATTTATACAATGGAATACTACATGGCAATGAGAAAGAATGAAATCTTGCCATGTGTAGCAACATGGATGGAACTAGATGGTGTTAATNGGGTGACAGGCATGCAGGAGGGCACTTGTTAGGATGAGCACTAGATGTTATATGTAAACCAATTTGACCATAAACTATTTAAGAAAAAAAACCCACCCTTTTTGTACCAAAGATGTTTCCATTCTTTCTTGGACATTGAATCTGAATCCCCACACTTCAAACTCATCATTTTGGTGTCTTATGTGGGGCTTTGAGTCTTCTTGTCTGGACTTTGAGCCTTGGTGCAAACTTGGTGAATGCTTCCTCTCTATTTTTATTTCAGGGGCTTTTCAGGGAGTACGGTCTTACTGGAACACTTTCATGTCATTTGCTCAGGCTGCAGTCCTCCAGCCCATGGCTACTCTGGGGAGGAGAAAGCCTGCGTTTTGGCTGGAAGTTAGTACCCTGGCCAGAATGGTAATAAGACCCAGAAACTTGATGCCTTCTCTTTGTTTCTGTCCTTATACAAAGTTGTCTGTCTTGGTCACAGGATGGCCACCTAAGTCACCAAGATGGCTGCCAATCTTGACTCCCATGTGAGGGGTACCTGGGTGGCTCAGTCAGTTGAGCGTCCGACTTCAGCTCATGATCTTGCGGTTCATGAGTTTGAGCCCCGCATCAGGCTCTGTGCTGACAGCTCAGAGCCTGGATGGAGCCTGCTTCAGATTCTATCTCCCTCTGCCTCTCCTCCACTCGTGCTCTATCTCTCTCTCAAACATAAATAAATGTTAAAAAAAAAAAAAAAAAGACTCCTGTGAGAGGTTTCCTCCTCATTGGTCTGTTATGATCCCCTCCACATCTCTGGTCCAGCCACTTCTGGCCTGACTGAGGGGCATCCACTAAGAGCTGGCCAATTCCCAACCAGGACCATTGACTAGGAAGCTGGTTGTAAAGACTACATGTGTTGGAGTGTTGCTTAGACCATGATGGATTTCTCTTTACTATTTCCCACCAATGTCTTCTACTGACCACTTAAATAACAAAATTGGGTAATTTCACCTTGTAAAACTTTTCCAGTGTTTTCCAAAGGTTAAAAATGGTGAGTTCTTCACGCCTGCTCAGCAAGGCAAGCCAAAATGCAGCATGGCCTTCTCAGCAAGAATTCTTTCTCAACCATCAGGCCCAAACTCCAACATTTCGACATCACCACCAAGCAATTAACTCAATTCTGACACTATCTACCCAGAGATAGCATCAGATTCCACAGGGACTGACCCCACACCAGGGCCAATTGCAAGCAAGGCTGTCATCAGTACTTGTGACATGACTAGCTACAAATCAGAGGTTCCCACGACCCCTTCCTTGGGTTTAATTAATTTGCTACAGCAGCTCACAGAACTCAGGAAACCCATATACTCACTAGATAACTGGTTTATTACAAAGGATATTAAAGGATATGGATCAATAGCCAGATGATGTGCTACCTATATATAGGGCAAGGTATGTAGGAAAGGGCACACAGCTTCCCTGCCCTCTCTTGGCACACCACTCTCCCTGCACCTCCATGTGTTCACCAACCTCAAAGATCTCCAACTCCATCCTTTTGTGTTTTTATGGAGGTTTCATCACATAGGCACGATTAATTCATTAGCCATTATGACTGATTCTGCCTCCAGCTGCTTTCTCCTCCCTGGAAATCAAGGGGTGGAACTGAAAGTTCCAATAATTTAATCACAGGATGGTTTCCCCTAGAAACTAGCCCCCATCCTTAGGTAACCCAGGGGCTTTCTAAGTCACTCAATAACAACAAAAGACATTTGACAAAAGACATAACCTTTCGGATATTTATCACTTAGGAAACTTCTAGAATTTTAGGAGCTCCATGCAAGTAACTGGAAAAGCAACCAAATATATATTTCTTATTATAAATCACAGTACCACAGTATGCGAGGTACTTTTGCTCTTATTATTTCACTCAGAGTCATATCTGCAGGGCACACAGTGCTCCTTCCTAATACCAGGATCCAAACAATAGACTTAAGTAGGCTGCCCCATGAATATAAAGAGGTAAGTGGCTATTGAGCGTTGCAATGAATGTTTTCCCCTGCAGGGAGACAGGGAGCCATGAGTTGTACAATTGGTGTTGTTAGAAGTGGGGTTCAGGAGCCAATGGCCAAGAAAGAATTCTTGAAACATCTTCAGTGCAAAAAGTGTGTTTTTATTACAGCACGGAGAAAGGACGTGTGGGCAGAAAGAGCTGCCCTGGGATTGTGAGGAGTGACTGATTATATATGATTTTCTATCCCACGAAAAAGAGAGTGATGGTAGGGTCCCAGGAAATTCAATCTATAGATTTCTGGAGATTGCTTTTTTCTTATAAATCATTAAGATAGTTCCAGTGGAGATTCATGTCCTGTAAAACTGTGATCTCTATCAGCTAACCATTTGTTTTTCCCATTGTTCTTGGGCAGCCAAGAGTGCCTGAGGAATGTCACACATATATCCCACCTGAGGGGGGTGTTGTGTGTTATTAGCTTGTGCTTTGCCCTCAGCTTGCCTTTTGCTGTCTCATCATATGGACCCAATGAAGCTACAAGATCTAAAGACTAAAGACTATGTTTCTCATGTGTGGACCTCTGCCACCTACACTCGGTTCATCTTTGGTGATTGTTAAAAATGCAAATTCCTGGGCCACAACTCCACCCACTGAATCATAATCTCAGCTGTTGATCTAAGAATCTGCACCTGTCAATAATTGGCTCTTCGGACCTGTTAAAATTTGAGAGCTACTTTCCCAAGGCCTAATAGGAGACATTGTGTCTAAGGGAGACATGGTGGTCTGTGTTTGCAAAATTGTGCTCTTTTGGGAAACAGTGATGACCAGGATACCAATCAGGTCCTTTAGGAATTAGAGTTGTATGGATTAAAACCCCAAATTCACATCACCTAACGGCACAAAATCTCAATCCACAAATGAAGAAAACAATCCTGGACTGGTTAATTATTAGGCACCTCCCAGAAATAAATGCAGATCTTCTCTGAAGAAGGAAGGCACCTTCAACCTCCACCTCAATGAATTTCTAAAAGTAATTAATTCTCCAAGGAACTCACAGCTAAACCATAAAAAGCATACAAAGAAACAAGGCACCAGGAGTGAACATCAGCAGAAACAACAGGCAATCTGGATATTGAAAATATCAGGTATAGACTTTAAAATAACTCTGCATAACATATTTAAAGAAGTAAAAGACAAAGTTCAAAATAGCTTCAAGGGAGAGAAAATAGTGACTAAAGTTGAGAAATAAAAAGACTTTCTAAGTATATAGTTGAAATTTAAAAGTCAGTGGATTAACTATAATCAGGCACAAAGGACCTTTCTAGGGAGATGGAAATGCTCTACAGCTGGACTGTGGTGACTGTTGCCTATCTGCATAAATTCACTAAAACACAATGAACTGTACAATGATGATGGAAAAACATATAATGTAAAAAGTATTCCTAAATAGAGCTGTTAAAAAAAAAAAATTGCTTTAACAACAAATTAGACACAGCTAAGAATAAACTGTTGAACCAGAAGACAGGTTAGAAAAAATTATCCAGAATGAAGCACAAAGAGACAAAAAAAAATGAAGATATGCATGGGAGGTTAAAAGGTAAGGAGGATATGGGGCACCTGGGTGGCTTAGTCGGTTAAGCGTCCGACTTTCACTTAGGTCATGATCTCGCGGTTCGTGGGTTCGAGCCCCGCGTCGGGCTCTGTGCTGACTGCCAGCTCAGAGCCTGGAGCATGTTTCAGTCTGTGACTCCCTCTCTCTCTGACCCTCCCCTGCTCATGCTGTCTCTCTCTCTCTCCTAGAAATAAATAAAACATAAAAATTTTTTTAAAAAAAGGTAAGGAGGATAGTGTGAGATGGGTAACATAGGTCTGATCAGGTACCAGGAAGAAAGGAGAGGAGAGATGACAAAGAGAATGGACAATATCCAAAGAGTTACTACATGGGAATTTTCCAAGGCAAAATCCATAAAGCTCTGCGAAGCCCAAATGGAGTTAACAAAAACAAACTGCACTGAGAAACAAGAGCAAAGCTGCAGACCACCAAAGCCAAGGAGGAGATACTAAAAATCACCATAGAGAAATAACAGCTTCCTTCTAAGAACAATAGTCTGACATCTCAACAGCCATAATGCAAGTCAGGAGATGAGATGTTGAAAGAAAATAACTGACAACCTAGAATTCTATGCTCAGCAAAATAAAGACATATTCAGACAAGCAAAACCAGACAGAGTTGCCTCCAGTAGTCCATCACCAAAGGAAATCCAAAGGAAGTGATCCCAGGCACAAGGCAAAACTAAAGATAAATGAGGATGAATCTAATAAAATAGTAAGGCCTTATGAGGTTAAATAAAAATATAATTAAAATACATGCTAATAACATGTTAACCGATATTAGGAGGAGAGAAATGAAGCTAAAATTTCCTAAAGTCCTTCCATAGTCTGCATGAAGGTCAACTACGTGGGTTAACTTTAAAATTCGAGACCTTATATATGAATATTGTAATTTCTACAGTAACCCCCTAAAAGAACAGAAACAGACTATAACATCCAAACAAACAGAAGTGATAAAATGGGATGATGAAAAAATATTTAATCCAAGGAGGAGGAAAAAGAGAGAGAAAGACAAAAAGGTCAAAGAGAAGGTATAAAGTGATAGATATGAACTTAAGATATGTTTTTAAATGTAAATTGACTAAATGCTCTATTTGTAAGACAAACATTTTGGGGTGCCTGGGTGGCTCAGTCGTTTATCTCGGCTGGGTTCATGATTTCACAGTTTGTGAGATCAAGCCCTGTGTCTGGCTCTGTGACAGCACAGAGCCTATTTGGGATTCTCTCTCTTCCTCTCTGTCCCTCCCCAGCTTGCTCTCTTTCTCCCTCAAATAAATAAACTTAAAAAATAAATAAAAGAAAAATAAAAGATTGTATTTTTTAAACTCCAAGAATATGCTGTTTACAAGAATTTATATCTAATATAGAAGGGTCCAAAAAGGCTGAAAATCAAAAGATATTTATCATGCAAATATCAACCTGAAGAAAGTTGGTGTGACTATATCACTAGGTGACAAACTGATTTTTTTTATTAAAAAATTTTGTTTAATGTTTACTTATTTTTGAGAGAGAGAGAGAGACAGAACACGGGTGAGGGAGGGGCAGAGAGAGACACACAAAAATCTGAAGCAGGTTCCAGGTTCTGAGCTGTCAGCACAGAGCCCGACGCAAGGCTCGAAATCACAAACTGTGAGATTATGCTCTGAGCCAAAGTCAGATGCTTGATTGCCTGAGCCACTCAGGCACCCCCAAACTGATTTTTAAAATAAAAAGTAGAAGATAAAGAGGGTTCTTTTCTAAGAAAAGTTTTCAGTTCATCAACAACAGCTTTAAATGTGAATATATCTCATTATATCAAAGTATTTAAAGCAAATATAGGAGAAGAAATATATAAAGCAGTTACACGAGAAGAAATGAGAGAATTCCACCATTGTAGATGTTAACATGCCTCTGTCAGTAACTGAATGAACAAGCAAACAAAACAATCAATGAGGGTATGTAAGATTTGAACAACACAACTGACAAACAACCTTAATGGGCATACTGGATGCCATTCTAGCAACAGCATAATACTTACATGAATAAATTCAAGCACACACAGAACACCGGAAAAAACTGACCACACTAAAAGCAAGTATTCCAAAGATTTAAATAATTCAGGGCATGTCCCCTGACCATGTTAGATACCAGTAATAATATGATAACTTGAATTGTATATTTGAAAATTAAGAAACATTTCCAAATAACCCATGAGTCAAAGAACACATAACAGAAATTTAAAAATATCTTTTTTTTTCCAATTTCTTTAACACTTATTCATTTTTGAGAGATAGAGACAGAGCACAAGCAGGGAAGAGGTAGAGAGAGAGGGAGACACAGATCAATCCAAAGCAAGGTACAGGCTCTGAGCTGTCAGCACAGAGCCCAATTTGGGGCTTGAACCCAAGAAGTATGAGATCATGACCTGAGCCGAAGCTGGACGCTGAACTGACTGAGGCATCCAGGTGCCCCGAAATTAGAAAATATCTTGAACTCAGTAACCCAAATATTACACATCACAACATAAAGCGATTTGCAGAGGGAAATTTATAGTCTAAAAATAACCAAACTGAGTTTCTCCTAGGAAGGCAACATAAGCCACTTCATTAACAAAGGAAAGGAGGAAAACACTGTGATGTCAGTAGAAGAACTTGATAAAACATAAGCAGCCATATAGGATTTAAAGCAGACTCTTCGCAAATCAAGAATAGGGAAAAACAAAAAACAAATTTCTTTAACCTGATAAAGGGTGCCTACAAAAATTTACAGTAAATAACAATACCTAATGGTAAAATGTTGAAAGTTTTCCTTTGAGATTATAAACACAAATAAGGAAGTTTCCATTACCATTTCTATTCAAATTGTACTGGANCTGAGCTGGCGGTCAGCACAGAGCCGGACGCGGGGCTCGAACCCACGAACCGCGAGATCATGACCTAAGCGAAAGTCGGACGCTTAACCGACTAAGCCACCCAGGCGCCCCTTTTGTTTTGTTTTTTTTTTTTAACGTGTGAGGATTAGTAGGGAAGAAACAAACCTGGTATTATTCACAGGTAACATAATGGGGCACATAGACAATATCCACTACAGTTAATAAATCAATTTAGCAAAGTTGCAGTAAACAAAAGTCAACATAGAGAATTTCACTGCATTTTGTTTTTTTTTAATTTTTTAAAATAATTATTTATTTTTGAAGGAGACAGAGCATGAATGGGGGAGGGGCAGAAAGAGGGAGACGGAATTGGAAGCAGGCTCCAGGCTCTGAGCTGTCAGCACAGAAACCCGATGCCCAGCTTGAATTCATAAGCCATGAGATCATGACCTGGGCTGAAGTCGGATGCTTAACCGACTGAGCCACCCAGGCACCCCCCACCGTATTTTCTATACCAGAAACAAATTGTTAGAAAATATAAATTTATGTCTTTGTAATTTTTTAAAAAAATATCATTTACAAGAAAAACAAAAATTATCAAGTACCTAGTTAACAGAAGATATGCAAGTTCTCTGAATCCATTGGCTTGTAGCTGCTGTAACAAGTTACCACAAATGTTATGATTTGAAGTAACAGAGATTTATTCTCTTACAGTTTTGAGCTTGTTTTCTGCAAAGTGCTTTGAGGCTTATACTGGAAGTTCACTGCTCCAGAAAAAGATTTGGGTTGGCTTCCAACAGGTGCCTGGGAGCCCCATCAACTCAGGATCACTGTAAAATAACCTCTCAGGTTGAGGCTTTTTAGAACAGGTAGGGCAAACATCTACACAAAACCTGCGTGATGCTAGCTGTGGTAAAGAACTCCCATGGGAGATTGATCCCCCATCCACCACAACCAAGGCTGAGGCCTGCCCTATCCCTTGTCATAATCCTCTCTTGACATATTTCCTGGGTTACTCTTTTGCCAAGAATGTTTTCCATTTTGCGGACTTCCCACCTTTCTCCAGACTGTAGCTTTGTCTCCTGCCGGCCGTGGGCAGCCCACTGGAATTGCAAAGATCTAGCCTCCAGGAGATGAACACATGCCCCCAACCCCTAGGATTGCCACCAGCTTCCGTACTTGTCACTTCTCTTCCTAGCGCTTTCTTACTTTTTGCTTCTGAGAATTTTTTTTCTTGATAAGAGATTATTTTCTTTGGCATTTCTATTCAACATTAACTTTTTTTATCCCAGGAATTTCCTGTTATCTAGTCTCAATATTACCAGAAATTCCTGCTGCCACCTTTCTACACATATGGGCCCCCAGTTTATGTACAAGAATGGAGAAGTTCAGGAGGGCCCCCACCTTAGCTAAAAGAGAGAGAAGCAAAAAGTTCTGGCTAAGAGGCACCACTACCTGGGTGCTTGTAGAGGGCAAAGGAAACACAAAACGGGTAATGGAAGAGAAAATGTATTGGTATGTGTGTGTCCATGTATATATTGAAGTAAACTATGTATGGACTCTTGACTCGTTGAAGGCTTAAGTAGCAATGCATGTTCTTCCCATGATATGTATACATTTATATAATTAATCAACTTTGCCCCTCCCCCTTCTAATTATTCCACTTAAGACTATAGGACTTTTATACTAACGGAGATTATGACTAAAGGAGAGAAATGAACAACACATAGAAATTTGTGAAACTTATCTCCTTTTCTTGGGAAGAGGGTATGTCTTTATTTCAACAGGGATAGTTGCAATATATCAACCAGAATCATATTCTTTTTGCTCTTCTTTGGAAATTTAAATATGGACACAAGGGTGAGTATAGACGCTGGGTAATGCAAAGGGTGAACAGTGCTGGACAATGTCTGTTGAGTATCTTGTACTTGCCCAGCCTTCTAAGTTCTCCTTTCTACTGTATACCTATCCACAGCGATCCAATTAGGTTTCACCAATGAGAGCCACTTGTACACAATTTGGAACAGGAAGTAGAAATAGGTATTCTCCAGTGGTAAACTGCAAACAGGTATCAGACAGCTAATGTGGAATTTGCCAATAGCTTCCATGCATCTTTCTGGCAGCCACCCACCCTAGTGCCATAGGCAGCCAAGAACCCCTCAACAGTAGTGGCTCCTTGCAATTCCTACTGGAAGATTGCACAGTGGACTCGCTCCCCTTTCCTGGGAACTTCTAACAGCTACGGATGCTCAATTCCCCATTAATTAAGTCCTTTCCTACTGGAAATGCCAGTCAGTAGTGATTTATGACTTCTTGACCAAACACTAACTCAGCAAGTAAAAACACTGAGAAGAAAAAATAAATATAAATGCTATTTAAAGTGTAACTCAAGGTCAGCAAGTGGTTTATTAAGTAACTGTTATGGCAAAGGCACTGTGCTTAGGCAGTGAAAACCACAAATATCATTTAAGCAGAGCCCATTTGTCCAGAGGACCTTCTCATCTGGGCTGTGTACCTAGTATACCCAGGATTCTGGGCGGCTCAAGGTAAGAATGGAAAAGCAAAAGTTGGCTGTTACATTTTGTGAAGAATTATCTATTAAAAAAATGATTCAAGTTTTGAGACATCCTGTTTTGGCCTAAGCCAAGCAATGAAAGACTCTTTAATTTAAAAAATAACTTAAAAATCAGCCTTGTCTTCTGATAGGATATTAAGATTCTCAGAGCTGCCCTTCCTCAGTTTCAGCAATACTGAGCCCAAAGGAACTGAGGACTGTTAACAGGAACGGCACCCTGTGGAAAGGCCAAGTTGAGGAGACCAATGTGTCTAGAAGTCAACTAGCTTTTGTCTGTTCTGGGGAACTTTAGACTCTGTCCTTGGAACCAGGCATTCGCAAACTAATTTACATAAATGTCTTGGCTGAGAAAATAACTCAAAGCACTTAAGTCATTAATGTTGTGTCAGTAAAGTCAATTCTGCATTAAGAAGCCAGACTATTTTTCCACTTCACTTAAAACATCAAAAAACAAAAACAAAAACCCAACAAAAAACACACACACACACGCGCGTGCACGCAAAAACCATACATATGAAGAAGTTTTAAAATTAATTTGTTTCTTTCAAAGAAATGCTTCGAACTTTAGTTAACAACACATGCTTAATAACCAAAAACATAAGATAAAAATCTTATAAGGATTTCCCATAGTTGCTAGATTTCTACACAGCAGCAAAAGTAAATTTCATACTGAGTTTACTTTTTATCCAAAGGATAAATACAAAATTAGGAAAGTAAGAGATAAAATTCAAGGCAGATGTGCTCAAAATTTCTAAACAATTCTACATACAAAGGGGGCAAAAAGTCTGGCTAACCACATTCAAGTCTATCAGAAACTTGAATTTATTGCTATTTCCCTTGTCCAGGAACTAAAAGCTTTGTCTCATGTACTTTCCATCCCACTAGGGGCACTGTTTGAAGACCAAGCTTTCTAATGAGTCCGTCTCACATTGCACTTGCCACAGTAGAACATCCATGACTGATGCTGCCACACTGGCATCAGCGAGGACATCAGGACAAGAGTGTCACCCGAAAGGGCCTGTTGGCAGAAACAAACTGTGGTGACCTTGATACATCTAGACCTTTGGAGCCAGGATGTTGTAGGACAACCCAAAATTAATGGATATCAACCTTTGGGTCTCACAAAATTAAGAATGTATTAGGGGCCCCTGGATGGATGAGTTGGTTAAGCATCTGACTCTTGATTTTGGTTTAGGTCATGATCTCGCGGTTTGTGAGTTCGAACCCCATGTGCTGTCAGTATGGAGCCTGCTTGGGATTCTCTCTCTCCCTCTCTCTGCTCCTCTCCCACTCCCATGCACATTCTCACATTCACTCTCTCTCAAAATAAACATCAAAAAGAGAAAGAGAATATGTTAGTTAAGAAGTATAATAAGGTCATCTGCCTTTTAGGTATAATAAATCAGGAATTCTCGATGAGTACTTGTATTACAGGCTTTGGGAAGTCTGGCAATTCTCCTTCTAAGACCTCGCTATATTTATGTCTTAGAGGCAAAAATTAATTCCTAAAGACCCCCAGGGTATGCAACAGATGTGAGTTCCAGGATATACCTTATTAGGCTCTGGTTTTTAAACAGCTGGATGCTGCTAAATCACTCGTTATACTACAGAAATTAAAAGCATATGAAAACATGTCAAAAGCTTTCATCTTAATAGGTGTAAACGGTCTTTTTAATCTTATACAAACCGAGGTAGACTGATAAGTAGATGGAAGGAAACAACTACAATTTTATCCAGCAAGCATTTCTCTAATTGTTTACAAGCTCCATTTTTTATTCCATATTTTCAACTTCACATCCATACTTCATTTTCAAAAAAATCTCTTGAAATATGAAAAGGTAAATATGGCTACATAACAGCATTAGGAGAAATACATTTGAGAAAACACGTTAAGTGAAACTTGGAATTTGAGCCCATGAGTCACAATAATATGAAGTTCAAAAACATGGCCTTTCAATCTTGGAAATAATCTCTTGTACACATGCTAACCAAAAAGAGAACAATGAATTTTTCAGATTACACACATACTTCCGGAGAACAGATCAGCTGGTTAAATAACCTATAACCTGGCAGTTTGTCTGTATATTATTACAAGATTACTTTATAGCTCTAGGATGTTTAAGCTAATAAAGTTCCTACACCATTTTTTAAAATGAAGGAGAACTATTTACCTACAGATTAATGAGGGAAACTTAACCCTTCTTTCCTCACCCAAAAAAGTTAAAGAATTCCTTTTTCTTAAACGCTACTCCAATGAAAAACTGGCCTCTAAATTTTTAGGGAAATTATTTCTTGGCCTTTAGTAAGTACTCAGCAAATACTTGCTGATAGCCAACTGAGGAGAATTTAAAGATAACTGTTTAATAAAAGTAAAGCTGGATTTTATGCCAAAATGTGGCCCATGGAAAAAGTGATACGTGCTGTGTGGCAGCCGCAGGCTTTGCTGAAGAGCAACACGGAGACAGAGATGAGAGACGGACCTCAGATCCATGGGAAGGCAAAACAGCACAGCTATTCATTCAAACCACCCTGGCATAACTCTGTCTCCTGCAGAACATAGCGAGTGCTGTAAGCACTAGGGATAGAGATTTTAGCTTGCTGTTTATAAAAGGATCCTGTAAAAGGAACCTTTGTTCTATAATTAACAGATTGCCAGATACTTCAGAAACTTTAGAGTACATGCTGTCTCTTTTTACTCACTCATTTTAAATATCCTTCTTTAGCAACTACCAATTCACTCAAGCAAAGTTGTTGATCACTGTATACACTAGAAATTTGCTAGAAACACATTCTTATAAAAAATTTCAAAAGACTTGAGAAGGTACAGTATCTATGGAGTATGCCATCAGAAAAAGTAGAGCCTTTGTTTTATCTAATGATCCTCTCTAAAACAATTGGCAAGTTGAAGTGGAGACATGTAACTTTTGATTACATTTATGCAATTATCTCTTCTTTTAAAAAGCAACAGTACTGGACTAACTTTTAGCATCAGAGATATTTACTAACAACTAAATACCGGCTACATTCTTAGTGCAATACAATCTTTAACACATCTACAAACATGTATACACTTCAAATATTGGCAAATTGCTTCAAAATGCAATTCTCAAGAAGTTTTGGTAATTTATTCACAGTTCAATGTTAGAGTTCTTGGACTTACAAGACATGAAGAAATGACCAACTGGCTCAGTAAACTAAACATTCATCTTAAAAGAACAGAAAACAAAGCAAGGATTCTAAAATCTCCAGCTCACAAAAAGTGTAACTTAAACAAATACAAAAAGTTTTATTTAAGCCAAACAAACTAATAAAACAGCCACAGAACATTTAAAAAAGCTAACAGGGTCATTCCCATATTATTGAGTACCATAAGAAAGATTATTCAAGAATTTCCTAAATGTTCTCATTAGCCATTATTTATGGTAGGTTTCATAATATTGATTATCAAGCTACTACAGATTTATTAGTTAATAAAGCATAACTTTACGGTCTTGCTAGTTAACTACGATTTTCAGTTTAACCCTGGAAATGATTGGTTCAAAGCTAATGTTATCAGTCCTATTGGTTGTCAGGTCATAGATCTGAAGAGAAGGTTAAATTCATCGAGCTAGGGAAACACTGATGTTTTAACTATCCTTAGATATTGTGAGAAAAACTCATGTGTTAATACTTCTAAACTTGAGAGTCTAATGTTAAAACAAAGCAATCTGAAATATGTTTTCATGGATAAGACACTCTATCTGGTGTTCTGGTATACAAAACCCACTAAGTATGTGGATATAAGGCTAAAATATCTTCCTTTACCATTTCCTTCCATTTCTTTGGCCTTCACAAATTCCATGTGAGCTACGATTTCTTCTTCACTAAACACTTTCCAATGACATTGTGCTTTTAGAAAAATCACTTAAATCGTAATATACAATAAACAGTTAACATTAGTCTTTCCCTTTTGCTACCGTATATCCTAATTTTTTAAGATAAAACACTGACTCCAAAAGACTTCTTTAAATGTTTGTTAAAGCAAACATTTCAGCTGGTCTTCCTTCTTTGAAGATTTTAATAAATAAATAAGCGCCAAATGAAGATCACCAAAGAGCTTTAAAAAAAAAAGGGCTCCTTTTCCTCCCGTTCTCATTATTAGCTTAGGCCAAGAGACCTGTATTCAGAAGGATAAGACACTACCATCTTAAAAACAACTTTCCACAAAACGTAGACAGAATATCTATGTTATCTGTCTTAACCCCTAACCCCATCTGCACACCACCTTGTGTCATCCCCCCTTGAGTACTATCTACGCTTGCTTGTTTTTCACCTGCATTTTACCTTTGCTGTTCCTTGGAGTACCACAGATATATGGTCTACCCAGCCCACGATAATAGCTTACTCTACAAAATGCATTTTACCCCTCTTTTGAACATAATATGCCCCAAAACTTGGCCCATTGTTTAAGTGAACAAATCTGCTCATAACATTTAACAACCCAGCTGACCTCCATTTTTCCACTCTCTCACCCTGTGCCTTGCAATCATCTTAGTCTTTGCTGGTGGTAAGACGGCCTGGGGACAAGCAGACTTGACTTTAAACAGGATGTCCTTTTCAGTTCCTCACACAGTGACTTGCCCATAATAGGATGCTGACACGATATAACAAACTAAGAAAAGTTAACATTAATTTTCCTCTTATCATTTATTCCTATGGCATAGATAATTTTAAAAAGATAGAAAAGCTGACTGACTTGCAAAGTAACAATCATTTACTGACTGGGACATGTGTTAGAGGCTACACATGACCCCAGCCTAAAAAGGGCTCGTGGCTGAGGTAAGAAACTCTTAAGTTAAATATGAGTGAATTTAAACTTTAAATGTACTACAAGAAAGAACTTTTTATATAAAGGACTCCTTTTGTAGAATATCTTTCTTGAAAAATCAGGTTTTCTTATCCTAGATTACATTGCTTTTAAATGGGCATGTGTACTTATTGGTGATTTGTCTCATGAGAGTATCTTTTTGTGTTCATCATACATACATAAAAGCATTTAAAAATCACTACATTAAGTAAAATAAGAAGCAAGAAGGGACAAGAAGGAGAAACCATGTTTATTTGGAAAATACCACCTCTTTGTTCTTTAATATCAACTTTGATATTCAATTTAGGACGTATCCTAGCTTAAAGTGTGTGTGTATATGTGTATGTGTCTGTGTGTGTGTGTGTGTGCGCGCGTGCGAGAGCGAGAGCGAGAGAGAGAGAGAGAGAGAGAGAGAGAGAGAGGGAGGGAGAGAGAGAGAGAGAGAGGGAGAGATAGAGACAGAGACAGAGAGACAGACATAGAAGAGAAAAACAGAGAAACTGAAAACTAATGATTGATTTCACATACTTGTTCACTTAGAATGCTGACTCAAACTTTAGACCATTAGGAAATGTCAAACCCATACAAATCAGAGACATAAAATGCTAATTTAACAAACATAAGAAATGACACTACACACATACTAAAATTAGCAAGCCTAAACAAAATAACTCAGAAACATTTAAAATACATAGAAATAGCCATAGTAGCTATATATAAGATGTAAATAGTAACCTTATTTTATTTTTAAAACAATCATTGGTTTCCAGTCTCCATCTATGACAGTCCTTCCAAAGTACCTCAAAATATGCAAGTATTTTTCTAACCCTAATATACAAGCGGAATTCTGTGCCCTCCTTACAGCAATAGCTATTAGAAAATCTTAACCTCATCAAGAAATTCAAACAGAAAAAAGAAAAAGGCTGAATTTACTTAAATAATTATGCTAAGTATCTTACCTTCAGAATTTTAAAGTGAAAACTTTAAAACAAGAAGGACTTCACCAAAACACAAACACACTGCCTTATGATCCCCAAGATTTGGCAAAANGAAAAAAAAAAAAAAAAAAAAAAAAAACCTTGGGGAAATTATTACTCAAGACATTTTGGGTGTCAAACCAATACTCTATTTTAATCTAAATTCTTCATTTCTATTTCTGATTAAACCAGCTGAAGGCACCTCGATTCCACTTTATCTATTCATATCTTCTTCATTCCTAAATATATTTCAGGAGTAAAACACAGATAATAGAGAAAAATACCAAGGAAGTAACACTATATTTGATGCAATCCTTCACTAGTCTCAGTGTAAAGCAAACACCTTTCTCTAAGCCTAGCCCGGCATACACACTTAGAGTCAAATGATTAGTCAAAAGAGTTGGAAATCTTCCAAACTACAGAAAACTTCCACATGGCGCGAAGGTACTCGTTTTATGCCAACAAGGCAGTAAAAAGCTAAAATTCAATACATGAAAATTTTCCTCGGGACAAAATTAAAGAGAATTCTACACATATCAGTACTGATTTAATCTCAGACATTTGATAGCAAGTTTGTGTGGTGATTTCACAGAATAAGATAAACTAAGTCATTCAGCAGTCATTAAACAAAACAAAACAAAAAACTACAGATACAAGAAAATAAAAAACAGTTTCAGAAGATGGAAAAACTAGGAGTAGGACACTCGACCTCTATGTCCCCCATCTTCACACTGAAAACCATGTTGTCAGTTGTCCAAAGCAGCTCAAATTTAAAGTTTGTGCTCTGAGACTGTGCAAATAACTTGCTGTTAAGAACTGGAGAAAACCAATGCACTAACCATACTCTAGCTTCCTACGTGAACTCAACTTCCACCTAACAAGCAACAGGTCTGAGAGACTCGGTTTAATCTAACTTACAGAGTAATCCCACCAAGAAAAGCTTTCACGTTTTAAGTTCTACGGTTTGATTTAAAAACAAAACACAAACAAATTTCAGAACAAATCACAGCATCTTCTCTTTACACGTAAACTTAGCAAGACCTTAATTAAATGTCCAAGCATTAGCATACATTGCTGCTGGCTTTAGATATCTCAATTAAATGTACTACACTTTCTTTGAGCTGAATGAATAGAAGCTCGGTAAAACAAAGGTCAATTATTCTAAAAACACACAACCCTCCCAGGTTGAAGTGGAGGGCCCAGAAATCCAACACCTAGCATCCTTTAAAGAAAATGAGAGCTTAATCTCTTTGTGGTAACGATTCCAATATAAATTCCATTGTTTAAACTCCCCCCACAAATTACTGGAAAAATATGAGGTAATTTCACAAAAATCACAAATTGAGTGGAGTAATTATAACCGATATATAAATAAGGATTTACTAAAAAAGACTTCAAGGGGTGCTATTTTAAATCAAGGTGTTAAATACAAAAGGTGTCTTGTGTTGCTCAATCGTCCAGAGTTGCGGGTGCTCCTTATTCTACAGTTACAGATTTGGCAAGATTCCGGGGGAAATCAACCTGCAAAAAAAAGAGCAATATCTGAAGATTGTATAGACAGGGGGGAGAGGAGCAGTTACTCTAAGCAAATTATTCTTGTATATAAAACCAGAAAACAACATGTTCATTAACCATGTCTTAATTAGACGCTACAAAGAACTAACATGAGGAAATATTAACCAAATAACGGATCTTAAAAATCCTGAAATGAGGAAAAAGGATTCTGAAGGAACTGGTTTGGCACAAGAAGCACTCCTGTGGTCCTCCATAAAGGTGGCAGCCCTCTCAGGGGACACTGGAAGTGTGGAAGAGTGGGATGTTCGGTTGTCAGAGTGACCGCGAGGCCAGGAATGCTAAGCTTGTGCGTGGGGGCATCCCAAACAAAAACTGATGAGAGCTATCCCAAAAGAAACAGGAAACAGAGGTATTCCCCAAGGAGGTCACCTCCAATCACGGAGGTAGACTCCAAGGTTCCTTCAGGTTCTATACATAAGAAAAGGTTATGATATAACCTACAGATTGGGCCGTGCAGCTGTAACAGGTGACAGATAAATATCTGAAGGATTTCCCAAATGCTACTGCTAAAAATTTTAAAGAAAAACTAAGAATAAACTGGGTAAAAAGCCAGCCCAAGATTTCCGCAGGGGCCCATCCCTTACATCATAGCCTCTCAGCACAGCAAGGTGGAAAGCCAGCAACTGTAAGGGGATCACACTGAGAATGCCCTGCAAGCAGTCCACAGAGTGGGGCACTTTGATTGTTCTATTTGTGTTCTTAATGGTCTCGGTATCTTCCTTATCGCAGATCACCACTGGGCGTCCCTGGGAAAGAAACACACACAGACACACACAAACCATCAGTGGTAAGCAAAGGCTAGGCTGTTGCACATGAATGTGCAAATTTTGCACTGCACATTTGCATGTGGCCTCACTGACTCACAATCCTACGCAGTAAAATCAGACTGATCTCACTTACAGCCAAGGAGAAACTTGGTGGGATTCAGTAATGTTTAAACTCACACAGATGAGAAATACCAGACTCAGTACTTGAATCCAAGTCTGCCTGCCCTCAAAGCTCAACTTCATAACCACTACATTGTGCCCAGACAGTAAGACCTTTGGAGCTTTATATAAAAGCCAAATGATCTGAAGAAAACTCTGTTAAGCACAGCACCTATAATATTACTATAAAACCTAGTTTCTCCTGAAATATACTCTTAAGAATATTAACTTAAGAGGGAGCAGCATACACTAATAAAAAGGACAAGATCTGGACACAAAGATCTGTTTTGGTCTTCGTTCTGCTTATTCTGAGATCTAGAAGCTGGGTCCTGTCAAAATTCTTCAGTATCTCAGATTCTTCACATGCAAACTTAAATATGTTTTGTGAGCCTCCTACTGGGCACTGGACTATCACTTTAAATGTCATGAAATTCAAATAAGCTTCAGTGACTCAACTCTGAGACAACCCCAGGTCCCCTCACAGCAGCCCCTAACTTACCTGTCTGGCAACCACCTGCTGAAGAGCATTCTGACACTTGGCGTAAGTGTGATCTCTCATGATAATCATGATGACAGGCATCAACTTGTCCACCAAAGCCAGAGGGCCGTGTTTCAGTTCACCAGCGAGGATGCCTTCAGAGTGCATGTAAGTGATTTCTTTGATTTTCTAATAGGAAAGAACTAGATTAGTCTTCATTTTGTTTTTCAAAAACCTATTCTTAATATTACACAAAACATCTGGTGCCTGAAGTCACTATTTATCCAGAAGTATTAAAGGACCACTGACCTGTAAATATAGGTTAATTGATCATTATTTCTAAACTATCAACAAGTACCTAGAAGTTTTACAACCACAAAAACTTCTTCAACATTTTAGGTGATCATGAATATATTCATATTACTCTGTATCTGTTCTCACTTGCTTGCCTCATGTTTGACCTCAATTAAATCTCACACCTAAAAAAACTCAATCTTTTATTTATTCACATTTGGACAACAAATTAACCCAAGTTACTTGCTAAACCCAAAGTTACCATGCTAAAATGTACTTTTCTTGATTTTCACTTTTGAATTAAGTATTCTTTACCCCTTCTCAAGATAACAAATCAGAATACATAAAAACCTAGGCATTTTCAAAAGTTCCATCTATTTAGGGGCACCTAGGTGGCTCAGTCGGTTAAGTGTCCGACTTCAGCTCAGGTCATGATCTCACAGTGTGTGAGTTCAAGCCATGTGTCAGGCTCTGTGCTAAGAGCTCAGAGCCTGGAGCCTGCTTCCGATTCTGTGTCTCCCTCTCTCTCTGCTCCTCCCCTGCTCATGCTGTCTTTCTCTCTCAAAAAATAAATAATAAGACATTAAAAAAAAGTTCCACCTATTTCAATTTAAAAATTACGGCTATGTGCCAGGTCCTTATGTCCACAGACTGAAATTACAAGTGAGAAGACTTACTAGTGCCCCTTCAAGGCAAGTAGCATAATGATAGCCACGTCCCATTATCAAGACTGACTTCTGATGATAGAGTTCTGTTGCCAGTTTCTGAATTTCATCATCCATGCTCAATACTTCCTTGATCAAATCTGTTAAGAATATTAACAAAGTCTATGAAAAAAGGACAATAAACTAAACTGATATAATAACAATAGTATATTGGTAGGAACCAACAAAAGACCAGTGCTTCTATCTTCTGTGATCTCAGTGAGGGATTTTTAAATACACAGGCAAAAAAGATCTTTTTGACTAAACAGCTATAAATGATGGCTTCAAGGATAAGAAGATAACTTCACGCATTAGCCACTCCTCAGACGACAAAAATATACTATGTGAAGATCTTTGTACCAGGCAGCCGCTTCAATCCAAGCATGATCTCTTTGCGTCTCTCTTGCATGGAAATCCTGTCATCACACATCATGAGGGCAAACATCACAAGGGACACAAACTGGCTGGTGTAAGCCTGGAACACCACAAAAAAGCACAATTAGTTGCAGTTGCATTTTCAGAACTTGAAGCTTTTTTGTTTGTTTTGTTTTTTAATGTTTTATTTATTTTTGAGAGAGAGAGATAGAGACAGTGTGAGCAGGGTAGGGTCAGAGAGAGAGGGGGACACAGAATCTGAAACAGGCTCCAGGCTCTGAGCTAGCTGTCAGCACAGAGCCCGATGCGGGGCTCGAACCCACGAACTCTGAGATCATGACCTGAGCCAAAGTCGGATGCTTAACCGACTGAGCCACCCAGGAGCCCCCCAGAACTTGGAGTTTTTAATTTAAAACAAGATAAAAATAGAATTCCCTCCCATTAGTTTTACAAATATATACTGGCCATTTTTTTAAAATATCATTAGTAACAGCAAACTGAACCAGTACTTGTAACATCTATCACTATTCCTCTTTTCTGAATTAGAAAAAATGACCTAGCCTTTATTTCATAAGACAAAACAGATATTCCTTCTAATGCACTGATGCTTATCAAATGTCTAATACAGCTTAGAAAGGAAAAGAGGTGAGCAGAGAGCAACTCTGCACATGCACAACAATTTAAGTTTCTGATAAAGTCAAAAGCAAGGTACTCACTGAAGGATCCCTGAGGTACTTGCACCAGTTTGGCTGGTTTTTAAAAAATTGTTTTTTGACGGATGCCTGGGTGGCTCAGCCGGTTAAGTTTCCAACTTTAGCTCAGGTCATGATCTCGCCGTTCATAGGTTCAAGCCCCATGTCAGTCTCTATGCTGACAGCTCAAAGCCTGGAGTCTGCTTGTGATTCTGTGTCTCCTCACTCTGACCCTCCCCCACTCATTCTCCCACTTTCTCTCTCTCAAAAATAAACATAAACATCTTTTTAAAAAAATAATAAAATAAATTGTTCTTTTTTTTTTTTTTTACCTTTACGAATATACTTGTTGCTCACTGCGACCTTTCCCGCCCTCCCCAGTTTGGCTAAAAAAATTTTTTTTGAACTTCAATTGTAGAAAAGTAGGTAGAAATTAAAATAATCCTCAATCTTAGAAATAACTACATTTTGGGGCGGCTGGGTGGCTAAGTCGGTTAAGTGTCCGACTTCGGCTCAGGTCCATGATCTCACAGTTCGTGGGTTCGAGCCCCACATCGGGCTCTGTGCTGACAGCTAGCTCTGAGCCTGGAGTCTGCTTCTAATTCTGTGCCTCCCTCTCTCTCTAACCCTTCCCTGCTCATGCTCTCTCTCTCTCTCTCAAAAATAAATAAAACATTAAAAAAATAAATAACTAAATTTTAATAATGGTATTAATAACATTTGTGAATACTGCCTTCTAATCTTTACTGCCTTTCTTTCTTTAAATGGTTAAGACACTTAATGAGTAGGTATAATTTCATAACTTGCTCTTATTCTCCATTAAATCACAAACACTTTCCCAAGGAAGAGTGCCTTCTTTCTTGTTTACTAGTGTGTGATGTGCAGTTTTAAAACTTGAGCAGCTTTTCATCTCTTTAGACCTCAGATGGCCCAACTGTCAGAGGGACATTTATTTACAAGGTTATCATGAGAATGAAATGAGACCAACGTAAAGTACTCTGTGTAATACCTGACACACAGGCTCACAACAAATTTTTACTCATAAGAGCTTGAACTAAAAGACATTTACTTTCCTAGGCTGTAAAATGGTGAATGCTTTAAAACTTGCAGTCAGCAACGGGGCGCCTGGGTCGGTTAAGCATCTGACTCTTGGTTTCGGCTCAGGTCATGAGCTCAAAGTCTGCAGTATCAAGCCCTGTGTCAGGAGCTCTGTACTCGTAGGTAGGTAGGTAGACAGACAGAGAGACAGACAGACAGATAGATAGATAGATAGATAGAAAGAAACTTGCAGTCAATAACAAGACTATTTTCATTCCCATCAGCTGTATAAGAATGTGAGACATGCCAAGATGCACAGTTGTGCCATACTCTCTGCAATACTGAAAATTATGTTTTTAATGAATTTTTACCATTTGCCTACTAGGTGACGGTCTCTCAACACTACTTTACCATAAATATCTTGAATCTGAAAAGTTAAGATTGGTTTCATGTTCATTAGTCATTTATGTTTTCTCTTTTAAGACTTCACTTGTTCTTCACTGGTTTCTGGACTTGGGGTTTGGGAGTTCTGTTTTGTTTTTTATCGGTCTTAAGGTCTTTATTGTTAGGTTTCAAATACTTTTTCCCAGTTCGAGTTAAACCTTTTTTATAATGGTGTTTATTAACTTAGAAGTTTTCTTTTTTTAAACTTTTAAGTAGTACTTTTAAGCTTAGTCCTTCCATTCTAACATCAGTTAAGAACTATTAATTTTCTTAATTCTGGTGTTTTCAACTGTCCCTTTTTGATTTTTTTCTTTTTAGTCCATCTGAAATTAATTTTAGTGCAAGGTGTTAACTTGTGTTTTTATTCTTATAGATAGTCAATCTTCCTTCCATTTCGGCCCACCCTTCTCTACTGGCTCATGACATTTCCTGTAGCCTCAGTTCTCTTGAGCTACTAGAGTTATGCTGCAGAACTACTGATTCTGTCCCACAGATCTGTCAGTTCTTTACAAAACAATCTTCCCATTCAGAAAAACAGCATCTCCATCAATTCGTGTTAAAAATGTTAAAGTCCATAAAGTTATAGTTTTCATCTACTCAACAAGTATTTGTGGGGCATCTTAGACACTACTTGGTAAAACTGTATTTTTATAGCTACTGAAAACAGAATCCCTCCTCCAAACACCCCCCCCCCCATATCTTTTCTAAGCAGCCACTGTCAGTTTATAGAAAACATATCATGTATATCTTTTATATAAAGCACTTTGTATGAATTCCTATTCATTCTAAGAAATCTTTCACTTGGTATTCTTAAACTCTGTAGGTAGTCTGTCATATCAATTGCAAATAAGGAGAGTCATTTCATTCATTTTTCTCTGTTATTTGTCTCCTGCTTTTCTGGGTTTCTTTTTTCTTACCTAATAAAGCATTTAATGCTATGAAGTTACTTCTAATAGTCATTTTGGCCACACTTTCTATTTTGAACCATGTTTGTTCACTGTCATTATTTTTGTACTAAGTCTTTTTAATAGCAGTTTTGAGATCTTTTTAACTCATCAGTCTTTTAGAGAAACTATATTTTATACTTTAGGCATTTGAGGTTCTTATTTATTTAATTTGAAAGAGAAACAGAGAGGGCACGTGCATGCATGAGGGAGGACAGAGGGAAACTTTCTTTTTTAATGTTTATTTTTGAGAGAGAAAGAGTGAGCGAGCAAGGGAGGGGCAGAAGGAGAGGGAGACAGAGGATTCTAAGTGGGATCGAAGCTGACAGCAGAGAACCCAATGCAGGGCTCAAACTCACAAACCGCGAAAGCATGACCTGAGCTGAAGTCAGAGGCTTAATTGACTGAGCTACCCAGGCACCTCAGGAGAAAGAAAATCTTAAGGATCCCAGTATAGAGGTCGATCCCATGACCCTGGAATAATGACCTGAGCTAAAATCAAGAGTCAGATGCTCAATCATCAGAGCCATCCAAATGCCCCCTTATATTTTTATTATTAAATCACTAGGACTATTGTGGTATGTCAGCTACAGTATGATTTCAACATTAAGAAATTTATTCTGGCGTTTTTTGTAGATTATAGGCTGAATTTCTACTACTCTTCTCTGAATAAGGAATCACTTCATTAGTGAATATTTTCCTGTCATAATGTGGATAATGAGCCTCCTGTATAATAAAATTAGTCTGCTAATGCTCCTTACCTTCCCAGTAGTTAAGTGAGACTTCCCACTGGCCCTTGCTGGACCCAGCTGCCAGCTGCTCACACATTCCTCCACAGCTACCTGTCCCTGTGTACCTATGTGTCTTACCAGTAGGCTGTGAATTTTTCCCCCACAGCACTGAAGTGGATCCGCAGCTCCTTGCCTCCAGGCTAATGAGCACATCTGTATTCTAAACTCAGTTCCTTCCAGTCTACCTTTTCCTACCAACGGTTACTTTTCAATAAACCAATTAACCACAAAACATATGATCCGGACAAGGGGAGAGACCCAGTATCTGCGACCCCTGGGATACCTAAACTGTTTCCAATTCAAACCAATAAGATGGTTTTCACATGATTAAAAATGTTATTCTATAGAGTAACATTTCCCTATTTGGAGTTAAGACATCTCAACACTAGTTTTTAAATATTAAATAGAAATACTTCAACACACACATTTTCCCACTGCATTCTTATTGCAGCTTAATTTACAATTTCACGCTTTTCATTTCATCAATATATGAGCAAAGCAAGTTACACCTCGCACTTAGAATTTACTGAAGTTTGAAAGAATTTACCAGGAAAATGTTGACTCCGAACTTTTAAACTTGGTTTTACTTCTTATTCAGCCAAAAAGCTATTATTGGTTTGTTCTTAAAATTCAACAAAAGTCAGTACTGTGGTTAAATTTTAAACACCTGCAATAACATACAAAAATTGCCAAACCTGCACATTTATGCCCATCAATTCCTACAGAAACACAAACTGCCTATGTCTGATATTACGAGAAACTTATCCTCTCTCCAGCCCTGACAGTTTTTCAGGCAAAGTTGGGGATTTGTAATCGAGATTATAGAATTCTTGTGCTAGCGCCATCACGGGGCCAGGGATTAGGACCAAAGATAAACTTTTTTGATCACCTATTAACACATAAACATATTTGCCATTCAGAAACAGTCTATTACTAAAAACCGCAAAACTTGTACAACTCTAAGCCTAGAATGTCTAACGCAGTTGAAGAAAACAAAATTACTTTAGAACCCAAGAAAAATTAAAGGAAGACTAAACTGCCAGGCTTATTAAAAACTTTAAGGGAGTCATTTTTCTAAGAAATTAATTAAAATACATACTATGAAAATATACTTATTTTCTTATATAAGATGTACCCATTGGGGAAAACTGGGTGATAAGTACATGGACTTCTCTGTACTATCTTTGCAGCTTCCTATAAACCTATAGTTATTTCAAAATAAAAAGGTTTTTTAAAAGCACCTGCAAAAAAAGAACTACTGCTAGAAATAACATGAAAAAAATCTCAAAAACGTCCTATTAAATGGAAGAAGCCAGACACAAAAGGCATGCATTACAAAATCCCATTCATAAGAAATTTCTAGAAAATGACATAATATAGCAAGAGAAAGCAATTGTAGCCACCTCAGGCTGAGGCTGAGCGGTAGGAGTGCGGGTTAACTGTAAATGGGCACAAAGGAACTTTTTTTCAAGCAAGTCTTCTAAAATGGGTCGGTAGTGATAGTGCCACAGACAAATTTATTAACACTATACACCGAAAACTGGTGAATACCATGGTGTGAAATGTATGCCTCAATAAAGCTGTAGAAAAACAAGGTTAATGGTAGAATCTCAGTGATGGGTATGTGGATGTTCATATAAAATTCATCTACCTCTGCTGTGTGTTTGACAATTATAATAAAACGTTGAGAAAAATTAAAGTTTCCGTGAGAAACAGATTTAGAAATCAAAAAAAAATTGTACTTCCCCTAGAAGCTCACAGTTCAAGAAAGATTTTAAGAAAAAGGAAGTCAATAGCGTCCATTCTGTGCTACGACCCCATATTCCACGTATCCCATGGTGAAGCCCTTGTTTCGCCATGTGTTGTGAATAAAGGGGCTTTGGAATGCCAATGCCCGATCAAAGCAGTCTGTTTGGACACTGTTCCAAAAATCCGGACGCTGCTGCTGAGGGCGGCTGGTTATTTATTCAGGCACAGAATCGAAACCCAAGCACAAACATCGTACATGTTTTAATTACCACATGGAGAAAATTCAGGTTTCAGCTTTCTGTAAATTATAGTGTTAGCAACATCAAAGTAACCAAGAAACAGAAAACCTCACTCAGAGTTTTTACAGAAGAATCACAAACCTCCCCCTCCCCCCAAAACTTCTGAGCTTCTTTAAAAGGGAAAAAAATTCGAATGTGGTTTTGTACATGTTAACATCATCTTCCACACACCTTTAATTAGAATCAAATTCACTGATACCTAAGCATCCTATTAAACAATCGGCAAGAGATATTACACTTAAGCAGAAAAACAGAAATGCTGAAATCATAAAGAATAATACATTTGTGGAAAGAGAACATCTTTTACATTTATATATCTAAGATTCCTATTTTTATTACTAATACTAAATTTACATATATCCCAATTTCAAGGAGCAAAGTAGTCAAAGGCCCTAAAAAAAGTGTTTAAATCTTCACAGGTGCAGTATCCAAAGAGAAACAGATACTGTCAAAGGATATTCATTTTTATTTTTTTAAATAGGCAAATTTTATACCAAAGGTGTGCCTCCCCTTACAAACTTTCAAAGATAATATGTACATTTTGGCGTATTTATTAGAAACTATCAGTATGCAAATAAAAATATCAAAAACTATTAGGATTAAACCAGATATTTCTTTTTTTTTAATTGGATGCTTCTGAATTTGTTATTTTTCTAATTCCCTATCCTTAATGGAAGAAGAGGACATCGTACTTACTATGTACCCCACGACACCGGCAGGAGGAACAGAAGTGATAAATGGATAACCAGCAGATGCCCTTCCAGAATGAAGTATGTTATATACACTTGTCCCTTTCGACCCCTCAAGATGGGACTGAGGCAGGGAACGACAAGTGTTTTATCTAATTATTGGCCATTATGTCTTACAATAATGACAATGATTAGTAAATTTTATAAGTTCTGTAAGTGCTAACAAATGAACTACAAAGAACGGATTAGTGTGCCCCAGCAGTGCCGTGATTAGATAATCATGAGAACTAAGTGAAGGCTTACCTTTGTGCTGGCCACGCCAATCTCGGGCCCAGCATTGATGTGAACCCCACAGTCTGTCTCCCTTGATATGGAGCTGCCCACCGTGTTTGTGATGCCCACAGTTAAAGCTCCTCTCTCCTTACAGTACCGAAGACCCATCAGGGTGTCTGCGGTCTCACCTGTGTAAGAAGAAGACAAAAGTAACACACAGAGCAATCAGCAAATCCTGGTTCTTAGCTGCAAAAACAAAAAACTAACTATGCTTTCTTTCATGAATCTCATTTAAGTAAAATTTAAAATGTACACTTAAAATAATAAGTTTGTTAAACTTTTAATAATAGGTTCCTACTTTTTAGGATCTCTCTTCCTTGTCTTGGAAAATTCAGCTCCTTGAGAGTAAAATGCATTAATTTTACACATTCATAAACAGCTATGTAATATCAAAATAAATGTGTATGTCAAGTCATCTGAATACCTATTTATTGTCAAATAGCAGTTTCTGCTGAGATATGCTAACAAGAATGACTTTCCTTTCCTTCAAGTTTTTAAAATTAGCATACCTGACTGACTAATGAAAAAGCAAACATCATCTCGAAAAACTGGTGTGTTTCTATCCAGGAAATCACTGGCAAGTTCCACCATAACAGGCAACTCGGTCAGCTCTTCAAGAACTTGACGTGTCTGCAGGGAAAAGATGACCTGGTCATATGACCTTACTTCAGATACTCTTACTCACTGGACTCCTTTGGATTCAATGTATACTCATCATTTTTTCTGATTATAAAAATGATACACGCACATTGTTAGAAAATACAAACTATACAGACTATCCCACCGGCCAGGATCCAAGCACTGTTAACATTTAGTACAAGTCTCTTTAGACAGTTACCAATGCATATATTCTTATAAGAAAACACACCCACACATATAAAGTGTTTTGAAAGCAGAAAAAGCACTGTTCTGAGTTAGCATGAATATTATCTCTAACTTCCTAATTCCCAATTTTTAAATGACAATTCATATAATACAGGAGTCACTGAGAAATTTCAAATGAGATAACCACAGATAATAAAAATCATGAAAAATTAAACACTTCAAAAATACTATGTATCTATAAACAGTACCATTTCCCAAAAAACTCAATACACTTTAGAAATCTTGTTTTAAGAAAGCTTACTATTTCCAAACTTTGTGGCATGGAGGATGAAATAGGGGGTAGTGTGTTTCTATTCAAAGAGTACCAGAACATTTCTTTTACTCATTTCCCTTTCTTCTCTTTTCAAATTTTTATTTACATTCTAGTTAGTTAACGTATAACTAATTTCTACTCTAATCCAATTCCTTTTACTCTCATCATCAGAAAATGTAAAGCAATAGAAAAAAACCTTCTAGGCAGCAAAAATTTTAGGCCCTACAGATGCATACACTTAGTTGTTGTGGAGATCACCTGCTTCTTTAAGTAAGGTCCCCCGCCCCCATCTCTTGCCCCATCAATGCATTCCTCCTTCAAGTAGTGAACAACGGTAAATGTTTCCTTATTTCATAGCCCTTTAACTGTTTTCCTTTTCGAGAGAAAGAGAGAGCGTGAGCAGGGGAGGGGCAGAAGAAGAGAAAGAGAGAGGATCTTAAACAGGCTCCGCACTGTCAACGCAGAGCCCAGATGTGGAGCTCAATCTCACAATCATGACCTGAGCCAAACAAAATCAAGGGTCAAATGCTTCACCTATTGAGTCACCCAGGTGCCTCACTCCTTTAACTTTCTTTTCCACAAAAGTAAACTAAGAGGTATGGGCCCACATCAGGCTCCCACCTGCTTGGGATTCTCTCTCTCTGCTCCTCCCCTGCTTGCATACACACACACCCTCTCTCTCCCCCTCAAAAATAAATAAATCAACTTAAAAAAAGGAAACTAAATGGTTTTTTGTTCTAGATCTTTGGTTTGGCAGTTTTAACAATGTTATAACATCATCTACATAAAGTCTCCAAAGATAAAATCTTCTTTTTAACTAACCTTTTCCATTGGTGTATTTTACTAATTATACATAAAGTTACTGACCCTAAAATGCTAAATGTTTTCCCTTAAATACAAATCGGACCTCCCCGTCATAATATATTACATCAGAATTGTATTCTTCAAAATAAACAAAGAAAGATACAAATCTGGCAACTTACCAGATATTTTAAAATATAGCCCACAAAAATAATCTCAAGATATATCTGTGCAAATAAATGTCTTTTTCCTTCAGTGGAAGCAATTCTTTATAAATAGACAGAATGACATATCTTCATCCTAAGAGACTGATTTACTGTTATAAATTCCACTGACTGCAGGTCACTGAAAAAACCCAGTGACAATTAACATTTTGAAAAGCAAACTATACTTAGAATGATTTCAGTTGATTGTTATTGTTCAGGATACATATTACACACATAAAAAAAGCAGCTAGGCATATATTTCATTCACTTTGGATTCCACCAAAACCACACAAAACCAAAAAACTAGATAGAACAGAATTAATGACACTATTTTGTATGACAAACCACAGTGGGACTTTTAATGTTCATTAACTACAGTAGTCTCGCCATCTATCAAAAAACAAAACAAAACAAACCTTACATTTTCTCTAATTTCACAATTAGAGAATTCTAACATAGCATAAAATGTCTGCCCTAAAATTCAGGTGGAGCATTAGATGAAACATTTAATCAAGTTTTTTTTGATTTCTAAAGAGAGGGCTTACTCAGTATCAACAGATCTAAGCCACCAGGGAACTGTCCAATCCCTTCATTTACACTCACCTCTTTAATTCATTCTTTTATTTCCATGATCAAAACAAGCACTTTCTTAGAACTCTCCCCTTGAATAGTGCCTAGACTTTCCTTTTTAGACCATGTGATTTGGGGAATGGGTGGGTAAGAGAATTGAGATGCAAGGGCTAGACGATCACCTAATTTCCATCACTAGTTAAATGACTGGCTTCCACGAGTACAGATAATAAATACTTACACCCCAGCAAATAAAAAACTACTATGTCATAAACTTCGCAATCAATCCTAAAAGTAGAAACTGAGTGTGTAAGGGTCTTCTCTACTTATGGGAGTTCTCTATTTATAATGCTACATCAACAGCATTATAAATGGTCTCTTCATAAGAACACTACACATGGATCTGATTTACTGGACTAAAAGACCATTATATTCCTATGCTGCTGCACGGACAACCAACACACATCTTGGATACAGAGTTTCAGCTTCCCAAAAATTAACTCAAAATGGATTAAAGAGTAAATGTAAGGTATGACAAAAAAGGGTGAAAGGAAGTGGGAGATACAGGATTCCACTTATTTACATCATGCCAATAAAAGGCACAGCATAGGGAATATAGCAAGTATGTTGTAATAGCATCGTATGGTGAAATATGGTGGCTATACTTGTGAGCATAGCATACAATACAGATTTGTTGAAACCCTATGTCATACACCTGAAACTAATGTAATATTGTGTGTTAGCTATATTCAAATAAAAAAATATGAACTCTGCCATAAAAAAAAAAAAAAGTAAGGTCTGAAACCATGGACTTCCAAGAAAAATGGGAATTTTTCTTGGGAATGAAGTTCCTTGACGTAAGTCTTTGTGATGATTTCTTGGATATGACACCTAAACCACAAAAAACTAATTAAAAAATAAACAAGTGAGATTATATCCAACCAAAAAGCTTCTGCATGGCAAAAGAAACCATCAACAAAGTGAAAAGTACACAACAGAATGAGAAAAAAATATGTGCAAACCATGTATCTAAAACATATTAAAAAACTCATAAAACTCAACTGCAAAAAAATTAAATGACCCAATTAAAAAAATGGGCAAAGGACAAGAACAGACAGTTCCCCCCTTGTGCACTGCTGGTAGGACTATAAACTGGTACAGCCACCATGGAAAACATTATAGACGACCCTCAAAAAAAGAAAAATAGAACTACCATATGATCCAGCAAGTCCACTTCTGGGAATATATCCAAAGGTAAAGAAAACTCTAACTTGAAAAGATATCTGCACCCTCATGTTCACAGCAACATTATTTACAAAAGCCAAGACATGGAAACAACCTAACTGTCCATCAATTACTGAATGGATAAAGAAGTTGTGGTATACACACACACACACACAAACACACAGGAATATTTATCAGCCATGAAAAACAAGGAAATCTTATCATTTGTGACAACGTGGATGGACCCTGAGGGCATTACGCTAAGTGAAATAAGCATCACAGAGAAAAACATACTGCATGATTCACTTATGTGTGGAATTTAAAAAACAACAACGAAATAAAAACAAATTCATTTAAAAAAAAAAAAAAAAGATCAGACCTGTGGTTACCAGATGGTGGGGGTGGGAAGAGGGGGAACTGGAAGAAGATGGTAAAAGGTACAAACTGCCAGTTGTATGATAAAAAAACACCAACAATGTAATGTACAACATGATGACCACACCAAACACTGCTGTAGGATATAGAGGAAAGTTGTTAAGGGAGTAAATCCTAAGAGTTCTCAGCACAAAGAAAAATCTCTTTTTTTCTTCTTATGGTATCTCTATGAGAAGATGGATGGTAGCTGAACCTACTGTGGTGATCATTTCTCAACACACCTAAGTCGAACCATCATGTTACACATCTTAAATTTATAAAATGATGTATGTCAATTATTTCTCAATAGAACTGGAAAACATTTTCTAAGTAAAACATTTTAAAAATTTAGCTTCCAAAGTAGGAATTTAAAGAACAAAGTCTGACAAAAAGTAGACTTTCTTTGCTTGCAGATATGTGCCTACCAAGTAAAAGCCTGTTGAGGCTCAACACATTACCAGCCATCTGTCTTGAGTCAAGAAAATAATGATAAGCAAAATCTAATGACTGCTCCTATAGGAGTTTTTCTTATAGAAAACCTTTCCCACCCTTGGCCTTCCAGGAAGACCCTGCAGGTGGTCTACCTGGATTATCTAGGGACCTTTCTAAAGCAAATCTTCCACTGATAAATAATTCCAACAGCTATTAATAGTTCTGCCCCGGAGCTTCCTGATTTTGGTCTTCACAACATAATGTAACAAAGCATAATTTTACATGGTGTGTCACAGATACCTTCTAATATCCAACATCAAACGGTGAAAATCTTAAGAAGCCACTTACTGCTACACCAGCATGATAACTTGTCCCACAAGCAATAAGAATCAAACGCCGACACCTCTGGATCTCCTTAATGTGATCCTTCAAACCGCCCAAATTCACTGAAATAAAAGTTTATGTATATAATTATTTAGGAAAGAAGCACATGAAAATAGGTAATCACTTTTCATGAGTGTCCAGTGCCAATCTGGGGACTGGGAAACAACACTACCATTTTAAAGAATTTCTACTCCTCTTAGGAAGCACAGTTCTCTATGGTTTTTAAAACGAAATTAAATAGGTCACAACTTAACCGTCCTCCCCAAACCTGTAACGAGCCTCACCCTCCTGCATCCCACACACCTCAGGGTTTTATCACACTCTACCCTGTCTGGTCATTTTTTTCATTCCTCTCTTTAGATTAAAATTTATCTCAAAGGCAAAAACCATAGGGCCATGATGAGAGATCACTACACCGATGGCTGGGGGTGGGGAAGGGGCTAGCCACACAGGGCCACGCGGAGGTTTCTAGGGTGATGGAATTGTGCTTCATCTTGATGGCTGTGGAGCTTAGAGCTATGATCATGTTTTGGAAGTCTGTCAAACTCACAGAATTATACACCAAGAATGGTGAATTTTATTATATCTACTTGCATCTCTTTAAGCTACCTGGGAAAATACTTAGTTACATTCATTTCCCACACGAACAGTGTTCCCACCCAGAACAGTACGCTGAACACCATATAAACCCCTTTCCTTCCAGTCCTTCCCACCTCAGAAAATGCCACCCCAGGCACCTGATAGCAATGCCCCTAGACTGCCCCTATCCGTCCTCACATCCACCCCCAGCAGGTCCTGTGAGCGCACCTTGAAAAGGAGCCTATACTGCCATCATTATAGATATCCAACATCTCTGCCCTAGACAAGAGCAACGCTTTCCTAACTTCTCTCTCTCCTATCCCCACCTCCTAGAGCCTGTTCTCCATACACTGCCAGAATAAAATCACCTCTTAGAGTGATTCTTTAAAACCGTAAAGTGATCTCAAAACCTTCCAAGGAGTCTGTCCTCTTTCTGTCTCCACAGCTATTTATGTGTTCTTCTAAGGGCATCTTGTGTAGAAATACGTCAACAAAAGGGTACTTTTCTAGCTATGAGACATTTTCATTCAACATCCATTCCATTATTTGACTAATATTTCCTAAGCACCCACCAAGTGGGTATGCTACCCAAGGTCCTGCGGCTACCAGAGATCAGGGCAGTTCAGGGGGATGGCTGAGAAGATGGCCCTGCACACCCCCGGGCAGCATCCTCTGTGGCTGACACGCCCTTGGTCTGTCTACTCTGCTCCTGCTCTTTACCTCCATATACTTCTTTCTACCTCAACTGGTTATAATATAAAATTAAGGCATATGTTTTGCTTTTAATTTTTCTGAATAACTTTATGTTCTCCCTTTTAAATTTCAGTACTGAGAGGGTGTATTATATTTCTCTATTTTAAAATAAAATCAGCAAATTGGAAAATAAAATAAAACAAAACCACAAAAAGTTTTCAACAGTTTCCCAAGTAACTTGGAATAAAATCTAAACTCCTTATCATGGCTTCAAGTGCCCACATGCCCTGTCTCCTGCTTAACTCTGACCTCATCTCCCAGTACTTTCCCTCCCACCCCGGCCGCTGCAGCCAGATTGGCCTCCTTGCGGTTTCTGCACTAGACCAAGGTTCATGCACCTCTGCCTGCAGTATTCTTCCACAGACCTCGGCACATACTGGAAAGGTCTGGGAAGAAAGCAAACGATATCAAGAGGCTGTGTTCAGATCATCCAACAGCAGATCAGTGCAGAGATGACTCGGTATAAAAGCAGAAAGACCACTAGAGAGACTTCTATTCCAGATGACCAATGACAGGGAAGTAAGGTGGTAAGATCAGCTGCCTGACAACGAGTTCCCTAAAAACTAGCAAATTCCCTGCTGGCTGAAGGAGGTTGGAGGTAATTCTGGAAAGTCATTCAAGGTCTGAATGGATGATGCTTTCGAGAGAAGCTTAGTTTTGATTAGGGAGGCCAGGCTGCTAGAAGCAGCAAGAGTGCTTCTGAGGACGGGAGCAGGGATGGAGTATATTCAAGATCACACCTGGACACTGGAACCTAATCCGGCTCCATAACGGACTAGCAACGTGACCTTTGGCAAGACACTCAAACTGACAGAGCCTCAATTTCCTTGCCTCAATAAAAAAAGTTAACAGCTATGCTGTTTGTATTACAGAACTTTTGTGAGGAACATAATGTTGAGAAAAGTGCTTTTTAAAATCATGAACTTCTCGGGGCGCCTGGGTGGCTTAGTCGGTTAAGCGTCCGACTTTCGCTTAGGTCATGATCTCGCGGTTCGCAGGTTCGAGCTCCGCGTTGGGCTCTGTGCTGACTGCCAGCTCAGAGCCTGGAGCCTGTTTCAGTCTGTGACTCCCTCTCTCTCTGACCCTCCCCTGCTCAAGCTGTCTCCCTTTCTCTCTCTCTCTCCTAGAAATAAATAAAACATTAAAAAAATAAAATAAAATCTTTACAAAAAAAAATAAAATCATGAACTTCTCAGAGTTTATCTCACTGTCTTCCCTTATGAATTAAATCTTTTCCCCGATCTTCCTCCCATAAATACCATAAAGTGGTCCTTACTGCTACTCTCCCAATCCTTCCAGCGCAATCACCTTAACAGCCCCACACTGGCAGATGCAGCTCCCCTTTCTCCCCTCCTTCCCCCTCGCTTCAGCCTGGATGCAACTACCTAACTGGTGACTGACTGCCTTTCGGCCTCTCATTCCTCCAGTGCACATTGCAGACTGGTACCCAGTTCACCCCAGTGAAGCTCTGGTTTCTAAGCTTCCTGCTAGCTCTACAACTTCTACACAAGGTGGTCCCCCTGCACCCCCCACTTTAGAGCATTCCAGGACCCCCTTGGCGGCTCCTCCCACCGTCTTTCCCAGACTTACTGTTCCTTACTCTGCTTCAAGTACTACATGTGGCCAACTGGACTACACGTTATTCTGCCAACAGCTTGCCCGTGGTTTTCCATGACCTCCCCTTCAGCTAACGCTGTCCTCTCCAACTGCAACGCTCCCCTGTCATCTCCACCTATCTAAACCTTCCAAATCCCTCAAACTCATGCCTGCCTGCTTCATGAACCCTGCCCTGGCCCCAAAGGCCCTGGCCACAGACGGATTCCTTCTGTCTTCCAAATTCAACATTAAACTTTAAACATTTCAACATTAAACTGTGTTTCTAATGTCAGATATCATATTTTACCTTTCTTTAAATACTGATATAGTCTCCCCACTTCTAGATTTATGAAAACCTCAAAGAGACCATATTAGAAATAATTTTCCTATAGTCCCTGTTATGTTCAGCATGGTGTTCTGAACACAGATGTTCAGTTTATAATTCAGCTTCAGTTGAGATAGTCTGATGCTGCTCAGAAAAGAAAAAATACAGAGACAGTGTTTATTCCGAGAAATCAATCAACAGGACATGGCATAAAGAAGACGCTTAACAGTGTCCATATGACACACAGATTTGGGGACAGATTTTTGCACACTAGCTATTATTTCTCAAAAGCTAATTCATGCTGAGAAGCCTAGCCCAAAGTTTGTTTGCTAAACTGTTTATGAAACTGCCATGATGAATGAGCAGTATTCCAAAAATGTGATTTTGCAATAAACAGCTTATCATCTGACCACAGAGAGTCCATCTCAAACTCATCTATGAAAGGTGCGCACACTCCTGTGACACAAGGTACAGACATACAACCAGAGTGGCACTCTCAGCGCTATCTTAAACAGGCAGGAAGATACAGGTTCTCTCAAAAGGCATTAAGCAAACACCTGGAAAACCTGCAGGGAAGTTCACACCTTCAGTCATCTAGAAACTGAGAAAATCTAGGCCAAGCACATACATGTAAGCTTCCCAATGAGAGGAGAATCCGTACCCAGAACAGGCCCTGGTATACAGCAAGTGACCATTAAAGGTTTTCTGAAGTGAAAGGAAGTTAAATGCTTTCAATGATACACTAGAGGACTCTCCCCACTCCAGGAAAATCACCCTAATACTCCTTTAATTGTCAAATGTGACTTTCTAGCCATTTTTTACATTTTTTAGAACCACCTTATTGAGATGTCACATACCAAAACATTCCCCCTTTAAAGTGTACAATCAGTGGTTTTTAGTATATTCAGAGTTGTACAACCATCACCACTACCTAATTTTAGAACATTTCATCACCTGCCCCAAACCCCATCCCCATTAGCAGTCATTCTCCACCCCTCCTTTCAGCCTATGGTAACCATTAGTTATTATCTCCCCTTTTTTACTGTGCTAAAATACACAGAACATAAATTTAACATTTTAACAATATTAAAGGATGCAGTTCGGAGGCATTAAGCACATTCACACTGTTGTGCTACCACCACCGCCATCCATCTCCGGAACTTCCTCATCTTCCCAAACTGGAATTCTGTAACTATTAAATAATAACTTCACCTTTGTTCCCTCTCTCTGCCCCTGGTAACCACTAATCTACCATCTGTCTCTATGAATCTGACTATTCTAGGTATATCGCCTATCAGTGGAATAATATACTGAAGGATTTTTAGAGGATGATGGGGCTCCACTGATGGCTGTAGCCACAGTTTTCTAGAAGGCTGTGAAAGACAGTGAACTTTCAGGCTGCCAGTGCCAAGCCCCACGGGAGACTCTGAAATAACTCATGTAATTACCTGTATAGTCGTCAAAGTTGACTCTTCCTCTCATGGTGTTTACAACGGACTCTGGCTGCTCAAAAATTTCCTTCTGCATAAATGAACTGAAGTTGCCTAAAGTAATATAAATTATATCATTAAAATAACAAATTTGTACCCAACTAAAAGTCTACCTCCTGTAACATCATCTTAGTAAATGAAATGAGGGCTCATGCAACAGAGTACAACATTCACATATGACATTTTATCCTATGTAAAGAAAAATAAGCAAGAAACAAGGAACTTCATACCTAAAATATGCAGTGAAAGCAAAAGGGAATGGGAAGCTTAAGTTTTAGAGTCAGATCTAGGTTTAAATCATGGTTCTATCCTTTACCACCTAAATGGCTCTGGGGAAATTCCTTAATCTGTAAAGTAAGAACAGCAGCTACTTCACAGCATTGTAGTATGGGTTAATACAGGAAAGATCTGAAATATAGCAGTTATGCAATAAACATTAGCCTTTATCCCACCTCGACCCCATGACAAAAGAAGAGAATAAAAAAACACAATGGCAATAATTGTTAACAGTTAACAACAGCAAACAGTATGTAGGGCTCACTAAGCAAGTCAGGCACTATTCTGAAGGCTTTACATAAATTAATCCTCAAAACAACCTTAACAAGGTAGGTCCTATTCTCCTCATTCTGTAGAAGAGAAAACTGAAGCACAGAGAGAATAAGAGAGGAATAAAGAACAGAACACAAACTATGCTTATAAAGTACCTTAAAAATATCAAGAACCACTTCAATGATCAATCTGTTTTTTAACCAACCCTGAATTAGTTTGAAGGACAACTACTTTAAGACCAGCAGATAATTTTCCAAAGAATCATCCCTTTCCCTGGGGTTACCCTGCAATAATCATGTGGAAGGTTTCAGTCAGCACCATGTCATCAGATTCCTACACTACCATAGGAAGTAGAATGTCTCCTTCCCCTTAAGAACACCAAGCTATAACAAGACAAAAACTTTCACCCTTCATGATCTGCTGAAGTTCCATCTGGAGGGTTTGCACAGCTCGTCCAGGGTGATCTCCTGCAGTTCGTTTAATTCGATGGATAGAAAGACGGCCATCCACCACCGCTGCAACATCATCATCTTCGAGAAAGATGACGCGATTGGTATGTTCTATGACAGCACTATAAAATGTTCAAGGAGACAGTACGATCAACAATCAAGAATGATTATTACAAATAAAACTATCATTAGGACACATGGCCCATGTTTAAATTCAAACCTATCACCCTGTAGTATCTCTGATAACTTTCTGGTTACCAAGGCCATTCCCGACAGGGCAGTTGGCGGTTACCATAAACAATGAATAAAAGGATCTCAGTACAACACATTAAACCAAAATAGATTAGATCAGGTCAGAATAGCCCTCATTCTATCTATCACCAAATCCTCTAATTTTTAAAAAAATTTTTTAAATGTTTTACTGATTTATGAAAGAGAGAGAGAGAGAGGGAGGCACAGAATCCAAAACAGCCTCCAGGCTCTGAGCAAGCTGTCAGCACAGAGCCTGATGCGGGGCTCGAACCCACGAACCGCGAGATCATGACCTGAGCGGAAGCCGGGCGTTCAACCGACTGAGCCACCCAGGCGCCCCTAACTCCTAAATATTTCTCAAGGCTTATATGTCCACCACCACAAACCAGTTCAAGCTACCATCTGCTCTTGGCTGGACTACTGTAGCAACCTGCTGACTTATTCAACCACATCCTCTCTAATCTCCCTCCATCCGTTTTCCATTTCTGCCAAAATGAATATCAAAAGGCAACTCTAACCAAGATTTCTCCCTCACCCAACAAAACACCTGATGGCTTCCCTTTTAGCTCTTCAGAAAACCACAAAGTACAAAGCATGACCCCACCTCCTTCTCTAGCCTCCACTCCCACCAAACTTCCTCTATGCCAGCCACACTGCTACCCATCCTGAACTCTCATAGACTGATTTGCAGAAATGAATGTTCTTCCCTCTACCTCGTCACCTAATTAACTCCTAATATGTCCTTATCTCTCAAGTGTCATTCCTTTAAAGAAATTTACCCATAGGAGTGTAAGTCACTGTTATAGGGGTTCTGTGGCTCTTGTCACAGCTGGAATTCTATACTTGCATGACTGATCAAAATTTATCTCCTCCAGTAAGGAGCTCCTTAAGGACAAGTGTCTGTGTGTGTGTGTGTGTGTGTGTGTGTGTGTGTGTGTGTGTGTAAGGAAGGAAGGAAGCAAGCAAGGAAGGAAGCAAGGAAGAAAAGAAGGGAAGGGAGAAAGGAAGAGAAGGAAAGGAATGAATTGATTGATTGATTGTAATCTCCATCCCCAACATAGGAATTGATTGATTGACTGACTGTAATCTCCATCCCCAACAGAGGACTCAAACTCACAAACCCAAGATCAAGAGTCGCATGCTCCACCAACTCCAGCCATGGGACAAGTATATTTTTATTTTTACTCACCATTATCTCCTAAGCATACCACATGGCTTTGCTCAGAGTGTTCAATATGAATGTCGGAGTGAACGACAATTTCTAGTTTATTTAACTATAACTCTCAAGTCCAACCAACTGACTCAGTGACAGCAATGAAGCATCCCAGCACTGACTCCACACCTGCCAAACTTAGGCAACAGTGAAGCTTATTCTTCCACCGAGATAATGCATTCCCGGCAAGATCTAACCCGCGACACTCTCTCATCTTTAGATCCCCTTACTTTCAGGCACAACAAATGACTCCAAATACTTGTCAGCAACGTGAGTGATTCTGTTTTATCCTCATCACTATTAGCATTCCATTTATAAATGCATCTAAGCATCCCACAGTATTTTTCACTCAAAATGTCTTAGTCTAGTACTATTTCTTTTATAAAAAGTGATTACACTGCAAATTACTTCTGAACTAAAAAGGTGTGTCCTTAATGGACTAAAACTACAATGGTTCAGCAACTATACTATAACTTATAACTGGTGGGACACTAAACCATTCTATTCTCCAATCTAAAATTTCTCCTCCCTATAAGACCTGGCTAAGGCTCCAAAAAGAAGAGGAAAAATATACAAGAGATCAGTTAATATGCTGGAATAAGACTCAAGAGCTGTTATCTTTTCTTAGAAAACTAACCTGCGTGCTTTGACTTGAGAGAAAAAGTTTTCTTAGGACCACATCTCCAAAAAGAGCACCAACATTTCCCTAATTGACAAAATTCTCTTACACAGCGTAACAAGATATATACAAAATGACTTCTGGTTTCTGTAACATGAGAGGTTTTGCTAAAATTCTCTGAATCAAGGAAAGACGCTCACCTTGCATCAGATGCAAAGTAATATTCCACTGCTTTTTCTTCAACAGGGAAAAGGCAAGTTGTGCTGTCCACACGAGAGAGATTACAGCTTCCTTTCTTGTCCTTGCCTAGAGCACAGAGGTAACACAAATCAGCACACGTGTAGAAGACCATGACCAATATAGAAATATACATAATTTTCTTCAAAATCAACAAAAAATCCATAGCAACACAAAATAATTTCAGCAATTCTAAAATGCTAGGTAGATCACCTTATTTCCATGCAATAAGCCAACAAGAACAGACAAAAAGTGTAGAGTGAAATAGCAACTATCAAAGAGAGCGTGGCAGATAACAGTGCTACATTACAAATTTTTAAATATTTCTTTTCCAGGTAAAAGGCAAATAATTCACTATTGTCACTAACTCTTTTTTTAAATTAAAAGTATATATAAGCCTAATCTTAATTTAAATTTATACAAAACTTGATAGAATACACAGAAGTTTGTGTACCTAAACTTATCATTAAAATGACATTAAATATGTCAAAATTATTCAATGAAAAAGTGAAAACTAGTGGCATACGAATTTTTATTATAACAAAACCTCTAGATTTTAAAAGTCAGCATAGCAAATCAGGTTGCAGTCTACACTAATTGTGATTTTAAAACAAAGATACTTAACAACTCTCTATGATTTACCGTATATGGCATCTACTGCTAAGGACTGGAAGTATTATAAACTAGAACCTCTTCTTCTTAAAATGGGATTTTCTTACATTTGTTTTAAGTCAGGATAAAATACAATCCTTCTGCACTAACAATATACTTTTTTTTAATAGATAGAAATTAACTGAATACATTAAAAAGGAACAGTGGGCAGGACAGCAAAGGAGAGACGGGTTGCCTGCAATAATGTCCTTTTAATTCTAGAACTTTAGAATTCTGGCATCTCTACTTAATATGTCAAGTCATGAATGAAGAATTTTTTTCCCTTTTGCTCATTCACAACTAAAGTCAAAACTGGAAAGCAAAGTGAAGTTTGACAAATTAGACAAATATAAAAAAAAAACACAAATTAAAATCTATATAAATGTCAAAGAGACAAAAAAGCACCTTTATCTGAGATCGGGACATACTAGACCTTATAACCTATGACACAATGGCCTTAGGACACTATAAATATACTTGTAAACATTCATGTTGTGTCTGTCGTCTAAATGCAGGTCTATAAAGACTTGCTTATAATTATTCTTAGAAATGTACATCAGGGGCACCTGGTTAGCTCAGTCAGTTAAGCATCCGACTCTTGGATTCAGCTCAGGTCATAATCTCGTGGTTTCGTGGATTCAAGCCCCGCATTAGGCTCTGCACTGGCAGCACGGAGCCTGCTTGGGATTCTTTCTCTCCCTCTCTCTCTGCCCCTCCTTGATTCATGTTGTCTCTCTTTCAAAAAATAAACTTAAAAAATTTTTTTTGTAAAAATGTACATCCAAATTTCTCCACAATCCATGCTCGTTTGGTGGGTTTTACACATGAAAATACAACAGCCCTTTCCATCCAAATTCAACAGCAAAAAAGATATCACACTTTAAAAACTACCTGTAATGGGACATCCTAGAAAAAGTAATGCTACAGAAGGATAAAGCAGATCCGTGTTTGCCAAGGGCTGGGAACAGGAACAAGGGCTGGTTGGCTACCGAGCTACAGCTGGAGGGAACTTGCGGGGACGGTGGTGGTCATAACCATTTGCACTTGACAAAACTCATGAAACTGCACATCAAAAAAGAGTGAATTTTACTGATGTAAAAAAAGTGAATCGGGGCGCCTGGGTGGCTTAGTCAGTTAAGCGTCCGACTTTCGCTTGGGTCATGATCTCGCGGTTCGTGGGTTCAAGCCCCGTGTAGGGCTCCGTGCTGACTGCCAGCTCAGAGCCTGGAGCCTGTTTCAGTCTGTGACTCCCTCTCTCTCTGACCCTCCCCTGCTCAAGCTGTCTCTCTCTCTCTCTCTCTCCTAGAAATAAATAAAACATTAAAAAAAAAAAAGTGAATCAAAGAACATACAGAAGGATAGCCCAGCACCTAGACTTTCAAAATAAATACCACCAGCTTTGGTCATAAAATGCCCTAATGGTATCAAGTTTCACTATATTCCTTCTCCAAATGGTCATTCTTCAAGTAACAAGGTATATTTAATTCTAAGATTTAGAAGGATTTAAGGTAACATTGCCTATTTAAATAAAAAGCACGTTACCACTTGATACCTATACCTATTACAATCTATAAAATGTTTTGCGGTACATCAATTATCTGATTTGAGTGGCACACAATTATTACTATCCCCTTTTTTTGGTCAGTCGTTACACCTAGAGAAAATAGCGAAAGCTTAAAAGCTGGTCCCGTGTTCTCCCCTTTACACAGTCTCTTGAATAAGAAACTAAACCTTTTAAATGAAACTTTGCTGAGTCATACATTATCTACCTACTAGCAACTAGAGAAATAAAGGTCACTAAAATACGATGCCTCATCTTAAAAAAATGTCTCATGATAGGTTTCTCCTCTAACTTAAGATCTTAGCCAATGTTTTTCCATTATTTCTAAAAGCAGCCTAAGAAAATGTGCAAGATAATAACACAGAAGTAATGTATAAAGAAGCAGGGTTATTAACAGGAATCTGCAACTTTGTATCCAAAATTCTGTACCTTCATTGGTAAACTAGTTTTTCTTCTGAAAAGAGAAGGAGAGGGAGGGGGATGTAAGAAGAAATCCTACCATTTCAAGGTCGAAGGCTATTTAAGGAAATAACTTTCTGCTTTAGATAAAAGAGCTAAAGCAGTTACTATCTAAAGATGAAGAGGTTTAGAATCCTTTGCTATTTTTTTCCAAGAAACCAAAAATTATACATTAATAACATGGGTTTCAATTTCAATGAATTTACCACTCCCTATCTTTTACTTGGAAAGCTTTTCATAATAAGTAAATGAAAAGAGCATGCCATTTTGGGGGGTCTAATTATATCAGTAAAATTATCCAGAGTTTGTATGGCTGAAAGTCCTATAAAAAAATAACAAATTTCAAACATAAACAATATAAAAAGACTCCAATTTCAAACATGGCAATCAAGATGTTGAATGTAAATCTAAAAGTAAAATGTCATGCATAAAATAAAGACCATTTAAACATAATTTTGTAAGAAGTTAGAATACAGTATTCAAATAACTACCACTGAATTCTATCTATAATTGCCTAACACACAACACTCTTTTGTCAATGTAAGCATCTTATTTATAGTAATGTATCTGACATGATTTCAACTTAAAATAAAAAAATAAATTTTATAATTTCAATCTCAGAAATCTTAAAGAAACAAATTATTAAAAGCAGTTTTCTAAATGCCAAAAGCAGACAGACAAAATATACTCTGCAAATTAGAAAAATGTCAAAATATGTTTCCCCATAAAAAAGCACATTTTTAGAGGCCCAGCACATTCATTCACTCCAAGAACAAAGAATTAGTAAAGAATGAACAAAAGAGGATAAGAGTCTTCCCCATCCATGCAGAGTGCATTTCCCACCTCTTTCTCCCTGTGATCCCCACCGTGTGAATTTTGATCCAATCTGAGTCCTAGCTAAGGATATACAACAGAAAAAAATTCTACTCGTCAGAGAAATCACAACAAATCCTTTTCATGTCTAGACAGAACTATATATATACATGTGTGGATCTAACCAAAGAGGCATTTATTTCAATCTAAAGGAAACAGTTCTTTATATCTACTGCACTCAATTTATACAGTTTCCTCATGGCATGATGTAGGAAGAGTTTTTACCTGTTCTGTAGAGAATTGGAATGTGATCAGTAGAGAGTTTATGTTCACTTCGTACACCAATCAAAAGAGGGCTACCTCGTCTGTTAAGCAAAATTAAAACAGAATGAAGCCATTTCCATAACTAATGCACTGGTATAAATTTTAATGAGCTGACACTCTTAAAGTAATGTTTAAACTGTCCCTCCAGGTTCGACTTCAGGTATAACAAAAGCACAGCATAAACAGAATTTGCAAATATTAGGGCTTCTCACTGTTCTAAAAAGGACATCGTGATCAGGCCTAGATATCCTGGCAAAAGTAGTGATGGTACAATTATCTAGGAATCTGTTTAGGATGTATGCTTCCAAAAAATATGGAAAAAGTTAATGTTGGGAGCCTGAAATTAGAGAATATTCAATATCCAAATTCACAAAGTAACCATAGTGTCTCAACAGAGACAAAAGCCCAGTTATAAATGCCAAAATATATCTGCTTTATTAAGGGGTTCTGTGAAGTGGAAAAGTGGTGAAAAATGGACAAGGAAGGGCGTATGAAATAAACATATAGATATGGCATGAGATCGAGGAAAGGGCAAGTCTTTACAGTAAAGAGTAATCATCATGTACAGAGAATACACTTATAATTCAAATGTTTCAAAATGCATATAATTATTAGTCATTATTAAATCTGTACATACCTTGTGCCAACTGCTTGGCCAGGAAAATGAACACTTTTAAATACCAGTGCAAAAGCACCTTCCTATAAAGGGAAAAAAAAATACATTAGCAATATTTTTTTATAATTAATTATCGAATGTGAAATGCCTAAAACATACTGACTTCGGCACAGAAATTTTTGTTCACATGTTGCTCTCTTTAAAGTTATAAACAAGTCCAAATTTTAGGCAGACACTCATTCCTGAGCTTTGGTGTATCCAAGACACTCTTTTTAACCAAGCCCACTCTTGAAATATACTCAGTAGATAATAGCTCCAAAATGGACTATTATTTAAAGCACTATTTTACACAATACTAACATTTCTCAATAGATACAGCCTATCTCAGATACTGTGCATTAGAGCGCAAGGAGGAGACCCCTAGGCCAGTAATCCAAAAATCCAGTGATTTTATACCACTGTTAACTTCCATGCTTGTTGACCTTGTTATTAGAGATAAACATATACACAACCACAATTAACATGTACACCATACCACTCCCTCAACCCAACCTCCTCAGGGACAGGACCTAAGGAATTCAAGAGTGAATAAAGAGGGGCACCTGGGTGGCTCAGTCAGTTAAGCACTGACTTCAGCTCAGGTCATGATCTCGCAGTTTTTGAGTTCAAGCCTTGCGTCAGGCTCTGTCCTCTGTGCTGACAGCTTGGAACCTGGAGCATGCTTCGAATTCTGTGTGTGTGTGTGTCTCTCTCTTTCTCTCTCTCTCTGCTCCTCCCCCACTCATGCTCTGTCTCTCTCTCTTGCTCAAAAATAATAAACATTTAGAAAAAAAAAAAAGAGTGAATAAAGAAGGAACAGAAGGTAGGAGAGCTGAGCTAAGGGACCACCACAGAACACAAACTGGGTTACATAATGAATAGAAACAAGAAAAGGCTAGAAAGGCCTTCCCTTGAGTAAAGGGAAAGACCAGGCCTCTATTTTCTTCATCTTCCTGATTCCTCCTTTTCCTGCAGACATCAAAAGATTTGAGCAGGAGGAGGAAGTGAGGGCTGGACCTTCAGAGAAAAGTGAAGGGCTTTTAAATGGGAAAGCTAGTGGGGGCGCCTGGGTGGCTCAGTCGGTTGAGCGTTCGACTTCGGCTCAGGTCATGATCTCACGGTTCGTGGGATCGAGCCCCACGTCGGGCTCTGTGCTGACAGCTAGCTCAGAGCCTGGAGCCTGTTTCGGATTCTGTGTCTCCCTCTCTCTCTGACCCTCCCCTGCTCATGGGGCCTCTCTCTCTCAGAAATAAATAAAACATAAAAAATAAATAAATAAATAAATGGTAAAGCTAGAGTTATGAGTGAGGAAGGCAGTTATCACCATGCATTTGGATTTTTGTGGATCTCTGATATTCTTAATCTTTAACTAGGACAACTGGGACGGGATCAAAAAGAATGCCATTTTTTTTCTTAAGCTGGGAAATACTTTTCTACAGTGTTACAAGGCCAAGGAAAAGTCCCCATAAGGAAAAACACAGAATTGACTGTATAGGCTCAGAGACATGCAGACGTTATGGCAGAATAGAGTGTGCATTTCAGATGAAACTACCCTTGTGCTAAGTTACAGAGAAGAACATGAGTGAGTAGGAAGCAAGAAAGTGATGACGACTGCACCTGTTATGTACATGTTTGTGTGTGGTATCCATGGCTTCCTTTATTTTTAGACAAACTCTTTGATTTTGGATTATTTGTAATTCTCATGACACTAAACTAGCAAAAGAAGCAGTTTTAAGTGTGTGGGAAGGGAGTGGTCAGAGTCTCTCAGAATTAATCAAGTTGAAGAGCACCTCGGTGGCTCAGTTAAGTGTCCGACTCTTGATCTTGACTCAGGATATGTTCTTATGGTTCGTTGAGATTGAGCTCCATGTTGCGCTCTGCGCTGATAAACAGAGCCTGCTTGGAACTCTCTGTCTCCTCTCTCTCTGCCTCTCTCTCTCTCAAAATAAATAAATTNGTTGGTGATTAATGCTGGCGATAATCTTAAAAAGCATGGTTTAGGGGCGTCCAACTTGATTTTAGTTCAGGTCATGACCTTATGGTTTGTTGAAATAGAGCCCCATGCTGTGAGCACAAAGCCTGCTTGGGATTCTCTTCCCTCTCCCTGCCCCTCTCCTGCGCTTTCTCTAAACAAACAAATAAATAAAGCTTTTTAAGTTTTAACTTAAAACTTAAAAAAAAATATGGTTTAGTGGCACCTGGCTGGCTCAGTCTGTAGAGCATACTACTCTTGACCAGTAATTACAGTTTAAGCCCCACAGTAGAGATTACTTAGGAAAAAAATAAATCTTAAAAAAAAAGTGTGGTTTAATACCAATTGTTGGATAACTCTCTCCACCAAGGTAGTAAAACTGATATCTTGACTTTCCCGATTGTCATACATGTACTTAACAAGCTTGGCAATTGTCTCTGTGTCTGTTTCAGATTCAAAGTCATAGCCTTTGCTTTCCTGTAATTAGAAAGGAAAAAAAAATTGACACATTTAAGAAAATATTCATGATATCCAAATCTTTTCTACAGAATTTGTTTTCTCAAAAATTTCACTAAACAATTGCTAATATTTTTTGACCACCATACCCCATTAGCATTGTTCAAAATGAAGGTCACCATCTAATTATAGCAAATCCAAAATAGTCAACTATTTTGTGCAACTGAATATATGCTTTTAATTATATATACTTATATATGCTACATATAAATTAAGAAAATTGTAGGGGCACCTGGTGGCTCACTTAGTTAAGCCTCCACTCTTGATTGTGACTCAAGTCGTGATCTCATGGTTCATGAGATCAAGCCTTACATCAGGCTCTGCACTGTTAGATTCTCTTGGGATTCCCTCTCTCTGTCCTTCCCCTGCTCCTGCTCTCTCTCTCTCAAAATAAATTTTTTTAAAAAAGAAAATTTTAAATGATTAAAATATAATGGAATATATAACATTCACAAAATAATAATTCCATAATGAATATAATGATTCTTTCTTGGGTAATGATATTGCATTATCCAATACAATAGCCATTAGCTATATGTGACTATTTAAACTGATTAAAATGAGGGGTGCGTGTGTGGCTCAGTCAGCTGAGCTTCTGACTCTGACTCAGGTCATGACATCATGGTTCGTGGGTTCCAGCCCCATGTCAGGCTCTGTGCTGATGGCTCAGAACCTTCTTCAGATCCTCTGTCTCCCTCTCTGCCCCTCCCTCCCTCTCAATCCCTCAAAATTAAAATTTAAAAACTGATTAAAATGAAATAAAATTTCAAATTTGGTCCCTCAGTCATACTAGCTCAATTACCACATGTGGACAGTGGCTACTATATTGCACAGGTACAAGCTTCCATCACTGCAGAAAAGTTCAACTGGACAGCCCCAAGAGGCACTCATGAAGGTCATCATCATGAACATTGTAATACCTGGCTATTTAGGGCATAGAACCTTCATTTAATCTGTCCTAATCCTTCTTATGTATCCTGAAGCTTTGAAAAATGCCAAACAAAGGGGCACCTGGGTGGCTCAGTCAGTTAAGCATCTGACTTTGGCTCAGGTCATGATCCCACAATTCATGAGTTTGTGCCCTGCGTCGGGCTCTGTGCTAACAGCTCAGAGCCAGGAGCCTGCTTCAGATTCTGTGTCTCCCTCTCTCTCTGCCCCTCCCCTGTTTGTGCTCTGTCTCGGTCTCTCTCAAAAATAAACACTGAAAAAAAAAATTAAAAAATAAAATAAATTAAAATGCCAAACAAGATCTCTCACAATGCAAACAATGTCCACCCCCCCAAAATTCCAATTTAATTTGAGCTTTTGGGTCAAATTTATAATAAAGCCAAGTAATTATTTCTTATTCACATAAAAAACAAAAATATTCCACTATCACAAAGAAAAGTCCGGTAAACTCCAAACCCTTGTAACCATCTCAGGAATTACGTGATCACACCTAGATGGTGCGGCACAACCCAACAAACCTCACTGCCCTCCATTAGAAATTTCTCAAAGCCTGTTGTCTTTTCAGGTCACTTTACTTACCAAAAACTTTTTCAAGTCTTTGTAGTTGGTGATAATTCCATTGTGAATAACAATAAATTCTAAAAGAGATAAAAAGTATTGATGACAAAAAATTATAGGTCTAGTAAACACTGTAAATAGCCACAACTTGTCAAGTCACATGCTAGAATTCCAAGTGTAATCATATATCTTCTACTTTTCATTATCAGATTCTCCCTGGGTAGATTAGCAGCATTATTTATGTGGTTTAGTGGAAGCACACAGTGCTGGAGAAGTGGATGTAGAGGGAATAAAATAAACTGGGGTCTACAAGACATCAATTTCATTTGTGGCTAAACTACTAATCTAATCTCACCATATGAAAGGGGTAAATTTCCTGGGGTTTCTTCATTTGCAAAACAAGAAGACTGACCAATACAGCTATTATTCTCATTTCCTTCTTCATTCATTCTTAGGCAGAAAAAAACTCCTAAATTTAAAGAGAAAGACTTTCAAACTAAAACAATTACCTAATTTACATTAAATGAGTTTAAGAACTTAAGTTAAAGAAAAAGAAAAACCAGCTATCCTGAGCTCGGAGCCTGCTTGGGATACATTCTCTCACCGGCCCCGTCTGTCCCTCTCCCTGGCACAGGCTCTCTCTTACTCTCTCTAAAAATAAGTTTTTTTAATTCAAAAGAAAAAAGAAAATCCAGCTATACAGATCTATAGTAAAATTTACTTAGCTGAGATCCAGACAATTCTTGAGATGTCAGATAAATTAATGTTAAAACAGCATGCCAAGATCAAGTAGATATGTAGCAGAATAATTTTGATCTTTTTGATTAAACTAAGAATTGGCAATATTATTATTTATAGCCCTCAACAGTGTATGTAAAGACCACTAATATGGATTTATTATTTAAAATTCTTATAAATTATTCTTTAAAATTAGAATACTGGGGGGGCGACTGGGTGGCTTAGTCGGTTGGGCGTCCGACTTTCGCTTGGGTCATGATCTTGCGGTTCGTGGGTTCGGGCCCCACGTCGGGCTCTGTGCTGACTGCCAGCTCGGAGCCTGGAGCCTGTTTCGGTCTGTGACTCCCTCTCTCTCTGACTCTCCCCTGCTCACGCTCTCTCTCTTTCTCTCTCCTAGAAATGAATAGAAAACATTTAAAAAATAAATAAATAAATAAATAAAATTAGAATACTGGGGCATCTGGCTGGCTCATTGCTAGAGCATGCAACTCTTGATCTCAGGGTCGTGACTTCAAGCCCCAAACTGGGCATGGAGCCTACTTAAAAAAAATGTAAAATTAGAATACTAAATTATCAAAATGTTTTTAAATATAAAGATCTGACATTTGGGGCTGATATTAAATGAGCTTGAACTGAATAAGTTACAAATCAAATAATAGATTTTTAAGTGAAAAAGAGATACCACCAAATGATACTACAAAAATAAATCTAAGAAAAAAAATTTTATTGCTGGAACACAAAGAATCATAAACAGCTGACTATGGGATACAAAGCCTTAATGTCAAAGTCTCAAAACATAACCTAGATACAAATTTGTAGGACTCTTATAAAGGCGCTGTCAGTATTAAAAGTTTGAACAGCTGTTAGCATTCAAATCCAATTTAATAATAATTATGTGAAACATAAATACCTGAAAAGGACAGCTACTGAATTATTATAATGAAATCATAAAATCTTTTCTCAAAAGGTATGTATATACTCACACATATTCATATATATACAAATGGATATATTTGCTTATTAAAAAAAAAAAAAATAGAGGCGCCTAGGTAGCTCAGTGGTTAAGTGTCCGACTTCAGCTCGGCTCAGATCATGATCTCACAGCTCCTGAGTTCGAGCCTGTGCTGACAATTAGGCTCTGTGCTGACAACTCGGAGCCTGGAGCCTGCTTTGGATTCTGTGTCTCCCCCTCTCTCTGCCCCTCCCCTGCTCATGCTCTATCTCTCTCAGAAATAAAATAAACATTAAAAAAAATTTTTTTAAACAGTCTAAAAAATGTGTTAAATGGTTATCTACAGATAAGGAATAAGGAAGAGGAAATAGGATACAAATTAGACTTTCTTTATTGGTATGACTTCAGAACTATGCACACAGTTTGAAGTAAAAATTTTAAAGATGGTCAATCCCTAAACATTAAAATAAAATATAACAGATCAACATAATGTTGTATCTGATAATATCACAACCACAGGGGATTATTACAAGTGACTCTAAAATACAGTAATTTGATTATATATCTCTAAAGAGATACACTCTAATGACAAAAATATTAATAAAAATTTTAACAAAAAACAGTAAACATACTTATGGTAGTACTGGTATGAGGATTCTGTTGTATGTAGATGATACAATAAATCAAATAAGTATGTTGCAGGTGTTAAGAATGGAGTTTTTAGGTGAGATTGGAAGGAAATCTATCAGAGCAAGGAGGTTAAATAAAAACCTTCCAGCATTAGATTTGAATCAAAAGCGTTAGTGTAATATTATGCCGTGTTTTATCTTTAAACTTATACATGCATGCACACACCCACAGAGCTATTTTCCTGCTCTGTCCACCTAAAGACCTCAGTGCAATGAGCACCTGGTTTATAGTCTTTATATACCATTTCCACTAAAAGGAACTAAGGATCCTTAGAGATATGGATGATTCCAAGTCTGGGGCAAAATTAGATGAACCTGAAACAAAGACTATTAAGCCTACTTGTGTCATGTCAGGAACCAACCTAAATAAGCTCCAATAGCCAAAGATGGGAAAATTTGTGCATCAATACAGATTATTACTCCTGTGTTTTTAAAAAATACAGTATTTTAAATTTGTGAGTTTATAATAAGAAAAAGAAACTCGTTCATCTTAGAACATTAGAACCACTTCATTTTTGAAAAATGGTAAATAAAGTGAAAAAAATCAAATACTTATCCTGCCTCTCTTATATAATATGGAACTCTGGGTAACTAAGCAGTTGATATGGAGAAGTTTCTCTTTACAGAAGTATTTAAGGTAAGTGAAAAATGAATGACAGTACTTGACTATCAGCATTTTACAAATCCCTAAAGAAATAATTAATTGGCAATAATCTATGGCCACCAATAATACAAAAAGAAAAATGCTCAAACATTACATACCTCCACGTGTAAATCAATACCATACCAATTTATAGTAAATAGAAGAGACAGAGAAACTTAAATGACACCCTGGGATGCATACAATTAAGCAAGATCTAGACTGCAGGAAACTCTACAGGACAAACAACACAGCAAAGTGCAAGGAAAAAGGAGAGAAAGACAGAGCTTCCAAAATAATCTGGGTGGAGGAATACAGAGAAACAGAACAGATTTTGTATTGTTAAATGTTAAAGCTGGGTAACAGATACATCAGGTTCTACATACTGTCTACTTCTGCAAATGCTTGAAATTTTCCAAATTAAAAAAAAATTAAAATAACAAAAACATAAAAGTCTTCATTCTTCTCCCATCGGCCACCCCTTTATAATCATTCCAAAGCACGCAGAATGTGTTCATACCATTATTTTTATCAGAGCGCTGGGGATGGCTGTTGACAGGATTGGGTTCTCCATGTGTCGCCCAACGGGTATGAGCTATTCCGAGGTGTACATCAAATTCTATATCCAAATCCATATCCTGTTGCTCTGAAGATATAAAATGAAAAATTCCAATATTAAATCATGCTGTAGAGATAATGCCAAAAGTTATATTTAAATATAATTATTACAGGGCACCTAGGTGGCTAGGTTGGTTAAGCATCTGACTTTAGCTCAGGTCATGATCTCATAGTTCATGGGTTTGAGCCTGGCACTGGGCTCTGTGCTGACAGCTGGAGCCTGCTTCAGATTCTGTGTCTCCCTCTCCCTGCCCCTCCCCTGCTTGTGTGCTCACTCTCTCCCTCCCTTTCTATCATTTCTCTATCATTCTTAAGACCCCACATGACCCAGTCCTCAGTCTCCTCACCAGCTCATCTCGTGCCGCTCTCCCCCTCCCTTACTGTGTGCTAGCCCACTGACTTTCAGCTGTAAGCAGGCCAAGCTCACATAGTCTTTGAATTTGGTGTTCCCTCTGCCTAGAATCTCCCCCTTCAGACAATAATGTGGTCTCTGCTCAAATGTCACCTCTACTATATTTTGTCTTCACAGCACTAATCACTACCTAACATTATTTATTTGTTTGTTGTCTGGCCCTCTCACTAGAGTAAGTTCCATCACGTCAGCGAGTCTGCCTATCTTGTTCTCTACTGTGTCATCAAGGCCTAGCACACTGGCTAGAATAAAGTAAGTGTTCAAGAAATATTCATTTTGTTGCCGAATCCTCACAATACTCTGTTAGGTACTAGTGTCCCCATTTTATAAAGAAACTGAGGCTCTAAGAGTGAGAGAAACTGCCCTAGGTCACAGCTAACAGGAAGCAGAAATAGGATGTGAACCCAAGTCTGGCTAACATCCAGAGATAACAAATGTTAAGATACAACCATTCGTGCTTTACATCTGATGATATAAAATATAAAACAATCTTAAATTTTTGTTACATCCTAGAATAACAGCCTTCCTTTGCCACCAAATTTCACTGCCTTTACTATCAACACTGTCTCATGACAGCACCTACTCCTCCATGACAGTACTTACTCCTGCGTTTCAATTTCCTCATCTACAAAATGAGGATGATAAGTTTACCTACTTCATGGGTTATACTAAGGACTAGTAAGGCACTCAGTAGAGTGTCTGGGACACAGCAATAACAAATGTTAGCTATTACTAATGAAGTCAGAAGTTACTGATAATCAATCTCATGGCCTTTTCTGAAATGACTTCCTTTCTCTTTTGTCTTAAGAGGTCATAAATTGAAACTTGCTATGAGAAACGAGGTGGACACCACAAACATCCAAATATCCACACCCAGAGTTAACAAATATTAACACCTAACCATTTGTGCTCTAGATTTTTTAAGATCTAAAATGTAAAAATGCCAACTGATGCCTCCTTTATGCCCTGGCCCCATCCCATGCCTCCTCGGGGAGTTCTCAGGTTGACGGAGCACTGCCTCCCCTGTGCCTCTGAACATCTAATACAGACAGTAACGTGTCCACAAATGATAGCATGCTTTTGTTTTTTAAATGGTACTAACTTTGCACATCTCTAAGGATGCTTTTTTCATTCTTTCACTCAATATTAGGTTCCCACAACCTATCCATGTTCTCATATGCAGAACCAAGTCCAGTACACTCCTTTCAAAAGCTACATATGTTCCTTCACTGTATCACATCCAACTCAGTCTCCTGTTCTCTTACCGGTAGACATTTAGGTTGTTTCTACATTTTGCTGCAATGAATCCTGTCCTATCCCCTTATTCATAGAGTTTCTTCCAAGTATATGCCCAAGAATGGAAGCACTTGGTCACAGGATATAGGCATCTCCATTTAGACATTACCAGCTTCCTCTCCAAAGCGATTCCTCAGTTACAAATTCAGGAGCAATGTCTGCTAATTCCCAATCTTCCACTTCCTTCAGGAGGTAGCAAGTCGCAACATGCTGATATGCAAAGACGGTGATTCTGGTCACAGTCTGCCCTCTGGCTTCCCACACTCAACTACCAATACTATAGAGTAAAAGGACTACCCACTATTCCATCAAATTTGGCTTCCCTATTCTTATCTTTGCTGATGCTATTCTATTCAGAAGGTCCTCCCTTCTCATCCTCACAACCCAAACAGAATCAACAGGCATTCCTTATATACCTCAAGTTTCTCCAACGGTGCCCAACTTCAAGTGGGAACTAGCTCTCCCCTGAATCCTTAAACAATTTGTTTGTTCTCTCCTATGGAATCTACTATAATCAGCCTGGTATACAGGATACAGTACATATAGTACACCAAATATTTATACTACAGTTTTTGAAATATAGTTATTTGGGTGCCTGGCTCATCCCGAAACTAATCTCACCCACAATACGTGCAAAATAAGTACTGATCTAATTTGCTAAGTACTACAAAGCTAAATGTTTGGCTTATGTGGGTAAATAAGTGAAAAAAGTGACCAAGTCTACCATTCTCCTCTTCTACCTGCACTCCTTTGCCATGATTACAATGGCATCCATTTGAGCAGGTACATAAAAAACCTACTGTTTCCTGGAGTTTGTGGAAGATGTTTTTAATTTTTTTTTTTTTCAATTTAAAAAAAGCTTCAAAGCTTTTGCTTTGTTTTTAAGCTTCCCGTGAAAAATTAAAATGTTTAAGCATAATGTTATGAACTAAATATTGAGAAGTATATCCTCTTTAATGGAGCATGTATTTCTAGGCAACTACTTTATACCAGGGAAATAAGAAAATCTGAAAGAAAACATGATACTTACCTGATTATATCATATTTATTAAAAAGGGCAATATTCAGACTGACTATATGTCCAAAATAGGCATTTACTCCAAAGACACTAGAATAAGGGCACCAATAAAAACACCTCTGTCCTATGAAAGGCCTTCCTCAGGGATGGTGGTTCCTGCATTTTCGGATACTGAGCTTGCTATGAACACAAGGTACCTAGCTAATTTCATCCCCTAGTTAATACGGCCATTTTTAAAGCTAAGTATACTGTACACTAGCAGAGATAACAACAAAACTACTTTTCTTCTCTTCCTTCCACTTGAAACATCACAATTCTTAAAAGAACCCCAAAATACGGGAAGAAAGGTAATTTGGTAGGAAAGGGAGAAGGAAGCAAAGGGAGGGGAGACGGGACAAAATTCGAACTAAGTACATTACTGTGAACTTCTTCATCCAGTGCCTTAACTTTCCCTTTCTTCTTAATGAGCTGGATCTTGCAGGCATTGGCTTCCCAATCCTTGTCATTGCCTCCATCAACTCCCACCCCTACATCACAGAGGCAGAAAAGCTAGATTTAGAAACTTAGATTATCATCATGAGACAAAACTTTTAATTAAAAATTATTTTTTCATCTAATTAATTCATTTGTTCATCAATTCACATTTACTGAAAACCTATTATATGTCAAGCGATAGCTGCTAGAAACAAAACTGAAAATTATTCCATTTTTATCCTCAAATTTCTAATGATGTACTCAGAAGAAAGGGAACAAGTCATTACAATACAGTGTGGGTCTGGATTATATAATACAAGTACGACAGGCTGAAGGAAAAAAAAAAAGCACGCCAGGTTGGGTGTCAACCTGAGCACCATGGAGAAAGGCAGAAGATCGGCACCCAGCTCAGAAGGGAAATACACAAGGACAATCAGGGAATACATTCCTTGAAATTCTACTTAAGTTTCTAAAGAATTTGAAAAAGGTACCCGAAGGAACTAAAAAAGCATGAAGTAGTCTTAAGCAGAGAAATCAAAAACGTATAGAAGACTCTCTTTGGAAACAGAGTGGACTGAAGGCGGGGGTACAGAAGAAACCAGCTGTCAGAAGATACAGCTACAGGAAAGCAAAAATGAGGAGGCCCCAAACCTCCTCACTTTTGATGATGGTGATGAAGACAGGGATCAGTAATACCGAGGGCAGAACTGCCTGGATGCAATGTGAGGAGGCAGGCTGGGTCCGGGAGACCTTCCAGGCTCATTGGACTTGTTGAATGACTGCTGATAAAACGAACACAGTGAGAACCACATGCAGAGTGCGTTCAGTCTACTTCTGGGCATGCAAAATTTATATCATGGTTTATCCAGGAAAAAAATTCTAAGAGGCAGCTTGAAATACAGGTCTGCAGCTTGGGAAATAGACATGGGTTATTTGTCATCAACATATGAGAGGCTGATGAAGTCTGAGCTCACCCACGACAATACAAGAAAAATGGGCGTAGGAAAGAATCTTGAAGAACATTAATATTTAGGCAAAAGGTGGAAGAAAAGGAGCCCTCAAAGCAAACAGAAAAGAACCAGCATGTTAAGAGAGTATGTGTTACAAAAAAAGCTAAGGAAGGAGAGAATTTTATGAATGAAGGAGTTGAGGAATTCACTTTCTATTAACTGAGGAAGTCATGGAAAATAAGGGCCCATTACATTTGGCAATGTCAAGAGTACAGAAAAGGCTTAACATAGCAAGCCTGACACCGCTTTCCTTAGAAAGGTCTGCCTGCAAAGTTGGCCCTTGGCTGGCAGCTGGGAACTTGGGATTTCAGGACTGTTACCGTACCTAACTATGAAACAACGTGGCTTATACTGAACATCTGCTTCCATTCTGGGAGTCTAGAATTGTGGTATGTGTTAGGCAGATGGGTAGGATCCAGGCGACCAGCCTCATATAAAAGCTTGGGCGTTGAGTGGCTTCACTGATACACATTTCACACACGTTGTCGCAAGCGGCTGAATTAAGCGAACACTGTGGGACTCCAATAGGAGAGAATGCTCAGAAGCTCGTGCCTCACACCCTCCAGACTTCACCCCATGTGCCTTCTTCCCTGGCTGATTTTGCTCTGGATTCTCTTGTTGGAACAAATCGTAGCCATGAGTACAACTATATGCTGAGTCCTCCTCAGGAGGTGGTCTTGGGGACGCCTAACATAGTTAAGGAAAGGAGCCAGAATAGAACAGTAAGGTGACAAAAAGGTATTTTTATTTGCTTTGTCATTTATTTAAAGTAGAAGAATCTCAGGCAAGTTTACATGCCAATAGCAGGGAATCCTTGGAGAAAAAGAAATTGAAGTTACAAAAAAGAAAAAAGATAATTTATAAAGTAAGGCCTTCAAGAACTTTGTTCTACCATGAACATGCCCCAGGTGATTTATGTTCTTATAGTAACATTCTCAACAAAGGAAGATTTCCATAAGAAGTAATATAAATGGTAATACTGTTGAAATTACATGAATAAACCCTTTGAACATGATAAAAGATAAAAATTCTTCTTTTAATGTTTATTCAAAAATAGACATTACTAAAGAATCTAGTCAACAGACAAAACCTCTTTATTTAGATTCAAGAATCATGTTAAACCTATAATATTTTTTTAAAAGGGAATACCAGCAGAATCATATCCTCTGTACTCCAGTCGCTGAAGGCCTTTGATTAGGGTCTCCAAGATTTCTCGTCTTGTGCGAGGAACATGGTAGTTTAAGTAAGCAAATATACCTGCAAATAAACAAATATTTAATAAAAAAATTTGAGTAATGAAACAATACTGACACAATTATGACAAAATCCTCATTTGCATAATTATCTAAGATATGCAGAAATAGGAAGCTAGAGTCATCTTTAAAAAAGAAAGAGGAGCACATGGATGCCTCAGTTGGTTAAGTGTCCAATTCTTGATTTCAGCTCAGGTCAAGATTTCACAATTTGTGGGTTCCAGCCCCATCAGTCTCTGCACTGACAATGTGATGCCTGCTTGGGATTCTCTCTCTCCCTCTCTCTCTGCCCCTCCCCACCTCACATGCACTCTCTTTCTAAATAAATTTTAAAATACAGAGAGAGAGAAAGAGAGAGAGAGAGAGAGAGACAAAGAAAGAAAGAAAGAAATTCTCACTTCAAATTATTTAAAGCTAGTGAAACTTTTATAAAGGAGTATTTCTCATTAATATAAAAGACTAAAGCAAATAAATGTTTAGTTTTTGCAAAGCTTATAAAGCTAGTCACATATCTTCCATCACTGCCATTTAGTCTGGTAAAATTTAGTTTAAAAAATGAACCAATCACAGGCACCTGGGTAGCTCACTTGGTTCAGTGTCTGGCCTTGGCTCAGGTAATGATCTCATGGTTCAGGAATTCCAGCCCCACACTGGGCTCTCTCCTGACAGTGCACAGCCTGCTTGGGATTCTGTCTCTCTCTCCCTCTCTCTCTGCCCCCTCCTGCTCACACTCACTCTCTCTCAAAAATAAATAAATAAACTTAAAAAAAATTTTTTTGATTAACCAATCAACAAATTTGTACTTTATGTCCTATATACTGAACACTGTCTAAAAGAAAACATATTCTTTTTTTTTTTTTTTTTTTTAAATTTTTTTAATGGTTTATTTATTTCTAGGAGAGAGAGAGAGAGAGAGAGAGAGACAGTGCGAGCAGGGGAGGGTCAGAGAGAGAGAGTCACAGACTCTGAAACAGGCTCCAGGCCCTGAGCTGGCAGTCAGCACAGAGCCCGATGCGGGGCTCGAACCCACGAACCGCGAGATCATGACCTGAGCGAAAGTCGGACGCTTAACCGACTAAGCCACCCGGGCGCCCCAAAGAAAACATATTCTTAAGTATTTTAAATAACACATGGGCCCTACAAAACGATACAGATGGAATAATTTTTCTTACTTCCAATGATCCTGGTATCAATAACAGTAACAATAAACAACTTATAAATATCAGTATATTTATATACAACCTAAATAATTTAATAACAGGGAAAAATGGACTAAAATATGTATAGAATCATCTTAAGGGAAAATGGCTGGAATCTTTTGTTCACCAGATACTACCAAAAGATAAACAACTATTATGATACATGTTAACACCTACTGAGAATTCATAAAGAAGGAGTACTTATTTGGAAAAACAAAACTAGCATAAAAAGGAATAGTACAATGTGAACTGAACCAGAAAAGCAAACAAGCAGTAGAACATAGGTAAAGGAAATCCACATTTAAAAAAATTTTTATAACGCTTATTCACTTTAAAAAAAATTTTTTTTTAATGTTTATGTTCGAGGGAGAGAGAGAGAGAGAGAGAGGGAAAGCACGTCAGCAGGAGAGGGCCAGAAAGAGGGAGACAGAGGATCTGAAGCAGGCTCTGCGCACTGAGCATAGTGCCCAGTGCAGGGCTTGAACTCACAAACCGTGAGATCATGAACTGAGCCAAAACCAAGAGTCGACCACTTATCCAACTGGCCACCCAGAGGCCCCTATTTATTCTTATTTGAGAGACAGAGTGTGAGCAGGGAAGGGGCAGACAGAGTGGGAGACACAGAATCTGAAGCAGGCTCCAGGCTCTGAGACCTACATGGGGATCGAACTTACAAACCGTGAGATCATGTCCTGAGCTGAAGTCCAACACTCAAACGATTGAGCCACCCAGGTGCCCCAGAAGTCCATATTTTAAAAACAGCAGCATGAGGAGCACCAACCACACCTTACATTTGATTGTTCTGTCTCAAAAGTCTCTTTGAATCCAGAATGGTCTCCCCTACTGCCCTGTTTTCCCCAAGACACCAATTTACTGGCAAGCTGAGGCCAATTTTCTTGTTGAATGTCTCACCTTTTGGCTGTGTCTAATTGCTTAAACTAGAAATAGTCTAACCAATTTCTCTATTCCTTTTATTTCTTGTAGATTGGAAGACAGATCTAAAGACTCGATTGAGTTGGGTCAAAATTTAGGGGCAAGAATTACTCACAATGCACATATTATTTTATACTGTCCACAGGTCCCTTATTAGCGACGTTAAGATTGTCACTAGTAAAGACAATCGGATCACCTAGCCTATCATATTCTGAAAGCATCTTCAGAATACTCTTCAGAGCTTTAGATATTGACAGCACTGATTTTAAGATATTCATATTCTCTTTCTTTGTGATCTATATAATAATGGAGCACTTCCCAGTCAGTGGCATCTTAAATTCAATAAAATACCATATATTGTGTTCCAATTCAAAACCTGCCTTTTCCTTGAGAGGAAGCACTATTATTATCAATAATTATCAGTGTAATTTTGGGGTTCACTCTTGGAACAAAGAAAAGAAGAGGAGGAATAGAGGAAGAAGTCGGAGCAACATTTCTCCGTACATAACCAGGCAGGAATTGAAAGGAAGAATAGGATAACATATGTACAGAAGTTTTCTAAGATCAAAGTAACAGAGCAGGAGAAAGAAAAAAGAGAGTACTTTTCACAACTACTTTTAAGTCATCCCTGCTTAAAGAAATGAGAGATAAAGAAGAGGCTGAACCTGTCAATTTTACTGACCAGCCCCTCCCCAGGCCTGTTGGTTCGAGACAGTGCACCTGCTGGCATTAGTGGGTTATGTGTACTTTTGGGGTAGCTGGGAAAATATAATTGGCAAATAACCAGCCAATCAGGCATACAGGGCATGTTCGCAAGGGAGGCATTCATAACTCAAAATGGTGCTTATTAGCATAGAAATCACTAAAGTGAACCCCATTCCAGGTCTTTGACTTGTCTTCTCAAACCTCTCATAAACAGCTCTGCTTTAGGTTAACTACTAAAAGCCCAAGAATCAACACTCTTCTGCTCTTCGGTAATTGCTCCAATACCACACACAATAGTTTTATGGAGTGCAGATTTTCCTCTCCTATATCACCATGTGCTTCCAGAGTGTAAGTTTTCTTATTTATTAGCGGAATATTCTTGGAATAAATATTCCCTTAAGTGAAGTGGGTGCTCGCACTTACAGGCATCATTCTTGGAAAATTGCAACTTAAAGTCAATGACATAAAAGCACTAATGAGCACCCTGCTTAACAAAATACTCAGATGCAACCAGGAGACACACTTGGTTAAAAGATTATTAAACCTTATGGAAATGAAAACTGAATGCAACTTAGTTGACTAATTATTAAAGTTCTTATGCCTGATTAAATTTATGTCCTTATACATGAGAATACTACATATTTTTCCCCTTGCCATCTTCAGTATTTTGAGACCTCAGACAGTATAATTTATCAGTGATAAGTGTTCAAATTCATTCTCTAAACTTTATACTTTCTGATCAAAATCTATCTGCAATGCCACTTAACTTTCATTCTGCAAGTTATACTCCATTCATAATCATCATTAAAGATTCAAATTACACAAATGCTACAGAAGTGTATACCTCCATACAAGGGAGCTATCCACTATTAATCCCATACAAACTGTCTAAATTCTTCAGCCATACACCTATGTATATGTACAGTCCTTTCGCTATACAAATACAAAACTACATGTACATGGCTTTAGAGGGCACTTCTGTAACAAATAAATGTGATGTCTCTCTATATATTGTTTCTTCTACTTAGGATGTTGGCTATCTTTTTATGTCAGTATATAAACATCTACCCTATTCTATTTAATAGCTGCATACTACTGCATAATAGATTTATTTTACCTAATCATTTCCCTCCCAATTGAGGTTTTTCTGATTCTCCATAGTTACAAACAATGCCTCAATTAAACTTATACACATTAACTTGATGCCTGTCATAAAACAAGTTCAACACTATAATCATGGAGGTACAGTCTACAAGAAAGATTCCTTTAAAGGAGGAAATATTTGAGATAACATTTTCTATAATCCTGAAGACAACCAAGAAAAAAATTATATACAGTGACAAAATGAGGAATTTCAATTAGTAGTGTTTTTTTTAAGTGTTTAAAATCTTTTCCCTATTTACAAAATGCTGGTTCGAGTGTCCCCTACTTTGTTGTAAATACATGCTGCCACTGGAAGGAGTTCCATAACACTTCTTACACACTGAACACTCTGGAACTCAAAGCACTGTTTAAACCCTGACATCTCTAATTACACACTCCCTCACAGCCTACCTATGGCATCATCTTTCCTGGAAAAAGCATGCATTTCCTGCTCACAAACCATCAAATATTTCATCTCTCCCGCTTCCATCTAACCAATCCCATCAGACAACAATTTTTCATCATCCTGACAACTAGCCCCTCTGAGCCCACTGTCCCCAAGCAGGCCTACAGCAAGGTCTATCCACTTCAGGTCCATCCATCTCAGGCCCGCTTCTGTAGGGGCCTCCCAACTGCTGGCCAACCCTGTTAATTCACTGCTGGGCCAACTTTCAAATTTCCCCAGATATTATCTTAAAGCTAGAATCTAGACTCCTCTCATATTTCCATTTCTCTTCTTTCTGCTTTCCTCTTCCATTTTTAGTAGATTCTCACCTACAGAACTGAAGCTTTCATCATCATCTTAACAGTATTATACCCTCTTATCCTTCCTACATTGCTGACGTGCCAGCAGCTCTTCACCTTAGAGACCTACTATGGATTTGGATACAGCCTGGGTGGGAGATCCACACCCTCCCCCAGATTTTGAAGGACCATGAAGAGCTCATCAGACACTGCTGGAACATCTGGAACATCTTCGTTATCCCAGGCACAGGTCCCCCCTCAGGGCAAAGCAACTCCAAGGTGCCTTATCCTTTCATATAAGTTCAAAATAGAGAAACATATTTCACATACTACTCCCTGAAAGCCAGTCTCTCCTACCTGTAACTCTTGATAAGCAATTCCTCAACTTTTTAAATACAGAACTTTTTTTTTTTTTAATGTATTTTTGAAAGAGAGAGAGACAAAGTATGAGCAGGGGAGGGGGAGATAGAATCCGTGAAGCAGGCTCCAGGCTCTGAGCTGTCAGCCCAGAGCCCGAAGCGGGGCAAGAACCTGTGAACCAGGAGATCGTGACCTGAGCCAGTCGGCCACCCAACTGAATGAGCCACCCAGGCGCCCCTAAATACAGAACTTTTTATTAACATCAAAACATTTTCAGGACCATACACAATAGTGGGTTGAACTTTTATTATCCAATGATGTAGAACAACTTTTGTACAATTTTACAGACAACGCTTTAAGTATGAATCAGGCAGTGAACACCCTGTAATAACTTCACAGTTTATAGGTCAAGAATCACCATTCTAGAACTCTTAAACTCTATCAGGGGACCTCAGTTCCACAATACTCCCTCCTCCTCAATACAAACTCAGGCCTTTGCCTTCATACATGCAACTTTCCTAATAATTTCTTTACAAATGCAATTAATTTCTCTCTGTAATATTAAACATGAATGACATTCTTCTGATTTTGCAGACTCTGTCCAAGTCAATACACTACTTTGGAACTCTTCTGCCTCTAAATATGGTTTTTGGCCCTTTTTCCTAGAATTTTTATTTCTTCTTTCAAACCCATGGCAACAGTTCTCAACCTATTTCTGACTCCATTCACTGCTGGGTAACTGCCATCAATGATATCTCTCACAGTCTACCAGCTGGCACTATTCCTCAACATAAGAGTACTGCTCCTGTGGCGCCTGGCTGTCTCAGTTGATAGGGTATGTGACTTGATTTTGGGGTTGTAAATTTGAGCCCCACAATGGGTACAGAGATTACTTAAAAAAAAAAAAAGTACTATCCTATTACCTCGAACCTTCTTGGCCTAACTAGTCTCTGAATTTCTATCATTCCACTTGTAGTCTATAACATGGCAATGAACGATGAACAAAAAAGGCCTAGCATCACCCACACCTTCTGCATTCCTTGTATTGCACTTGTGTATTCATTGTTTCTTCCAATCCAACCGCAATTCCTTGAAGGCAATTCCCTTATTTTAGTCATCTCTCTGAAGGGCAAAGCACTAAGAATAAAACCATCACTTCAGATATCTTCCAATGCTTTCTAGGTACCTGAAATATACAGTCAAAAATTCCCAAACCACAGAAAGAGAACACCATTTTGCAGGATGCTAAATAGGGACAAAGCAAAAGAAATGTTCCATAATTAAAGGTTTAAGAACTACTGGGTTGAAGTCAACAGGTTTATTTGTAGAACTTTCTAGAAACTTTAATCTTGCTAATTGTGACACTTCAAAAGCAGAATTTCCCACACTTGTGTTATTAAACTCTTTCCCACCTTCTATTGCTTATAACCAGCACCTATTAACTTCTCCCTTCCAGAGAACACAACTGAGGAAATGCTTATTAAGTAATTAATCATTTTCTTTCACAACTACTTTATATCCAGTATAATTTCTAAGGATATATTAATAGTACTGGTTTTATGATTTATCCTAGCAGCCAGTCTTAGCATCCCTCAATTACTTCCAAAGCTATTAGTATAAATACAAAAAAAATTTTTTTTAATGTTTATGGATAGAGAGAGAGAGAGCATGCGCACGCACGCACACATGCATGCAGGGAAGGGGGAAAGAAAGAGGGAAAGAGAATCCCAAGTAGGCTCCTCACTGTCAGTACAAAGACCGACTTGGGGCTCAATCTCATGAACTGTGAGATAATGACCTGAGCCGACAGAGTCGGATGCTTAACCAACTGAGCCACACAGGCACCCCAAATACAAAAATCTTTTTAAGGAGTCATTTCAGGATACTTTTATTTCTTCTTAAGGTATGTTTCAGGTCGGGTTCAAACTCATAACCCTGAGATCAAAAGTTAAATGGTCTAGCGACTGAGCCAGCCAGTTGCCCCAAGGATACTTTTAAATTATAAGCTCCCTTACTGTGTCTAAATAGGGCCTCATTTGCCAAAATTCCATTTATATATACCACTGGATCACAGGGGTATACCTGCTCCTCCAGGGACAATGTCTAGAGCCATTCAGAATGGTCCCAGCTTTGGCACACCATCATAGGCTATCCTATAACACAGCCTCTAACAGCACTTGGCTATCCCAAACCCCTGGTAATATAACTGTTTAACTTTATACCAAGGAGGTTGGAAAAGCTCCAAAATCCACATGTGGTGTGTGCCCAGGCCAACTTTGAGGAGTTTGTGCTGTGAGACCTACAGTTCTTAGAGTTCTTTGTTGTCTAAAACAAAAAAAAACATGTCAACAGAGATTGTGGTGATTCTGTGTGTGCTGTGTCAGGGACTGGATCAAGCAGGCTTTTCTTACTGAGGAGCAGAATACTGTTTTGAAAGTGTTGAAGGAACAAACAGAGTCAGAAAACTAAATTAAATGCAGTTTTGAGGAGCGCCTGGGTGGCTCAATCAGTTGAGCTTCCATCTTCAGCTCAGGTCATGATCTCATGGTTCATAAGTTTGAACCCCGCGTTGGGCTCTGTGATGACAACTCAGAGCCTGGCGCCCGCTTTGGATTCTGTGTCTCTCTGTCTCTCTGCCCCTCCCCTACTTGTGCTCTGTCTCTCTCTCTCTCTCCCTCAAAAATAAATAAACATTAAAAAAAATCAAGAAAAAGAAATGCAGTTTTTAGTAATAGAAAATTCAGAGGCACCTAGGTGGCTCAGTCGGTTAAGCATCAGACTCTTGGTTTCAGCTCGGGTAGTTATTTCAGAATATGTGAGACTGAACTCCACGCTAGGCTCTGCACTGACAGCATGGAGCCTGCTTGGGATTCTCTCTACCCTTCCCCTTCACTCTGTTCTCAAAATAAATAAATAAATAAACATTTTTAAAAATGTATCAAAAGCTTTTTTAAAAAAAGAAGGTTATTACCCTACATTTATAAAGAAAAAAAACCAGCAAAATCTGCTAAAAGTTGGGGGTAGTAGCTTAAGTGACTTGCCATCTCTCACCAAAACAAAAGATAGTACAAATAAAAAAGGACAAAGTGTATTCCAAAGAACCATGAATGAGAGGATAAAATAAATTTGGAAAAGAGGCACACTATTCTTCTCTGGGAGATTCACAACACTTACTAGACCACTAAAAGATCCAAGAAACTCTCCAATGAAAACAGCCAGTTCAACACTGTTTAATCTACTGCTTACCTAATTTACTTGACCATGGAATCTTTTTTTTTTTTTTCCTGATTAACACTACTAACATCCCAACACAAGCTGGTAAACATTACGAAAGTCTTAGTACATCTGATTGGAAAAAGCATTATCACAGAATCTTCATTCTTCTGCTTCAACATTTTACAGTGTTGAACAAAATAACCTCTTAGAAAAACTTGGGACTAGGTAGCAGGTAATCAGAAGGTAAAATTATGAGTGGGGGGATGGGTGAAATAGGTGATGGAGATTAAGGAGGGCACTTGTCTGTGATGAGCACTGGGTGATGTACGGACTTGTTGAATCACTGCACTGTACATCTGAAACTAATATAACACTGTATGTTAACTGTACTGGAATTAAAGTAAAATGGAAAAAATAAACTTCTAAATTTTCCCATCTAATTCCATTCCCACTCACTTCCTCTGCCTAGAAATTTTATTTCAATGACTGAGATGCAGGAAGAAAATAAAGATGATGGCTTAACAGTTCAGTTTCAGAATTTACATTAAAAAGGAAATAAATTCTGAACCTTGTTTCTTGAATCATGCAAAACTCTGTTATGGATTACAAGCTTCAAATATTATTTCTTTACAACCCATCTGTTTCCTCAGCAGTAAAACTATGGAATGGGGATGTTGGCTGTATGAAAACTCTTAATCTAGTCTCCACCCCCAAAGCCTCACCCTTATCTGAACCTTTCCAAAGCAAATCTGACTTTTTCTTTTATGACACTCTGACTCCTTTTTTTTCCTGGAACAAGATAACTTGCAACCAGAAAGCCTGATGCTTAACAAGGCTCACATCTCATCATTCAGGAAGAGTCATCTTGGGGATTAACCAGTTTTGCAAATTCACTACTTCACAACTACAAACTAAAAATGTGTTTTTCAAAACCACTCTACCAATCAGACATAGCAAAAGTACACATGATTGTAAAGTCAGCTCCAATCTAATAATTTCAGAAGCTATTTATAGATTTTTCTGTTTTCGAGTTTTTTAAATCTACTCTAAATTTAAACCTGCTCCTTCTTTTCAGAAGCTGAAATTAGCAGAGTTAAATACAGGAAAAATATAAACTAATGAGAGCAAGCTCCCTCCTGCTAGGGTATTCTTGCAAAAGGCTATAAAGAATAAGTTTCCCAGATAGCTTCCATTCTATTACAGTCCTACTTCTCCCTTCTGAAAAAAGCATTCCTCTTCCAGAGATAAGGTTAGTTGTACATTTCAATAAGAGGTAACAAAACAATTATTTGGCCAAGTTAATACCTACTTTAGTGCTTATCAATCATTTCGGATATAATTCTGACAGTCCCCTTTACTACCAGTTTTAGGTAATAAAACTACTAAGTCTCAAAACATGGCATAAAAGCACCTATGTTTTAACTGCACTTGATAAAAAATGTATTAAATATGGACCAACACTGTTCATGGGTAAGTGTTTTAAATGGGTGCAAATGCACGTGATAAAGAATGTTATGGTCACTTTCAGGTCTCTTCCACTAGAGGGTTGGGTCTAAGCCCATTCACCAAGTTATTGATTAGCAATGGTTTCTGTTGAGACAGGGGGTGGCAGGAAGTAAGATCATGTATAATGCCATTGTCGTAGCTCTAGCTATATATAGTTCTATCTTCTATTGGGCCTGCCCGAAAGAAAGCAACTAAAAATAAATATCTTTAAAAGATAAACCCTAGAAGAATGCAAGATAAGTTCGAGAGATATCACCTGATGTTCCACAGGTTGCCTCACTCACCTGATGGACTCTTTTGAAGGCAAACCCCTCCACACTTCAGTTCCCTCTGCCCTCTCTCCTTTTCCAAGACATTTATCTACCTTTTGGTTCCCTTCTTCGCGCAAAACCGCCCCGTTTGCCCCCCAGATCTCCNGAGCAGCTCCAGGCACCACGCTGTGGGGGGGGGCAGAAACTCGGTGGCTGGCAAAGACGGGCGTTAAGGAAACAGGATGGAATTGTTAGCAAAGCAAATAGCCTTGCAGCCCGCGCCCAATGCTGTCCAAGGCCCCAGGCTCCGGCACCCCACGAAGCGGCGGAAAAAGGAGGAAGAAAGCGGGAGGCCTGAAAAAGGGGATCCTGAGGGGCAAATAAACAAGTCAGGATGGAAAAGGGACATAAAGCTGGGGGAGGGGGGGAAATGCGAAGAAAATTGAGCGAAGTAGGGAGGAAAGGTATCAAAATTCTTGATGCAAAGAGCCATTCAGGTTCGGCCAGTCTTTCTGGTGACAGGCAATTCAGTTACTCAAGCTCTATGTAATATACTTGGCCTCTAAACGCCCTCCGTACCCCATCCCCACCCCCATCCATTGCCTCCCTAACCCCCAGGTTTTATTTGCCAAGGAGATAGGGTGGGAAAATGTAAGGCTAAACGATACAACACAGTGCTCCTGGGCTTATGAAATTCGGCTGGCCCAGACTCCTGATGGCCCACCTGAGAAGACTGGGAATTGCCTAGATTTGACAGCCTAATGTTTGACTCACTGACGATTAATTCTGTGAATTAATGCACCGTTCCTGCCAAGACAGACTTAATCAGAGAGAGATGATGTTTTTGAGAATTTATTACTCAAGCATTTGCTCTAGGAAGATTTAAATGGTATCTTTAGTCAAATGTAGATGGTTATCATAACTATTAATGGCTCCAGATTAGAATCAAATAAAAACTTGATTGGCATACAGAACATGGCATCGACTTCTGACCCCAGATAGCTGGCCTTACCTCACATTTACAGTCTTCCTACTCTACCTCCCAGCCCTTTACATTCCAACAATGCTACAGGGTTTCCCAACTGGGCCAACATTCTCATATTTTGTACACATTGGTTTCTCTTTGTGGAATCCTCACCCTATCTCTACTTAAATGCTACTACCTCTTGGGGAAAACTTACCTTGTCTCCTCAGACAGAGTTAAGGACATGTATCAACCTCTCTCATTCTCTGAACTGCTCCCTTAAAACCAATATACTTCTAACATTTGTGTATTTCCCTACTGAGCTATATGTTTCTTGAGGCTAGCCCAAGCCTTTGCATACTCAACACCTAGTATAAACCCTAGCACAAAATAATAGATCAAAAATGTTTTTGAGGCACCTGGCTGGCTCAGTCTGTGGACCATGAGACTCTTGATCTTGGGGCTGTGGGTTTGGGCCCCACATTGGGAGAAAAGATTACTTAAAGGAATAAAATCTTTTAAACAATGTTTTTGAATGAGTGAAAAAAAATCCATATTTTTTCCTAGCAAAATTGACTTCCTATGGCTGGTTATATGACCAAGTGAACAAAGGGCTTTTCAGATTTTCTTAGAGGTAAAAATATGCCTTTTCATTACTTGCCTCAAAGAGAGGCTGGAAAATACAACATTTAATGAATCAAAGTATTTATCACCTAAGAGTCCTTTAACATTTCAGACCCTTAAACAGGTCCTTAAATGACCCCTGAGCAAAGTTCAAAAAAACAGTGAACTGTTTGTTAATAGACAACACATTTCTTAATTCAAGAGGCAAAACACTACAGATGTACAGCTTAGCCTCAGAACCCTCATCCAAGAGTTTCTAGTAAGACCACAGTGATGGTACCAAGGAGTCAAGGTAACAAACAAGAGAAAAGCAAGGGGTTCAATAGTATCTTAGTTTGGGCATGAAAACTATGGTTGTACTGCTGGCACTTTCTTTGTGGCATCAACAGGTTTGGTAGCAGTGCACAAAGGTTTTGTTCAAACACTGGAATCATACTTTTACTCCTTGGTGACTCTAGTTAATAATATTGTTGGTTCTTCATTTCTTTAGAAATGGCAACTGGAAGTCTTGATGGCCTTCTCCCCATCAGGCTGTATGGCAAGAAGAAGGTTGAGAGAAACTTTGAAAGTCAATATTTTCCTAACCCAATGCAACAAAGAGCCTTTTATAACTATGCTCCATTCAGGACACTAATGTGAAAGAACTGTTTGTCTAACCCCCATCTTTATAGAGCTTTGCCTTAGCTGGACCTTTGGGACTAGGGGCTGGAAAAGAAAATAAATGATCTGTGAAGGAAAGGGAACATCTGGGTCTAATTCAAACATCTGAAGATATGGATTTTCTCTCCTCATCAAAAATTCTGAACTGTACTTAAAAAAAAGAAAGAAGGAATGATGATAAGGAAGTGCCATGCATCATCTCTCTATGTAAGTCCATTTCCCTGTTCACGTTCTGTTAAACCTGATGGCTCTCAGTCTCCTCCGTGCCCTATAGCCTGATGGGAAGAAGGCCATCATGGCTTCCAGCTGCCATTTCTAAAGAAATGGAGAACCATAATTAAAATAGCCCAGAGGTGCCTGGGTTTCTCAATGAGTTAAGCATCCGACTTTGGCTCAGCATGATCTCATAGTTCATGGGTTTAAGCTCTACATCAGGCTCTGTGCTAACAGCTCAGAGCCTGGAGCCTGCTTTAAACTGTGTCTCCCTGTCTCTCTGTTCCTCCATTGCTCATGCTATCTCTCAAAAATAAATAAATGTTTAAAAACTGTTTTTAAATAATAAAACAACTTTGTAAGATTTTTATATGTTCCCATGTTTGTGAATTTTGTAAGCCCTTATCTGAATTCCAATAATAAACAGTAATAAAAGTATTAAAATTAAAAAGTCCTAGATATAAACTTCCAGTTATAAGTCCTGGGGATGTAACGTATAGGATGATAACTGTACTGAACTATACTGAATTGTATATTTGAAAGTTGCTAAGACAGTAGATCTTAAAAGCTTGCATCACAGGGGGGTACCTGGGTGGTTCAGTCAGTTAAGCATCCGACTTTGTCTCAGGTCATGATCTCAGTTTGTAGTCTGCGTCGGGCTCTGTGCTGACAGCTCAGAGCCTGGAGCTACTTCAGATTCTGTGTCTCCCTCTCTCTCTGCCCCTCCCCTGCTCACACTCTGTCTCTGTCTCTCTCATAAATAAACATTAAAAAAGATTTTTTTAAAAAGCTTGCATATGTTTGGTGATGGGTGTTAACAAGACTTAGTGTGGTGATGTTTTGCAACATATACATATATTGGATCATTCTGTTGTATATCTGAAACTAATATGTCTGTTATATCTCAATTTAAAAAGAAAGGCCTGTGCATAACAAGAATATGGGAAGCAGAGACACAAATGTCCTGATTTTTAGTGGAGAAATGTACCCAGTAGACAGAGAAGATGGTGGTATCAAAGGAAAAAGAAACAGGCAGAATCATAATGCCTATGAGATGGAAGAAATGGACACAAGAACAAAGGACATCAGCCAGGGCATCAGAAAGACCCCTTAAGTGAACCCCTTTGGTTCCACCACCACCCCAATTCAAACCAAAGTGACCTTTCAAAAATACAAATCTGTTTCTGTTTCTCCATGCTTCAAGTTCGGTGGGTATCCTGCAGGGTTAAGTCCAGACTCCTGTGTGCACACACATAATCACTCAGGACTTCATTCCTGCCAGTTTGATCAGCACCATTTCCCACCCCTCTGTTCAAGCGTCTTAGGGCCTAGGTCTTCTGAACTAGTTCCCTAAAAAAGGCCTATGATCCTCCTCCATCTTTGCATTTGCTCCTTTTTGAAAGGAAGCGTTAAAAAGGAAACCAGCTATTCTTTTCCTTGGCACTTCCTACAGAGGGCGCAGCCATCTCCTACCCGGCACCACGACTGCCCTCAGACCTCTGGTGAAGCCCAAGATCGTTAAAATGAGGACCAAGAAGTTCATCCGGCTCCAGTCAGACTGATATATCAAAATTAAGCAGGACTGGCAGAAACCCAGAGGCACTGACAATAGTGTGAGCAGAAGATTCAAGGGCCAGATCTTGAGGCCCAGCATTGGTTACGGGAGCAACAAGAAAACAGAGCACATGCTGCCCAGTGGCTTCCGGAAGTTCCTGGTCCACAGTGTCAAGGAGACTGAAGTGCTGCTGATATGCAATAAATCTCACTGTGCAGGGATTTCACAATGTCTCCTCCAAGAACCGCAAAGCCTTTGTGGAAAGAGCAGCCCAGAGGGCCTTGAGGATCACCAATCCCAATGCCAGGCTGTGCAGCAAAGAAAAGAAACAGACAGACAGCTTATGTGCATGTCGTATTTGTGTTAATAAAACCATAATACTACAAAAGAAGAAAAAAGGAAACCAGATGTTAAATAGTTAGGGCAGACTGTAGAGAACTAGATAGTCACAAAATCGGGTCTTAAGGGCACCAAAAAGTTCCCTCGTCCAGAATTACCTCCACTCCTTACCTATCACTTTGCCTAAACTATTTGTACTTCTATATTTAATGCAGAGCACCTCCCTTTTCTCCAGGAGATACACATTATGTCATTATCATCTAGTAACACTTTATAGTAACACTACCTATGGGATTAGTTTTCATTCGGGTATCAGGTATGACAAGGTCACTGAGGAAATGAGAGTTTTGATGAGGATGAACTTGATTCTGAAGTCAGTAAGAAGGCAGATGTGAACATATCACCTTGGTTGATGACACTGGGCAAGAAAGGGACAACATAAGGGCATGTGGAATTGAGCATGACTGTAAAGAGAGAGGGAGCTGAGGTATGGAAGAAGCAATCAGAAATAAGTTGGTAACGAAAGCAAAGTTTATCCACTGTAATGGTTAATTTTATGTATCAACTTGGCTGAGCCACAATGTCCAGATATTAGGTCAGACACTATTCTGGATGTTTATGTGAAGATGCTTTTGGATGAGATTAATATTTACATCAGTGGACTTTGGGGGCACCTGGGTGGCTCAGTCAGTTGGGTGTCTGAGTCTTGATTTAGGCTCAGGTCATGATCTTGCAATTTGAAGGTTCTAGCCCTCCATGAGTCTCCATGCCAACAGTGCAGAGCCTGCTTGGATTCTCTCTCTCTCCCTCTCTCTGCCTCTCCCCCACTTGTACACATTCTCATGCTCTCAAAATAAATAAACTAAAAAAAAAAATAAAAAAGCTTTAAATCAGTAGACTTTGAGTAAAGCAAATTGCTCTCTATAATGTAGGTGGGCCTCATCCAATCAGTTGAATAGAACAAAAGACTGACCTCCATGGAATAAGAAGGAATTAGCCAGCAGACAGCCTTTGGACTTGAATGACAACACTAGCTCTTCCCTGGTCTCCAGCCTGACAACCCACCTTGAAAATTTTGGACTTGCCAGCCTCCATAATTACACGAACCAATTCCTTGAAATAAAAGATAGATAGATAGATAGATAGATAGATAGATAGATAGATAGATAGATAGATAGAGATAGACAGACAGACAGACAGACATGCATACAATTTGTTTCGTTTCTCTGGAAAACCCTAATATATCGATTTAAAGTTGATCTTACTGATTTCTTCAAGGCTGAATATATGTATTTCAAATTTCTAAAGCATAGAGAGCTCTCAATAATTAATAACAGAAATCCCCTCAAAGTAGCTAAAGAAGGGATTTATTAGCTAATGTCATTGCAAAGGACAGGGATACAGCTTCAGACACACCTATATTCAGAGACAAAAACAGTGCTGTCAGAACTCTCTTTGATTCTCTCCCTGACCTTATGCACAGCGAAATGACCCCCAAACAACTCTAGGATCACATCTTTACTGCTTGTAGCCCAAGGGGAGAGAGGCTATTCCTCCATCCTCACTTTTCATATTCTAGGCAAGTATTCTAATCAGTCCAATACAGACTCCTGCACCCCACTCACTCCTCACTCCTGTGGCAGAGGGTAGGACACTGTGATTAGACAGTCCTACCAGCACCGCATAGACTCCTTATCTTTAAAGGGAAGGTGTTGCTTAAAAAAAAGAAGGGACATCTGGAAGACACAAACAAAAGATGTCCACTATTAGAGGATGTGGAGAAACAGGCACCCTCCTACACTGTTGGTGGGAATGCAAACTGGTGCAGCCCCTCTGGAAAACAGTGTGGAGGTTCCTCAAAATGTTAACAATAGAACTCCCCTATGACCCAGCAATAGCACTGCTAGGAATTTACCCAAGGGATACAGGAGTGCTGATGCATAGGAGCACATGGACCCCAATGTTCATAGCAGCACTCTCAACAATAGCCAAAACATTGAAACAGCCTAAGTGTCCATCAACGGACGAATGGATCAAGAAGATGTGGTTTATCTATACGATGGAATACTACATGGCAATGAGAAAGAATGGAATCTGGCCATGTGTAGCAACATGGATGGAACTTGAGGGTGTTATGCTGAGCGAAATAAGTCAGGCAGAGAAGGACAGCTACCATATGTTTGCACGTATAGGAGGATTAGGAGGAACTTAATGGAGGACCGTGGGGGAGAAGAAGGGGGGAAATAGTGGGGAAGAGGGAGGGAGGCAAACCATGAGAGACTCTTGAATGTTGAAACAAATTGAGGACTGATGGGTATGGCGGGGGAGGGGAAGGGGTGATGGGCATGGAGGGGGATACTTGTGGGGATGAGCACTGGGTGTTATATGGAAACCAACTTGACAATAAACTATTTTAAAAAAAATAAAATATGATGCATTCTAAGACATACTATTATGCATAAAAAGTCTTGAATGTTGTGAAAATATTCTTCTGGTATAATGTCAAGTGGAATAAAACAAGATGCAAAATTAAAAAAAAAAAAAAAAGATGAACACAGTCTTGACTGCTCCACTAGGAAACTTCAGGTTTAGGAATAAAAGATGCAGAATCCAACTAGATTTAATATACTCCCCTATATTCCTCTCTGGGGTGCCTCCAAACTTCTTGGTAGGCAGAACCTGGGCCACAGCTTTCTAGCTCTGAAGGAGGAAACTCATTCTACTGCCAAGAAATTGTCCACAAATGGGAAGCCATGAGATTAACTAGTCCTATGTACTATTTCTGTTCTGTAGGAAGTGATCAGAGCTTGAATGGAAGCAGACCCATTCAGGGAGCTGCCTAGAGCTGAAAGAGCACTAGAAATGTAAGGTGACAGGAGAAAAAACAAAACTATTTTCTTGTTCCTTTCAGGGGACACAAAGGCACTTCTGCAGAGCCTGCAAGCACCCTGTGGAGATTCCATAGATACCTCTGCTGCAGGGCGGAATGGAAGTATAAACCTGGTTTTTCCCAAAGGGGTGTAAATACCCACTGGAAGAGCAGCTGGCTTCATATTTCTTGAAAAAGGGAC
>NW_027530368.1:5302337-5395254 GCF_008692635.1 Crocuta crocuta | reverse complement strand
GAAGGACACATACGCACATACCACTGCTTTGGCCCATTAGGGTCAGGAGCAAATAGAAGATGGAAAAGACTTGACCCACTAAAAAGCAGTGGCTATGAAGACAAGGAATGTTCTCTCTCCTCCCTCAGGTAGGAATACTCAGGAGGGGTATGTGGGTCCAATCCCCTTAAGGCGGTAGTATAGCAGCAATGTGCATAGGCTCTGGAGCCACAACGCCAGGGTTCACGTTCCTGGCTTTTTCCACTGAAGTTGTATGGCAATGGAAAATATACTTCTCCCTGTGCCTCGTGGGGAAAATAATAGTTACCAATCTCATAGGATTAAATGACCTCATAAATGTAAGATGCTTAGAATAGTGTTTGTCACATAGTGAATGCCAATGGAAGTTTGCTATTTTTAAATATTTTGTTCCTTGTCATTCTGGATAGAGCCTCATCCTAATTTTCATCAGCAAAATATCCTCCAAGTTCTTGGCTGACTCTTAGCCAATGATCTTAGTTTCAAATACCTATTGAAATGTTCCATATTTATAAAGTGTTTTCGATAATGATTGCAAGATTTTCTATATTTTAGGGGATTAATTTTTGTGTTCACCAAACACAACTAATGGTGAATGATTGCTTCCTTTCTTTGGGACTATTTAGGAGAATATTAAGTGTAAGATAAACATTCAAAAATAAAAACTTTTACCTGATTAAACCATACCTTCTACCTTAATCTTTGATTGAAAAAGTGGCTGAATAAATTTAAAAATAAATTGATTTTTTAATGTTTATTTTTGAGAGGGAGAGAGAACAGGTGGGGAAGGGGCAGAGAGAGAGGGAGACACAGAATCTGAAGCAGGCTCCAGGCTCTGAGCGGTCAGCACAGAGCCCAACGTGGGGCTCAAACTCATGAACCGCAAGATCATGACCTGAGCCAAAGTCAGATGCTTACCCAGCTGAGCCACCCAGGTGCCCCAATTTGTTTTCATTTTAAGATTGATATTTGGCACTAACTGCCACAAATAAGCAGTAAAATTATGTACCAAGTCCTCCATGATTTACCAAGGTTCTTTGTTAGAAGGCAGTCAGCCTCAAATGACAGAAAACCTAACAGACGTTGTTAATAACAAGAAAACTTATCTCACATGACTCTGAAAACGGGTGGTTCCCAGGCTAGCTCAAAGGTCGATAATGTCCTCAAGGATCCAAGCCTCTTTTCCCTCCTCTTTGCCATTCTCAGTGGACTGGCTTTTCATCATGATTTCAAGTTGACTGTCAAAGCCTTAGACATCGTCTTCATTCTATAGCATACCAAACAGGAAAGGAAGGAATTGGTGGGAAAAGAGCCTTCTTTACATAAATTAACTTTCTCTCTCTTAGTCGGGGAAGAAAATCTTAAAAACAGGCCAGAGCTGGGCCATGTGTCCACACCTAGACTAATGACTGGCAAAGAGAAAAGTAAAATGACTGGTTTAGATTACTTATAATTTATCCCAAGGTGGGACGTACCTTCCCTGGTTACACCACAACCAAACGATAATTGGGAGGGCCTCTCTCGGTAAATGCAGGGGTACATGCTGGGTAGGCAATAAAGAGTTGCTGCAGCACTCTGCTCCTCCCACTGCCCGCTTCTGTACCATTTCCAGGTAAGCACTTTGACCTTACACTCAGGCCATACTTAGCTTCTTGCAGTTTCCAAATACATTTCACAGCTGCCAGGTTCTGTTTACACTGCTCTGTATGCCTAGAATGTTCTTCCTCCCACCTTTCCTTTCTGCCTTTTGCAGAAGATCTTCCCAATACCTTGGCCTCTCAGTTCCATGATTTCCACTCCTCCAGTAATCTAACTCACCCCCCACCTTCGCCCCTTATTTCATGGCCATACCCAAGACTCGTCATTAGCTGATCTCCTTCAGAGTCTCCATTTCCTGTAGCTTCTACTAGCTCAGGGATCAAATTCTCCAAACCCACTATCTGTTTCTATGAACCAAAGGACAAAAATATAAACCTTAAATTTCCAGCATTCACAAATACTGGAGTTCTTCCTGTTTCCATCCCTAGTTTCCTATCCATACTTTTGGAGACCAGAATTCCAGAAATACAATGTACCACTGTTATTTCCCTCTTTCCTATCCTGATACTGTCTGTGAACTATTGTCTCTGAATTATTATAAAAAATGAGAGAGAAGGGTAATTTACTATTTTGGCTACCTCTATGGTAGAAAGATAACTGTCCACATTTCTTGCATGGCACAGTCAGAAGTCAGGAGAAGCCAGTGGAAGAAGGACCAAAGCAGTTTCTCATCTTTTTTTCCAGAGACTGTGCTTCATAAAATAAAGCCTGAACATACTAAGGCAGTTTTTCCACAATTCAGCCTGCTGTGTCTTATATCAGTGGAAATTCTGTCTACATTCTGGAACTGGGTTATCAGTTTTCAGCATTCTGTTTGTTTATTTGTTTGTTTTGGTCTTTTAGTGAGAAGTCATGTGCTATATATATATATACATTGGGGGCTACCAGCCAAATACTATTTTTTCTTAAATTCAGTTAAGATAGTGTCAAACATTTCACAAAAAGCTAACCCATTTTAGAATATTTTTTAAAGCATTCTCCTTATTTACTTCTCTGTATAAAAAAAGTAAATAAATTATATGGGGGGAAATGAACTGCTTCACATATTATGCAAAGCAGGAACCACGAGAAATGAAGAACAAACATTAAAATATCCCTGGATAAAATCCACGTGTACAGAAGATGACTCAGGATGTTATAAATAACTCATATGAGGTAAAGCAAACATGCAATATTTATACATCAGTCTCTGAAAAAAGGACATATTTTATTAATCCTCAAGTTCCTTAGCAGATTAATAAGAAAAGCTTGGTATATATTATCAAGAAGTCCAACTGCTGGGCCCAAAGAAAACTCTAATTATTTCAAGGTGAGTTTGCTTCTTTTTCATCAGATTCATCATCCATAACCTAAAACCAAAAAAAAAAAAAAGAGAGAAAATTAAGAATTAAGAAAAGGATTCGAAACTGTTATTTTCCTGATTTTTATCCTTACTTGTTTACCTGAAATACTCTATCCTATAATTCTATAATAATGCATGTCAATCCATTAAGAACAATTCTATCAATAGTCCCCAAAGTACAAGGTTTGTCTTATAACTGGTATTGCAACAACACAAAAGCAAATTTAATATTAACAAATTAATTAAGTACTGGTCTCTTTTGTTTGTCCCCCCAAAAAATCTTCCAGTAGCAGAGTTTGAGCCGGACACTAACTATAGCCACTAACTAAATGGTATTTCCTAGCCACAAGACTAATGTAATTGACTGTTTGTTTGTTTTTCCCAAAAGTATTCTGTTGACTTAAATATCTCCTGGGGAGCCACAGCAAATTGTTATTACCAAAATATATATTAGAAAAATGAATCCCTAAAAAAAGTAAAGAAACAAAATATCATACTAGCAACTAATTATTTTGGTCTTACTCAGATAAAAATTCATTTTAAACTTCAGAAAAATATGAGGACATTTATTTCTATCAAGTTAAAATATTAGAAAAATACTAATGAATGCCTGGTTTAAAAAAATGAAAAGATTAACATCTTTTCATGGGTTAACGTATTACTCAGAAAATAAAGAGCAACTTCTTTGAAGAGGAAGAATTCTATAAGCCTAAGAAATATTTGTTTTTGTCTTCAACACACCTACTACAATTAAATACCAATTCAAGTTTATAATCTAACTACCAATTCCTTACTCCATCCTGGACAAGTGAACAAAAATGTTCCTTTATCGATCCACCAAAGTGTCAAATAATGCAATTCTTTAAAAAGGCATAAAGGGCATAGAGAAGATAATGGAACAAAATAAGTTTTTCTCTCTCCTTCTTTTCAATGTTTATTTATTTTTGAGAGAGAGAGAACAAGCGCATGCACACAGGAGGGGCGGAGGGGGCAGGGGAGACAGGATCTGAAGTGGGCTCTGTGCTGATAGCAGAGAGCCCAACGTGGGGCTCAAACTCACGAACTGTGAGATCATGATGAGCTGAAGTCGGACCCTTAACCCACTTTTGTTTCTTTACATCTAAAAGAATCTGGTTCTGACCTGACACTATCATGGAAAAATAATTCTCTTATAGTTTCTCTTTTGAGTTGAGTAAAATTTATAGTATTTACTTCAAGGAACTAGTATTTTATAATCAATCTCAGCAACACTCAAAATTCAAAGAATTTTGTCAATTACTTCCTATTTTCGGCAGAACATTCCTAAATTTGGAAAAATATTTCCAAATACTTATTTAATACAAACAATGTACACAACATGTATAACACCTAGGGCTAAGTGTCGCAGAGGAACACAAAGACCTGGATACGATTACAAGTCTCTCAAGGAACTTAACCCATAAACATTAAGTCTAAAACACACACACACTGAAAGAGGCTTTGAAGCAAAGCCAAGAGAGCTTAAGTCCAAGCAGAGGACTGCTAAGGCCTTCAAAGAGGAAATGGCAGGCACTGAATCTGAACTGTCATATAATATTGGCATACCTGTTCTACACCCTCTACTTCTGGAATATAAAACTGCAGCATGTTCTGAATTCCATTCTTCAGAGTAATCATTGAGCTGGGACAGCTGGTACAAGAACCTTGGAGTTTGAGCTGTACAATGCCATCTTCAAAGCCTTTATAGATAACGTCTCCTCCATCTTCCTGCACAGTTGGCCTGTGGTCATGGAATATTTGTGATGTATGTAAAAGAACTTAAGTATCAATCAAAAAAATTTACAACAACTCAGGGCTTAGATGTTATACCAGTAAAATTCACAAAGTTAGAGCTACCTATTACAATAGAGAAGGAGAACTATAGTTATTCTCATTTGTAACTCTCTTTTTATTTTTGGATAAAATGCCAAAATTCATGCATCAAATATTCTCCACTTGTTATACTTTAATCTTGCTTACTAATAATCTTTTCAGGCATTTAAGATCTCAAATTTCCCAATAATTACAGGGATTACATAAGATATAATCATTCACTTCTTCTGAGTGAACAGAGGCCGACTGACATGACACATGCTGGCTTTTTTTTCCCCCTAGGTAAACTAAGTAACAAAATATAACATTTATACAGAAAATGTATAAGTCATATATGACCAATTAAATGAATTTTCACAGAGTGAACACACATTTGACCCAGGCCAAGACACAATTTTAGCACCCCAGAAGTTCCCTTTGTACTTCCTTGCAACCAAAGGTAACCATATTGTTTAATTCTGTTTTTTAACTTTATAATTTATAAATATAAATTCCATTTTAAATACATACAGTATTTACTTTTTGTATTTGGCTTGTTTTACTCTTTATGAGATTCTTCCACATCATCACATAGGATGTGAAATGTCAGAATTTATCCCTGCTATTACTGATGGACTTTTGGGCTAAAATCAGTTTTTGGCTTTTACAAACAGAACAGCTATGAAGATCCCTGCAGATGTGTTTTGCTATACATATATATATGATACTGGGCACATACCCGAGCATGGAATTGCTGGGTCAAGAATGCACACACATTCAAATGTAGTAGCCATGGCCACAATCTTAGATGCCCTCTGCCCAGCTTCTCATGCTCTAGCCTCACACCAAGAAACCGCAAAATGTCCACAGGAAGCCTTAATGAGCTTCCCTTCTCTCTAGGATCTTGTGTGCTTTGGCAGCTCTCTACTGTTTTCAAATGAAAAAAAATTGATTGTATTTTATCTAGTTTTTCTGGGAGTTCTCACCTGGGGGACTGGTCTGCTATAAGCAAAAGGGGAAGCCTGTGGTTCTGCACTCATCGAAATTTACTCTTTATGGGCCTGAAAAAAAGTACTTCCCTTTTCACAATCTTCCTGAACACTGTTTAACTCATTTTTTCACTTTAAGAAATTTGGTATTCCCACAAATCAAACCTAGATGATGACTGTGAACAATAAAGTCCTTCACTATGTTGAGACAGACTGTTTTAATATTTTGAGCAAATAGACACGATGTACAGGCTTTAAATTCAACTGCCATGGTTACCAATTGTGGGTTACATTTACTTGTACTTATTTATTGGAATTTTGTTTTTTGTTCCCTCATGGACAGCTAAAAGTGAACTGCTATAATGAACATTGCCTCTGCAGTATATTTGATTTCAGGCAGAAAAATGAGCATGTACCGTATTCTGGTATCTAACAATTCCTTAATCATTGCCACAACTTCATCATCTTCTTCAGATCCTAGACACAATTACAAATAAAATATATTAACAGTAGAAATTTTATATCCACACAAACACAAGTATTAAAACGGGATGATTTTAACTTAATGTCTCATTAAAAAAATTAAAGCACAGAACATGTAACTTGGTATGGTAATACAAGAAAAATGGAAATGATGGTTGGGGAGACGAAAAGATCATTCATTTGATTCTCTGAAGAAAATTAAGGAGCACTGGTCAACTCAACAGGTGGCAATAGGGGCGCCTGGGTGGCTTAGTCGGTTAAGCGTCCGACTTTCGCTTAGGTTATGATCTCGCAGTTCGTGGGTTCGAGCCCCGCGTCGGGCTCTGTGCTGACTGCCGGCTCAGAGCCTGGAGCCTGTTTCAAATTCTGTATCTCCCTCTCTCTCTGACCCTCCCCTGCTCGCGCTGTCTCTCTCTCTCTCTCCTAGAAATAAATAAAAACCTTAAAAAACAAAACAAAACAAAAAAAACAGGTGGCAATAAAGGTGAGTAACTGATTTAACTTGACCTACTAGTGATGTTTAGGGTTTAAATTTTTTTAGTCAATAAATCTGTAAACTTTCATCATCTCCAAGGATTGAAAAATGGCAGAGAAAAAAGACTGCCTGGATTCTGATGGAAACTTAGAGACACAAAAGCATACTTACTTCATAAGTTAAAGTTACATTTTTAATTTTTTCAATTTAGTGGTTTTCAAAATGACAATGACACTATAAATATAGATATAACCTTTGTGGAAATTTCCAAAATTTCTACAAATTTGAATTAAAAAATCAGTTTTTCATTTTGGGTCACTTTTCTTTTTCTTTTACTTTGTAAGGTTATATACTGATCTTCCCCAATGCCTTTTTAAGGGTTTAAAATTTTTTTTTGAAAAAAATAAATAAAATTTTAAAAACGTTTTTAGAAATTTACCTTTAGGAAAACTAAAACTACAGATAATTCAAATTACACTATAATATACACCGGAGTTCTGACAACAATGTAAATAACAATTTTCAATATTAAAATATATTAACTTTGTATCTTTTTTTTAAAGTTTATTTACTTATTTTGAGAGACAGAGTGATGCATACGCCTGCACACATGGGAAACTGGCAGAGAGGGGGAAAGAAAGAATCCCAAGCAGGCTCCAAACTGTCACCATACAGCCTAACTCGGGGCTTGATCTCATGAACCATGAGATCATGACCTGAGCAGAGATCAAAAGTCGGAGCCTTAACCAACTGAGCCCCAACTTTGAGTCTCTATTTTCTTAATGTTCTTTGCTTTTTAAGTTTATTTATTTATTTTTGAGAGAGACACAGAGAGAGAGAGAGAGAGAACAAGTGGTGAAGGGAGAGAGAGAGAGGAAAAGAGAGAATCCCAAGCAGGCTCTGCTGTCAGTGCAGAGCCCTGTGAGGGCTCAAACTCACGAACCATGAAATCATGACCTGAGCCAAAAATCAAGAGTCGCATACTTAACTGACTAGACCACCCAGGTCCCCCTTAAATCTTTTTTCTCTTTTTAATAAAATAAACAAAATATAATAAAGCTAAAATTCTCTTTTGTCAAAACCTAAGTTCTATTCCCCACCATCACTTCCATAAACAACTACCACTATTGTTTAGTATATATCTTTCTAGTGCATTTACATTAAATTTAATGTGCAAATTTACACAGATGAGATCATACTACACATACCATTCTATACCTTTTTTCTATCTAATATAGCCTACAGGTCCATATCAACATATATAGATACACCTCAAATTTAAAATTTTTTTGATATTTTTATTTTTGAGAGAGAGAGTATAAGTGGGGAAGGGGCACAAGGAGACAGAGACATAGGATCTGAAGCAAATTACAGGCTCTGAGCTGTTGGCACAGAACCTGGCATGGGACTTGAACTCACAGACTGGGAGATCATGACCTGCGCTGAAGTCAGATACTTAACCAGCTGAACCACCCAAGCGCCCTGATATATCAAAATTTTTATTTATTTTTTTTAATTTTAAAAAATGTTTTCTTTATTTCTGAGAGAGAGAGGGAGAGACAGAGGGACAGCATGAGCAGGGGAGGGTCAGAGAGAGAGGGAGATACAGAATCTGAAACAGGCTCCAGGCTCTGAGCTAGCTGTCAGCACAGAGCCCGATGCAGGGCTCAAACCCATGAACTGGGAGATCATGACCTGAGCTGAAGTCGGAAGCTTAACCGACTGAGCCACCCAAGTGCCCCTCAAAATTTTTAAAATAGGTACACAGTAATTGTATAGATTTCTTTTCATTTAGCTAATTTCTTGGTTATTTCAGTTGTTTCCAGTTAGCTGCTATTTCTAACAATCTACAGCATACAAGCCTATGTCAAGTATGACCACTATACTTTTGCAAATGTATCTATGAGATTAATTCCCAGTGGTGGGATATTTGGGTCAAGAGGCTTGTGTATTTTTCAATTTGGGGAGGTGTAATCAAATGGCTCTACAAACACTCTATCAATTTTACATATATATCCACCATGAACACCTATAGCTCTTTCATGTATTATTTATAGTTTGCATAAATGGTATATATGTTAAGAGTCTGTAAGTAACCACACCCTTTGATTTTCCTTTTTCAATTAGTATTTTCTTTTATATCTTTTCACATTGTATCTCCCAATTTAGTTCATTCTTTTTAATTGTTTATATATATTTTAAATATTTCAATGAACATGCTTCATGTACTGTTCTGTGTACATTTACAAGATTCATTTCAGGTATATATCTAGAAGTGGAAGTGTTCATCTAAAGGTGACTATACAAATGTTTCTGTGTGTACATATATATGTATGTAAACACATGACAATATCTTGATACTAGAGAAAGGAAAAACTTCATCAACAAATTGTAATAACCACAGCTAATATTTACCAAGCTCCATGTGCACTTACTCTTCCAAGTGCTTTACACAAAGTTAACTTATTCAAAAGGTACAAAAAGCACAAACCATAAAGGAAAAGGTGAATATATGTGACTACATAAAAAGAAAAACTTCTGTACTTGCTTCAACAGCACAAATACTAATACCCGAATGAAACAGAGGAGGTGAACGTGGACTCTGAGCGAAGATTACAAGCAAATTCACGAAATGTTTTTTCAAAAAAAGGAAAAAGACAAATTTCTAAATGATAAGAATCCTAAACACAGGAGAAGGTTAGGAATGGTTAGGGAGGTTATTTCCAATAAATATACCTAACAAAGGATAAATGCCCTGAATATTTTTCAAAAACCTGCAAAAATCAACACAAAAAAGACAACCATTTTTTGAACAATGGGAAAAGATTATGAACAGGAAATCTACTGACAAAAATAATGGCCGGTAAACATATGAAAACCTTCAGGCTCAGTTCTCATTAAGGAACTGCAATTAAAACAAGATACCATTTACACTTAACATACTGATTTAAAAAAAAAAGTAAAAGACACTAAGTGGTGATAAAGATAGAAGAAAGTTTAAATTCTCATATACTACTAATTAGTATATAAATTAAAATAATTACAATACAGCAATTCTGGTTTGATGAATATATCATAAAGAAACTCTCCACCTATGCACAGACTTGTACAAGGTTGCCCACTGCAGCAATGTTTGTAATAGAAATTAGCAGAAACAATTCACCTGACCATAAGGAACAAATTAATTAAGTGTAGTTTCTTCATATAATAGAATACTATCTAGCACTTAAATAAACCAGAACTATATTTTTTCAAAATGGATGTATTTTAAAATATTATGCTCAGTGAAAAAAAAGGCTAATTGCATATAATAATATACATTATTTACATTTATGAACAAAACCCAATACTATATATTCCCTGCAGAGACTTGTATGTGTATAAAAGTTTAAAAACAAACCCAGTTTACACAAATCTCTGGAAGTAGAAAGGGGAAAAGGATGGGGGTTGTGGGATTTTGGTTGTGTCTTTAATGTTTTATTTAAATGTGTGTGTAAAGCAATTATGACAAAAAATTAACATCTATTAAATCTGAAAGGAGAGCAAATTGGTATACGTTATATTATTTTCTGTATGTTTGAAATTTTTATAATTGAAAAATTATGGTTTGGATAATATATCAATTTGTACACCAGTTTTCAAAAGTAATGGATAAAACTAGTATATGTGAAGTTTTGTTCCCTCAGGAACTGGTTCCAGAGCTAAATGATAAAAATCTGTATTCTCATGATTTCCTTTTTTTTTTTTTTTAATGTTTATGTATTTTTGAGAGAGAGAGAGACAGAGTGTGAGCAATTGAGAGGCAGAGAGAGAGAGAGAGAGAGAGAGAGAGAGAGGCACAGAATCCGGAGCAGGTTCCAGGCTCTTAGCTGTCAGCACAGAGCCTGATGTGGGGATCAAACTCATGAACCATGAGATCATGAACTGAGCCGAAGTCGGATGTTTAACCAACTGAGCCACCCAGCTGTCCCAGTATTCTCATGACTTCTGAAATCATGACAAATGTGAAGAAAGTAAAACAGTTTTTTAAAAAATTAAAATAAATATTAATTATACAACAAATTACCTGCTTCTCCTGAAGATGTCTCCTCAGTAACTAAGGGTAAGCCAGAAGCAAAGAAATCCATGATTGTTGCATAAATATCTGGTTTCAGTAAATTCCAGTCTAACTCTTCACTTTCCTGTAAATATTTAAAGGAAAATGTTATATTTCTAATCAAGAGTAAAGACTAATACAAAATAATACTTTGAATCTCTTAAGAACTTTGCCTGTGTATATCCTATACTGTACTCTGAATCTCTTAAGAATCTTTTCCACATTCTATAATAGCACTCATTTCTGGAGGAACACATGTTAATTCCAGTTCTTAATAGATCTGGCTTTTAACGACTTTTGGAAGATACAATCTAAGAACATTCCTCATGCATTTATTCATTCATTCATCAAACTTGTGTCAAGTGTGCTGGATGTCTTGTATACGGGATACCACAATGATTAAAATATATTTTTTCATGTGGTGAAGAGAGTTAAAATACTGCATGAATTCTGTGTTTAAAGAGAATGATAAAGAGATTTCCCATTCTTTTAAAGAAAATACAATATAGTTGCTTGACTAAATATACAAGATATCCCCACAAGTATTCAACGAATTCAACTTACATCTTACTCAAGAATACTGAAGAAACCCAATGATACAACTATAGAAGCAAAACATACAAAGTGTCTTATCTATGGCTGTCATGCTAGACGACTTGTGGACCTCCAACAAGCCTGGCATCCTTACGGAAGAATCCATAACTATGTCACCTCTGTGCCTGAACAACTACTTGGTTCCATTAAGAAAAGACAGGAGTATGGGGCACCGGGTGACTCAGTGAAGTGTTCAACTCTTGATTTTGGCTCAGGTCATGATCTCACAGTTTGTGCGATCAAGCCCTGAGCCCTGAGTTGGTATTCTCTTCTATCGTCTCTTTCTGTCCCTCCTCTACTTGTACCGGCCTTCTTTCTTTCTCCTATCTCAAAAACAAATAAAGTTAAAAAAAAAAAAAAAGGGGGACAGAAATATTAAATACCTAAATAGTACTAATATCTGAAAAGAGAAAGGGAGCATGTTTTGTTTTAGTTTTTTAAAGAGGAGCTCTTTAGGAGGAAAAACTATTAGATGCATTCCATTTAGATTCTTAGGAGGTTGTTAGCTAGGAGGTTGTTAGCTAGTGCCTATCCTTAAATACGATTAAAAATGAGTCTACATGCATAAAAGGGGCTATTTTTGTCATGGACTAAGAACCAACTTTGAGACACTATACAGAAGACAAGATAAATGGGCACCCCTGTGGATACAAGAACTAGTGAGTTGCCTTGGTGATTGGGAACGGGAAGTAGTTCCAGGTAACATTTTAATAAATTATTTGGAAGATGGATCAGAGGGCTACCTAAGATCGTCATTAACTAGTGACCTCTAGGGCCACCTATGTGGCTCAGATAAACAACCACCTTCAGCTCAGGACACAATCTCGCAGTTTGTGAGTTCAAGCCCCACATCAGACTGTCTGCTGTTAGCGCAGAGCCTGCTTCAGATCCTCTGTCCCCCTTTCTCTCTGCCTCTCCTCTGCTTATGCGTGCTCTCTCCCTCTCTCCCCAAAATAAACATTAAAAAATTTTTTTTAAATAAAGACAAATAGTGGGCTCTACTGATTAGGGAAAAATTGATAATAAAAAAATATTCTTTTTAAAAATTTTTTTTAATGTTTACTTATTTTTGAGAGAGAGAAGAGAGAGAGACAGAGTGGGAGTGGGAGAGGGGCAGAGAGAAAGGGAGACACAGAATCCGAAACAGGCTCCAGGCTCTGAGCTGTTAGCACAGAACCCAACACAGGACTCGAACCCACAGAGTGGGAGATCATGACCTGAGCTGAAGTCAGAAGTTCAACCAACTGAGCCTCCCAGGCACCCCAATAAAAAAAAATATTCTGAAGTTGTCTATGTGAGAAAAAAATGCAGTACATAAGCTTCAAATAAATTTATTTATTTAGAAAAAAATAACAGGCACCCTCCTACACTGTTGGTGGGATGTAAGCTGGTGCAACCCCTCTGGAAAACAGTGTGGAGGTTCCTCAAAAAATTAACAATAGAACTCCCCTATGACCCAGCAATAGCACTGCTAGGAATTTACCCAAGGGATGCATAGGGGCACATGGACCCCAATGTTCATAGCAGCACTCTCAACAACAGACAAAACATGGAAAGAACCTAAGCGTCCATCAACTGATGAATGGATCAAGAAGACGTGGTATATTTATACAATGGCAATGAGAAAGAATGAAATCTGGCCATGTGTAGCAACGTGGATGGAACTAGAGGGTGTTATGCTGAGCGAAATAAGTCAGGCAGAGAAGGACAAATACCATGTTTGCACATACAGGTAGATTAGGAGGAAGTTAACGGAGGACCATGCAGGAGAAGAAGGGGAAAAATAGTTGGGGAGAGGGAGGGAGGCAAACCTTGAGAGACTCTTGAATGCTGAGAACAAACTGAGGGCTGATGGGAGTGGGGGGGGGAGGGGGTGACGGGCATGGAGGAGGGCACTTGTTGGGATGAGCACTGGGTGTTAAATGTAAACCAACCTGACAATAAACTATTTAAGAAAAAAAAAAAAAAGAAAAAATAACAGGCACCTGGCTGGCTCCATCAGTAGAGAATATGATTCTTGATCTTGGGGCTGTGAATTAAAGCCCCATGTTGGGCACAGAGTTTACTTTAAAAACAAAAAACAAAAAAACCCCTGAAATTATCAGAGTTATTTCAAAGGACAGAACAACAAAAAACTATTACTCTGCTAAAGAAATGTATGATTCAGGGGTGCCTTGGTGGCTCAGTCAGTTAAGCGTCCAACTTTAGCTCAGATCATGATTTCACGGTTCACGGGATCGAGCCCCATGTTGGGCTCTGTGCTGACAGCTAAGAGACTGGGGCCTGCTTCAGATTCTGGTCTCCCTCTCTCTCTCTCTCTCTGCCCCTCCTCGGCTTGCGCTCTGTCTCTCTCTGTCGCTCAAAAATAAATGTTTAAAAGAAAAGAAAAGAAATGAATGATTCACTTTAAATAAAGGGAAATAGGCAATAGCCAAAGTTATCAGGGAGATGAGATAGTCCATAATGAGAAAGGTGACTGAAAGAAAACAAATCTACTACTCTACCTACTAAATATCAATATATGCCCTAACTTAGATTAATTATTAGTTATGTCATTTCACTTACGGAAAAATAGTAGAGCTAGAGAAATTCCAAAACGAGTAACTAAATTATGAACAAAAAAGGAAATAAAAGATGACTTACCAAAATCAAATCAAAGAAAAAAAAACTCACATAATCACAGTTTTCATCTAAAAAATGTTTATATGCCATTGGCTGTACATAAAAGGACTTAAAAAAAACTTGTTAAAATAAATATTTACTTTGCCATTTATAAAATGAAGACAAGAATATCTAGTTCTAAGAATTAAGCTAGATAATATATATAAAGCGCCTCTGCTATGTAAATGCCATATCAGACACATTGGAAATATTGAACAAAAGCTGGTCCTCCCGTAACCCTTAAAAAATATCAAAGAAAGCAAATTAAAGAATAATAAAGATAGGCCAGATGTCTCTAAAACAGTAAAGACATGGGATCAGTCAACACAGATTTACTCACCACAATCCTTTTGACAGAAACCACTTAAAGCCTGAAAATTTAGTCTATGAAATCATATATCATTGTTTCATTCTACAAAAATTTCTCAAAGTGCATATTTTGTGCCAGGCATTGTTCTAGGTGAATTTAACAAGACAGACAATCTGTATCTTTAAGGAGTTTACATTCCAGTATAGGAAAGGCAGGTAATAAAATAAACCGAAAAAGAAAATGACTTAAGTGATAAGGGCAGTGAAGACAATGAACAGGGTAATGAGTTCCTGGATGGATGATTACTTCAACTAATATGGTCAAGAAGGGGCTTTCTGAGAATGTAGAGCTACTAACACTTGTTCAAACACTTTGAATGACAGGAAAAAACATTTTACAATCAGGATATCTGCAAGAACAAATATGACCACTGGGATTGACACCACAGAGGAAAACCCTAATTCTCCTCCACACATGAACAGCTACAAAAGAATGCTGGACTATTTATTTGTACCAAGTCACTAACCCGGTCCACTGTTATCAGTCCTATCAATACATCAAGAACTCAGAGCAATCGTTTCAAATTGCTTATGAAGAGTTAAAACTTTTGATGTTGACAAGATACTGAACAGTGATTAAGTTCAGTGCATACATATCAATGAACAGATCTAAAAGAATACATAGTTCAAATTTAAACAATTCATTTCTCATTAATCTAGTATATTTAAAAATGAAACTGCCTTTTCTAGCACATACCACTTCAGCTGTTGAAACAGGCAGCATATTAAACTGATTTTTTTTTTTTTTGACATTTAGAGGTGAACCAAGTGCTACAGAACTACACAGCGCAATGCTCATGTTATAGCAGGATGTACAATGTGGCAGATGCCATGATAAAAGAACCCATTTCGAATGGAGACACATATTCATTCCGTTGGTCAAATATATAAACATGTGCTTTGATTATTTTTCTTTTCTACTCTATCATTTTAAATTAAGAACTAGTAAAAATATCAAATCCATCAATAAAATTTCAACTATGAAAGAAAAAAAGATTAGTAAAAAATAATACTTGGAGCCTAAATTCTAGATCTGCCCAGGTTGAGCCCTGGCCCTGCTGTAGGATAGATACATAATCCTGGACACAGCATTTAGCCATCTGAAGCTAAAATTTTTCTCTTCTGAAAAACAACAGATTTGGATAATTTCAAATTGAAAATTCTATTTAATAATTAACTTGAGAAATGTGAGAGGTAAATTTAACTTGAGGTTTTTAATAACAATATGTATAAAATACATTAAGAAAGGAAATTCAGAAAGGGATGCTGGACTCAGAAAAAACTAAAAGAACGTCACACCTTATTTTATATAATCCTATGTTTACCTTTGTAACAGTGATGAAATCTGGTCCAAAAAAGACACTTTTTACTCCTTCAATCCTAAATAGTTGCCTGTGAATAAATAAAAAATAAGAGATAATAAAATGCTTTATTACAGAAAAGTTTAAACATATACAAAGGTAGAGAGAAAAGTAAAAGAACATTTTCATACCCATCACTAGCATCAACAATTCACAGCCAACAATTATCAATTCATGGTCAATCTTGTTTCATTCTCTTACCCTCTGATCTAGCAACCCCACTCTTAGGTATTTACCTAAGAGAAATGCAAATATGCTCCACAAAGATGTGTACATGTATCTTTATAGCAGCTTTATTTACAAAAGCCAAAAAAAAAAAAATATCTGGAGACATCTATCTCTTAGTGAATAACCAAACAGACTGTGGGTACCTGTACAATGGAGTACTACTCAGCAATACAAAAGAACAGACTACTGGTACATACCAAAACAAAGAGGACTCTCAAAAGCATTAAGCTAAACGAAAGAAGACAGCCTGGGTGGTTCAGTTGGTTAAGCATCTGACATCGGCTCAGCTCACAGTCTCATGGTTCGTGAGTTTGAGCCCAATGTTGGGCTCCATGCTGATGGTACAGAGCCTGCCTGGGATTCTCTCTCTCCCTCCCCACCCCCACTCTGCTCTGTCCCCACCGGCACTCTCTCTCAAAATAAATAAACTTTAAAAACAATCTATAAATAAAATAAATGGGAAAAAAAGAAAAGAAGACAGAAGGAAGTCAAACACAAAAGACTATATGGTGCCATATATATGAAACTCTAGAAAAGGTGAAACTGTGGTGACAGAAAGATCAATAGTCACCAGGATGATAGATGTGTGAACTAACTTTATTACGGTAAGCATTCTGCAATACACACGTATATCAAATCAGCACACTGTATAGTTAAATTTACACAATGTTTTATATCAATTATATCTTAACAAAGCTGGAATTCACTGCCATGAAACAAAATAGTTACTAGGGTATGGAAGTGAAACAAGAATGAATGCAAACAGAAATGAGGGATTTCTGCAGTGATGAAAATATCCTGTATCTTTTAGTGGCAGTTATGCAATTATATATATTTAAGAAAACTCTGGACTGTTCACTTAAAATTGGTGAATTTCATTTCATATAAATTATACCTCATAAAACTAATTTTTAAAATCCTCTAAGATAGGAGGAAGGGAGGATTATAATTTGAAAAGCTCCTACAAGGGATTTTGAAATGCACCTTCCTTCCCCAATCACTGATACATGTACCATACATACCCAGTATACACTCTAGAGCAATTTCCTTTTTCTTGTATCCCTTTTAAGGAATAAAAGCGGACATACTCCAAAAAAGGTTATAGTTTACCTTTTCTTTGTCTATCATTGAAAAAGTGTTACTGGAATTACTATTTTTTTAATGTTTATTTTCAAGAGAGAGAGCGTGAGCGAGCACATATGCGCAGGGGAGGGAGGGGCAGAGACAGAATTGCAAGTAGGCTCCCTGCTGTCAGCACAGAACCAGATGCAGGGGCTAGAACTCACGAGATTATGACCTGAGCCAAAATCAAGAGTTGGACATTTAACTGACTGAGCCATCCCTTGGAATTAGTACTTTTAAATTATTTAAGAACTTGTCTGAAATGAGGTCACCTGGATGACGTCATCTATACAACCATTCAACATTACATTTATAAAAACTTACAAGATACTTGGTTGCATAGTTTGATCCAATAAACCCAAGCACAGACCTATAAGTATAGAGCCTTTGATTGGCTCTGTACATCTGCACTGTTAGCAAAGCTTTTTTCTTCAAATGAAAGGACTGTGCAAAAAATCAACCCAATCTTTGGGCCATGTTAGGGGAACTGCTTCAGGCAAGAGTTCATAGGTTCTGTCCCCAAAGAAAGAAAAAGCTGAAAAGGAGTTTCAAACATTATTATACATGCTTTGCCATTTAGGTTACTTTCTTTAGGACAATTCCAACTTCTACAATGTCCAGATTATGACACCCAGAACTGAGCACATATACCAAATGTAGTCTGACTTACTCAGAGTTCAAAGATTGTAACCTCTCTTGAGCTGGACACGAGGACTCTGTGACTGACTGACTTTTTTGAGTACTGCATCATATCAACAGAAATTACTGAAAGTTAGATTCTTCTATCCCGTAATTGTGCGATTCACTTAAAAAATTTAAGTAACAAGGCTTAATATTTGTTCCTGTTAGATTTTACCTTACTTGCTTTAACCTATCATTTTAGCCTAACGAAACTTCTTAAAAATTCCTCTGAATATTGCCACATAACATAGAAACAAGTCTTCCCATCTGGAAACTGATAGTTTTATCATTATTAATGTTGCTGACAGAGAGAAATATTGACTAAACATGGCAACTACAGAGATACTACAGATACTACAGGCCCTCTTACTTGTCTCTAGACAGATTTACACTCAACTTAAATTTCGTTGTCCCNATGCTGAGAACAAACTGAGGACTCATAGGTGTGTGTGTGGGGGGAGGGGGGAGATGGGCACAGAGGAGGGCACTTGTGGGGATGAGCACTGGGTGTTATATGGAAACCAAGTGACAATAAACTATTTGTAAAAAAAAAAAAACAAAAAAAAACAAATGCCTCTCTGAAGATACACTATCGTTCATTCATTTATTCAGTTACTAATTCAACAAGTATTTGAAAACTTGCTAAATGTCTGACACTGTACTAAGCACTGGAGATACAACGATGACAAGACAAACTGCTCTCTGCTTTCTGGAAGCTTACATTCTAGCAATGTAAACACTGCTACAGCAAAAATATTCCCTGTTAAAACAACAAAAACGAGATTGGTTTTGCTTGACTGAAGATAATAAATTCTGGGAATCCCGGAAATGAGCTACTTTCAAAAGACTAATTTGAAAAGGGCTTTTGCCAACTGAACATCTGACAGAAATAACTAATCTGTAAGTGAACAGAGTCTTCTTACGTTCATATTCTTTCTAAACACAAAATACATGAATTCATTCTTGATGTAAACATTTCAAACTATCTATCTAAAGTGACCAGGACTCTGGACCACCCCTCCCCCAAATCCATTGTTACCAGTTGGGTGTACAATTCTTCTAGAACTTTATGTTACTGTATTTTTGTTTTGTGGTTTTTATTTTTATATACATAATAATCATATTGTACTCGCTGTTCTTTTTATTTAAAAATTTTTTTTAATGTTTATTGAGAAACAGAGAGAGACAGAGCATGAGCACGGGAAGGGCAGAGAGAGAGGGAGACACAGATTCTGAAGCAGGTTCCAGGCTCCGAGCTGTCAGCACAGAGCCCGACATGGGGCTCGTACTCACAAACCGCAAGACCATGACCTGAGCCAAAGTCAGATGCTTAACCGACTGAGTCACCCAGGAGCCCCTCACTGTTTTGTTTTTTTTTTAACTTCTTAATGTTTATTTATTTTTGAAAGAGAGAGAGCTGAGCAGAGGAGAGAGAGAGAGGAAGACACAGAATCCAAATCAGGCTCCAGGCTCTGAGCATTAGCACAGAGCCCAAAGCGGGGCTTGAATTCATGAACTGTGAGATCATGACCTGAGCCAAAGTGGGATGCTTAATCAACTGAGCCAGCCAGGTGCCCCTGTACTCACTGTTCTGCAACACGCTTTCTTCACTTAACTGTGTGTCTTAGAAGCCAGTCTGTGATAGTAAATGAGGGTTCTTCTCATCTTTTTTAATTATCTGCAGACTATGGATGCACAGTTTATTGAACGCTTCCTATTGATGAATATTTAGGTTGTTTCCAACTTGTTACCATTACCAACAAGGCTATAAGGAACACCACCTTGTATACCTATGTGGATGTTCTCTAAAGCAGTGTTTTTCAAGTCCACTAGTTTCTTGGGAAATCAATTAGGTATTGAATGGGACTTTATCTACCATAATAAAAGAGAATAGAATAGAATAAGGAGAACAAGAAAGGAAATAAGAATGTATTACACACTGTCAGGATGAAAACTGTCCCATCGAATACTTGTGTGTAATCTATCTATATACGTGTGTGTATGTATGTACTAGGTTGTAATATAAAATGTTTCTTACTGTGGCCTGCATCAAAAAGTATGAAAAACAAATACTCTAAGATAAACTATAAGAAGTGGCATGTGTAGGGGCACCTGGGTGGCTCAGTCGGTTGAGCTCTGACTTCGGCTCAGGTCATGATCTCACAGTTCGTGGGTTCGAGCCCCACATCCGGCTCTGTGCTGACAGCTAGCTCAGAGCCTGGAGCCTGTTTCGGATTCTATATCTCCCTCTCTCTCTGACCCTCCCCTGCACACACTGCCTCTCTCTCTCTCTCTCTCTCTCAGAAATAAATAAAACATTAAAAAATAAAAAAAAAATAAAAAGAAGTGGCATGTGTAGGTCAAAGGAAATGTACATTTTTATTAATGAGAAATTTAAAAAAACAGACCTGAGATAAGCATATTTCTGGCTCCCATAAATGAGACATATAAAACAACTGTGTGTACAGAAGTAGTTATCTAAGCTTTACTTTCCAAATACCCCCGGCAATCAGTACCAGACTTACGTTACCAAAAATTTCAATTGATGTGGGCTCTAATATTTTTTAATGTTTATTTATTTTGAGAGAAAGAAAGAGAGGAGCAGACAGAGAGAGGAAGAGAGAGAATCTCAAGCAGGCTCCACACTATCAGCGCAGAGCCTGACATGGGGCTTGATCCAAGGAACCGTGAAATCATGACCTGAGCCTAAATCAATCAGACACTTAACTGATTAAGCCACTCAGGCACCTCAGGACTACAGTATTTATTGTAACTTCTCTAGCTATCACTAAAAAGTTGTTCATTCCAATAATTTCATTGTTTGTCCTTCATCATCTGACATACATTTAACATGTCTTTAACTAGTGAATTTTATTTTTAAATGCTCATTTATTTATTTTGAGAGAGAGAGAGAGAGATCGTGGAGGAGGGGCAGAGAGAGAAAGGGACAGAGGACCTAAAGCGGGTTCTGTGCTGACAGCAGACAGTTCAATACAGGGCTCAAACTCAAAAACCATGAAATCATGATCTGAGCTGAAGTCAGCCACTTAACCAAATGAGCCACCCAAGCGCCCCTCTAGCAAATTTTAAAATGGTCTCCCACTGACTGGTCTTTAAAAAATCATGCCAAATCTGAGAACTATTATTTGTTATAGTTCTTTCTGAGTGGAATATTTTAGAAACTACTCCATTTTGAAACATCTAAAAATTCAGCTATCCTTAGGAAAAATGAATAAGTTTCAATGATTTTTATAAAGTTAAAAAAAATTTTTTTTTAATGTTTATTTTTGAGAAAGAGAGACAGAGTACGAGCAGGGGAGGGGCAGAGAGAACCGGAGACATAGCATCCAAAGCCGGATCCAGGCTCCGAGCTATCAGCACAGACCCTGATGCAGGGCTCAAACTCACAAACCGGGAGATCATGCCCTAAACTGAAGTCAAATCCTCAACCAAGCCACCCAGGTGCCCCTATAAACAGTTTTAAAGATTTAGAATGGNTATTTGTCCTTCTCTGCCTGACTTATTTCACTCAGCATAACACCCTCAAGGTCCATCCATGTTGCTATACATGGCCTTTGGTAAAATTTTTTAAGTAAAAATATAAATTCTTATTTAATCATGATATAGATCTCTCAAATCCAACACTTTTCAGGAGAAGGATTTCCTAATATCACTATTGTTTTCCTTAATCTCTTAACTGAAAAGAAACTAAAGCATTCCTCATGTTGAAAACAGTGTAGTACACGTAAAAAAGCAATCACCAAAAGAGGCTGCCTCACCCCCAAAGTCAATTATGTTTCTTGGTAAAGCCAATAAGAAATCGTAATATACCTAGCCAGAGGTGAGCGAAATGCTGCAGCTGGTGTTGGAAAATCCATGGTTCTTGTCTCAAGAACTGGTTTTCCTGGAATAAACTTTAAACTGTTCGGATTTGGGGTATCTTGTGTTTGAATAAACATGTATCTCACTAAAAGAGAAAAAAGAAAAAAGAATGTTATTCCAGAAAAAAACAATAGATAAGTTTATGGACTATGAAGTGCTCATTTTCAAAGAATCAAAAGAAGAAAAAAGAAAATAAATTTGCCCAGGCTGACAAAATAATTTTTAAAGACAACATTGAACTTTATCAATACAGAATAATTGTACTGATTTATATTAATACTGATTAGTTTTGCCACTCAACAGATTCTACCAATATCCTATTTAAAAAAAGATTTTTTTTTTTTTTTTTTAACAAGGCAGAGAGAGATAGAGCATGAACAGAGGAAGGGGCAGAGAGCAGGAGACACAGAATCTGAAACAGGCTCCAGCCTCTGAACTGTCAGCACAGAGCCTGACACAGGGCTTGAACCCATGAACCGTGAATTCATGACCTGAGCCAAAGTTGGCCACTTAACCAACCGAGCCACCTAGGCACCCCAGCAATATCCTACTTTTAACTAGGAAGGCATATCATCATTCAAGAGTCTTAAATGTATTTTATTTGTTGACTTAGTACTAATGGCTATCACAATCATAAATCATCATCACCATGACATTAAAAACAGTAAAATGTTACATTTTCTTCTTTTCAAAGTGCTTCCATTCTTTTATTTAAAAAAAATGTTTATTTTTTAAATATTTTCATATTTACTTATTTTTGAGAGAGAAAGGGAAAGAGACAGAGTGGGAGAGGGAGAAGGGCAGAGAAAGAGGGAGACACAGAGTCAAAAGCAGGCTCCAGGCTCTGAGCTGTCTGCACAGATCCCCACTGCGGGCCTCTAACCCATGAACTGTGAGATCATAACCTGAGCCAAAGTCAGTTGCTCAACCAACTGAGCTACCCAGGAACCCCAATTTACTTGAGAGGGAGTACACGCATGTGCATGTATGCACACATGCAGCGGAGGGGCAGAGCAAGAGGGAAAGGAATCCCTAGCTGGACTGTGGAGCCAGATGTAGAGTTCAATCCAAGAAACCCTGAGATCATGACCTGAGCTGAAATCAAGATTCTGAGTGAGACACCCAGAAGTCTGGTTAACATCCTTTTAAAGACAAATTTATAATAGTAACTAATATTTATTGTGTGTGTACTTACTACACACAAGAGACGGGGCTGAGTGCTTTATATATATTTAAGCCTTTAACAATACTATGAAGAAACCCTATTACAGCAAAACCTTGGTTTGCAAGTATAATTCATTCTGGAAACATGCTTATAATCCAAAGCACTTGTATATCAAGGTGAATTTCCCCATAGAAATAATGGAAACTCAGATGATTCATTCCACAACCCAAAAATATTCATATAAAATGATTACAATACTTTAACATAATACAAAATAATAAAGAAAATACAAAAACCAAATTAACCTGCACTTACCTTTAAAACGTTCACGGCTGGTGTGAAGGAGATGAGAGAGAGGAGGGTTATTGTGTAGGACAACTTTCACTCTCACTAACGAAATCACTGCTAGCTATTGGCTCAACAGATCTTTTCCTGCATGGAGGCCACTGTATATGCTCGCATGGATGTTGACTATAGTACAGTACTAGTAACACTCTTGTCATATATTGTATTTAATGTAACTGGCATTAAGGCAGCAGAGGAAAGGGTCTGTATCTGCAGGCAGCCTGACCTAGAATGAAGCAAAGCATTCCTAAGCTTACTCTTGTATGGAAACACAAAGGACTGTCCCTAGGTTCTCTGAAGTGACAGAAAATACACGAGCGCCAGTTATGGGCACCTCCCAACATTCTGAAAAATCACTGATTTCTGCCAAACACCACGGCCTGAGACTGAGCATCCTTGCATCGAAGATAACTCACAATCCCGCAGAGAGAGAGAGAGAGAGAGAGAGAGAGAGAGAGAGAAAGCAATCCCACAGAGAGAGAGAGAGAGAGAGAGAGAGAGAGAGAGAGAGAGAGAGAGAGAGAGAAAGAAAGAGAGAGAGAGAGAGAGAAAGAGAGAGAGAGAGAGAAAAGAACCATTGGCTCAGTTGTGATCATGTGACGTCTGGCGTCATGTACTACTCATATTGCAAGACATCGCTTGTTTATCAAGTTAAAATGTATTAGAAATGTTTGCTCTTCTTGCAGAATACTCACAGAACAACTTACTCGCAATCCAAGGTTTTACCGTATTCCCATTTTACAAATGAAGAAACTGAAGCTTACAGTTAAGTAATTTGCCCAATGGTACAGTTGGTGACATTATAAATTATCATGTAAGTGAAAATCTATGTGAATTACTTTCTGGAATGTTTTTAACTTATCTTACAGGTTCTTTTTTGTTTCTTCTAAGGCCATGAATAGATTAAGAATGAATCCATTAAAGGAATAAAAAAATGAACAGAATCTTTGCTTTCCTACCTTGCTATCATAATAGCTTTTAGGACAAAAGAAAGTACTGGGGTAAAAGTACTAAATAAGCCCTGATTATTTATTATGAAAATAAACCTTTCAACCACAACAAAACAATTCTCATCTTAGAGCAGTGTAATGAAATAGCTGTTTCCTCTCTCTCTCAGAAATAAAAAAAAGAAAGAAAGAAAGAAAAAGAAATGAAATTTGGCAAAATAAATGATTGGTATGGAAGTGTTGTTTTTACTCATTGTAAGAGAAGATTCTAATTTGACAGCTGAGAGTGGTTTTTGCACCTTGCCAAGTAGCCATCTAACTGACACTGCATGATTTCCCTGGTGAAGGAGACTGAAACTAAAACTCCCATACATTTTAAGTCACTGTCCTATAAAGATACCAGTTGGTGACTTGGTAACCAGGAAAATCCTAAAAAAAAGAGAAAAATTTTAAATGATAATCTCAGGAGCACCTGGGTGGCTCAGTCGGTTGAGCATCTAACTCTTGATTTCGGCTCAGGTCATAATCCCAGGGTTGTGGGATTGAGCCCGACATTGGGCTCCCTGGCTCTTTGTGGAGCACTGAATGTCCCTCTCATTCTCTCTCTCTTTCTTCTCTCTCTTTCTTCTCTCTCTCTCCCCCACTCCTGCCCCTTTGCTCATGCTTTCTCTCTCTCAAATAAAAAAGAAGCAAAAATAAATTTTAAAAATAATAAAAATTAAAAAATAAATTTTAAAATTAAAAACAACAGCAAAAATAAAATAAAATGATAACCTCAAGGTCCTAATACTTTCTTCTTTTCTTTTTTTTTTTTTTTAATTTTAGAAAAAGAGAGAATGAGTAAGTGCAGGTGAGAAGGGCAGAGGGAAAGGGGAAGAGGAGGAGAGAGAGAGAGAAAGAGAAAAGTTGAGAGACTCTCAGGCAGGCTCCACACTCAGCAAGGAGACTGACTCGGGGTTCAATCCCATGACCCTGGGATCATGACCAAGCTGAAATCAAGAGTCAGAAACTCAACTAACTGAACCACTCAGGCACCCCAAAGTCTAAATACTTGATATCAAATACTTCAAACCAATAAATTCCTCTGAAAATCTATGTGACATGGGAACAATTTTTCAGATGGAACATTAAAGAATGGACTGCCAGGGCGCTTGGGTGGCTCAGTTGGTTAAGTGTCCAACTTAGGCTCAGGTCATGACCTAGAAGTTTGTGAGTTCAAGCCCTACATCAGGTCTGTGCTGATAGCCTAGAGCCTGCTTCAGATTCTGTGTCTCCCTCTCTCTCTCTGCCTCTCCCCTGCTCACACTCTGTCTCTCTCTCAAAAATAAATAAACATTAAGGAAGGAAGGAAGAGGGGGAGGGAGGAAGGACTGTCACCAATTTCTATAAATGTAAGACAACAAGCTTCTTTTAACTTTGGTTATGACCAATCATTTCTTAAGACCTTTCTTAATAATTTATTGGTAACCAAAACCTCTGCACAAACTAAGCATTCTACCACAACATTTGAAGAACTAACTGTGGCATTTTTCTTTCTTTTCTCTCTCTTTCTTTTTTTAAAGTTTTTATTTTAGAGAGAGAAATGGAGAGTGTGTGAGTGGGAGAGAGGGGTAGAGGAAAAGAGAGGGATAGAGAATCTCAAGCAGGCTCCATGCTCAGTTCAGAGTCCAACACGGGGCTCAATCCCATCACCCTGGGATCATGAGCCAAGCCAAAATCAAGAGTTGAGCTCTCAACCGACTGAGCCACCAGGCACCCCTTTGCAGTTTTCTACTCAATCCATTTGTGTACAACTATACATGCAGAATGAAAAATTTTTAGAAATACTTGAAGGTAAAAACTGTAAATATGGGGTGCCTGACTGGCTCAGTCAGAAGAGCATGCAACTCTCGATTTCACGGTCATTCAACCCCCATGTTGGGAGTAGACATTACTAAAAAAAATAAATAAAAACTTAAAAAAAGCTATAAATGTAAAAGAAATTTAAGAGAGCATAATCTATATACACTTTCTGAAGTAGAAAATATATGACATCGCGACATAAACTTTCTCTTTTGACAATGAACAAAGCTTTTTCAAAATAGTAATTTGACTAGGCATTAACAAAATCATTTCAATTATAGTCTAAACTGGATTTATCAGTATTTCAGAAATGATCCCCAGGTCCATCATCCAGAAAGACCCCCGTGAATGTGTCATAAGGGTTACAACAAAATGGACTGATGTAAAATAACTTTCCTATTATGCTTGGTACTAATAGGTAATAGACAGAAGCTCTTCCCAAACTCCAAAACTACAGATGTATGATGCTTAAAGTCAGTATCAAAGACTAAGATCAGTGGGTTTCCTATTTGAAAAGCCTGAGGACCACGGAATTCCACCCTACAAAATTTAAAAGTCCAATTAAAGTAGCTTAACATGCTGAGTAACTCACTATTTATGTCTAAATTTTCAATTTGTGAATCAAGAAGACATCCAAGTTCTCCTCCTCTTGCCCCAATATATAGGAGAGGTAAGGTCTCGATCTACCCAGATCCAGCTCATGTGGTTAGCCAGAGTCAGCTACCTGCCAGAGTATGGTCACACGGTGTTCAAGGTAGTGACAGAATGGGAGAGGGCCCAAGGGCTGAATCCAAACTCTTACAGCTCCCCAAAGGCTTACACACACAAAGGCACACATTTCCACACAGACACACAGAGACAGCTCCCAAGGTTCCCCAGCCACATGACACTTGGTCACATTTCAATAATTTTCAAACCCTGTCTTCATTTGCTATTTCCAATACTAATAAAAAGAAAAGAAAAAAAAAAAAGCAAGTAACATCAACAAAATTATCAAGAAAGGCATAGTTAATTAATTTGGATGCAAAAAAAGAAAAATTACATTGAAAGTACTACTTCCTAAAGCCTTGATGAAAGCTAGAAATTTACTGAATTTAGATGCGTTCTTGTCAAAATAAGGACAATAGCTTAAAATACATATGATTTTTTGAAACAAACCCATTTATAACTTCTTTTTATAATATTTTCATTTCAGAAACCATTTCCTGGGGGTACCTGGGGGGCTCAGTCGGTTAAGCATCCGACTTCGGCTCAGATCATGATCTCACGGTTCGTGGGTTCGAGCCCCGCGTCGGGCTCTGTGCTGACAGCTAGCTCAGAGCCTGGAGCCTATCTTCGGATTCTGTGACTTCCTCTCTCTGTGACCCTCCCCTGCTCACACTGTATCTCTCTCTCTCTCTCAAAAATAAATAACACATTTAAAAAAATAAAAAAATAAATAATTTCCTGAACGATGTTCCAGAAGATGTGTTATACAAGATACTGAGATTTCATAGATCTATTGGACACTGTGCTCAGGATTCTTGAAATCTAATGCCAAGGATATGTGTAACAGTCAAGTGTGAAATTATGATACAAAAAAATGCTATGTTCTTTTATGCATCTGAACAGAAAATTTACAAACTCTCATCCTTTATGATTCACAAAATTCTGAGTATAGTTTCATTAGTTTCTGAAATGTAATTTGTTGTAAAAGAGGTGAAATTTTACCTGTGTTACGTAAGGTTGCAGGCAGTGGGAAAAGTGGTCTTTGTACAAACTGATGCAGAGGCTGTTTTTTCATGGTGTATGGATTCATCATAGGACAGAATCTACATTTAAAAACAAACAAAAATAACATTTCAAGAGATAATCTTTTAAGCTCAGTTTCTATTTCTTATATACAAAAAAATGAAAATAACAACAAAGCTGAATTTTCATTCTTCATTTACATTATTTCCCCTTTTTTAGGCAAGCAATATCTGCAAACAATTTAAAAACATGAGCTCAAATGGGAATTTATAGCCTTGATAATTTAGTGTACACAGAATTGTGTGATATCCAGTGTAAGAAACAGAAATGCAACTACATTTGTGATTTATAACCTGGATTCCCAGACTCTTAGCTATGCATGAAGGATGCAAAGAACTACCAACTGTTTTTTTCCTTCTTTTCAAATTTTAAAAAACTAGGTGATAAGAGTCACATGGTTCAAAATTCAAAGAGAACTAAAGTAAATACTATGAAATCTCCCTCCCTTTTCTTTCTCTAACATCATGCTTTCCTGGAAAGAGAGAATCAATACTACCTGTTTTGAAACAGACAGGATTTCAATACTTCAAAAAGTCTAACAGAAAATGTACTATTCTCTTCCAAACTGCTAAAGCAGCCAATAATCTATAAATGCTTTCTTTTAAGTTTACCTATTTATTTTGAGAGAGAGACAGAATACCAACAGTCTCCAGCTTTCATTGCAGAGCCCAATGTGGGGCTCGATCCCACAAACTGTGAGATCATGACATGAGCCAAAATCAAGAGTTGGACGTTTAACGCATGGAGCCACCCAGGTCCCACTATATATGCTTTTAGATTGGAAACCTCTTAAGCCAGTGTTTGTAACTTTGGTTATTTCTCTGTGATAGAGAAGTATACACAGGTTATTTTGTGTAATATATTACACAAAAAATATTGGCTATTTTTTCATGGTTTTAACAAATTAAAAATGAAGGGAGAAGGGAAAAAACAACAAAAAAACAGAAAAGGAAAAAAACTTTAGTAAAAATTTTTAGTATCTGACGCAAGTTACTTGAAAATCCAGTTTACTTCAGAATACAATTACTATCTTCAAAATTTTCACTTCACAGCAGTTGCTAAAGAATTTAAAATATATAATCACTTAAAAATATTTTCTCTGATTATTTTTATCTGCAAACTCACTAAGGGAAGGGGTGTCTTCATTTCTGTGCCCCTCAGCAGCTAGCACGATGGATGGCCTCGGTTCTAAAATTAATATTCACAGTTACCTCAAGGATTGAGCCCAAAAAGGGTCCAGATAAACCATGTAAAGTGCGGAAATCAGTGCCACGCCTTGTAGTTAAGAGTTCAATAAATGTTAGCTACCACTATTATTATGTGATAGGTGCCCAGTTAATTACTGAATGAGGTTTAAGAGGTGAAAACATTATTATCCATAGCTTACTGCCTAAATCTTGACTACACTGAAATATGGGCATACACTGATGACGAATATTCTTGTCCCTTAGGCGCAGGGAAAAGGCAACAGAATGGACAGATACTGTGACGCAGCTGGACTTAAAGTGACAAAATAGTAAAAGTGAGGGGGCGCCTGGCTGGCTCAGTAGGTTGAGCCACCAGCTACCCTTGATTTGGACTTAGTTCATGATCTCCAGGTTCCTGAAATGGAGCCCAGTGCCCACCCAGTGCCCGTCTCTGCACTGGCAGCATGAAGCCTTGGGATTCTCTCCCTCTCTCTGTCCCTCCCCCCAGCTCATATACACTAGAGATCTCTCTCTCTCTCAAAATAAATAAACTTACAAAAAATAATAAAGGTAAGTTCAATTATTCCAGTAAGACATCTACCCAGACAGCACAGGGGACAGGAGGTGACCAACAAATCTTTCAGCAAACTTAATACATTTAAATTTCAAGGGCATCATTAGCACTAAAATCCCTAGGTTCACCAGGTGAAATCTTGTAAGCCCTTTTGTTCCAGTAGCAAAATCAGGGTCCAACACCTACTTGAGTCATCAATCCTTTTCATCTAACCAACGTTGACAGATGTCACTGGAAGGCCAAACCCAAAGGCAGGTTGCACAAAATGGTAAAAAAAAAAAAAAAAAGAAGGGAAGAGAGTGCGTCCAGGTGATAGGGAGGAAATCTAGGGGTCTGGAGTGTCATCAGAGTTCATCCCTTGGAAGCTGTATGACCTTATACAGGTCACGTCCCCTTTTCTGGGCCTACTGAGAAAATGAAGTGTTCTCTCCAATTCTGTAGATATTTTGACTTGTGTTTAAAAGGCAGAGGGAATGCATACGATGGAAGGCCTGGAGGGGGCCACACTGATGTTTAAAAGAGCTCGTCCGTGGGGGTCTCTGCTGCCAGTCTTTGCGGGTCTCCCCACCGCAGGGATTCAGGCGCCGGGTTTCGAGGCTGGGACCCGGCGCTGCAGATCCCGCCCGAATTGGGGACACAGAGCCGCCTCACCTACAGGCGCCCACCTCGGGGCGAAACCCCCAACTGCGGCAACGCGGGCGCACCCAAAGGCTCGGTCAGGGGCACTTCTCCCCACCCCGCTGCGGGGGCAGCGACCGCTCCGCTGGTTAACTAAACCCAGCGGCACACCTGTGCGGAGCTCCTGGCTCGTCACCTACCGCCTACACAGCGCTGCGGCCGCAGCCCCAGCCCCCCAACCCGGCCGGGCCGCCGCTGCCATCTTAGTCCGAGTGCGCAGCCAGTGGGGCCGCTCTCCCCATGCGCCGAGTGGCGGAAGCCCCGCGCAGGCGCAGGCGCAGGCAGGCCAGGAGCCGGCCAGGCTCCGTGGAGAGCGTACCCTGCCGGCCGCGGGCGGTGCTGCTGCGGATGAGCCGGGGAACCTTAAGCCCGGATCCCGGGAACCATTGCCCAACCACAGATAAGCCCGGACCAGGGCCGGGTGAAGCCCCCGAGACGCTTGCGCAGGAGCCCTAGGTAAGGCATCCAGGACTCAGCGCACATGCGCGGAGCCGTGCTTCGCTTTTCCTTCTGGATGGGTGTAAGGCCTACGTTACCATGTTGTTCTCCACTCCTAAACCTGCCCTATTGCCATTTGTAGGATCCGGCCCACCCTCCAGGTGCAGATCAATGATTGCGTCAAAAGACTCCCCTTGAAAGAGTCAGCCTTCAGCGAGATGCCTGCTCTTCTCCCCTAGGGTGCGGTTGGTTCTTTTATCCTTCTGTTAGGCTGGGCTTATAGACCCGGTCATGTTGGACCAATCCCCACAGAGAACTCACCTACTGCGGTGCTGCCCTTTGCTTTATAGACATGAGTATGTGACTAGCTCCCAGAGCCAAGTGCAAAAGCCTATTAACTACTCTTCCAGAACTTTCCATGAGTATTTTCGCTTTCTCTAGGACAAAAGTTCTCAAGATGTAACTGGGGGCAACAACAGATGGGAACACATTGGAAATCCAAATTAACAGGCCCCACAGCAAACCTACTGAATCACAGTCTCTGGAGGTGGGGTCCAGTAATCTGTTTTAACAGGACCTTCTTCTAAAATTTGAGAGCCACTGGTCTAGAAGGTAGGCACAGTACTGGTTTCTGGATAGAAACAACACACCTGTTGTTGGACAGATTAAAGCCACACCCGCGATAACCTTGGTTTCTATGGTCCAGACAAGCGTCCGAGACAGTGGATGGAACTGCAGGCCTGCGGCCCTTGTGGGCTTGGACACCCAGCAGGCTGTGCCTCCTTTCCACAGTTTACATTCTGGAGGCCACACGTTGGCTTCCAACGACTGTTTCCTCGCGGACCATTCTAGACCTCAGTGCAGCCCAAGGCTTGCCCCCTTACTCTCTTTTAGATCCTAGATGAAATGTGACTTTTCCACTCAGGAACAGGATCTGGGTAGGGAACAATTTTTCTTCTCTGTTTTTAATTTCCTCTCTTATCGGTTCCTTCCCAAAAGAATACTCCTGCCTTGCCCCAAAACGCCCTCCAGCCACCACTCTCTCTTTTCTTTGTAAAACACTTTGTAAAAAAGTTGTCTACACTTTTAATCTCTAGTTTTTCACCTCTTACTACTCAAACCACTGAAACCACGTTTTTGTGTCCCACTGTTCCCTTCTCCCCCTCCCCCCGCCCCCACCCTGGCTGCCCTAGTCAAGACTGCTCACACCATCCGTGTTGCTATACCTTCTCTGTTATTACCTTTAATAACCCTTCTCTGTTATTTCCTTTCTTGACCCCTGAAACATCCAATGCTGAAGATTTCACCCTCCTTTTAATAATCTTCCTTGGTACACAACTTTAATGGTTCCTCCTCGGTCTCCTGTCGCAAGGTTTCAGCTGCCAACCTCTTAAATGTTAGTGCTTTTTGGGACCTCCTTCCAGGCACTTTTCTTTCCCTGTTCTTTTGTGATGGAAAACTTCAGGGAGTTTATACCAGGTAGCATTTCCATCAGCCATCAGAATATGTGTTTCTTTCCTTACAAAAACTGGATTAAAAAAAAGAAAGACAACTTCACCCAGTATTGGTTATTTACATTAATGACTTGGTGAAAAATAAAACAGGTTAGAAACATTGCATACAGTATGATCCCATCTATGTAAAATTGTATACATATTTGCATAGAGGTGCCAGCTTCCTCTCTTTTTCCCTTTCCCTGGCTGTTTTCAGTTCCTTACTATGGCAGATTATTCCCCACCGCAGGGCCTTTGCACAAATCGTTCCCTCTGTGGGGAATGCCTCCCCCCCCCAACCTTTCCTTTTCCTTTTCCCCTCCTTTTCTCTTGAATCCCTTGTATTAATTCCCCCACGTCTGAATATAAGGTAGGGATATTCTCCTTAAATATCCTACCTTAGGTGGCCTTTCCTCACATTCCTTTCATTCCCATTGAAATAGTCTCCTCTATTCTCTCTCAACATACCCTCTCCTTTTCCTTCATAGTGCATTGTCACAACTTAAAATTATGGATTTGGGTATTGATTTTTCCAATGATACTTCTCCTTGCTATGTCCTAAGCTTTATGAGTAACATGCCTGTCTCTTTACTCTTGTACCCCAGCACCTAGTATAATACCTGGCACATCGTAGGTGGTCAAAAAAGAATTAGTTAGGTGAATGAATGTAGTCACCTGAACCCTTTGTCAAATCCAATACACTCGTTCAGTCTGGGTGATGACTGTGCAGACAGCAGAAAGAAGGGGCCTAGCCTCATTCACCCCTTACCTGGTGCCGTGCCAAAGGCAGCGGGTAGCATCTATGGAGAGGATTGTGACCACTGGCACATGAAACTGGGGACAGCAGCCAGGTGGACAATTTGGGAGCAGATGTGAAACAGTCTTTATTTTTTCCTCAAATATACTAGAGGGAGGTATATTTACTCGTTCACCATTTATTCAGTAACTATTTTTTAAGAATGAAACTTGCCATTTCAATGACATGGATGGAGCTAAGGAGTATAATGCTAAGTGAAGTAAGTCAGAGAAAGACAGATACCATACGATTTCACTTATATGTGGAATTTAAGAAACAAAACAAAGGGAAAAAAAATAAGAGTGAGGGAAATGAGACAGACTGTTACTTATAGAGAACTGATGGTTACCAGAAGTGGGGGGGATGGCTTAAATAAGCGATGGGGATTGAGGAGTGCACTTGTCATGATGAGCACAGGGTTATGTATGGAAGTGTTGAATCACTATATTGTACACCTGAAACTAATATAATGCTGTATGGTAACTGGAATTAAAATTATGCCATATTATTCCCCACTTTTGAAACTGACTGAAACTTTTGAAAATGATTAAAAAATAACTTTTAAAAATGTTTATTTTTTGAGAGAGACAGAGAGACAGAGCATGGGCAGGGGAGGAGCAGAGAGAGAGGGAGACACAGAATCAGAAACAGGCTCTAGGCTCTGAGCTGTCAACACAGAGCCTGATGCAGGACCTGAACTGAAACCAAACTCAACTCGAATTGCAAGATCATGACCTGAGCTGAAGTTGGATGCTTAACCAACTGAGCCACCCAGGTGCCCCCGAAGTAACTATTTTATAAATAATTAATTTATTTTTAAAACTCAAGTACATTTAACATGCATTATATTGGTTTCAAGTGTACGGTGTAGTGATTCAGCAGTTTTATACGTCACTCAGTGTTCATTATGATAGACATACTCTTAATCCCCTTCACCTATTTCACCCACCCCCCACCCACCTCCCCTCTGGCGACCAGCAGTTTGTTCTCTATATTCAAGAGCCTATTTTTTGTTTGTCTCTTTTTCCCTTGTTCACTTGTTTTCTTTCAATAACCACTGAATGCTTTCTCGAGCACTATGCTTTGTACTAGGGATTGAGGCAGACAATGCTAGATACCTTCCAATATTCACTTTCCCCTTCTTTGCTAGCCAACACTGACTTTGCTTAGGTGGCAGTGTGTCCAATCTAATGATGATGATAATGATGATGATGATGATGATAGTAATAATAATAATAATTCTAACCTGTCTTGTCATGTGGCACAGTTCCACCCAATGAGACAGGTGTGGAAGACGCCAGAAATGTCTGAAAAGGTTTTGCTTTCCTGCCGTAGGTGCTGGCCCTTCGTCCTGCTTGCATGGGGTGGGAATACTGGAGTCAAGGCAGCCATGCTTCGGCCATGACGTCCCTGAGGAAATGAGCCAACAACTACCAGTAACCATCTTCTTCCATGAGAAGATAATTGGCCACAATTTTGCTGATGCCACTGGTTAATCGGGTCTCCTGTTACTTGCAAATGATCAAAATCCTTGGTATGAGGATAAAAAGATGCACAGAACAATTCCTGGTCTCGGAACTCCTAGAGGAGAGACATGTAAATCCGGGAAGGCAGCCCTGGGGAACAAAGTGCTACCCAAGGGCTATGTTGAGGGCCCACTGGTGGCAGGTAAGAGAAGTGAATGATGATTTTTCTGGGTGACAGGAGAGCGGGAAGAAGGCTTCACATAAGAGGAACTGCTTGTGTTGACTGTTTAAAGAAAAATAAGCGTTAAGATGTTCCTGCCATGGACGGCGGTACAGACCTAGACCACAGGCACCAAGTCCTGGTTCCGTTGCTCACACTGGTCTCACTAGACCATGAACTGCACACAGCCACGCCAAGTTTATCTTCTTGATTTTGTTCCCAGTGTCTGGCATTTAAGAGAGGCTCAAAATATACTTGCTGAATTGAAACCTCTCTGAAGTCCCATAGTCATCTTCTACCATATTTTATTCATTAATATGCTAATTATTTAGAGTCATCTACTCCCCCTAGAAAGTATACCACACAAGGGTGCCTACCATGTAACTAAGGTATCTCACCTGCTGAGAACAATGCCTGGCACACAGGAAGTACTCAATCAATACTTGTTGAGTGAATGAGCCCTAACTTTTATGACCTGTGAAATGTGGATAACAATATCAAAAATGGTTGTTGAGTGGATGAGAGAAAATTGCATTTCAGGTGCCTTGCACTGAGCTTGTCATATGGGTAAGCTATAACGATGCTGTTGTCTTCTCCTGTAAAACTCTGGGACCCATTCCTGACATGTCTACAAGCGGCAACACCTGAGGTCAGCAGCCTAGTCTGTTCTTCCTAGAACTGAGACAGGTTTGAGAATTTCTAGGGGCCAATGGGGCAAGTTCCAGCAGATAAATGTTTGCCTGAGGCATTGAAAAGCCTGCCAGGAAAGAATTCCTCTCTGGGAAGAAGTCAGTATTCAAAAGTCTAATTCATGGGGCGCTTGGGTGGCTCAGTTGGTTAAGCATCTGACTCTTAATTTCGGCTCAAGTCATGATCTCACATTTCGTGGGATCAAGCCCCACGTTCTCTCTCTGCCTCTCTCTCTGCCCCTCTCCACTAGTGCTCTCTCTTTCTGTATCTGTCTCTCTCTCTCTCTCTCTCAAAATAAATAAATAAATGTTTAAAAAAAAAAAGTTTGATTCAAGATCAATGACCCTTGCTGCTCAGACTGTCTTTGGCCCAACACCCATGGACGCTGCCTGAGGCCTGGGAAGGGGACTTGAAACCAGGGTGACACGCAAAATAAGAGAGCTGCTTTGTTAAAACATCCAAGACTATCTAAGACCGTGTGAGCCCTGAGCCCTGGGTCATCCCACTTTATTAGAAGGCCACAGCAGCCGGTCTGGACAGGAGAAGGTGGAGGATTTTACATGGTGGATGCCTTGACCTTCTGGGGCTGATTTGGCAGCAAGTTGCAGAGCAGTTGAAGTAAATATGTAAATGATAGAAGAACAGTATCTGTTCCAAGCACAGGTGATCCCAGGAATAGCTGGAAAGAGATGCAGATCATTAGAGTTTCTACAGAGATGGTGGGGACAGAGAAATATTGTAATGCGACTATTTTTACCCAGAGATCGATTAAAGTCTCAAGAAATATTAAAGAGGTAACAAAAGAGATAATGCCACCTCCCCCCCTCTCCTCTTCCTTCTTTTTAGAGATAATACCTTCTAATTATCACTCTAATTACATGTAGTTCTCTCTACACTCTTTGGTTTGTTGGTTAAGAGAAAAAATTCTGTTCCTATTTCTTAAATATTCTAGAATAAACATTTTATTTTTTAATGTTTACTTATTTTGAGAAGGTGAGGGAGGAGCACAGAGAGAAAGAGAGACTCACCAGCAGGCATGTCTCTCGAACCATGAGATCATGACCTGAGCCAAAATTGAGAGTTGGATGCTTACCTGACTGAGCCACCCAGGCGCCCCTGGGATAAACATTTTAAAGTAAAAGTCCTACTACTTTCAAATTTCCACACATCACTATACAAGTCTTGGAATTCCTCTGCTATTTTATGCTCCCAGGCTTCTACCAACAACCACCAAAACCTTGGCTTCCTTCATCATACTTCACTGTCTGCTTTCACCTCCAAAGCCAGGAAAGTGTCCTCAGATTGAGATCTATGAGGAAGAGAAGACATGTGGTCATTTGGGTTTATTACTGTGTGTATGTAGCCAGAGGAGTTTGGCTTCTGGCCATGCAGGGTGTGCCCTGTATCATAACCCTAGGAGCCACAGTAACACAGGCCACAGTGTGAATCATATCCCCTGAAGTTGCAGCGTCATAGCTCTGTGTCACAGGGTATGGTCTGGGACTTTTCCTGTTGTTTTAGAGTTTTGGCTAAAGCCTCAAAGTCAAGGACATTGAGTGATTAGGACTCTGAAAGTGATTAGAGGCAACACTGTGGGTTTCCTAAAAGATGTAGAAAAATGGTGACCACCCCCTCAACCCATCCTGGCTACATAAGACAGACCAACTGAAAATCATATTTTATTTATTTATTCTAAACATATTTGGGGGGGGCTGGGTGGCTTAGTCGGTTAAGCGTCCGACTTCGGCTTAGGTCATGATCTCACATTTCGTGGGTTTGAGCCCCACGTCGGGCTCTGTGCTGACAGCTAGCTCAGAGCCTGGAGCTTGTCTTCAGATTCTGTGTCTCCCTCTCTCTCTGACCCTCCCCTGCTCATGGTGTCTCTATCTCTGCCTCAAAAATAAATAAAACATTAAAAAATTTAAAAATAAAAACACATATTTTTGTAATGTTTTACTTATCTTTGAGAGAGAGAGAGTGCGGGGGCGGGGGGCCAGAGAGAGCCGGACACACAGAATCTGAAGCAGGCTCCAGGCTCTGAGCTGTCAGCACAGAGCCTGACATGGGTCTCAAACTCACAAACTGTGATAGCGTGACCTGAGCCAAAGTCAGAGGCTTAACCAACTGAGCCACCCAGGCGCCCCTGACAATCATACGTTTAGGCCCAGGGTGCCCACAAGGAGTGTGGTGTCTCACCTCCTGGTCGCAGGCTTCCTGAACTATAGGAACTCTGGGTCTGCCTCCCTAGTTACTCAGATAAAACATATCCCCAGGAGTTTGGGGGGTGAAGCCTAAAGATAGGAGGCACTCTGGAGCACCCCACAATGACACAGCAAAGTGGGGAGGAACAGGGGACCAGCTTGCACTCCTGACACGTGGAGGGACAAGGATGCAAGACTTTCCATAGAACATGGAGTTGCTACAGAAGCGAGACAGGTTGAAGTGTTCTGGAGGGCTCCCGCCCACGAGGGTCCCCAGGTGGGCAAGGGGTTCCAGCTGGCTGCGTGGAGTATACCACTGGTGGCAGAAGGTGAGGGGAGTGGATTGCAAGAGTGAGTGAGAGCAGAGCTCAGAAAACTCATCTGTAAAGGGCCAGAGAGGAAATATTTTAGTCTTCCTAACCATATGGTGTCTACCACAACCACGCAACCCTGCCATTATAGAGCAAAAGCAGCCATGAGCAATACAGAATATAAATATATGGGTATAGCTGTGTCCCAATACAGCTTTGTTTATGGACACTGCCATTTTCATTTCAGATAATTTCAGGTCATGAAATATTCTGATTTTTTTTTCCAGACATCAAAAAATGGAAAAACCATGCTTCTCTGCTGCTCGGATTTGTCCCACAGGCTGTTGTTCACCAACCGCCCGAGCTAGAGGGTGTGTCACCCTGAACAGGAACAGGGCAGAGGGCCACGGGCAGCCCCAGACAAGGACAAGGATGCTGCACCCTGACCCCAATGCCCCTCCTCCTGCCCCAGCCGCAGGAAGCAGGTGTAGAAGGAGGAGGCTGGCTCCTGAGCCCAACCTAGGGAAAGGGGGGAAGCTCTCCGGCAAACGGAAGATGGAAGGCATAAAGACTTGGCTAGATTTATTACCACTTGAGAGGACTGTGGGAAATATGATCATTTTTAAAGCTGAATGAGACCAGAAGTGATGGGACCTGCAGGAATTTTATCAAAGAAGTGGGAAGATCACAAGGACCATAGTTAAGCCCTTTCCCAAACTCTTACTTATCTTACTGAACTCAGTCTATTCAAAACAATGGTTGCAAATATTTTAACAGTTCCCTTTTTAGCTACTCCAATCTTAACCCTTTGAGTTCCTAGCAGATTTTACTTTGCAGAGAAAAAGTTAGAATACTTGATGGTAGCAGTGGTGACAGTGGGCTTTCTACATGTCAGAGCCCTGCCCAGACTCACACACTCCTCTCTCTGCCAGAGGCATCCACAATATTCTGCTGAAGAGCTCTGTTTTGTTTCCTTTTCTTTTGAACTGCCCTTCTCTACCTAAAAGCAGAGCCTCCCAAAGAATTCATTGGTTATAAACCAATCCCCTCTCCAGGAATTCATCCATTAGGAAGGATGACTATCATTAGAGAGAATTTGGCTCAGGAAGAAGCAATCACCCAAACAGGTATTTTGACAAAACTCTCATATCTCTATTCCCCATTTATCTTTTCCTAGAAGTCACTTGTTTTCCTAAGGTGCCCTTCTCCCCTCCCGTTTCCCTTATTTAAAAATTTTTTTAATGTTTTATTTATTTATTTATTTATTTTGAGAGAGAGAGAGAGAGAGAGACAGCGTGAGCAGGGGAGGGTTAGAGAGAGAGGGAGACACAGAATCTGAAGACAGGCTCCAGGCTCTGAGCCAGCTGTCAGCACAGAGCCTGACGCGGGGCTTGAACCCACAAACCGTGAGATCATGACCTGAGATGAAGTCAGATGCTTAACCGACTGAGCTCCCCAGGTGCCCCCCATTTCCCTTATTAAGATGGTATATAAACCCAAGTTCTAACTGCCTCCTTGAGTCATATTTTTCTATGAACTCCTGTGTAAGTATGTGAATCAAAATATCTTTTCTTTTGCTAATCTGTCTTTTTGGCAGTTTAATTCACAGGCCCCCATGAAAATCACAGGAGAGGGTAGGGGAAAAACGTTTTTCCTCCTTGGCACTGCATTACTCTTACCTGCTTTCTCCCATAGTGGGAGAAGAGGCGTCTTCCTCACCCAAAGCCAGTAACTTCATTTGTGTTCTAGATCCACCCCACTCCTCACTGACCCTGCCGTTTCTTAGGGACTTTGCCCAATTTATTATTTTAAAAATATTTTTTAATGTTTATTTTTAAGAGAGAAACAGACAGAGCGCAAGCGGAGGAGGGGCAGAGAGAGGGAGACACAGACACCAAAGCAGGCTCCAGGCTCCAAGCTGTCAGACAGAGCCTGACACGGGGCTCAAACCTAGGAACCATATCATGACCTGAACCGAAGTTGGACGCCTAATTAGCTGAGTCACCCAGGCACCCCACCCAATTTATTATTTTTTAAGTAAACCTCTTATTCTTCCCCCCTCCCCGACCTAAATTGTTTATTAGGTAAGAACTTTACAAACATTACTTAGATCGGTGGTAACGGTGGACCTGGAAAGTGTGGTGTCTTCTCTGTGCCGCACAGTGAGAACCACTAAACATCTGGTGGAAACTTGTGACCCTTTTCAAGGCCATATTCTTACATCCTGCACATGGCAGCCCTCGAAGCTCCCTGTGCTTGGGGAGTGGTTTGGTGATACCCTGGGCGTCCAGATTCGCTTCTGATAGCTTTATGGAATGGGTCGATGAGGATGACTGGTTGGAACCGACACCAACCTAGTAAGAATTCAAGACTCTCAGAGCCCCACGGTGGTGTCCAGCTCGCTCCTCTGTGACACTCTGAAGGCTTCAGGCAAACTTTAGCTTGTTAACACCATGATGGACAGGCTCGCCGTGGGTAGCACCCTTTGGAACTGGGCAGCTGCAGCCACCATGTCACACACGAATCCAATAGATGACATAACCTTGTTTGGCCTTGTACCCCACTCTGTGTGCTTTATGGGCCGGGTTGGGCGGGGGCCACTGTGGAGCACAGCGAGCCGGCAGTACTGCCAGGAGCACACTCTGAGAAGAAAGCGCATCACATGTAACTGCTTCTTCCTCCATAGCTCCTGGATGTAGTAGTGAGGCGCCCATCTTGGCTTACCTTTGAGCTGATGGCTGCCACCAGAGAGAAAGCAGTAAACTTTTTATTCCAAAGCACTATTAGATTTACAGAAAAGTTGCAAAGACAGTACAGATGGTTCCTATATATCCCTTAACCAGCTTTCCCTGTTGATAGCCTTTTACATTACAATTATACATTTGCCAAAAGTAAGGAACCAGTATTACTAATTATTATAGCTAAGGAACCAACATTAACCAAACTCCTCCACAGTTTATTTGGATTTCACTACTTTTTCTGTAATGCTCTTTTTCTCCTCCAGGATCCTGTCTGGATATATTACATTTTCTTGTCATGTCTCCTGACATCTTCCGGCCTACAGCTTCTCAGACTTTTCTTGTTCTGGTGACTTTTAACAGTTTTGAAGAGTGCTGGTCAAATATTTTGTAGACTGTCCCTCAATGGGAATTTGTATGATGTTGTTCTCTTGGTTAGACTGGGGTTATGGGTCTTGGAGAGAAGGACCGCAGAAGTGAAATACACTTCTCATCACATCATGTGAAGAGTACATATTACCGACATATCACCGCTGATGTTAACCTTGATCCTCTGGCTGAGGTGATGTTTGTCAGGTTTTTCCACTGCAGAGGTACTCTTTCTGTCTTCCCATAAACTATTTTTTGGAAGTATAGACAACATTCAAAGTGTGTGGAATTAAGCTCTCCTTTGGAGGTAGGAGGGTCTACACAAATTAGTTGAAATTCTTCTATGAGAGATATGTCTTTTCTTCCCCAATTTATTTCTTCAATGACTTTTATATCAGTATGGGCTGATATCAGGTTGGTGCCTGTGTCTCTGTGATTTTTTTTTTTTTTTTAGCACGTCTTTACTTTCTGGCAGCACAAGGTGCTCCTAGTTCACCTTGTGTGTTTCCTGCCTCCAGCCCTAGAATCAGCCATTCTCCGTGGAGTCCTGGCTCCTTTCATTTAGAAGCCAAGATCTGGGTGCGGTGCTGAGCGCGCTTGTCCATTTACTTTTCATTCTCTTATTCCTTCATTTTCATCTGTTCCCTCTCTACTGCTTGTTTCTCCTTAGCTGATAAGGTACAACCGTATTCAAGCGCTTCCCCCATTAATCCTTCTCCCGCCATGTCCCCCACTGGCGAGCTCCCTAGCTCTCTTTTCATTTCCATTCAAGTTCATAGCATGGTCACATTTTATATGAATTTGAAAGGGCTACATGAAAGAGTAATAAAGTCTTACCTCATATGCAAAAATAAATGCAAATATTAAAAATTGTCAGATAAAGCACAACTTCAGAGCTGGCAGGCTGAAGGGAATTGTGCCATTACCATGTGGTGGTGCCACCAAAGTTGGTGCGTCGAACAGAAATCACTAACATTGACTGGGCACTTAAAATGGCCACTCTTCTAAGTACTATGCATAACATTCTGTGACGTGGGTATGAAACATTATCCCTGTTTCACGATGAAGAAACAGAGATTCGGAAGTTCAGTGATTGGTTCAAGTTTACACAGCTAGTTAGTGATGGACGAGTACTATAACCCTAAGCAGTTTGAACTTGTGTTCACCTCCACTCCTCAACACAAGGTATCTGTTGCCCTTTGTCAGTAAGAACGGTGCTGTTGTTAACTTGTCTTAGAACTTCGGAGAGTAGCTTTGGTGACTAGTTTCCTATTGCTGCTATAGCAAATTATCACAAACGGACTGGCTTAAAACAGCAAATTTATTCGCTTACAGTCTGGAGGTAAGATACAGTCTGGTACAGGTACAGGTACAGCCTGGAGCCCATTTTCACCAGACTAAAGTCAAGTTGTTAGCAAGGCTGTTTCTGTCTAGAGGCTCTGAGGGGAGAATCTGGTTCCTTGGCTTTGTCACCTTCTGGTGGCTATCTGTATTCTTTGCCTTCCTGCATCTTCAAAGTATCACTCCAGACTTTGTTTCATGTTGCCATCTTCTCTTTTCCTGCATCTCTCTCTCTCTTTTTTTTTAATGCCCTTACGCATTTAGCCCATCTCCCCTCCCACAACCCCTCCAGCAACCCTCTGTTTGTTCTCTATATTTAAGAGTCTCTTATGTTTTGTCCTCCTCCCTGTTTCTATATTATTTTTGCTTCCCTTCCCTTATGTTCATCTGTTTTGTGTCTTAAATTCCTCATATGAGTGAAGTCATAGGATATTTGTCTTTCTCTGACTAATTTCACTTAGCATAATACCCTCTAGTTCCATCCACGTAGTTGCAAAAAGCAAGATTTCATTCTTTTTGATTGCCAAGTAATACTCCATTGTGTGTGTGTATATATATATATACACACATATGTATATATGTATATACATATGTATGTATATATGTATACGTATACACATATATATATATATATCCCACATCTTTATCCATTCATCTGTCCATGGACATTTGGGCTTTTTCCATACTTTGTTGATATCCATATTGTTGATAGCACTGCTATAAACTTTGGGGGTGCATGTGCCCCTTCGAAACAGCATACCTGTATCCCTTGGATAAATACCTAGTAATGCAGTTGCTGGGTCATAAGATAGTCCTATTTTTAACTTTTGAGGAACCTCCATACTCTTTTCCAGAATGGCTGCACCAGTTTGCATTCCCATTTCCTGCATCTCTCTTAAAGGAAGCTGTGATTATGTTGGGCCCACCCGCATAATCCAGAATAGTCTTCCCATGTTAAGATCTTTAATCACATGTGCTAAATCCCTTTTGGTTTATAAGGTGTCCTTCACAGGTTCTGGAGATTAGGACATGGATGTATGACATAAATAATGTAGGAGGCATTATTCAGCCTACCACAGTGAATACAGTGTTTTGTTTTGTTTTTAATGTTTATTTATTTTGTGAGTGAACGTGCATGCTTGTACAGGGAAGGGCCAGAGAGGGAAGAGAGAGAATCCCAAGCAGGCTGTGTGCCATCAGCACAGAGCCCAACATGTGGCTTGATCCTGTGAACTGTGAAAGCATGACCTGAGCCAAAATTAAGAGTTGGACACTCAACCAACTGAGCCATCAGGTACTCGCATTTTTAAAAAATTCACTGATATTATAGTATAATTTTCCTTTTCTATCCTACAAATGTCATCTAAGCATTTATTCAATGATGTTACTAATTTGAGAACTGGAGGGAAAAAAATCCAAATCAATGATATTGGAATGCAAGTTAGATACAATAAGATATGGGGAAGTCTGTTAACTTAAGAAGGTTGAATCTTTAAAGAAAAAAATCCACTATCAAATGTAAGAAAAAAATTGGGGACCAGGTTACTATTCTGGGGAAAATAACAGTACAGCCATGGTGTGCCCTTAAGTTGTGGATTATTATTCACACAAGGTCCTTGTATAAAACGGAACCACCTTGTTCTTTAAAATATATCCTTCCTTCTTTACACCCCAGTCAGTCCTCAATGCACTGCAGTCTGCCCCGACTATTTTACTGAAATTGCTCTTGTTTGAGCTCACCTCTGACTTCCAAAGGACAAATCCAATTAACATTTTTCTATCTCTTTTGATCTCTCTGTGGCATTTAAATCTACTGACCACTTCTCAGTCTGAAAAAGTTTTCCTCTCTTAGCTTTGGTACCCCCCTTTTGTCTGTCTACATTTGTGACTCAGTTTCCTTCATGGCTTGCTTTCTCCACCCATCCTTTAAGTGTTATCATTCCCAAAGGGTGTTGTAAGTGTTCATTTTACATTCTCCTTCATTGACCTCATCTATATCCAGGACTCACTGATGACTTCCCTCTACCAAGACTCAAGAATTCTCTCCTTATTCATACTGCTAATGGCCATCTGGACAACTTCACTTCAATAGCCCATGTGCAGGCACAAAAAAGACATTTTGAACTACTGTGGCTATTTCACCCAGTGTTTTTGAAGACATATTTTAACATGGATGAATTTTCATCAAGAAATTCTACTAACTCTATTAGGTCAATTTAATTTTCAATCAATTTCCTATGCAATGTATTTCCAGGGATCCAGTCTTTTCTTTCTTTTTATTTTTAATGTTTATTTATTTTTGAGAGGCAGAGACAGAGCATGAGCCCGGGGCGGGGCAGAAAGAGAGGGAGACACTGAATCTGTAGCAAGCTCCAGGCTCTCAGCACAGAGCCCAATGCAGGGCTCAAACCCACAAACCACAAGATCATGATCTGAGCCAAAGTTAGACGCTTAACCAACTGAGCCACCCACGAGCCCCAGGATCCAGTCTTTTCTATATATGTTTTTATAATGGAGACTTATTAGTCAATTTTTGGTTCATTTCAAATTTTACCAGTGTATCTTCTGCTACTGAGTTCTCTTGTGGCTATTATACCTACTAAATTCAAATTTCCTGAGTCAAAATTTTGATTCAGACTTTGTCAAAATTTCATTCTTCCATCAATTTTTAATGATGTGTGGTTTTAACAGATTTGAAGTCTACCTGAACTGAATATTTCTACCAGTAATATTCATTAGAAACTGAACAAAGGCTGACAGTTTATATTTAATTTTTGGTTACTCCATGAGAAAACTGAGATCAATTCACCTCTGATTAACTAGAGTTTCTCTAAAGAGTAAAAACAGAGTCTGTCCTTGGGCTAAAGGACATCCTGCTCAGAAACAGGATGAGGTTGGGGAGATCTGGTAGAAATACTAATTTCACCATATGTGACTTGGGGAATTCTCTCAGTGCTAGAGAACTGAACTGCCTTCTGAAGAGAATACTTGGATTCTTGGGGGCCTCTGGGCTAAACTTATATAAAAGCAGGCTGAAGAATTACTTGTGAAGAGCCTGAAATTAAGTCCTCCATTAAGAGCAACTCGGGCTGCACGTAGCCCTAATTCCAGGAAAAGCTTCAGCTGAAACCACCCTCGGATCAGCCAATCAAAAGAAACGTGTAACATTCCTGTGGTCTGAGTCAGGGCTGGGAACTGCAGGTAGTTACTCTGTACAAACTAGCCAATCACTCACCGCTTGCCTAAACCCCACGTAGGCCCTTTGAGCTCACCTTATAATTGGTCATTTTCAAAGGATTCTCGAAGGTCATGATTGGGTCCCGCCGAAAGTAACGGATGCCTCACGGATACTGAATGGTCAAAACTGTTACCATGGGTGTTGTACAATTATGATTGGTGCTTATGTGATGATGCAATACGTACAACGTGTGCACTGTAACATCCCCATCCCTTACCCCATAAAAAACCCTGCTCACTATTGTTCAGGGCTTCTCCTTGCTGCCGCTGCGCTGGTAGAGGGGTGAGCCCCTGCTCGAGCTTGTAATAAAGACCCTTATGTACTTGCATCGGTGTCGGCTCCTTGGAGGCGTCAGGGGACTCGTGATTCGGGCACAACACTTGTCATCTTCTGTGTAAACTGAGATGCTTTCTGAGGCCCTCTAGATCTTACTACCCCAAAATAAGGAAAGATACACTCAAGGAAAAATTCTTATGAAGGTTAGGAAAGAGATCTTTGTCTCCACATCCAGAGGGACGGGTCTAAATCATCTGCTCCCGGCTTTTCTCTGGGTCTCACTCTGGTTCTTCCTAGTTGGTTCTCAATTAGGGGGTAATAACCCCCTGGTCGGTCTTTTACTAACCAGTCTCAGGGCTGGCAAAAGTGAGCCACAAAAGGGTGAATGCAAACGATAGCATCTCGTGGGAGCTAGGGCTTCGAACTTTGGCTCTCCCTACAAGGAAGGCAGAAGTAAGTCACTGCAGGTGAGTCTGTCCACATGTGTAGAAGGCTCTGATTCCGGCATCTGTATTAGTGGGAGTGATGCATCTCATCTATCTGAAAGGGCTTCCCCCAGAGCAGTCCAAGTCACAGACAAGGAAGATTGTACTCCTGGTTAATGATAACTTGAAATAAAAAAAGCATAGGAACTTCACATTGTAGAACTAGGTAGGGCATATATTTAAAGACAGTTGAAATCATATCTTAAATGAATCTTCAGAAAAAGTAGGAAACTTTGGCTTGACTTATATATATTATACCATGACTCTCTGGATCTTCTTTGAACAACCATTACCAATTTGAACTCAGAACTGAACTCAGCCTTTTGCCAATTCCCCCTGAATGATGGATGTCAAACTCGTTAAAGCTCAAATGTTGATATCATTTTCTCAAATTTGGAGAGGAAATAAGCAGGCAGTTTCTTTCCCACAGTATAGATTTAAAAGTTCTTAGGAATAACTGATTTCCCCCAAGCCTTCTGTGTGTGTGTGTGTATCTACAATTCCAGTATAATTAATGTACAGTATTAGTTGCAGGTGTACAGTATCGCAATTTTACAATTCTATGCATTACACAGTGTTCACCACAGTAAGTGTACTCTTAATCCTCTTCACCTATTTCACTGACCCACGCCACCTCCCCTCCAGTAACCACTAGTTAGTTTTCCATAGTTAAGACTCTGGCTTTTTTGTTTGTTGTTTCCAAGACTTCTTTCTGTTATGTTAATGCTGGTCTCTCTTAAGAGATTTGTGTATGTGTGTGTTTTTAAAGAATATTGAATGCAGGTCATATTCAAATAACATATTTTAGGAGCTCCCAGTAAAGTTTCCAATAGCAGGGTGCTCTGTGGTTTTCCTAGCTCAATCTGTATGGCCCTGTTGTCTTGTATTATTTCATTTACGTCTCCATGGAACATCTAGAATGGGAAACAAGTTCTCAGAAAATAACAATGCTGGCACTGGAAACCAAGCAAGCAGCCAACCAAAAGTTGTCCTCTGGAACTTAAAAACAGAGAACAAGGCTCGCTCCTGTAAAAGGTGCTTATGGAGCCCTTCAATCCTAGGAAGATCTGGCTTAGGAAATAATACAAAATAGAAATCATTTATTTTTATTAGGTCCATTTTAATAAAGTGTATAAGAGTTTACAACTCAAACAATTATTCATAAAAACTACCAGATACATAAGATAGATCACACAAAGAGTGCAATAACATAAATCTAATAGTCTGCAAATAAGAGGTATTGCAAAAACTGTTAAGATTGACTTTATAAATGTCTTTTTCCCTTCCTTTCCCATGTTTACAGCCCTTGAGATTGCATGCACATATTGTTTTCTGAGGTCTGAGGACTTCAGTATTCCTTATAGCCGAGTGGACTTCCTCATTCAGTCAACTCAGAATGTTTTGTCAACAGAGGGGTTCGCCTCTTCTCCATGGAACGAGCACAGTCCTTGGCCTTTATTTGGTTTCTATCCCCTAACAAATGGCATCAGACACTTTCTCTTTCAGTGGAACGTCTTGCAGGCCTTGTGCTGTCTGGTCACTGTTGCCAGTCCAACACCACACATGAGCCAAGGGTTCAGGTCAAACCCTACTGAGTTTTAGCCTGTGGATGAGACGAGCATGCTTACTGTGGAAACAGCTGAGGCAATGGCTGACTTTCCCACCTGTATCTACAACAACTCCAGTCCTAACTCAAGAGTTGTTGGCAAATGGGACTAAATTTACTCAAGCCAACTACCTATTGCCACCACTTGGTATTCTTTGGATGCCTTCATAAGGAGGTCTTCACACCATGGCAGAAAGCATGAGGATACACACACACACACACACACACCCTTCTCCATTCGCAATCCTCAAACAGGAGTCTTTGGCAGACTCAGAGAATACAACTGGATTTGCCATTTCAGAGTGAAAAGGCTACGTTGTTTTCTCTCACTCCCAAAGTTTCACTTTAACTGATATTGTTAAAAACCACTGCTGCAATTCCTTGCCGAAAGGAATCAGACAGATCCCTTTAACACATACATGCACTTCTATTACAACGCAATGCCGGTATCATTGACTTGATTTCAAGAACAGACGTTGTTACTATACACTCAAAACAGTGCCACCCATATTGAGACCGCTGGGAAGTAGCTGAGACTACATTTCTTACAGAATTATAAATTATGGGAATCTTGGACCAAGCCACGAGTGTGCTGCTTAGCACTTAGCCATTTTGACAAGCAATTCCAGAGTCCTTTCACACCTAGACTTGCCCCTGAATCCTGGAGCACACTCGGCCTGTGTTAGATCATGCTGGAGAGATGCCTTTGGGTTGTCTCCAGAGTAAGGCTGGGCTTCTGCCAACCTTCCTTCACCTGTTCTCCTAGTGCATAAGAAAGGGGAAAGGTGAGACATTTCAGTCTTATTTGGAATTATTCCAGTGTGGTGAGATTATCATAGGTTAGGCTGAAACTTAAGAAGGAACTGTTTACAGTAACAAAGGCACATGAAAATTAACATGATCCTTCAGTCCCACGTGTCTCCCTTCACTTATTGGTATGGTCATAACAGGGGAATGTTAAGTGAGGAAATGAAGGGGTGGGAACAGGTACAAGGAAGGTGAGCCAGGAAGGCCTGTGGGAATAAAGAAGCAGGAAAGAGCTGTGTCTGGCAGTGTCTTAGTGATGGGATCTTGCATACCACACGTGGGATGCCCGTTTCCTAATAAAAGTCAAGGTACCAAGGAATCAGTAGGAACACTAAGTCAGAGAGCAAGGTGGCATCTGGGGGATCGAGACACCGCCAGTGTAGATTTTCACATCTAAGCTGAGGCAGCTAGTTGTTTTCAGCAACCTAGAAAATTTATTTTGTAGCAGAAGAACACAAAAACAATTCCCAACCAGATACTACTTATTTTTTTTATTTTCAAGCATCTTGAAACCCTTAAGGGAACTTCACAAGTTTGCAAATATTCTGATGGTTAAACAAAACAAAACAAAACAAAACAAAACAAAGCAAAACGGAAAAGCCCCCAGAACTGCAAGCAGTAGTTCACAAAGGGATTGAAAAATTACATGATTCCATTTAAAATCTTCGTGTTTACTCCATCAGGCAGGATGGGAGGATTGGAACCCAGGAGTGACTGTGACTGTGGGCATTCACAAAGCACCTCTACCTCCTTAAAAGCTGCAGTCTTTCCAATGGCTTTCCTATGTTTCTTTTATCAAAATAATCCAGGTTCCAAATCTCTCAGGTAAAACTGCACCTGTGTGACCAGCAGCCATTCCACAGTTGACTGGCACGTGTTTTCCAATTACAGTTTCAAAGACGTAGCAGAGAATGACATCTTTCTTATTAAAGGCACCCAATGACTTCATTCTCATGCTGGAGAATGAGTTGGATCTCACCCTTCTCCAGTTTCCTATACAATTTCCTATTGATAAAATACATATTATATGACCTATGTTTTGATGATGTTTCCTTATGGTATCAAATACAGCGTGATTTAATTTCTATTGTCAGATAACTCTGGTGATTACATTTATTTTAAATAAAACTGAGATCTGCTACTTTATGAGTCAGTGAAATGTCCACTGAATAGCTGGAAACACTGATATACATGTACTCTAAAACTTACTACATCAATAACGGAACAATAAGATGCTGATATTCTTATTGAAAGTTTAGAAAGAAACATTGGTCACCATTAAATTCAGACCTAATGTGGCCACGTGAACATGTACACACCAGTCTACAAATAGGACATTTTCAACTCATTAATAATGAGTGAGCCCAAAATGAAATTGAGTTTATGACCCAGGTTCCCATAGGTCCTGCCCAGCTTCTGCTTCCACATCAAATTTTGTTCATTCCACTTCCTAATCTAACAAGGACTGGGAGCCTAGAGGGTCAAATGTAGCTCAAGAAACAGCTATGTTAAATATTTCCCACCACACATAGTAAAACTTCATTAATTTAATAGTGACTGTTAGTCAATTGACATACATTTTTTAAAAGTTCATCAGTGCATGTTGTGGTTCAATGCTTTACATCTAAATATATTCTGGCTCATCACGCTCCATTGAAATGAAAGATCACAAGTTCCTGCATTTCCTAACAGATGTGTAAAAGCAAATAACACATAAATGTAGAAGGTACAGTATTTTGTTGATTATATACTTCTTTTTCTCTTTAATGTTAACCTGCTGCACTATAGGTTTCGGAAACATGCATTTGGTACTAATTCAAAGCACCCTGAGCACTCCTAATTCCTTTAACACTAAAATTTCTAGAATTCCAGATTCAGAATGGCCTCTGGCAAGAATATTTTATCTTTATTTCTTTAAATGTTTATTTATTTTGAGACAGAGAGAGAAAAAAAGAATGAGCAGGGGAGGGGCAAGAGAGAAGAAGAGAGAATTCCACGTAGGCTCTGCACTGTTAGTGCGGAGCCCGATGTGGACTCAATCCCACAAACCGTGAGGTCATGACCTGAGCAGAAATCAAGAGTCTGACATTTAACTGACTGAGCCACCCAGGTGCCCCAGCAAGAATATTCTATCTTCAAATGATGCATTTACCCTATATGATCCAAAGATCAGTGCAGAATTTACTAGTTATTAGCTAATAATTAATATAATCTAGTCAAAAATGTTCATGCGTCACTCAATAAGAACACAAAAGTAATTTGCATGTGTTTACATTTATTTCCTATTCAAAGCATGTATTTAGAGTCTCCACCCATCATAGGTCTCCAGTGAGAATAAAAAAGGATTACAAGCCCATGCTTGACAAATGATTCAACTACGTAAAAAATCACCATAATTTTATCAATTTTACCTTGAGAGCTAACATGGCTACTTGATTAAGAAGTGATCAAATAACCAAAGGAAAGACATTTTGCAGGGCTATTACAGGGGTAATCCTGAATATTTGGAAGAGTGAGTGAGAATGACCTTCTACTTTAAGAGTTTCTGACAGGGGGTGAGAACCTCCCTGCCTATTCCTACCTCTTAGCTCCTGGCTTTGAAGGCTTTAATTGATTAATCGCCAAGGGAAGAGTCTGGGGTGCGAAGTTCCATATGCATTAGCCCAAACTATGTATTCAACTGAAAAGATGATTTTGCATCAATTGTTACCCAGAAAAATCAGAAATAATCACTGGGAGAAAAGCAAACTCTTAGAGGCAACGTTTCACATTCCCTAAAGCGAAAGACTGGTGTGGTTGAAAACTCAGGTGTGGAAAACCACTGCTGACAGCCTGGATCCAGTGCCAGTGATCAAAGTTTATCTTTTATCCTGGACATTTCAAACAGGTGGAGACTAAACTAGAAAAAGTCTTGAGAAGTTGCTGTTCATATCCCACCACCAAGACCCCTAAGCTTCAAATTTAAAGAGTGTGATACCTAATCAGCTGCAATAAGACTGTGGCATTCTGGGTTGAATCTTGGATGAATTTCCAACTCTCACATCATTAATTTGGTTTGGTAAGTAACTCTCCCAACTTCTCCAGCTACAGAGACATCACTAACATCTATTATTACAAGTCACCGGAAGCTTTCGGGTTGATACATGGCACAACAGCTCTTTCCATTAAATTGAACTTCCTCAGCAGAAATCTTCCTATGGAGACACGAGTTTCACCTTAAGGCACTATACTAAAAGGTACAAAAACAGCTGGGAATGAGTCAGATCTTTCCAGAAATAGAAGACATTTCAAAACCACAAGTCAGTCACCTACCTGGCCTACTTCAACATCTACAGAAGACAGAGAACTGGAAGGTTTTCATGGCTAGCTGATTCAGCTCTTTTCTCTTCTCCCAAACCGATTAACATTTCTCAGATTTATATTTCCTCAAGAGGCAGTGCAGAAAGATACCAAAGAATTGGAAAAAACAAATAAGCAAGCAAATCTAGTTTGTCGCCTAGTCTCATGATGAATTCCATAGTGACAGCATGGAGTGCTCAAAGGTTTTTAAGTACTTTAATAAAATATTACTAACACCACACACCCAATGGTTAGAGCTGTAACAAGGTGCTCTTCTCTATTGTTCTGGGGTGAAAATTATAAAAATAATTAAATTTTCAAGACCACGTAAAGGGAATTTGCTAATAGCAAATAGCACATTTTGGAGAAAGAAAAATCGACTCTGAAACCTCAGTTGCAGCAGGATTTTCCTACACCTTCCAATGAATTCAATTTTGCCACGAGAAAAGAAATAGAAACAGGGCTCATGTCAGTTAGGTCAGGAGACAAATGCCAGTAAATGAGTGATTGTGGAGGTAGGCATAGTAAGACAGGATTTACCTAAAGGGAAAATACTCCCTGTGCACACACACACATGGCACACATACCTGTGCACTCCTAGTGATTTAAAAGGCATGGGCACGGGAAGGCTCAACACTGTTAAGACAGGAGCACAGATATCTCATCTGTTTGCATTTCTATGTAGGAAAGGAGCTGACACACGTTACACACCCACAGACACTCATATGTGTGAGAGACCAGCCTGGCTTGCACAGACTCAGAAACCGATCTGGAGAATCCTTGTAGAGCTGCTGGTTTTACAGGAATGATTAGAATCTGCAGAATTACACTTCCTCTTGATTTGCAGGATTTTCATCTTGCATTTCCTTCCAGAAATATCCCCTTTGCAAGAGCATTAAGTCAAGTCCTGAAGGGACTAATCCTGTGTCCTCCAATGGACATGACTTGGAACAGAAACTGCAGGAATAAACCTTGCAGTAACATAGCCCCTTTGGAGTTTGGGGTGAAGTATTTCTGGATCCAAACAAAGAAAGCAGAGTTCTGGGTGGAGGTGGAGATAGAAATGTCTGTAAGTCCAGAAATCAATATAATCAAAAGAAATGAGCATAACTTAAAGGGGTTTCAGCTAAGTATCACTGCAGCTGAGTTTGTTGAGTGCAGAAGTTCTGCTCTGATATGTGAAACTGAAAGATAATAATCGGTGTGTTTCTTCTGAGATAGGCTCAGCTGGGAGTGACGTGGTAGGTACTGAGGGTGGGGTAAAGACAGAGGCCTAAGGCTCGGGGATCACTCCTAAGGTTTCTGCTTGCCTGACTTTGAAGGAAAGGGTGCTAAAGCAAAAGGATCCGCAGCTGGCAGCTCCGTAGTCCTGGAGGAAAGGGATGTGATGGAAACAGAGCCAGCTATCGACTGTTTGTTGGTCTGTGAAACAATTTTGTAGGCAGCAATGGGCTGGGCTTCTGGACTTGGCTCATCTTCTGGGCTATAGTGACGGGAGTATTTGGATAAAGACTGGGGGCGGAATGGTTTGCCAGCCACGGGGCCTGAGACAGCTTCTTTCTGGGGCTGAGGTCCTTTGTTTCTGTCATTAGGATGGCCCCCAGGTTCCAGGGACGGTCCCCTGGGAGAGATGCTGTCAAGATGGTCTCCTGCTTGTACAGGATGGGAGGGGTGGTTAGACTGTTGGACAAAAGCAGCCATTGAATACTGAGCTCGGACGGGAGCATACACTGCTCTCTCCAGGCCTGGGAGCAAAGGGGCGTCATCAGTCTGGCTGAGGAGACTGGCCTGCACAGACAACTCCTGGGAGGCACTCTGAGCAACTGCTAACTCCTCCATGCTCTTCTTCTTGGTAAAAGGAGCTCTCAAGAATACGTCCGCCTCCTCTGGCTGGGAAGGAGCCACACTGCCCTTGGAGACAAATGGGGCTTTGGAGAAAATATCCATGTCATCACTTGGAACCCTTGAGCTCCTGAAGGGGGCCGTGGCAAAAACGTCTGGCTCCCCCAGACCATCAGTGGTCGGTTGTGTGAGGGCTTGGAACTGGCTTGTTCTTCCACCTTGGCCTGCTTTTGCTTGCTCAGTAGAGACTTCCAGCTGAGTGAACGGGATGGCTCCTCCCAGCTTCCCCTGCAGAGGCTTGCAGTTCTCATCCTCTTCTTCAGACTCCATGAGTAGAGGTCGGGACCCACTGCAGTCTAGCATGTCCCCCTCGAGATCAGTCCCTTCCTCTTCGCTGCTGTGGAATGAACTGTTGCTTGAAGGGCCATCTCGGGCCAAGTAGTCAGATTCTAAATTGTTCTGAGTTTTCATGCCAGGTACTCTGGAGGGGTCTGGATACAAGGGAAGGCCTTTAACACCCGTTGAGTCTTTAAAGTGCTCTACAGTTATTACGGGACAGGGATTGGGATCTCTCTGGAGACCTAGAAAAGCACAAAATGAAGAATTAACGCACAGATCAGTCCAACTCTCCACGGAACATTTAATGGTCAACCCGCGGCAGAAACATTGTGGGACCAAATAATAAAGGTTGAAAATGGAAAAGGAAAAACGGAAAAATAAAATCAGGCAAGGCAACGGCACACAAACTGGAACACAAGCAATCACTGTCTCACATTTTGGAACATGATAGGCATAATGTACAGGAAAGGAGATGAAGATGTTAGGCACACAGACATTCAGCAAAACTACGCGCCGCTCCTACTCATGGGGCCAGACACGGACACCTGCTCTACCTGGCACTGGCTCACGATGGAATGAAAACAAACCCAGTCACTCATGTCCACATACACCATGGAAGTTCTGGATTATGTAGAAATACTGTCTGGGGACAAATGCAATTCAGTATCTCACATGTGGTCATCTGCTCCATACTGCCTGTATCTGAGAAGAGATTCCTCACAAACAACACCCTCCCCACCCCCCGCCGCCCTGGAAGAGCAGCAGAACACAGCTGCTTGATAAATGCAAGCTTTACATCGGAAGCACTACTCAAAGAGCACAAGAGTGCCCCAAATACCAACACTGAAGGCACTTCTAAGGGGAGGAGACATGGTCAAAATCATACTAAATAAATCACCTTCAGCTGGAATTGCTTTGGAATTTTGTTTTCAGTCTTCTAAGTTAGCAAAGATCTCCTCTGCTTAAATGAATGTATCATAAAGTCCTTTAAGCAGAAGGAGTAAAATACAAGGATAATTACAGAAATATTTGCAAACTCTAATATACTAGTCTATTTCTATCTAGATAGAGGTGCCTCAAGGTGCTCTGGCTTTTAAAATCAAATAGACAATTATCAGAATGCAAGAGAGCTTACCTTCCAAGAAATATTAGCAGGTTAGAAGTATGTCATTGGGCACATGTTAGCAAAAGGGCAGGAAAAAGGCATATGTAACTAAGCAAGAAGAATCCAGAGAAAAGGTGGTTGGGGGTAAAGATATCATTTTGTCATGGGTTTCCCAACCCACCAGGCATTCGGTACAATGGTTTGGATTCTGTAGATGACTTGGAACCTCTGTACAGAGGTAATTCCATCATCCCCTCCCCACGTTACCCTCTTCCCTTCCAGCAAGTCATTAGCTAGTAGAAACTTCTGCTAACAATTATCCCCTGCTAACGTTTTCGCTTGAATTAAGCACACGGAACACAGCAGAAGCAGCATCAAAATCAGTTTATTGGGAAACCAGTCACTTAGAAACATTACATTGTATGAAAAGAGATGTAGAGAGAGATTGGAACATTTTAGAAGATACTATACAAAAATACTATGTTTCTTGGAATTCTATAACTTATTAGCAGTGCTTCTTTTTAAACAGCTCTGACCTTAAATATCATTTTCAGAAAGAAAAAAAAGGTGGGTGTCCCCCTCATTTTCTAAGAGTTCAAATGCATTTCGTGAATTCCCAATTAGAGTCTTTAAGTAAAATTCTGTACTGGTGCCAAACGGCTTACTGAGTAGTGTTTAAATAATACAATTTTGAAGAGGATAACTTTCTTGAGATACAGTATTAGTACGTGTACCTACAGGGTGATATGAAAGCATTAGTCAGCTGGCAGGAAGTAAACAGAACACCTTTTCTCTTGCAATATATGCAGAGAGACATAATCCTAACCTCTCAGGCAAGTATATTGATCATCAGTTCTGTCACTGATTCCTAAGTGATTATGATTTCTGGGAGGAAATTCAAATGAAAGGGGGCAAAGAAGCTTTCCAAAATAAGGTTTACCAAACAAAGGGGTATGAAAGCCATCCCCAAACTCCTTGAACCACTTCCTAACATAGCATCAGGTAGACGATGTTTTCAGTTGCCCAGACTAAGGCACAATTTCTCATCTTCCAAAACTACCCTGAGAGTTGATGTTATCAAGCCAGTTCTGTAGAAGGGGAAAATATCTCCTAGGGAAAAGAAGTGGTATATTTAGTAAAGCTAATGACCAATTCCGGCATCATACCCATCAATAAGGAAAACTGAACAGTGTGACAGGAGTTAGTGTCTTGGGGAAATTTAAACTGAATTCAGTCAGATCAATATGTAGATCTGGCAGAGAATGCCAAGAAAGCAGCTACTGATAGAACCAGAGGCACTACGGATGCCTCAAGTCTCAGATTCCATTTTGAGAACTACCAAATACCAACTAGAGGTGCCCACATCCAGAGCTGGACAGGATGGAAGAACATACTTAACCTTTCTAGATCACTTAAGAAGTGGGTTCTTGGTTGACTGGAAACCTGCCAAACTAGCATATTTTCGGACTTTAATGGTAATAAGAAAATCATACCTAGAATTTCAAGAACTTTTAAAAATTCACAAGCATAGTGACAAAAACCCTTTAACAGTGAGTTTGCAAGGAAAACTTATTTCCAGTTCTTCAAAACAAGGCCAGACCCATTTCTATTTTTCAGCATTATTCTAGCTTTCTAGGGTTGGAAAACTAAAGGATTTTCCTGAGAAGGCTAAATCTCTCAACCTCTTCATTCATTTTAGAGAAGGTATGGTGTGACGACAGCAGAGAGCAACCGCCCTTTGCAGCTCTCCAAGCTGGGCATTCTAGACACCAAAGAATGCCGGGAGGTTTGGGGAAGCATAGACATCCACACTCCCTTCAGCGCAAGAACCAAGCAGTCAAGAGAATGAGAGATTCTAAATAACTGTGAGAAGATGGACACTGAGTCTTGTTGGCAGTCAGAGGTTCTTTCTGGAATATGAGTGTGTTCTTGTAGGGTAGGGAAGGCACGTATTTTCAAGGTGAACACTCCTTATAGATGAAGACGGCCTTGCACTATTAGGAAAACATGTTTGCAGTGGTCTGGCTACTAGCAATGAAGGATTTGCACTAATTTAACCTTGTGTCTTGGCTCTGTTCCTCTGGTAACCAACCATGCATAGCAGATGCCCCGTGACCACAGAGCTCAATAAAGTTAGCCCGTTGTTCCTGAGGAGTGGGGGACTTAAATCTAGGACCTGGTTCTGCAGTCTGCACGAGGGCCTTTCATATCATAAAGCCTAAAGTAGGGCATTTTGTTCTAATTCCCTCAAACTGGGTTATGTGTCTTTCCATTGTGGTTTAGGCCGTTAAATTAAGCAAAAAGGCAAGACATGCTTCTTTTTCTCGCTCTCATGTAAGACTGTGTGCAAAGTTAAGGTTAAGTATACGTTTTGAAGCTTCTACCAGGGATAACGCCATTTTAGTCTATTTTGAGGCTCCAAATTGTGTAGACTTCCCTAAGAGTTTATATGCTTGACAGAGTAGTAGAGGAGTCCCCCAAAAGTATCTGATGACTTGGCAACTTTCTTCACTAACTGCTTACTAACTTCCAAAGCAACCATAACTGTTGAATGATTTGGGATATGTTTACCCTCGGAATTTTATTGGATGGACATAGTGAGAGGGTCATCAGAGTACTTTAAAAAAAAATAAAAATCTGAAGACTTAAATTTCAGGCTGGATACTCTTTAGTATAATCGTGCACAATCTGGAATTTTCCTTTTCTCCATACTACAAACTGAAATAACAGGCATAGGAAGTATCAAAGACATAATTCTTGCTAAAAACTGAAAATGAAGACTTGGGGAGTACTGAGAAACCTTCTCATGCATTTAGCAAATAGAAAGCAAAACATCCCTTCATAAGAACGTCAGAAATGCAGCACCAATTGAAAGTCACACTTTTGGAGCCAAATCAGGGAATCAAGAGATGTATATCAAATTAATAATTTCCATGACCTTTTAGCTTTGATAATAAAATTAAGGGTTTGGTTCTACCATATGTTGTGCAGTGGCATTAAGACCCATGACTGGGGAACAGAGATTTGATGGGAGCCAGCATGGGCCAATGATGCTGTGCTTCTCAAGCCAGTGGAGCAATTAAATGAGATTTCTCCCTGGGTATAAAACTGCTGTTGCCAACATAAAATGTTTAATTAAACTGGCCTGGGTATATTAAAGATTAAATTAGAGGAGGGTAGCTGCAAATCTGTGCTCCATTTTCAAACCTGCATCTCGTCATATCAAATGCAGGCTCACAGGGGTTTTATTCTCCCTGACTCCAAGGTAGCCATGGCTCATGTAAAATGTCCTCAGCAGGTGTCCGCACTTTCCTTGTGCACAGCTACTTAACTGCTGCTAGACAATGGGTTTAAATCCTTTGTGCAAAAGTGGGCTTTCAGATTAGGAAAGGAGCAGCTATTTTAAGTTATTTACATCTGTGAACATCAGGCTCCTGGTTGAACAGATAAGTCTTTATTCCCCTGTATGTTTACATAATAAATTGTTTACAGACTTTTTTTTAAAATACAATACTTGCGTGGCAGTGTTTAAATTTCATATTTTTACTGTACAAGATAGCTTCGGGTACCTTTGTTTGCTTTGTCTTCTTGGGGAGGACATGATAAAGACCTGTGGTAAATATACATCCATGTGACAAGGGGGTGTGAAATCGAGTAGAGCAGAATACTCACAGGAAGAAGAGTAAGGTCAGGACACTACACCAAAGTGGGAACCAAGGAAGTGTCTTCCATCCAAGCAACTACCACCATTTGACAACTCTGCATAAGTTAGCATTACCCAGAGAACCTCCTTCCTCCACCTTGGTGAGAAGAAACCCAGGATAAACAAAGTAGTATCTTGTTACAGATTATTTGAAATGGAGGCCATCTGGGATTCATTTCGACTCAAGAAACCCAAGTACATCCAACTTCAGGAACATGACTAGGGTAGAAAACGAAAAGACTAACTTTGTGTTAGTAAAATTATAGTCTCTAGAGAGGAATAAAAGACAGTTTTATATTATCTGGAGTGTTTCAGTCAAGATTTCATTTTAAATATCCCTCTGCTAGTATCGCTGTTCTGCCTGGCAGCCTCTAATTTGCTTAATTCAGTACTTTGGGTAATCCTGTCATTTTTGTCCCCAAACTCTAAGTTCGTGGCTACCCCATCCTGGTAATCTTACTGACAGAGAAAGTTAAAGACTCCTGGAAATTTAGACAAACATCATCATGGGAGACTTTACTTTGGCCCAAGGTATCTATAGTGTGCATTTATTCAGGTGAACTCAGATCCCTCCATACTTCTGGGCTGAGGTCAACCCTGAAGGTTCTCCCCTTCCCATACGATTGCTGAAGTCAGACTGTTCCTGACTTGAGGAAAACTGTGTTAGTTTGAATCAAAATGATCAATTACCTGTCAGCAGAGCAGGAAAAGAGTATTATAAACAAAACTAATTATTTCATTGAGAAAATTTTTCTTGAGTTTGTTTCCCTGTAATTATTAGCAACCCAAGTTCTATAATTCTACTTTAGAAAAAGCCAAGTCCAGTATCAAATGACACCAAAAAAAGTGACAACCTCTTTCAGAGGTATTTTAAAATCCGCATCTTTCCATTTTCTAAACTACTAAAGACAGGTGAAATTATGGAAGTTCCCTTATTCAGAATATCAAGGAAATTAAGACTGATTGTTGTCACTTTCCATTATAAGGTCCTCTCTGGGAATTTTCTGTGGATTATTCCTTTTACGGTCTTTAATAGTAACCATGTTTCATCTAAGGGAAGGGGGGTGATTTTGTTAAATGTTACCCTGAACAGGAGTCATGGAAAAAGATCAAGAAAGAGATGCTTCCAGATGCTGAAAGCAATACTAATTAGATAATAATTCAACTGATTTTCCTATACCTTATTACCTTCCTTGATGGTATTTCTAAAGAGAGGAGTTTCAAAAATAACCTAAATGATGGCAGCATCATTAGAGTAAGTATTAGCTTCCCAAGTAAAACCAGATGCCTTTGAAGAGAACAACACTCAATTAGCTGTCAAAATTCTGATACGTCTGCTAAAGAAGTCATTAATTATGATTAGAGTCAGAAGTTTCTATTTAAACCTTATCTCTTCCCAGTCTGTGTTTTTAGAAACACTGGGACTTGAATTTGGTGATCTAGTTATTTGAATACTCTAAAGAAAAACAACAACAACAATGGGTTATGTGTTCTGGTAGAGCTACTACTCTTATACAGTTGGATTAAAGTAAATTAGAAACATATGCTTACAGTATCTGCCCATTTTTAAGTGCCAGATCACTGATTTTATGTTTTAAAAGAATTTAAATCTTCTAATGTTGTTTTGTTGGAATAGGTAGGGATGTGTGAGTAATATTTAAAAAGAAAAAACAAAAAAAAAAACAACCAACCTCTATGTCCCCAACTGTCCAGTAATGTAGGCTTCTTCTATTCAGCTAACCAAAAAAGAGCAACCCAAGTTAGTAAAAAGCCCATTATAACTCTCTAAACTGTAAATACTGCTACAGTAAGAGCTACAGAAGGTAACTGAAGAACATCAGGATTATATAAATCCTTCATAGTCCTTCCAAAGCATAATAGTATGTACGTAGAACTCTACAATTCCATAAGTTTAAAGACCACCTGGTTCAAACTCATCACTGTATAAAAAAAGGAACAACAGCTCTTAGAAGTGAAGCGCCTGCTGAAGGCTGCTTGGCCAGTGACTGGCAAAAGTCAGGGAGAGATCTCAGGTGACCTGGCTGGTCCTGCCCAGGCCTCTTCAGCTGGCCTAGCCTCAGTCCCACGCCTGTGAAATGAGGTGGATGGACTAGAGACTGGTCTCTCCGATCCCTCTTGTGGAGTTTGTATGTCTACCAATTATCAGCATACCTCACTCATATCAAATAAACCTTTTCGCTCATGGATGAAGCTATAAACTAAGGGAGGTTCCATTTACCGAGTCACTCACATGGATTCCTTAGCAGAAAAATAGTTCTTCCCTTTGAGGCCCTATTCCTAAAGAACAAACCCAAGACGATTTCATGTCATTATCTCCCTCAGACTTCCTCCATCCAGTCTCTGGCTAGTAGTCTGTTCATTTTCATTAACAGTCTCCATTAAGCTTTATTGAGCCAGATGACTAGATAATATATCTCAATGTGATTACGGGTAATACATGAAAGGAACAATTTAGAGATACCTAATTTCTAAACTCTACTCTTCATGGTTTCAATTGAATTGAGAAACTAGATATTTCATTATATTTCTAACAATGTATATGTATGAAAAAAATCAAATTGGAAAACATAGGCATAAAACATTGTTCTTATTTAAAAAATAAACATTTCCTTCATTAGATTATACATTCTTCCTATGTCCAGGAAAAAGAATACAGTTTTGATCTTCAGTAATATTCCTGTCCATAAAGGGGCAAACCAAGTCCCATTTTCACTGCTATCCAATCATGGAGAGCTCTTCAAGAATATATATATATATATATTAATCTTCAGCAGGAAGGTGGTGTCTCCCTTAATTTTGGAAATGATCCATTATCCTAATAGAGGGCTTTACTTAGCTTATCTAGTTTCAGCTGGCACAGGAAGTATTTAAAGTCAGAAGGAAGACTGAAAGATTCTGACTTTTCCTCCACTGCCTTTCAAAGGCTGCTCTCACATTTCTGGGGTCAAAGCTTGACCTCCAAAGTGCAGTGTTTTGCAGGCTATTGTTGCTGCTCAAAATTCTTTTTTTTTTTTTTTTTTCCCCCCCCCCCCCCCTTAAAGTGCAAACGTGAAGAAGGAGAAACAAAATAGAGAAACAGGCAAGTGGGCTTGGAATTTTATTTGTACAAATCTGATCAACTAAGACTTTCCCTTCTGATCGTGGAAAATGGCACTCGAGGAAGACAACCACAATGGGTTGCTCTGTGCCCACCTCTTTTGCAAAAGGGCAATTTTATAAAATTGCTTTCTATGTAAGGGAAAAAAAATACACTTCGATGAGTAAGTACATATACAGAGGGTGACCATGAGGCATGTTGTCATGTCAGTGCAGGGTCCTTTATTTATTTTATGAACAATACTCTAAGGTTAGTGAGGAACTACACTTTGTTTTGTTTTTTAATCTAGGAAGCCAAGGAAAACCAACTGAACATATTTCATTGGCTGCATCCTTCAGTTCCAACATCAGAGAGAGAAAGAAAGGTAAGTAGCCAGAGTCAAATTGTGCCCAGCTTGTAGGCACACTTATGTCTGATTATCTGAAAATAAACAACATGCTTATTCTACAAAGACAGAGGACCTGCTGAAAGCTTAAAGCAACACACAAGCCTGATACTCAAAATGATTCCATATGTTACACTGTAGGACTGCTGTGTAGTTATACAAGGGAAAGAGATCAAAACCCTGTACAGACACCTGATATCAGACTTGAAACGCCAAGTGGAAACAGAACTATTCAGCGTCTTCATTTATACACAATTTACAATATTTGATTCAAAATAAAAATCACAAGAAAAATACATCTGTTTCTGCTACAATTCCTTCCCCTCCCCCATCCACCCCCCAGTTAAAAGTCTTCTAATAAAAGGTATCATATTACCACCATTGTCTTGTTTTGGTCTAATTCTGAGATCCCGGCTTGGGACAGTTAACATGGAAAGGAATGGCAATACTTGGGTTTTATATAATGTACACATTTTATCCAAGGATCTCAAGTACTTGCAGTCACGTCTCCAGATCTGAGAAATCACGGTTCAATGGAAGCCAGAATGCTGGATGAATGCTGGCCAGGTTGCATGGGGTGTAAAATCCCTTGGCTAAGTCTATGATCAAACAAGGTCAAAGCTGGTTGGCTAGAGCTGGGCTCAATTTCTCTTTTCAAACATATCCCATCCGTCTGTCAGTTTTACCCTCTCTTAAATCACACACCCATCTCCGGGCTACTGCCTAGAGTTAAGACCAACTGAAGAAGCCATGTCCTCATGATAATGCAGCAGCGTAAAAAGCAAAAACAGAGAAACACATTCATCAGCATCTGGCCAAAGGAGACAGGGGTTGGGAGGACTGGTGTGGGAGGCCATTCCTAGCAAGAATGAGACAAAGGTGTCAGTTCACTAGTTTCAGTTACAGTTAAGCTTTTGGTGGAGTTGATTCCAGCAGAGGTGAAGCTCATGGCATCTAGCGCTTGGTTTAAGATAATGCTATTGAAGAAGGGTAATGAGAAAACACAGCAAACTAACAGGGAGGAACTGGCCAAGGAATATCTGGAGGGCCAAAGTGATTTTCTTTCCTTATCATTTCTACAGGAGAAGGCAAGGGGTAGGAGATAAGGGCTGGAGGGCCCCTTATTAGCAGATTTTTTAAAAAATCATTTTTCTTATAACTCCGTAATGAAAATGTATATTACGGTATGAAGGTTACAGAACTGCATCTGCTACTGGGTCACGGCTACAGGTCTATGAGCTGATCCACCAGCAGTAAAGACCTGGCTAGGTTGGGAAGACTGGACTCAGAGCTCCCACTGCTGTTTCTAGAGTGCCCACCTGGAAGTGGAGAGATAGGAATTCAGTACAAAACACAGAGGGTTAAGGTTTAGATGTGCAGAGCAAGCAAAGGAGAAACAAAACAAAACCCTAGAGAAGCAACACTTTACATCTGAAACTCTTACATGTTGATTTTTAAACATATACGTTAGGTATCCACCACCTCCCACCAAAACTTTAGGCACTGTGTGCACACCATACCACAGGCAGAACACTTTGCAGAGAGGATGCTATTTTCAAACGGGTATACATTTTGCCTGAGAGCTGCTGGCTGTACACTAACTTCCTGATAATATCGACTGAGCTCCCTGATAAAGTAAAAATCAATAATTGTTGCTTTGGGGAAAGATCTGTTATTAAGACCACTGCAATAGAAACATGCTTTAAGAAATATATAGATGGTCCCATGGTAATTCAGTGTCTCATGGCACATTCAAATGGTTATAATCCATCAAAGAGGAAAAAGGATGCTCCACAAATGTCCAAAGGATACAACTGATATCAAAGCACCGTGCTTAATCTCTTTGGGAAGAGTACAGATTATTCAAATCATGCTAAAAAATGTTCAGTGCTTTTTTTTTTTTAATATGTGTATATATGACTTCAGGTTTCCACTGACTAAAGGTCATTTTAGTTTTGGCTTGATACTTTGTAAAAACCAGGTTTTAGTCAAAGAGTTAAATATTTTTCTTCTCTCTGAATAAATACTACAGTGAAGCTTTACTACATCTCCACTGTATCTATATCTGTATCTTATATGGTCCAGCCCCAAGGCCTGTCATTACCCCCGTTCCCTTCACTAAGTGTTGGTGCTTTCTATGCTTTCTTCCCTCTTGCAGATTAGGTACATTACTATTTTGTAAACAGCTGTGATGCCAAGCTCTTCTCTTTTCCCCATCCTCTCTTTCTTACCTTGTGGGTTTTTGGTTATCAATACAGGAATAGGGTCAAACTCATCTTCTGCCACCTTGTCCGAGCCCTCAGGGACATCAAAACCTGAGATGAGATTACTATCTTCTGCAGCTTAATACAGAATGCAAGTACACAAGCAGAAACAACAGAGGCAGAGATTAGCAAATGAGAGAACATGTCAGAGGCACAAAGTTCCCACCTATACAATCACTGTTGTTTTTGAAGATGAAAATGCTTATTTTCATGAGTGGAAATAAAAGTAGCAAAACTGGAAAATAGGGAAACAGAAGAAAAAATGATTTCAAGCTGGCCATGTTAAGACTTTCATAAATGATTAGGGAGAAGGGTTTTATGATCTCTACCATTTTAAGACCTTTAACTGTAGTTATTGTGAGGTATCTCTTCAACTTTAGTAATTCACAAAGGCACAGTAATTAGTCACTTATCCTCCTTATTGAGCAAAGGCTTGACTAACAAACTGTATTCAAGAAACTCAAAGTCAGGAGCAGGGAGGAGGTCATTAGTAGCACCTGCTGTATACAAGGCAAACAAAATACTTCTGAAAAGACTTGCTGCCCTGTGATTGGGAAAAGAGACTTTCTAATAACTCTGATGCCTCAGGGGGTGTTGGGGCCCAAGATAACATGCACTGAGATTTCAAGCAGAAGTCTGTTAGATATTCTTCTCCATTTTGATAAAGACTATCCTACCAGCACAAGTGCTAGCTGAGCACCTATTTTGCAAGTGATGCTTCTCTGTAATTACACATTGCTGTTGACACACTCCTGCCAGACATAATTGGTTAAACACATACTCTATAAGAACATAATCATTTTAATGTTGTCAAGGGTAAAAACAAAACCTCAGCTATTACCACTGTAAACCATAAACTAATTTATTTTTTTTTGGTTTGGTTTTTTTTGTTTGTTTGTTTTAAGTAGGCTCTATGCCCAGCATGGAGCCCAAAGAGGGGCTTGAACCACAGCCCTGCAATCAAGACCTGAGCTGATGTCAAGAGTTGGACACTTAACTGACCAACCCACCAAGGCGCCCCAAACTAATTGTTCTTTAGTCATCTCAGGGAGGCTCTTTTCTTGAATTTCCTTCAGAAGAAACTTACACTGTTCCTTTTCTACATATGTGCTCCTTCCAGAAAACCAATTTCACTACCCAAGTACAGAAAGAAGATTAGTGAATGCCTGCATATAGTAGGCCAGGTGCTGTGCCTCTCACTTCTACAAACAACTCATTGAGGAGAACCCAATTCAAGCTACTTCTGTCCAGGAGCATTTCAAACCAGTATTAACCCAAGAGTTAGAAACGAAAATGGTAAATCAGAAAGAGAAATCCAATAATCAATCAAGACTTAAAATTCAAAACTTCTATAAGTTCAATCTTTGAAGCCTGACTTTTGAGGACTTAGCCTGCTTCTTTACTATAGCAATCACTACTCAAAAACTTTAAACCAGATTTGATGAAACAATTTTAAGGTCTCAGGCTAACAAGTATCGTATTGATAATAAAAGTTGAGTCAGTGGATAGTCAACGCAACCATCTATGTGCGCGGACTCCAAAGGTATGTAGCTCTGCCTTTAATGGAGAACACGGACTATGTGCACTCTGGGAGACTGCCAGAAAGCAATGACTAAGCCAACCTGTTGTCTAAGCCTTATTAGGTACTCTTCCTAGGAGGGATTCTAACACAGTGGCCAAGAGTACAAACTTAAGTTTTCCATATAGAGGAGGGGGCTAAAAAACTTCACTGCTAAAGACTTTTGGTAAAAAAGATTCTCAGGAATCATTCAGTTCTCCTTTAAGAATACATGTGTGCCCGAGGACAGGAAAGCATTTACCTTTATGGGCTGGAGCAGAGATCGCTATGGGGGCAAACTCTTCCAGCAGGTCAGTAGTAGGGTTAGAAAGCAAGGAGCAATCAATCAGGGAATCTTCCCCGGTGAGAGAATCTGAGTCCAGATTAACAGCATCCCAGGTCAGTGATGGCATTAAATGGCACACACAATACCATGAGATTAGATTTTAGCCTTTAAGTTATTACATTTACATTTTATACACATAATAAGCCAAGGCGAGAGAAAGAAAACCAAAAGTAACATATTAAACCCCCTGCATTTTCATCTATAGTAACAAGTATTTCTAGATTCTCTTAACATTAACATATAAATATGGAATAATTCTTTGCTCAGAAGTTGCTGGGTAAGCAAGTATGTGATTTGGATGCCAATAAAACTTTAGCAACTCAGTTCTCAGCAAATGCCATTTGGGAAAAAGGACTTTGCAACTAAGAGTTTCATTTAAACTTTCCCTGAACATTTATAGGAAAAGGTACTACAGGATGAGGTATCTAAGTGGATGAGGAGGGGATTGTCCCTGACTTATTATTAGCAGAATATGACATGACTAAACAACACTTTCTAGAACTCAATTAGAACCCCATTCGAAATAAAATGATCTTGCTTCTTACTAGTATTCTTTAAATTTGAATTGCTCCTCTGAACACATGATTTTTACTTTTAGTTAAGGAACAGAAGGAAGACAAAATTCAGAGTTCAAGCATTTTCACACACAAATTGTGCTCTGGGAAAGTTTTCTACAAGAAAACAGTCAAGTACGCACAAGAGAAAGGAACCACATTGTCTTCTATGTTCATTTTGTCCCCCACTAAAATGTAAGTTTATTTTCATAGTTCCTAGACTTCCAATGGTTTCTGTTCCAAGTTAGGAAATCAGACTCTTATCAGACTCTTATTGACTATGGACTCAAAAAAATGCACGTTATCAACTCTGTATTTATGGGGAATTAAGGAATTCTATTAAGAGCGAACTTTGAAATTAGAGTGAAAGCAATGCTGAAAACAGGGGAAACTTTCAACTCAACCTATAATTTAACACTAAACTACCCATCTAGGATTAAAGCACTGTGCTCAGGACAGAATGTCAACACACAGAGCAGTAGCTCCATGAAGTCACTGACATGGTTGGATAGAAAAACTGAACAGAAACTTTAGAGGAGTCAAGGTCATCCTTGTAGCTCAGCAGAATTCTTTAGGGAAGGTGGTGGAGGGAACCTGCCACCAGTGAAAAGAATCTTAAATAAAGAAATACTCTAACCAGAGAAAGCCCAAGGACCACTCTATAAAGAACATGGCTCCAAAAAGCACTCTGCTCTTAGCAAGGAAACACATCACTAAACAGCTAGAAGCTGGGGCTCCAACTATACAGAGCATCCATTCTAGGAGGAACTAACCAGGCTGCAAACTAAGCCCAGGATCATCTGCTGCAGGTGGAAAGGCTGGCTCCGAGGGCCACAACAATGACCAGTCCCTGCAGCTGCAGGGACACCTGACTGACCTGTGCGGTTCGAGGTCACAGATTCCGTCTGGGATGGAAGGCGCTGGGGCACTGGGGGCTCCAGTCCCGGTATGAGACTCTCAACAGCAACATCGGCCTTTTCTTTTGTGACAGAGCATTAAGAGAGGAGAACAGACGGTAAGAGAAAAGGAGTCAAAAGTTTCTTCAGACAATTCTGTGAAGGCTTCCTTCTATAGGTATCTAAAATGCCTAGTCTCAGGCATGATGGACAGCACAATAAGTTACTTTATTTCTGCTGCTTTGAGTGTCTGGGCTTCACTGATTGAGCAGGCATGTGCAAGGTTAACCACTATAACTAATCTTGGTGACTTTCAGTTTTTATAGATAAATGTAGAGCACGAGTCACCCAGCAGACCTCTTCCATGTCAGAAGACATAGGTTGAAAGGCACCATAGTATCTTCTGGTAATTTTGCTTTTCTTAAGGGGTAAACTTGGGGGCAGACATCCTCTGTGCCTTGCGAGGGTGACTAGTCCATTTGAAATCTCACCCCGTGATGTGGCTGGGAGGTATTCTGCACTGTGTGACATCCTGCAGCTGAAGGCCAGTCTTTCTACAAGGTCATGGCCTTTCTACAGGTTATGTGCCCTGGAGTGCTGGGGCCCTGCACATTTTGTAGGTCATGCCTGCCTGTGCTGTAGGAGTACAGGGAAATACCAGACTGAGCAGACTGAGCCCCTGCCCCAGATTCTATGCGTGGGGCGTGTTCACCACTGGGCAAGTGTTTTCTGCTATGGATACGGGACACATACAGAGGCCTTCAAAAGAAGAATCTGCTAAAGGTAAGGTCCCAGCTTGAAACGAACTTCTTTAGTGAAGCTTTAGTAATTAAGTGTGAATTTTTCCATTCCTCCTCATTCATAAGAAATTCCCTTTAGAAGTCTTAGGCTATCAAGTAAAACAAAAATAACAGTGCGGTGCCCCTGGGAAGGCAGAGAAAACACTTTATTTGGGGTGATAACAAATGAGATTAAAGGAGGCTTTGCAACAGTTCCATTCCACAGCACACCTATTCAATAGGGATCTGCCAACCAGCTAGTTATCATTCTTGAAACAGACACATAGACCATGCAGGACCAAAGAAACAGAGATGACGACTTTACCAATTACAGCATCGGAAGTGCTACCAAAAGGGTCTGTCATAGGCAAGAGGTCAGGGAGCAGGAGAGAAGTGTCAGGAGATTTGAGTCCCTCAATTAGTTTTTCTAGGTTGGGCAGAGAGGTAAAGAGAAAGCAAAAGTGCAGTGAGATATTAAACCAAGCTGAACATTTACCATTTTCTAAGCAAACACATTTTGGGGTCAAAATTTTGTATAGATTCATCATAGAAACAAATACGGTTAGTATCTTTTACTGTTAATTACAAATAACCTTTCAAAATTCAGTTCAAAAATGATTATTTCTCCAGTTGAGGTAGTCACTTTGTAAGTCATTCAAGATACTGCCCTAGGTTTGTCTGTTTTAAAATTTGAGGTATAGGTGCGCCTGGGTGGCTCAGTCCGTTAATCATCTGACTTCAGCTCACATCATGATCTCATGGTTCGTGGGTTCGGGCCCTGTGTCGGGCTCTGTGCTGGCTGCTCGGAGCTTAGAAACTGCTTCAGATTGTGTATCCCTTTCTCTCTGTCCCTCCCTGCTGTGTTCTCTCTCTCTCTCTCTCAAAAATAAATGTTTAAAAAATAAATAAAATTTGAGGTATAAATATTTACCCAAAAGATAAAAAAAATATACATTCGAAGGGATACATGCACCCTGACCTTTATAGCAGCACTATCAACAATAGCCAAATTATGGAAGGAGTCCAAATGTCCATCGACTGATAAATGGATAATGTAGGTGTGACAGGATATACATATGTGTGGTGTATATATATATCATATGTCATACACACACATTACATATATGATGAAATATTATTCAGCCATAGAAAGAATGAAACCTTGCCATTTGTAACAACGAGGATGTAACTAGAGAGTATTATGCTAAGTAAAATAAGTCAGTCAGAGAAAGACAAATACCAATGATATCATTCATATGTGGTATTTAAGAAACAAAACAGATGAACATAGTGGGGAAAAAGAGAGAGAAGGCAAACCATAAAAGAGACTCTTAACCATAGAGAACAAACTTAGGGTTGCTGGATGGGAGGTTGGAGGGGGACAGGTTCAAAGGGTGATGGCTATTAAGGAGGGCACTTGTTGTGATGAACACTGGGTGTTGTAGATAAGTGATTAATCCCTAAATTCTACACCTGAAACTAATATTACAAACTGTATGCTAACTAACTGGAATTTAAAACTTGAAAAAGAAAAAAAATTTTTTGAGGTATAATTTACATTGAATAAAAGTCATCATGAAATTGGTGCACAATTTGATGAGTTTTGACAAATGTACACACTCATATAAGCACCACTGAAATGATGTAGAACATCTCCATCACACCCCCAAATACCCTTGTGCTTTATTCTGGTCAGTGCCTGACTCTTGCCTGTGCCCCGGCCATAACTAATCTGCTTTCTATCCCTACAGCCTTGCCTTTTCTAGAATTTCCTATAAATGGAACCATGCAGTATATAGCCTCTTCGGTCTGATGTCTTTCATTTAGCATAATGCTTCTGAGACTTCTCTCCGGTGTGGTATATATTGGTAGTTTGTTCTGTCTTATGTGGTAGCAGTGTTCTGCTGTATGAGCGCGTCACATTTTGTTCAATCATCCACCAGTTGATAGACATTTGGTTGTTTCTAGTTTTTAGCTATTAAAAATAAAGCTGCCATAAACATATATCCATATAAGTATACATTCATACCCCTTCCTGGGCTTAGTTGTGCAAATTTTTTTGGACTTGCATTTAGAAATGGTTTGTAACTCAGCAAGTGGATCAAAATATGCCTAAATTAACTTCCACCATCACTTATTGTCTGACAATGGAGAGCCTGTGACAGGCTGGTACTCTTATCATTTTATGGTCAAACCTCATGAGATTCATTCACTTACACCTAAAGATGGATTACTTTTGCTGTCTTTTGGCTAGAAAACAAAAAGATATAAGAAGCCACCAGACTTGTCACACCTAATGTTTAGAAGTGCACACATTAAGATTCCTTCATGATTCTGCCAGCCTTGATCCATGAACAAATCTCTATTTACGTTTAACTTATTAATGGTAGAACATTAACTTGAAACAAAATAATGAATCATAGAATCTTACAAAAAGAAGGGAATTAAGGTCTCAAACCTCCTTTTACTTGCAAGGAGGTTGAGGCCACATAAATTCTATAATTTGCTCAGTTAAAGCCTGTCGACATTTTTTTTTAATCACAGAAATACCATACCATTAAGATAAAACTAAAATTAAAATGTTTGAGAAAAAGAAGTGACTTAAAGTCCAAGTATGTGTCTATAATGTTTTAATGAATCTGCATTCTTCCAGGCCATCAGAAATCAAGGCAAGTAAAGATGAAATTGATATTCGCTGAATGACCAAAACCAAATTTCAGGTGATCTGTAATTTAAGGTGATCTATAACTACACAGATAAAACAAAATAATGGATTTTAGTGTCTTGGCAAGATAATTTGCTTTGGTCCAATTAACATACTGCAGAAAAAGACATTTTTATATGTGAAACCAATTTACCATCTTTGGAGTATATGGCATGTCGATATCTTTGAATTAAAGGACAATATGCTACATTTCTCATTTACACCTGATTTATATTGAAGAAAGGAAGGAAGGAAAAAAAACAACTTTTCAACAGCAAGGGAAAAAACCCCAGGGTACTAACCAAGTGTACAAGTGTAATCACATCAGTATTAATCTTGCATCATGCATAACATTTTATTAGCAGACAAAATGTTAAAAATATCTGACAATTTTTAGCATACTGGCAAAAATAAGATGGTTTTCCCAAAAAGTCCAATTTGTCATTATTCTGAACACTAGCTTTTGTTTTATTCCCAAAAAAGAGCTTCTTTCAAAACCAGAAAAGTAATCATTTGTTTCTTTCAATTTCAGCACTCATATATTTGCAATCTTATGAAGTAACATATAAAAAGTAATGACCCCAAATTACTTATCTTTAATATAGCAGTGTATCTAGGTGCAAAACCTTGGGCTCACCAGATTCAGAGTTTGAATTCTAGCCTCTCCAATGACTGTGACCATGGGGCAGTTCCTTAAACTTCTGTCATTACCTCAACTGTAAAATGGGAGATACCTCCCACCATCCTTCTGTACTGGTCACTCAAGTATCATCTCCTCCAAGCCTTTCCCTGTCCTCCCTTCACTCTCTTCTTTTGCAGCCCTTACAACGTGACCAAAGGCAGAGAAGGTATGTTATTAATCTCTGTATCCCTGTGGGGTGCTGGGGTGGTTCAGTCGGTTAAGCATCTGACTCTTGACTTCAGCTTGCGTCATGATCTTACGGTTCATGAGTTTGAGACCCCCACCGGGTTGTGTGTTGAGAGCATAGGGATTCTGTCTCCCTCTCTCTCTGCCTCTCCCCTGCTCACGCTCTCTCTCTCTCTCTCTCTCAAAATAAATAAGTAAACATGAAAAAAAACCTCTGTATCCCCAGTTCTCGGTTTCCTCTCATACCCTATGTCACATGTCTGCCTTTAGCCTCACTGGAGAGGTGGGAGGAATAGAGGATCAACTGGAAGGTCAGGTTCTTCAGCAAGAATCAACTATTTTTATTAGCCGTTAGCAAAAAGCTGATGTGAGGAGATAAAAAAGTGTGTGTGTGCATACAAGCGTGCATGCGTTGTATGAACAGGGTGGGGATGAGCTAAGTTGCCAAATGTAGGGAGACTTATCTTCTGACCAAACAGTAACAGGTTATTCACATGCATAATCTGTGATGACACTTGAATACTGGACTGTGGGAAGGAGGAGCAGGGACAGAGCAATAGCAGACAGAGAACTAGGAGTGAGAGCACAGAGCCACGGCTTAAGTAAGGTGGACGGCACGTACAAAACCAGTCTGTCACCCCCAGCATTACTGAAATGACATACTCGGTGTGGGGGTCCAGGGGCTACTGGGACTACTGTCATCACTTCCATTTGCAGTTTAATGTCAAACATTTTCATTCATTATTCACAAAAACCCCTGAGTTTGGGACTACTGGTAGAGTTAAGAATGGACGTAGACACTGTGAGAGTGTGCGACCTGCCCAAAGTCACAGATGGGACATAGTAGAGCCCACACTTGATTTCAGATTCTCCCACATGCTGCCTACAGGGTCTGCCTGTCCCCATCGACACAGGAGAACAGGTCTTTACATAGATATGGTCCCATGCCTAACGACCAAGTTATCAAAGACATGTTGGCCCCTGGAAGGAGCCTCAGATCTTATTCAATTAGCCTTCTCATTTACAGATGAAGAAACTAGCTCCAGAAAGGTGAAGCCACATGCCTCAGAGCTTAAAGCAGGTCAGCCACAGAGCCAGCTAGGACTATGACCCAAACCTTCTACACATTAGAGATTCAGTCCTCTGGTTTAACAAAAGCTTTGGTTGCTTTAAAATGTAAAACCATTAGAAGAAGTCACACCTCAAGCTATCATAGCTCATTTTTGGTCTTTGTAAATGAAGAACTTGAGAAGAGGATATAACGGGAGGCAAGAGAAAGGCTACAGGAGGCTGAGAGTTTATAAATCACAGCCTGCAGGCCTCACATATGCATCAAGGGCCAGCCTTGATATCACTCGCGTTAGGACTTCTGTCCACTCTTACACTCAGACATGCTGAGACTATGTGTCACAAAGGAGGTGGGTGGGAGGAGCAATGCAGAGAGTGACTCTTACACTCAGACATGCTGAGACTATGTGTCACAAAGGAGGTGGGTGGGAGGAGCAATGCAGAGAGTGGTAAATTTAGGAACGTGTGCAGGAAATGTTCTTTAAGATCCCAAACCTCAAACAAGTTCTCCATGGGCATTTTGCAACTTGTTGATATCTAATGAAGCCATAGACACCTGAGATAACAGTAGTGAGAATGGGTGAGATTCGAGTAAAACTCAAGGTTTTACTCGAGTGCCTTGGTAGGAGATCAGAAAAAGCAGAATTCCTTGAATAAAGTGAAATGTGAGAGGAGGCAGCATGGTCTGCCAGAGAGAAAGAAAGAAAAGGCACAAAGAGACAGAGACCTGGGCTCTGCACTAAGTTGATGTGACACTTTGGAAAACTACCATTGTTCTCTGGATCTAAGTTTTTCTTATTGATAAAATGATAAAATGAAGATACACTTAGGTCCTATCCACCTCTACAAGCCAATCATCCAAGGGAAAAACAGGGAGTAGGAACTAACCAATACTTAGAAGACGGGCCGCTTAGGGAAGAAACTGGAGATCTGAACCGGAAGGGGCTGCAGGAAAGGACCGTTGGAGGGTGCCGCGGCAGAATGGGCAGGAGGGGAGATGACTGCCTCCAAGGCAGCAGGTTGTAGGAAACATAGACAGCTGACTCCATATGCTGTTCAACACACAAACTCAGCCCAGACACCCGTGGCCAGGGGAACAGGGTGAGAATGTAGGGGGATATTTAAGCAAGATCCTTGTTTGAAAAAAGAACGGATGTCTTTAAAAAAAAAAAAAGCAAAGGGGTAAAAAGAGAAACCAAGAAACAGACTCTTAACTTGGAGAACAAACTGCTGGTTCCCAGAGGGGAGGTGGGTGAAACAGGTGATGGGGATTAAGGAGTGCACTTGTGATAAGCACCGGGTGATGCACAATCTGCAGAATCATGATATTGTATATGTGAAACTGTGTGTTAACTATACTGGAACTTAAAACAAAATAAAATTACATTTAGTAAAAAGAAAAAAGAACAGATATCTATTGTTTGATCCCTTATTACAAAAGCAAAACAGTATGTTTACTGTGGAAACTTGGGAAATGCAAAGAAAACAAAGGGTAAGAGTAAAAACCACCCATAATCTCACTTTGAGAGACACCCACTATTAAGAGTTTTTAGAGAATACCCCTCCAATCTTTTCCTATAAATTCTGATTGTTTGATAAACATTTAGGCATACCCATGTTTTCTTAGAATAATTTTTTAGAAAAGAAAAAAGAAAGTAAACTACCAGGATCTGAGTGTAGTCTGTTTTCTTAGATGTTCATCAAGCCCAAGGCGGTGAGGCCCTCCCTCTTTACCACGCTGATGGCAGAAGCTATGGCCTCTCATTGTTTCATAATTGGCTCTTCTTGGATTCACCATAATGATGAACCTTAATATATATATATTATTCTCCTCTCACAAGAATATATATTCTTTTATGAATTATCTACTCATATTTTTCTATTGGTGGTATTTCTTATCACATTCCCACTACTATACTCAGTTCTTTTTCAAGTCTCTAGGATTCCGAAATAAGAATGAGTCAGGTTAAGAGCGTAAAGATGGGCTGAAATCATGGTGAAAGGACCGAGAAGGTGGACCCTTGAAGCAAAGTGGGCACAGAATGAGTTGGCTTGGCCACTGGAAGCTGAGAATGCTTTTAAAGGAGAGGGTTGCTAGGACTTTGAAAAATTAAGAGGGGACTTAGAAACAGATCTTTTGAGCACCTTCCTCTCTCCTCTCAAGTATAAGTCAAGTGGCATTGGGGACTAGGGAAGAGTGGAACAGGTAGAAATCAATCCACTCCAAAGTCTTCTCTTAGGCTTCTCTCAAGATTTATTTAAAGTATCAACCACAAGGCAAGAAGGTAATAAATCCTTCATAAACGCATCAAAGGTTAGATAATCAAAACTGCTTCCTGATGTGAGACTGGGATATAGTGAAAGTTGTAATCTTTCTAAGAAAGAAAGAGTCCAAATATCAAAGGAGAGGAGAGGTTATCTATTTAGAGGCTAAAAAGGTTAAGGATTTGCTCCAGGGCTGCTCCAGCCCTAATGAGAAATAGGACCATGAAGAGTAAAGCAGGCTGATCTAATGAACATGGAAGAGCTCGATGCCAGCACCCCTCAGAAAAGATGATCTGGCTGCTACAGCTTTGTGGCTTTGGAAATTTATATCTTGTTTGAAGTCTTGTGATGAGAGATGCTGTTTTTAAAATCCAGTCTCTCCAAATAGTTCCTATAATTGAGACACTAGACACCAAACTGTCTGTAACATCTGCAAGTTGGAAGCAAAAGTCAGCCACCATGCCCCATTCCAGGTTCATTTTAGGGAACTGAATCTGCAGAAAGAGAAACTTCCCAGAGCAAAGACACATAGGAGATCAACCTTGGACTTTTTAATACCACAAAACAGCAGTTGGAAGTGAGGAACATGCCAGGCAAATAGCTCTGAGAGGAATGTTTATCTTGACAACAAACCACTAAGAAAACAGTTTCTCCTGTCTATTTTTTTAAGAGCTGATGAAGTACTATAAACCAGGAGGCACATTTTTAAAAAGCCGTAGATTCTAAGAAGCGGCCCTTACGGGGCAACTAGTGCTTGCCTGCTTAGTCTTGTGGAACACTGATGTTGAGAAGTCAGCATTAAGGAGTTGCTATAAAAACTTTTCCTCAAACTCTTGTGCTCTGACAGTGGGGATGTAAAAAGATGTAGTCGCTATGGGAAATAATATGGTGGTTCCTTAAAAAATCAAAAATAGAATTACCATAGGACCTGGCAATTCCATATCCGGATATATACCCAAAAGAATCTTGGGTCATGAAGACATATTTGCATACCCATGCTCATGGAAGTGCTGTTCACAGTAGCCAAAAGAGGGACCAAGTGGCTAACAGAAGAGGGACGGATAAACAGAATGTGGTAAACATATATAACGAAACATTAGTCAGCCTCAAAAATGAAAGAAATTGTGACATATTCTTCAGCATGAATGAACCTGGAGGACATTATGTTAAGTGAAATAAGCCAGTCACAAAAAGACAAATACTATATGATTCTACCTGTATGAGGTATCTAGGGTAGTTAAATTCACAGAGGGACAAAGGAGAATGGTGGTCACCAAGGGCTGCAGGGAGGGTGGAAGGAGAGTTACAGGTAGAGAGTTTCAGTTTTGTGAGATTAAAAAAATTCTCTGGATGGATGGTGATGGCTGCAAAACAATGTGAAGGTACTTAATGCCACTGAACTGTCCACTTTAAAATGGGAAATTTTGTGTTATGTGTATTTTAGCAGTTTAAAAACACAAAGGATTAAATCCTATAGCCAATTTTCAAAGAAAAGTCCCCATTCTCTTCTACTGTATTTTAAATTTGGTACCACCTACAGCTTATCTAACACAAATAGAAGGCAAAATAAACACACAGCATGTGAGCATCAGTGAAATACTTTGAGACTCACCAGAGCTAGGCCTCATTTGGCAGCTTGTGAGCACACAAATGCTTGTGGCTGTGTTTTTTTTTAATGCCAGATTTTCTAAGAAAATTTGTTTTATGCTTTGGAAAATAAAAATGCTCTTAAAAAAATAACCCTAAAAATCCAATTACCCAGTGCCCCTTTACCTACAGTTTAATAATCATTATATCAAGGAAGTCTATTTCAATGGCTCTCAGTTGTGCAAAGGTCAAAGGTTATAAAGCAAGTTTAATTTCTGTAAGAGAAAAACATTATTGTCTAAAACTTTTCATAACGAGGACTGCCCTATGGGGAATAAAGGCTCAGAACCAAAGTCTACAACATTTCCTATCTTTATACTAATTTGAAGTTTACAGAGCGATTCCAAATAACATGCTTTCATCTGGACCTTACAAGCTACTCCATGAAGTAGGTTTTAATAGCACCAACCTTGAGGAGAAGAACACAGAGTTTAAGTGATTTGATAAAAATCATCAAGCTACTATGCAGGTAGTACCTAGGTCTTAAAACTTCAAGCCCATTTTTGTATTTCCCTAACCCTTAAATTTAGCTCTCCAGTCGAAGGCTTTCTTGACCCCCAGGCAGGGGAGGGAGGTTTCACTGGTTGGGACATGGGGGCCATTAAAAGGAGTGTGTGCAGCAGCACAGTCCCAACAGCACCAGGGCCTCACCTCCTCACCCAGAACATGAAATATTACTTGACATACCTACCAGTCAGTATGCTTTTTTTTTTTAATTTTTTTTAATGTTTTATTTATTTCTGAGAGAGAGACAGCTTGAGCAGGGGAGGGTCAGAGAGAGAGGGAGACACAGAATCTGAAACAAGCTCCAGGCTCTGAGCTGGCTGTCAGCCCAGAGCCCGACATGGGGCTCGAACCCATAAACCATGAGATCATGACCTGAGCCAAAGTCGGACGCTCAACCGACTGAGGCACCCTGGCGCCCCCAGTCAGTATTCTTTGTAGAATCAAAGCAAATTACATGGGAGGGCATTTTATCTATCTATCTATCTATCTATCTATCTATCTATCTATCTATCTATCTTAAATAGCTTGTTGTCAAGTTGGTTTCCATCTATCTATCTATCTATCTATCTATCTATCTATCTATCTATCTATCTTAAATAGCTTATTGTCAAGTTGGTTTCCATATAACACCCAGTGCTCATCCCAACAAGCGCCCTCCTCCATGCCCATCACCCCCCTTCCCCTCTCCCCCATCAGCCTTCAATTTGTTCTCAGCATTCAAGAGTCTCTCATGGTTTGCCTCCCTCCCTCTCCCCAACTATTTTTCTCCTTCTTCTTCCCCATTGTCCTCCATTAAGTTCCTCCTAATCCTCCTATACGTGCAAACATATGGTAGCTGTCCTTCTCTGCCTGACTTATTTCGCTCAGCATAACATTTTAAAAGCATAAAATAAAATGTTAAGTTATTACAAGGCATATAGTTTTCAGGAGACTATGACTTCATGACTCTTATCATCAGGAAGGTAGAGTATGTATGCATGTATGCAAAACAAACAAACAGACCAGAAAGTGTGACTGGTGCCCAGGGTGGTTTGGAGGTAGTGACAAACTGGGGGCTGTAGGCAGACAGGAGGAGGGGAGACAAGCTTGCAGTTGAGGTTCCAGAGACCCTAAACTCTCAGGCCTCACCTCAGACATTTCAAGATGCTATGGAAGGATGTAGGGTAACCCCGTCCATGTCCCACCTATATCCTTGGATAAAAAGGCTACAGAATTGAACCTTACAGTACATACATTAGACACAGCGGCAAGACACCATGCTCAGCCCAGATTCTGGAGGGCTCCACAATGGGCTGGAGGTGAAGAATCTGCTAAACCTAGCTATTGCTTTCACTCCAGGGTTTGGTAGCTTCCTGACACTGTGGGCTGTGCCTTCATTTATTCACCCTCCAAGAGTGGCCTGGCTGGGAGTTGGCCGAGGCACAGGTGGAAGGCTATGAAGCCAGTCGTCTGGTGTTGGGAGTTGGGGACAGAAATGGAGAGCAATGGGGCTGCCATAAGCCTTTCTGCCTCAGGTTTTACTTTGTTCGTTCATCCAATCTGCAAACATTCATTGAGTGCCAATCTCCCCGCCAGTCTTCTCAGCACTGGCAAAGCAGTGATGGATCAGACAGCAAGGTTCCTCCCTCAGGACATTGACATCCTGGTGGGGAAAGACAGATAACAGACCAATGAAAACAAACAATGTCACGGTAAGTGCTATGAAGAAAAAAGCCAGGAAGTGTGACAGAGTGCTGTGCGATCACGACAGGCCTGAGAAGACAGCATTTAAGCTGAGACTCAGATGTCAGATAATAAGAAGGAACAGATATGGAGGAAAAGCTTTCCAGGCAGAGTACTAGCACGTGCAAAGTCCCTGAGGTGGGAAACAAGCGTAGCTTGTCGGAGGAAAGACTGAAGAAAATATAATGAGCTCAGGTCAGAGGGGTAGCCAGAGAGCTAACCAGATTAGTTAGGGCCTTTTAGGTCTTGGTAAAAAGTCTGGCTTTTACTCTCAGTGATCATGGAAATTCCTGGAGCACAAAGGAGTAACATGTCTAATTTATGTTTTCAGATGAGTCTGGTCTGACAGATCATATGATATCCCTAAAATTCTCTCTTAGAATATTCCATTTTAATAGTTCTCTCATTAAAACCCAAGAGGAGTCATGGCTTAATTGGAATTAAAGTGTATACCGGTATCACGTTAGCAGGAATCCATCAGAATAAGAGAAATATGGAGGATCAGGAGACAGGAAAGATGACAATGTGGAAGGCAGGACGGCCGCCAGCTACCTATGGTGTCTCCCAGGCTTATCTTCACAACTCATCTCCACAACCGGGAGCTGATACCCTGAGCCACCTCATGTCTGTGCCCGGCTCCTCACCCCTGATCCAGAGGGCACCTGTGACAGCTGTAGAGGACAGCTACCCACCTTTGGGCCCTCATCTTCCGGCCTGTGCCAAGAAGTCTCCCTTCCAGCTTCTGTAGCCCATGGGCCATCTGGAAAGAGCAAGGCAAGAACCTGAGGGGTGTCAAAGGGAGAATGCCTCAGTAACCCCTTTTCCTTGTGTGATCCCATGATTGCCACAACAGGGAGGAAAAAGAGGTCAGTGGGCCCCTGGCTGAGTTTGCAGCCCATACCTTTCCAGCTTGCAACTGGCTTGTCTAGATACTGCCCAGCATGCCTGAATGATACAACAGAGAAAAGGGCCTCTGCTGGACTCCTTCTTCCCTTTCCTTTAACTATCCTACACTGAATCATTTCTCAGAGACCTTGGGTATTTTTGACCTACATCCAGGTCCAGCAAGCTATGAAGTTACTCAATACTACTTGATTAAGGCAAGTTTTTGCTTCTCCTCAGGAGGGTCAACAAATTGCCTTAAGAAATAAAACCGGTCATGGTACCCTTGCTGCAATCTGTCTTAGTACATAGATGATACAAACGTCACAATCATTCCAATCTTAAGTCAATTATATACCTTTACATTCTGGGAGAGAAGAACTAAGCAGATCCTACTAGTTTATAACCAAGAGAATAGGAGGAGGTAAGAAAGAGAAGAAAGAAAAACTATCAGAAACAAAATGACTGCTAGATGCTTCTAAAGAGTTGGATCTATTTGCTTTTGCAAAAAGAGTGATAGAGAAGAGAAAGGGTAGCTTCTGTGTCCCACCTCATGCTCCCACCCCCACCCCCAAAAGGATGGGGAGGAGAGTAGAGAGAGAAATCACCAGCATTCATGAACCCCAAAGGGCAAGCATCCAATTATTGTTTCAAAAGCTATTTCAATTGGAACACACTAACAATTTCTTCCTTTTTTAAACTGCTCACTTAAAAATCAGATATGGTAGGCCTAAAGGGATATTTGAATTCATGCAGTCCAAATTACTTCACTGATGAAGAATCAAGCCCAGAAGGTTTTTGGATAGTTGAAGTGTTAGGAAGGGAACCTGGGTCTCCTGACTCACACTCCCTTTAATTTTTATTATGTATTTTTATATAGAAAACAAAAGCCCATTGTAGGAAAACCAGTCCCAAACAGGAAATCATCATATAATCACTATTAGCATTTTCCTTTTACCATATGCTTACAGGTCTCCCTTGACATGTTATAATCATATTGGACTAATGTTCTTTCCAATGCACCTCCCATTACCAAAAAATATACAACAGAACTATTAATAGGGCTTGGAATTCACATCCTTTTCATGGAGTATTCAAATAACTCTCAAGAAATCCTGGAACACAATAATCAAGAATCAACCTGCTTAAGCTCCGAGCAGTTGTTTACCTACCTGGTGCATCAGGTACTTGAAGAGGGATAAAAGGATCAGATACACTTAGAAGTGGGAGGCTAGAATCCACAGTCTGCCCACCCTTCCTTTTTTCAGCTGGAGTGGGTTGGAGGGGAAGAAAGGGTCAAGGAGAGAAAAAAAGAGAAAAGCAGAAAACATCAAGTAAATCTAGATGAATGTAGCATCTATTAACCCATCAGCTCTAATTGAAGAGTAAATCTAAACTCAGAGGCAGAATAAAGACAGATGAGTAGATATAATCCAGAGGAAAAGGCAAAATATATATGAGATAGATAATCCGGTCCTTGCAACACACTCAACGACGTAATGAATGATAAAACTGGTATTATATTCATACCCCTGAAATTCTACTTCTTCTATGTGTGGAAGCTTATGGTGGTCTCTCAGAATTCCTGTAGTGATTATTGACCATATTACACATTTTGGCATATAAACCACTTTGGCATATAAACAAACACTGCTTGTTTTGTAATCTAGCACATATGTATAAGTACTTACAATGTGCCCTTTACCCTCTTGAGGTCACGGTATCACCAAATGTCTAGGCATGCTAGGCAGACAGACAGAAAGAAACAGAAATAGACTTCCTGCCTGTTGCAAGCCCTAACCTCTGGACTACATCTAACATTTACTGACATTCATTCTGTATTTGGCAAACTCACAGATTTACAGAAATCTATACACCCTATTGGATATCAGGGCTTGAAGGGATCTTAGGATTTTCTAGCACAAATTTCTCATTTTACAGAAAAGAAAAGGAAGCCCAGAAGTTAAGAGACTAGCCAGAGATCTACCAGCAGACCCAGGATCAGAACACAGGTTTGCCGGTCTCTCCTTTACCATTCTTTAACTGCATTTTAATATTCAGTTTACTCAGTAATTAAAATCTCATTTGCCTTCTACAGAGTGGATCTTTAAAACTACTTTTTATTTTCAAATAATTATGAAATCATAGGAAATTGCTGTACATAGTGTCCTGGGAACATTTTCAACCAGTTTCCTTCCATGATGAGATCTTTTACAACTGTAGGTCGATACTGCTGACATTGTTACAATATTGTTAATTAATTTTATAAAGTTTTTACATACGTGTGTGTGTGCAGTTCTTTGCAATTAGATCCTATGTATAGATTAGCATAAGCACCACCATAACAACGATATACAACTGTTCCATCAAACAAAAGGACCTCCTTATTCTCCTTTACAGTCACACAGTCCTTATTCCAGTCCCTACCTCTTGGAATCTGTTCTCAATCTCTATAATTTTGTCATTTTGAGGTTAAGTGGGTTTTTAAGTTTCTAAAGGTAGACAGGAGAAGAGGGGGATAAAATTACTACTATTAAAAATCTCTAAAAATTTTTAAAAAAAATAAGACACAATGAAATATATTAAAAAAACACAAATTATATAACTGGATATATTCATTTTTGAAAAAAGTATATATGCAGAAATAAAACTATGGACATAAATATTGTAAAATGTCAGCAATGTTCTCCTCTTAGAGTGGGATTGTGAGTTTTTATCTTGCTTCTTTGGGCTTTTAGTCATTTTCCCAAAATTACACAAATGAATGTATGTAACTTAACAGAAAAATATTTTAAATAAAGAGGCACAATGTCAAGTTCCAGATGTCTGTTGCAACATATGGACACAGTTCATCAACATTTTTGCAGCTTTTAACATAAAAATGTTTAAAATAACCATTCTGCCATCCTCCCTGACTTATTATGAAATTTCCTGCTTATTTCCTTCCTTGGTTGATCAGATGGTTTAAAATCAGTGAACAGGCTGAGCTTGGTTAGAAAACTTGTAGAAAATGGCACAATCCTATATTTCATACAAGTGAGGACATACTGATTTCTGGGGTTTAGATACAATTTTCTTTCTTTTGTAAAGAATGAAAGTGTCACACATACATAAAGTTTATACCACAAACAAGAAAGAAGGAAAAATAACAAATGTTCATTTTAAAAGACTGGAGAAGATGAAAAAAAATGAAGACATTTTATAATGTTTGCAAAAGCTTAGTGTCACTGATTTATAAAGATTCTTGAGATGTGGTTATGACTATAGCTGCTGGGCTGGGCTGTTCAGGTTCAAATTTCTAACCTGTCATTCTCCAGTTGAGTGACCTTGGGCAGGTAACTTAACTTCCCATGGGCTGTTTTAAGGACCACCTGAGCTAATGCATAAAAAAGCACTTACCAGTGGGCTTATTAGCATGCAGCAAGTGCTCAGTATATGTTCACTGCTATTACTGTCGTCACTCTATTCAAATGTGTGTTTAAGGTGGGGCCTTTAAGTCCCTTAAAAAAATATGGTCATTTATAGCCTACAAAGTAAGCATAAAGGGGAAGAAGACACTACAATAAAAAAAGAAACTGTTTTTAAAAAATAGTTCATACAGACAAATAAACAGCAAAACAAACAACAAAACATGATAAGTAAGAATCATAGACACTGAAACTGGGAGCAGATAGAAAAGTTGTAGGGACCTCTGTCATTAACATTGGTAAATCCAAGCTCCTATCCTTAGGCAAAAAGTAGGTTTATATTAATTCAACAATCTGTACAGCACCAAACACTATACTAAATGCTAGGATTCAACAGCAAAGAAGACTTTCCTAGAGCTTACTTCTCCCATGATCCCCTTTCCGGGGAAACTATATCCTACCCAGTACCATAGCTGGACATTATTGTGATGCTCTATCCCAAGGACAACAGGAAATGCTTTATACATTTGGTACATTTAGTTAACTATGTGGTATATCAAACTGGAAGCACTTTAAACCAGATCAAAATATCAGTGCATATAAAAATTACACAGGCAAGAGAATAAAGCTGAAAATGAAAAGTAACACAAAGAATTTTAACTATTTAATATTAAAAAGCACATCCCCCAAATAAGTCCAATGTGTATTCCAAAATAATAACATGAGAATATTATGTGAAGACTTACAGGATACGGTTAAAACTCCAGTTTTTTTCTGACAAGGGAAACACACACCTATTAGAAAGCACTCTCAATAAACAGTTTAATCTTCAAAGGTCAGGGTGGGGTAGGCAATTAAAGAGAGGAGAAAGAGAATATTAAAATACCCGTGGAGAAGTCTTCCTGCAGATTATAATTAGCCTCTCTCCCCACTCTCACGCTGGTTGAAAATCACTGCTATATTTGGAGAAAAACTCTAAACACTTTTATTACATTAAAAAAAATTTTACTAGGTGTTCCTTTTAGTACTGGGAAAGCAAATCTAAGAAAAACAGGCATCTATAATAAAAAAAAATAAAAGTAAAAGAATTAGAAGACAGAAAAATGGTAGATTTTATAAATCTAAAAGCTGTCTGAAAGATACTAAAACAGCAAAATCTCTAGCTAAAGTTACCAAGAAAAAGAGAAGCACAAATACATACAATTAAAACTGATGTATACAAATATTATAAAAGGTGTAAACGCACTATCTATTTTATTTAAAAAATTTTAAATGTGTAGATGATTTTCAAGAAAGATATTACTAAATTTGCCTCATTCTATGGTAGGAAACTTGAGAGGGGAAGTTCTGGAGCCAGAGGGTTGGTGTCCCAGCTCTGCCACATCCTAGCTCTGTGACTCTGGAAAAGAGACTCGACTGTGCTCAGTTACTTCAATTGTGACTAATGTGGAGACGGTGTTGAGGGTCAGAAGAGATAATAGGGTCATTAAGAGGGTCAGGTGAGATGATACTTGTGCAGGACAAACAACAGGCTGGGGAAGATGTTTACAACAGAAGACATATGAAAAACGTTTACAAATTAATAAGAACAAAATGAACACAGACCCCCCCCCCAAAAAAAGGTAAAGGACATGAACAATAATATATCCCAGAAGAAATAAAAATGGCCAGTAGACCCTGCCCTCTGTTTACAGCCTCTGAACTCTGCTGGGTGAGGAAATGGTGGGAAAATTATTCTCATTCACTGTTGATCAAAATAAAATCTATATAGCATTCTCAGAGGCCAATTTAGAAGCAGGTAACAAAGCCTTAAAAGACACATATCTTCTGATTTAATAAAATCACAAGTTATCTTAAAGAAACTGTAAAGGATATTATGTAATGACAACCAAAGTTCCAATAAGAAATGTACATACGAGGTTAGAAAAACTAACACACCTAAAGAAAGCAGGAAGAAAGAATATAGAAGGTTAAAATCAGAAATTAATCAGTATAATTAAAACAATTTCAGAAGTATATCAAATTCCATTTGTACAAAGAATATATATATATATATATACTTAAAACCTCACACCCGCTGCTGAGGAAATTGTAATAGTAAAACACTGAAAGCAAATTAATGTTTAAAAAAGAGGCCACTTGGTTAGATGCCTTAGGACAAATGCATATGAAGCAAATTAATGCTTTTCAAAATTTATCTTTTAGGAGCTTCTTTAATGATATGGGAAATGTGCCAGATTTAGGGAGAAAATCTGGTTTTAAAATAGGACTACAAAGATGTACATTAGAGTATTAAGCTGAGACTGAAAATTGTGTGCAAAATTGTGGTCATGTATTTTAGTGAGGGAGAAGATCTAAAACTTTCATTAGATTCACTAAGATATCCATGACCCTACAAAGGTCAAATGTCACTAACAGGCACCAAAATGGTATCCCTGTGCTGTTTCTTAGTGGTGAGATTATGGTCATTTTAACTTTTTTCCTATGCTTTTCTATAAATATTACTTTTATATAATAAATATGTATCATTTTTTAATTTTAAGAAATGTTAACTGAAGTATAGTTTAGTATGTATAATTTTTGTTAATAAAGGAGAAAATTAATTTTTTGCTATTGCTTCTTTAATACCAAAAAAGGTCTAATTTTTAAAAAAAGGTATTCCTCTCCCCATAAACACACACACGCAAAAAAACACCCCTCAGTAGAGTCTTGGATAAAGGAAAGGACATCTAATTCTTAGAATTCTTCAAGTCATTCCACAGAACCTAAACAATTACAAGAGATTAACAGAGTGATGTTCTTTAATTTAAAAATGTTTGCTTAAAGTATATATGTGAGCCAGGGAGAACAAATCCTGTATAATACTGACACATCATCCTGTCATTTTAATTCAAAGTGATTCCAGTCATTTCTTTATTCCTATTGTTTATATTGGAAATCTTCTGAATAAAAGGAACTATAAGTTAACACCAAGATTTGGGGCTCATTGGTGTGCCACAGCTTTCTGTGAAGGAAACAAGAGTGAACCCTGTGTTTCAGGCATTTGTTATACTAACCGGTTCCAGCAGAAAATGCGGGAGTGGCAAAGGCATCACCTTGAGTTGGTTGAAAGCCTGGGATCAAACTCTCGGCTGAGCCTCCAAGCTTCTCAGGATGTTTGCCTGGAGGGACAAAACACCACTCAGTTCATTCCAGCAGAATCCCATGATGTGCACACACATGCGGGAGATGAAGGGCACCTTCTCAACTGACTTCTAGACTTCCTTTTACTATATTATGGCAACACCTCGGCTATTCAAAGGTCTCTGTCTAGTCATTGCAATAACTGAGACAACAGTGAGAAAAGGAAGTTTTAAGAACCAAAGACAGCACATCAGTTTTGCAAGGCAAAAAGAGTTCTGGAGATTGGGTACATGACTGTGTGTATGTAACTAACACTACTGAAATGTACGCTTAACAGTGGTTAAGAAGCTAATGTTTATGTCATGTATATTTATCACAATTAAAAATTTTTTTCAAATAAATAAGTAAAAAGCAACAAAAGAGATGGCTGGAGCGAAAGCCCTAAAGCTTAAGCACAGTACTCAGAGCAGGATGCCTCCAGTCCTTACTCAGAATTCATTTGTTTTTATGTAACTCTAATGAGTTTGCCAATCTCTTTTCTGCAGTGGAAACAGTTCAGGAGTGCACAGGAGAAGGGGGTGTAGGGGAAATGGCAGGACTGAGACGTGACAAGGGACAGGCTCAATGGTAGCAATTTAATGTGACAGAAGAGAGACAGGAATTATTAAAAGTAGACCTAAGAATTTTACAACTTAGGAGTCTCTCTTTTTTTTAACATTCATTTATTTTTGAGAGAGAGAGAGAAAGACAGCATGAGTGAGGGAGGGGCAGAGAGAGAGGGAGACACAGAATCTGAAGGTTCCAGGCTTTGAGCTGTCAGCACAGAGCCTGACGCCGGGCTCAAACCCACGAATCACCAGATCATGACCTGAGCCAAAGTTGGATGGTTAACTGACTAAGCCACCCAGGCAGCCTTAAACTTGGGAGTCTCTTAATCAAGTGCAAAAATACTAGAATTTTCAATAGCCCACGAAGGTATTCTAGAACAATACTGGCATACATAACAATGTGTCTGTTATTCTAGAACAATAACTGGCATACAAAACAATGAAATAATTTGACAATGAGTTAGTTAGTTGTCGGTTAGAGTTAAATCCTATAGGGGTGTCTGGGTGGCTCAGTTGGTTAAGTGTCCGACTTTGGCTCAGGTCATGATCTCATGGTTCGTGGGTTCAAGCCCCACATCAGGCTCTGTGCTGACAGCTACCTCGGAGCCTGTAGCCTGCTTCAGATTCTGTATCTCCCCCTCTCTCTGACCCTCCCCTGCTCATGCTGTCTCTCTCTCTCTCAGAAATAAATAAATTAAAGAGAAATTTAAAAAAAGAGTTAAATCTTATACCCTGTCTTTGGTTTAAAATGACAAGAAGGGACACTTGGGTGGCTCAGTTCATTAAGTATCCTTCTTCAGCTCAGGCCATGATCTCACTGTTCTTGAGTTTGAGCCCCACATCAGGCTGTCTGCTGTCAGTGCAGAGTCCACCTGGGATCCCCCTCTCTCTGCCTGTCTTCTGCTTGTGCGTGCATTCGTGTGCACGCTCTCTCTCAACTCAAAAATAAATAAATAAGCTATAAAAAAAAAATAAAAGGACAAGAAAGTAATACAAATTTTTAAAAGATATCTATAAAGTAATAGTTAAAGCTAAAACGTCTGGTCAAAATTCGTATCATTCACTTGGCTCTGATCACTCCTTTACCCTGTGCTCTTGTCTAATGCTGAGGTACTCTTTTTGAAGAATTTTCCCAGTGTGCTGTTGTTTTCCAAAGTGCATGTGCATGCCTCTGTGTGTGTCCTGCCTTCCAAAATAGACTGTGAGGGTGGAAATGGTACCTTCTATTTATTTGATTGCCTTTTCACAGTGAGAATTCTGATCATAGTCCAAGAGTCAATGTTCATGTGAGGGCACACTGTCCTGGGTAAGCACTAACAACTTTCTGAGACAAGAAACACACTCAGGAGAAGAAAACCATCATGCTCATCTAAGGAGTGACCATGCCTGACACTATCATCCTGATCTCTGCTACCAAATATTTCCTAAGAGAGACCCACTCTCCTTGCCACTGCCTGCAGCGAGCCAGGAGTTCCTCAGGATGCAAAGACGTTAGTGCTCTGGTAAACATTCCAATCTGTGCCCATGCTTCGAAATCAAGCCTTTGAGGGAAAGAAAGAGCCAACCTTACATTTTCACAGGCATGCCCCTCTGGAGTTAGGGTTTAAGAATCACAGAAAGATACCAATTGCTCACCTTCCCCCAGCTTGGCAAAGTCCTTGTTCAGCAGTTCTTCAGCTGTGAGTTTGGAGAAATTGTCGTCATCGAAGGGATTCCACGTAGAACCTTCAGAAGCATTATAAACGTTTTGCTGGGAGGTCCGAGGAGAGCCTGACGGAGTGGTGGTTGCAGACCTAGGTAGGTTCCCACCCCCACGAAATGAAAAAGTTGAAAAAGGGTCAATCTACTTCCTCTGTTTTGAGATCAAATTGTTTTCTAAGTCAAACCATTATTATCAAGCGCTGTCCCCGGCAATTGCAGTTTCCACAGGTCCTTTTCTCACTGTGTGAAATAAATGGCTCCTTTTCCTTCGTGATCATTTATCTCCCACTACTTTCATCTCTGGCTTAGATTTTTGGTCACATCTGCAATCCTTTCAGTCCAGAATCCCAAAGCAAACTGTCCTTAGGCTTGTGCCTCCTGTGGCACCCACACCCACTGTAACACCCACAATAACTGACCCCAGAGGGGCCAGGACTGGCCTCTCTTCAGGCTGCCTCCCATCTGTCAGGATCTAGTCCACACAGAATGAAGGGCCACTGTGAGTCTGAGTCATCACCATCACAGTTAGAAAGAAAGAAAGACAGTTATCACTATCTTGTGGTATCATTACCTCATTTTCTTCTATAGTCTCCCTTGAGACTTTGCATTTAATTAATGACTTAAAGATTTTTCACATTAGAGTACATGACTCCAGGAAAGCTGAGGGCTGAAATTGAATTTACCTAGCAAGCACTCATTGCTGTCTACTTTATTTCAGGCACAAAGCCAGTCACTGGATTTACAAAGGTTAAGACATGGTCTTTGTCTTGGAGGAATTGGCACGCTACATCAGCTGGATATACAAATAAATAATGATAATACAATATGATATAATCTCACAAAAGGTTCAGACAAACTTATATATGACACCAAGGAATCAAAGAAAAGGTAACCTCTGACATGGATCTTGATGAATAAATAGGCATTCCCTAGGCAGATAGGGAGGGTAGTGGCAGTCTGGAGAGAGGGCATAGGATGAACAAAGATGATGGAGAATGACAAGTCCACCAATGTGATACACAGCTTTTGGTCTGTTAGCCAATGAGGTTGAGATACACAGGCAATGGGGAGCCAAATGAGGGATTTTCAGCATGGAGAGATTTGGTCAGACTACGAGTTTAAAAAAATACCCCATGGAACATGGAATGGGTGAGGGAATAGAAACAGTAGAGCAAGTGTGAAATTATTTCTTAAGATCAGTGTGGTCTACGTACTACAGGCAAATTCAGTTTTTTAATAAACACAGACACCTACCCTTACATGTGCATCTATACCCATCTGCACACAGATACAAAGAATTACACAGCCCTGGTCCATAGCAGCTCTGGCCCACAGCAGTAAGAAAGATAAAGAGGAAGCACCGCATACTTGGACTTATTGAGGCTGGCCTCAGCTGCAGCTGCCTGGAGCAGCTGGGTTGATTTGCTGGCAGGGACCCCGAAGACTGCACTGTGGGTTACGTCACTGAGAATCCGCCTGTGCCCAGCACGTTGGGTCTTGGGGGATGATGGAGGAGTGAGAGATCCGAGTTTCTGTCCCTGGACGGCAGGAGGTGGGGTTGTTTGAACCTTTGGCTGTTGTCTTACTGGGGCTTGAATCTGCTAGGAAGAAAAATGACAAGTGTCCCACCCCCAAAAAAAGGTGGGGGGGGGGATGAAAAAAATAAACAGATAAGCATAATAAAAAAATGCCACATGAGAGCTCCATGCAATTTAAATGGCTGAATTTACCAATAATAATCAGAAAGAAAGAAACCCTGTTTTTTACAATCTGAGCTTTAATTCTGGGACTGATGTCAACATGTTATTTATCTGATGCTTATATGTAAATCTCAGTCCTTCATCAGCAATGGTACCCAGACTAATCATATACAATACAGTCCAGAGAATAAGACTACAGAAGCTATTTCTAACTCCGAAAATCGAGAATGTATCCTACAGGACAACTTCCAGCTCCCAAGGTCATACAGGCACTCACTCAGAATGCCTCCAAAGAGCATGCATGCTTTAAGCAATCGACCACCACGGACAGAAGCCAATGACAGCACACCTCCAGCTAAAACACATTTGAGCTGAATAATTCCTGCTAAGAGACCCTTGACTCTGACGTAACTCAGACTACTGGTTTGGAGTAAGTGAGGATTCCACTGTGATATACAAATGGTAGTGCTTTCTTTGTTCATTTTGTTCTTAAGGCTCTTTATTTCATTGATAAGATGGGTATACAAGATTCTATTTCTGTTCTCCCCTGAGAAAATGTACAGCGTCAGGGCTGTGGGGTTAACTTGTTCCAACCTTCAGTTTGGAAAAGGCACTGAAGAACTGGGTAGAGACTATAATAAGAAATAAAAAATTTGAAAAGTGCATGATGACAATTGATCTAATAACACAAGGAGTCTTGAGATTTGGGCCATTTTCAGGAGGCAGAACAAACTGTCACCAAAGAAAAGTAAATAGGAACATCTTTGCGGCTACTTGGTTAGACTTTAAGCCTAAGTCACAATCTACAAAGTGCTATTTTCAAGAAGAGGAACAAAAAATCATATTAAGAAGGCCACCTAACCCTTTAATTTTGTCAATCTTGAGACAGAATTATTTAGAATATTAAAGGCCCAGGTATTCACTATTGCTTCCCTCTAGTCCCTTATCTCAGATTAAGATGCCCCGTCCATGCTGTAGCTCAGTTTTCACATTCTGTGTGTTTGAAGGTAGGTCCTGAGAGAGAAAGGAAACCAGAGGGTCCAGCTACTTGGGCCAGGATGCTGACCAGCCTGGGATTTTCTGTCCTTATATTGATTCAGAGTCTGAATTTTACTGAGGCAGGTTATGTACATATATGAGTACACAACCACTCACCAACTGAATGGATAAGAATATAAGGCTCTAATATCAGTCAAACGAAGGTCAGAGGGTAAAGCAGCTGAGGCACCTCTGAGGGGGAAGCAGAATGCACTGTAAAGACCAGAGCTCTAGCTTCACAACTTCCTTTAGGGACCCAGGGATATACTTGCAACAGCCAACCTTAAGCCAGTATCCACAGAGACCAGAATGGCTTTACGGATAGAACTGGATTAGCTTATTTTTTGGAGGTTACGATAATTCATTACTTTGAGAAAGGTATACTTAACTGTTGAGTCCCTTTATTTTGAGGAGTTCAGTCTCCCTGGAGAACACTGTTCCTTCCTCTTACCTACCCCCGTGTGCAGCACACTGAATGTCTATCTATCATAGCAATCTATTAATACAAAATGACACCAACCCATTCAGCTACTCCTCCCAACAACCGGATCAGGCAGACAGCATTTTTGTTTTGTTTTTTATTTTAGACAGAGAGCATGCAAGCGAGCAGGGGAGAGTGGTGGGGGTTTGGGGGGGAGGGAGGAGGGAGGGAGAGGGAGAGGGAGGAGAGGGAGGGAGAGGGAGAGGGAGAGAGAGGGGGAGAGAGAGAGAGAGA